>NC_134082.1:98563398-99188398 GCF_000715075.1 Nicotiana tabacum | reverse complement strand
CGAAACGGGATTTGTTTATTTATTTCAGAGTCGCCACTTGGGAGATTTAGGGTGTCCCAAGTCACCAATTTTAATCCTGAATCGAGGAAAAGAATGACTCTATATTATAGTCTGCGTACCAGAAATCCGGATAAGGAATTCTGTTAACCCGGGAGAAGGTATTAGGCATTCCCGAGTTCCGTGGTTCTAGCACGGTCGCTCAACTGTTATATCCGGCTTGATTATCTGATTTTATACAAATGTGAACTTATGTGCCAATTTTATCTTTTAACCGCTTTTATCATTCACTGTTATTTTTATAGGACTTGCAACGTCGTGAAAACATATCTCGAACCACGTTACATCAATGCACACGTGGTTATTGACATATCTCGACTCGGTTGAGATTTGAATTTGGGTCACATAAATGTGCACCCGAATTTAGGGAGATATCATTATTAAAGTCGCGCCTAAAGCAACTAGCGCATTATTATTTTTGGGATAGGGCCGTGAAATTTGCTAAACGGCCCATCCCGGAATCTAAGTATTTAATACATATATTTTGTGAGGGCCCCGCAGTTTGTCCCTTTTATTTGGCGAGGCTCGCCTCATCTTATTATTATTATTATTTTTTTTTTAAAAAGAATTTGCAACATTATGGAAATGCGTCTCAGACCACGTCACAATCAATGTACCCGTGATTAGAAACACATTTCGACTCCGTTGAGACTTGGATTTGGGTCACATAAATGTGCACCCGAGTTAAGAAGGTAACATTATTAAATACGCGCTTAAAGCAACTAGCGTATTGTTATTTTGGGAAAGGCCGTGAAATTCGCTAAGCGGCCTGTCCCGAATTCTAAGAATTTTAATAGGGTTCCTATTATTCCTAACTTTGCTAACGTATTGTTATTGTTATTAAACCCAACTTCCATTACTAACAAATGAGAAATAAGGTTTAAACGCTAGTAGTCATGATTTTTTCATTCAGATGTTCACATACCCATTACACCGAGAGTACATAATATTTGCGAGCACATATGTTCGCAACAAATCACTGGATGTCAAATTGTTCCCTTAATAAACACAAATATATGCATAGAAGTAGACATTCTCGTACAAAAACTTAAGTTCACAATATGTCCTCACATTTACTTTAAGCATATGCAGTAACTAATCATAAGATGAACATTTTTAACAAAAACGACAAAAATTGCATTGTTGACATTCATCTTAAACCATAATATGCGAATCGAACGAAACGAAACAAAGGACGAAGAACACTAACCTTCGAACCTCGACAAACCTAGAACGACAAATAGCGCCCCCGACGGAACTCAAGCCGGATCTCACTGAACAACGACGGAACCTCGGACAAACGCCTCGACGTACCGGACCTCGATGAACTAAAGACGACCTCGATGGAAATAGAAAGCTCGGACCCACAACTGTCAACAACCAAGGATTATCTAGATATGAGGAGGAAACAGCTATAGAGGGTTGTTTGGGGCTGTGGTCGACGCAGCTACTGGTTGCAAGCTTGCGAGGGGTCGTTTGGGCAGTGGTTCATGGCAGGAGGCATCGCTGGACTGGGGGTCATTTGGCGATGTCGGAGTTCAGTGATGGTGCTTGGACGTGAGGTTGGTGGCGATGGTTGGAGTTTGGACGTGAGAGGGTGGCTGGATAACGCAGCGGCAGTTACTGCTGCTTGACCTGAAATGAGGGGTCGTTTGGTGAAGATGGTGAGGCTACTGGTCGACGGAAGGAGCTCGTTGCGACGGGGGTGCGCCTGGTTTGGACGTGGTGTTTGGACGTTGGCGGAGGGTCAGTGACGACGAACAGCAGTGTCATCGGGGCAGTGGTCGAGGACGGAGCTAGTAAAGGCAACAATGGCGGATTCAAGGAGGAGGAAGGCGATGGTCGTCACTGTCGCGACTGGTTTTAGTTACGACGGGGTGAGGGCTGCTGACGGGTTGACGACGCTGCTGCCGGACTGGTTTGGGTAACAATGGTGGTTTGTCGACGGTGGTGATGGAGGAGGAAGAAGGGGTGGTTGTTTGGGTGGTTTGACGGAGGTGGAAGCAGGTGGTTAGGGTTGTTCTCGTTCTTCTTCTTCTCTTCTTTTTGAAGAAGAAGATCAACAGTGTTTTTTGTTCTTAAAAAATTCCAAAAGTCCTCTGCCTTGGCTTGTTTGTTCGTGCATTTGTATAGTTTTTGCCAAGACAAATGATCCCCACGCGTGGTGGGGTTCGAGACTTGTGTCCCCCACGCGTGGTGGTGTTCCCCGTGTATCGTGTTTCGTCCGTGTTCCCCACGAGTGTCCCCTCATGTGTGGTGGACTCGGATTATTATGGGCTAGGTTCGAAATTAGGCCTAAAAGCTGGTGATTTGAACCCGAATATTATTCTTTTGCCCGGACCCGAGAAATAGGAACACGTTGCTTAACTAGTCCTATGTAAGCAAAATAACTACCAAAAAATAAGACTAGTATTTAACAAAACTATATCTTTTTAAATATTTTTTCAAGATTTAAAATAGCTACAAAATATTAATAAAACTATTTTTTGTAATTTTTGTTTTTTAAATATTAAGATAAAATATGAAGTAATATATATTTTTTTTTGTATTTTTCAAAGTTAAAATGACAATAAAACATTAATAGAACTATATTTTTTTGTAATTTTCGAAATTATATAAAGTACAAAAATAAAGTGCAATTTTTGTATTTCTTTCAAATTTATGAGAGATACATAAACTAAAATTTATATATATATTTTTTGTAATTTTTCTTTTTGCAACGAAATAAAGTAAATATAGTTAAAATAGCTATATTAGACCTAAATTACATATTTATGCTAAAAATGTGAAAATTCTCGGGGAGGGTCAAAAATCCGGTGTCTACAAAGACAACCCCTGATTTCAATCACTAATGATGAAGTATTGGACTTGGGCCTCTAACGTTGGCCCATTTCTTGCGTTCGTATCTCTTGGTGTGTGTAGCAGTATGAATCCTATATTGCTCATGTGGGCTCACCCTTGGGCCCAAATGTCTCGAACAGACATTGGCCCCCCTTTCACTCTGTTTCCCAATTCCCTGGTTAACGGGACTTACCAACCAAGCCCCCTTTTACCGTAAGCTGAGTTCTTAACAATAGCCTGAGGTGAGCTGTTATAAGTAGAATAATTTACGGCCCTCATCAATTTAGATTGAATACCCCCCCTTGATTAGAATAATTCGAGGTGCGCCGCGCCAAATAAAATGACAAATGCGTGGCCCTCGTATAATTACTTCTTTTAAAATACTTAGAATTCGAGACGTGCCATTTAGCGAATTTTCAGGGTCCTCGCAAAGTTAATAACACATTAGTTGCTTTAGGCGCGTATTTTAATAATTTATCTCCCTAAACTTGGGTGCACATTTATGCCACTCAAATCCAAATCTCAACGATGTTAAAATGTGTCAAAGACCACGGGTGCATTTATGTGACGTGGTTCGAGAAGTGTTTTAATAACGTTGCAATTTTCTCTAAAAAGGAACAAAAACGGTTAAAGTTAAAATTGCACATAGGTTTAAATTGTTCTAAATCAGATAACTAAGCCGGATATAACAGTTGAGCGACCGTGCTAGAACCACGGAACTCGGGAATGCCTAACACCTTCTCCCGGGTTAACAGAATTCCTTACCCGGATTTCTGGTTCGCAGACTGTTAAACAGAGTCATTCTTTTCCTCGATTCGGGATTTGAACCGGTGACTTGGGACACCATAATCCTAAGTGGCGACTCTGATTTTTAATTAAATAATCCCGTTTCGATTGTCACTTAAATTGAAAAAAAACTCCCTTTATACCCTCCCAGGGGTAGGAAAAAGGAGGTGTGACAGCTCTGGCGACTCTGCTGGGGATCGAACCCAGAATCTCTGGTTCAGGGTTCAGAATTCGAGCTTAGATAAATTGTTATATTTGGCTTTATCTGATTTTGTTACATGTTTGGGCCTAATGTGCTAAATGTTGCTTTTTACCGCTTTGATATTATCTGAGCTGTATATATAAACTGCTATGAAATCCCTCTCTTCTCTCTCCTGAGGAGTGCACGCTGGTCGTGACTTCTTTCTGTTAGTGTCTTATTCCAAATAGAACGAGGTTCGGACAAGTTGCAAAGCCGGATGATCTTTTGGTTACCGGTACGCAGCCCCCCCTCGGCTCGAGTTGTCCGCTCGGGTAAGTCAGGTCTAGAACAAATAAACTCAAGTTTTAAACCTAGTATAACAAGACCTCATGCCGGATCCATAGTAGGAATGTTTGTCTGCATCACGTGCATTTTGACTTTGGAGACTCAACACAGGGGTCGGGTCTGTCTATGACAGGTGTACCAAAAATGAAAAAGACCATTCTGATGCATCTTACTTGCTACTTGTGCATTTATTTGCTTTAGATTTGCATGCTGACCGACTTTTGAATAATAGGAAAGAGTTTGGAAAAGAAAATAGCAGTGTGAGGGCTAAGGGAGGTAACTACCTGTTTTGAAAACCTATATCCCAAAATATACCGGAACTCTGCCGAAAATTTGAAAAAAAAACAAAAAGAGAATGTTTATTGTTTTCAAGAAAAAAAAAGTTGGTTTTTTGTTTTGTCAAAATTGCCCGAACTACGCCAGTTTGATTCTCACCGGATGTGGGATACGTAGGCAACCTCCATCGGGTCCAACTGCCTTTTTTGCAAAATAGCCCAAAAAGAATAATTTTTTTTTTTAAAAAATAATTAAAGAAATGCCATTCTTGTCAAAAATAGTCGAATGTCCCCAAAAGGGCGCTGAAAGGCTGCTTTTGCAAGAACATCCACCTTTGTTCATTTTTCAAAGTTTTGGCTGGTTAGCCAACACAACCTTAAAATCTTCATGCTGAAAGGTTGTATTTGCAAAACCGGGTTTTTATTTCATTTTGAAAAAATGTGTGTTAATTTTATTTTTAAGTCAAATAAGTCTTAATTTTGCCTAAACACCCTAATAAACATGCAGAATGAGCACGAGTCAGTATTTGCCGGCAACAGTTATGAACAAAATCTCTTTGGAGTTGCGTATGTGGTGGGAAGATCTGGGCAAGTCAGAGCAAGATAAGGTCAATCTGCATTTGGGAGGTCTCACCGGGTTGATGAAGATAAGGCCTAGGGGAGACATCATAAAGGCGCTGGTCACATTTTGGGACCCGGCTCACAACGTCTTGCATTTCTCGGATTTTGAACTCACACCCACCTTGGAAGAGATAGCAGGTTACATGGGAAGTACTGAAGGGCTGAGGCATAAGTATCTGATCGCTCCAAGATCCGTTAACTCTCACAAATTCATGGATTTTTTAAAAATAAGCAAGGAAGTCCCATATTCCGAGTTGGAGGATGGTTTTTCCACTCTATATTTTATATACCGGAGGTACGGGCATATAGGAGGGTTCAACGATCTGGAAAGCGGAGTTTGTAGCAAAGGGAACCAAGCAAAATGGGATGAACATAGGCGTTTCGCTTTCATGGTAGCTTTCTTAGGCCTTGTCGTGTTTCCCCGGAAAGATGGGAATATCGATCTGCGAGTGGCTGGAGTCGTCAAAGTCTTAATTACCAATGCCACGAGCACCCTTGCCCCTATGATAATATCTGAGATATACCGAGCTCTTACAGCTTGTAAAACTGGGGCAGATTTCGTTGAGGGATGCAATTTGCTACTACAAATGTGGATGATCGAACACCTGTGTCACCACCCTTAGTATATGAGTTATGGGTTTGCAGAGAAAAGTTGCATTGAAGAGTTCGACACAAGGATTTCAGGGTTCAAGTTACCGGGGGGTTTGGAGAATGGATAGCCCGTCTTTGCGCCATCACTACGGGACAAATAGAATGGACACTAGGTTGGCTTCCTGTTGAAGAAATTGTGTATATACCCGCCACTGGTCCTTACTTCCTCCTAATGGGTCTTCGAGGTATTCAGCCTTACGCTCCCTATCGAGTGATGAGACAATTGAGAAGGTGTCAAGTGATGCATATGAAGATCTCAGTATTTACGCGGTTGAGATTAGCTCCGACGGCCAAGTTCATGAAGAAACAGTTCGTTCTATTTG
The DNA here is from genome assembly GCF_000715075.1 of Nicotiana tabacum. Classification (NCBI taxonomy): domain Eukaryota; kingdom Viridiplantae; phylum Streptophyta; class Magnoliopsida; order Solanales; family Solanaceae; genus Nicotiana; species Nicotiana tabacum. Next base: position 99,182,318 of record NC_134082.1, on the reverse strand, counting down.
GAACGAGTGCCAATATTTGACGGCGAACACTCGAGTGCGGGACCTATATAGAGGCGAGGTCTCACCCGCCTATCTTGCCTAGTATAGAAAGAAGAACACTACAAGGGCCGAACTAGAAAGACCGGCCAAAAAACCACACATTCAGGAATTCATCGAGGCATCGCAAGAACCGTGGGATTGGTTGGCCAAAGAAAATTAGTACAAGGCAACAAAAGCAAAGTTGGAAAAGCAAGTCAAAGACCTTCAATTCGAGAATGGCTTACAATCAGCGGTGGATGAGGGTGAAAAGAAAAGGCTAGCCAAAGAAAATAAGGCCCTTCGAGCCCAGATTCAGAAAATGAAAATAGCGGCAGAAAATCCTGTCAGAAGTGCCAAAGATGAAAAACTCATATATAACCTGAGGCAGAAAGTGGGTGAATATAATTTTGATCTGAACAAAGCAGAAGGTGAAGTAGCCAGGGCTCAAAAGCAATTGGCTAAAATTATGGAAGAACGAGCACGCTCGGTTAAAAAGTTAAAAGAAAGATACGATAATGAGGTTGCGGGGTTAAAGAAAAGGGTCGTCACCATTGAGGACAAAATTATCAAACAGGCGAAAGAATTCAAGGCTGAAAGAAAACATTTGGAAAGAGATTTGCCACAACTTCAAGAATAAAATCAAGCAGCTGAACAAACTCTGGAAGCCAGGGCATGGCAGATTGGGCGTTTGTTGCAAGAAAAGGGTGTCATAAGAGAGAGAGAGTCAGAAAGATCGTTGACTATATCACAATGAAGTGCAGTAGTTGTGAGGATATGACTAGATCTATGTTTTTCGCCACTGTAATGACCTTTGTCCACCGGATAATGGAAGGTCTCTACCACCTCCAAGGGGATTTAGCACGTCGGCCCGAGGCAAGACCGAATGATGTCCCGCGGACCCCAGGAACAGTTGAGGCACTGATGTATTTGTGATTTTTACTCGAGTCTGTATGTTCTTTCTATTGGAGTCTGCCAGTTTGTTTTCAAACTTGTATTTTCTTCTATTGTAATATGTTGGCTTGTTTTTCCTTTCATCAAAGTCCGTTAGTTTGAATCAAAATAGTTGCTTTTGTGAAAATTCGAACATCCAAAAAAAAGTTTTGTTACTTCTACCCCAGAACTACGCCCGGTCTGATTCATGCGGGGTCATGATACGTAGGCAATCTTCATAGGATTCGACCATAACCAAAAGAAAATAAAATAGAAAAAAGGGGAGGAGAATAAAAGATAGGCGTGAGTAACAATAAAAGGGAAAGGTCAGGAAAAGTCGGGATGATACAAGCAACCGAGCAAATACATGATAGAAATGACTAATTACCTAGGCGAATTGCATTCCTATGTGTGGTTGCTTATTTGTTAAAACTCTAATCACTAACAAGTTTGGTTGTTGTTTCAGAATTCAAGCAGTTAGTTCACCTAAGCATACTGGCAACCCACCCATACCAAACCAGATCCAAAAGAGAAATAATCATGTCTATCCCAGATGTAGACACCAGTGTCATCAAAGGAGAAGAGTTGGATGTTAACACCATGAAAGAAGAGATGTACAAATTGAAACAACAAATGGATGAAATGTATCAGGTCTGGACTAAAGGACAAGCGCCATCCGCTTACCCGGCTAACCCTACCTTCACTCCACCACCGGCTCAAACTCAGGATTATCCTGCCACCGATCTATCCCTGAGCTTTCCCATTTACCAACACTACCGGGGCACCACTTCTCATACACCACAATCTCCACCCCCTAAACCAATTCCATACCCTCCTCCACTAGTAACTCCTATCTTCGTAGCACCTCCACCAGCTACACTCCAAAAATCTCCTAGCGAGCCTATGTTCCAGGACCAGGACAACCAATACTACCCCTCAGAGCCCACTTTCAAAGCTCCAGAAACCCATTCCTATACTCCTCGCTTTGACCTTCCGTTAGAAGCTGATAAACCAGTCAAAAATACCGAATAAGAGGAGATGTTCAGGAAAGTTAAAAGTTTAGAACAATCATTCAGAGACATGCGGGGGTTGGGAGGGCAAGTAAGCATGGCCTACAAGGACCTATGTTTGTTCCCGAATGTGCAATTACTGGCAGGTTTCAATATGCCCAAGTTCGATCTATACAACGGGCACGGTGATCCAGTAGCCCACTTGAGGGGTTTTTGCAGCAAGATGAGGGGAGCAGGAGGAAAAGATGAATTGTTAATGGCTTACTTTACTCAGAGTTTGAGTGGATCAGCATTGGAATGGTATACCCGCCAAGACCATGGAAGATGGTACACATGGGATGATCTGGCGCAAGTATTTGCTTGTCACTTCCAATACAATCTTGAGATCATTCTAGATCGACTGTCCTTGACTAAACTGGAGAAGAAGCACAGTGAAAGCTTCAGAGAATATGGTTTCAGATGAAGGGAGCAAGCAGCAAGAGTAGATCCCCCAATGAAGGAAAGTGAGATGGTAGATTACTTCCTACAGGCTTTGGAACCTACTTACTATGGCCATTTGGTCTCAACTGTGGGAAAGTCATTCAACGAAGTGGTAAAGATGGGGGGAATGGTAGAAGAGGGCTTCAAGTCTAATAAAATCATGAGCTATTCGGCTATCAAAGCGACTACTCAGGCTATTCAGGGAGACATAAGAGGGATTGGGAAGAAGAAGAGAGAGGAAGCAGCAATGGTTGATTCAGGAATTTGGTCCGGATCCAGAGGTTCACCTTACCACTACAATCAACCTCGACCCCACCAACAAACTTATCACGACAATCCACCCCAACACTACTATCCCCCACCAGAACCTCATTTTTCCGTCCACCATGCACAAGCATACAACCAACCTCCTGCCCACACAATGGCGTGCTCCCATCCTACAAAATACTTATCTACATCCACGAGCCTACCAAAACACTCCCGGACCAAGTTTCCGGCCTAGTCAAGCATTCAAGGGTGAAAGGTTACAAAAAAAGAAAACCTTTACTTCGTTGGGAAAATCATACACTAGTCTATTCCACATGATAAAATAGCTAGATATGCTAAGGCCGATACAGTCCAAACTGCCAAATCCTCCTCCAAAGAATCTTGACTATACTGTCAGCTGTGAGTATTGTTCTGGTACTCTGGGTCATGATACAGAAATGTACTGGCACTTGAAAAGTGCGATACATGAGCTTATTGATACCAATAGAATTGAAGTTCAAGCTCCCGAGGTGCCTAATATTAACAGGAATCTAATTCCAGCTCACCAGGAGGCAAACATGATCGAAATAGTGCATTATGAGGAAAAGCCCAAGAAGCCATCATAGACCGTCATGATGATTCGGTCTAGTGGAGTCAAGACAGATGAACAATCAGCAGGTGAGAAGTTGGTGCCCAAGCCGAGCAAAAAGAGTGTTGATCCATCTGTGGCAGTTAAGAAGGGGTCTTTAAGCAAAGTTGCAACGAAATAGGAAAGGGTGAAGGTGATTATACCAGGAGTGGCCAGCAATCTCGTCATAATCGTGGAAGGTGCCCGCGTAGATCGGGTTATTATCAAGCCGGTAACCCAGTTACCAATAATCAACAGCAAGGCTATTCCATGGAATTACGAACGGGTAACAGTGATGTACAAAGGGAAGGAAGTCAAACAAGAAATCTGTAAAGTACAAGGTTTGACTCGCTCGGGAAGGTGTTTTACTCCCGAGGAGTTAAGAAGAGCTAAAGATAATCCAGCGCTAGTAAATAAAGCCATAACTGAAGAAGAAGCAGAAGAATTCTTAAGGAAGATGAAGCTACAGGACTACTCTATCGTGGAACAATTAAGAAAAACGCCTGCTCAAGTTTCTCTATTGTCATTATTGATCCATTCGGATGAGCACCGTCAAGCTTTAATGAAGATCTTGAATGAGGCATACGTTCCCAATAATATCTTCGTGAATCACTTGGAAAAAATAGCCAACAAAATCTTCGAAGCAAATAGAGTCACATTTTCCGATGATAAATTGCCTGTAGAAGGTACTGAGCACAACAGAGCTCTTTACCTCACAGTAAAATATGAGAACTCTGTGGTGACCCGGGTATTGGTTGACAACGGGTCTAGCGCAAACATCTTTGCTCTCTCCACTCTAAGAAAGTTGAAAATAGAAGATGAAAGGATCCATAAGAACAGTATTTGCGTGAGTGGATTTGACGGTGGAGGTAAAGATTCAGTTGGGGACATAGTGTTGGAGCTGACGATAGGGCCAGTTGAGTTTACAATGGAGTTTTAAGTGCTGGATATAGTTATTTCTTATAACTTGCTGTTAGGTCGACCATGGTTCCACGCCGCTAAAGCAGTTCCATCAACACTACACCAGGTAGTCAAATTTGAATGGGATAGACAAGAAATAGTTGTGCATGGGGAAGACAGTTTATGTGCTCGCGGCAATTCCATTGTACCGGTCATTGAAGTGGAAGATGTCCAGGGACCATGGGTTTACCAGGTTTCTGACACGATGTTGGTAGAGAAAGTTCCGGAGGGGAAATACATTCCAAATCCAAAGATAACCGCCGCATCAGTCATGGTAGCCTATGATATGTTGAAGAATGGTTTTGTACTCAGTAAAGGTTTGGGCTCATCTTTGCAAGGCATCATATAGCCGGTGTCCCTTCCTGAAAACTTGGGAATATTTGGTCTGGGATTCAAGCCCACTGCTACAGACATAAGAAAGGCCAGAAAGCTAAAACATAAGGCATGAGTCCTTCCAAAGCTAGTCCCACGTCTTTCCAAATCATTTGTCAAGTACGGTACCAGAAGTTGCCCAGTAACAGCAATTCCCAGTTCTGTGATTGATCCTGACAAGGAGTTAACTGAAAGATTTGAGAAGTTGTTCGATAGTGTGAACATGGTGGAAATTGGAGAGGGTTCTGGCAACGCCGAAGTGTAGTTTGTCGGGCCAAAAACAAAGCTTAACAATTGGAAGGCTACTCCTCTCCCGACTCGGAAGGAGTCTTGGTAGTTTATTTTGAGTTTCCTTCAGTTTGTCTGGGTTATTCCAGGGTTGTAATCCAGATTTTTTTTATCTTTCAATCTGTTTGAAGTGTGCAAACCTTGTTATCTTTCATCATTCAATGGAATGCAGTTTCCCTTTCTTTATCATTCCTGATAGTTTTTCTTTTGTTTTTCTTTTCTTTTCTGTACAGTTCTTTTTACGCTGGTTCTAATGACATCGCATGCATGAGGAATCCTCAGCCCAGTCTTAAAAATCAATCTAATTCCAGAAAAATAGTTCAAGAAGTAGATTGTGACTACGAATCAGAATACAATGAAGATAAAGCCTTAGAAGAGATTAGTAAGGAGTTAATTTACTTCGAAGAAAAACCCAACCTGAATGAAATAGAAGCTGTCAATTTAGGGGACACAGATAATATCAGAGAAACTAAAATAAGTGGTCATCTCGAGCCAAAGATCCGGGGAGAGTTAATCAAAGCACTCATCGAATACAAAGATGTTTTTGCATGGTAGTATGACGACATGTCGGGTTTGAACACTGATTTAGTGGTCCATAAATTGCCCACTGATCCAACATTTCCTCCCGTCAAGCAAAAGTTGAGAAAATTCAAAACCTATATGAGTGTGAAGATTAAAGAAGAAATCACCAAGCAGTTGGATGCAAAGGTTATTCGGGTCACTCGATATCCTGCTTGGTTGGCTAATATTGTGCATGTGCCAAAGAAGGACAGCAAGATCAGAGTATGCGTCGATTACCGCAATCTCAACAAAGCAAGTTCGAAGGATAACTTCCCACTACCCAATATCCACATTTTGATCGATAGTTGTGCCAAGCGTGAGATTGGATCTTTTGTGGATTGCTATGCAGGGTATCATCAGATTCTAATGGATGAAGAAGATGCAAAAAAGACGGCATTCATCACGCCATGGGGAACTTATTGCTACCGAGTAATGCCATTTGGTTTGAAGAACGCTGAGGCAACTTACATGAGGGCGATGACTACTGTGTTTCATGATATGATACACAAAGAGATCGAGGTATACGTAGATGATGTGATCATAAAATCAAAACATCAGGCCGACCACATTAGGGATTTGAGTAAATTCTTCTTGAGGCTTCGTAGATACAATCTCAAGCTTAACCCTGCCAAGTGTGCGTTTGGTGTTCCATCTGGAAAGCTACTGGGTTTCATAGTCAGCCGGCGAGGCATCGAATTGGACCCATCAAAGATCAAAGCCATCCAAGAATTGTCACCCCTGAGGAACAAGACTGAAGTGATGAGTCTGTTAGGGAGGTTGAACTACATTAGCAGGTTTATTGCTCAGCTCACGACAACTTGTGAGCCGATTTTCGAGTTGCTGAAGAAGGATGTTGCGGTTAAGTGGACTGATGAGTGTCAAGAAGCATTTGATAAGATAAAAGGATACTTGTCAAACCCACCCGTGCTGGTTCCGCCAGAACCAGGGAGACCTTTGATTCTTTACTTGACAGTCCTGGAAAATTCATTTGGCTGTGTAATGGGGCAGCATGACATCACCGGCAGAAAGGAACAGGCCATCTACTATCTTAGCAAGAAGTTCACAGCTTATGAGGTTAAGTACACTTATTTGGAAAGGACATGTTGTGCCCTAACTTGGGTGGCTCAGAAATTGAAACATTATTTGTCATCCTACACTACTTACCTCATTTCGCGCTTGGATCCATTGAAGTATATCTTTCAAAAGCCTATGCCGACAGGAAGACTTGCGAAGTGGCAGATCTTGCTCACAGAGTTTGACATCATCTATGTGACTCGGACTGCAATGAAAGCCCAAGCATTGGCCGATCATTTGGACGAAAACCCGGTCGATGAAGATTACGAGCCATTGAGAACTTATTTTCCCGATGAAGAAGTGATGCATATCGATGAACTGGAGCAAATTGAAAAACCAGGCTGGAAACTTTTCTTTGATGAGGCTGCCAACATGAAAGGAGTCGGAATATGAGCTGTGCTTATTTTTGAAACAGGGCATCACTATCCTGTTACGGCTCAGCTTCAGTTTTATTGCACCAACAATATGGCTGAGTATGAGGCATGTATTTTGGGTCTAAGGCTAGCTGCAGACATGGATATCCAGGAAGTCTTGGTCTTGGGAGACTCAGATCTTCTAGTACATCAAATTCAAAGAGAATGGGAAATATAAGATTTGAAGCTCATACCGTACCGACAATGTTTGTATGATCTTTGTCAACAGTTTCGATCAGTGGAGTTCAGGCATATTCCCAGGGTCCATAATGAGGTCGACGATGCTTTGGCTACCCTGGCGTCAATGTTGCACCATCCGAACAAAGCTTATGTCGATCATCTGCATATTCAAGTCCGAGATCAGCATACTTATTGTAACATGATTGAAGAGGAACTTGATGGCGAACCATGGTTCCATGATATCAAGGAGTACATCAGAATGGGGATATATCCAGTGCAACCACGGGGGATCAAAAGAGAACAATTCGACGGTTGGCAAGTGGATTCTTCTTAAATGAAGGAGTTTTGTATAAAAGAACACCAGACCTTGGATTATTAAGATGCATAGATACTAGACAAGCTACGACTGTCATGTCCGAAGTACATTCGGGTGTCTGCGGACCATATATGAGCGGATATGTGCTGGCGAAGAAAATTCTCCAAGCAGGTTATTATTGGCTCACCATGGAGCGAGATTGTATCAGTTTTGTGCGCAAATGTCATCAGTGTCAAGTACATGGAGATTTGATTCATTCTCTACCATCGGAATTGCACACAATGCCAGCACCATGGCCCTTTGTTGCTTGGGGCATGGATGTCATTGGACCAATTGAGCCAGCAGCATCCAATAGGCACAGTTTCATTCTGGTAGCCATTGATTATTTCACCAAGTGGGTTGAGGCCAAAACTTTCAAATCGGTGACCAAGAAAGCAGTGGTCGATTTTGTTCACTCAAATATCATCTATAGATTTGAAATCCCAAAGGTGATCATCACAGATAATAGTGTTAATCTTAACAGTAACTTGATGGAAGAGGTATGTCAACAGTTTAAGATTACACATCGCAATTCTACCTCATATCGTCCCAAGGCGAATGGAGTAGTCGAGGCAGCCAACAAAAACATAAAGAAGATACTTCGAAAAATGGTAGAAGGTTCGAGGTAATGGCACGAAAAATTACCATTTGCGTTGTTGGGATATCGCACTACTGTCCGTACTTCGGTAGGTGCAACTCCTTATTTGTTGGTATATGGCACTGAAGCAGTAATACCTGCAGAAGTTGAGACCCTTCGGATTGTCGCTGAGACTGAGATTGATGATGATGAGTGGGTCAAAACCCATTTGGAGCAGTTGAACTTGACTGATGAAAAAAGATTGGTAGCAGTATGTCATGTCCAGTTATATCAAAAGAGAATAGAAAGAGCATACAACAAAAGGGTGCATCCCCGAAAGTTTGAAGTGGGTCAGCAAGTGCTGAAACATATCCTTCCACATCAGGCTGAAGCAAAAGGCAAGTTCGCCCCGAATTGGCAAGGGCCATTTATTGTAACCAGAGTATTATCCAATGGTGCTTTATGTTTAACAGATATCAAAGGAAAATGCATAGACATGGCTATAAATTCTGATGTAGTCAAGAGATATTATGTATGATTTCTTTGGTATAATTGTTGATTGTTTGTATTTGGCATTATTTCGAAGATTGAAATGACGAAGGCAATTTATTCTGCTATCTAAACACTTTACCCTTTATTCCCCCTTTTGAGCCTTATTTATTTCTTTCATACCCCTCTTTTAGAATCAATAACGAAAAAGAGAGAAAAGAAAGAAGAGGAAAAAGAGAAAAGAAAAGAAGTGAAAAGAGAGAGTATAACAACAAGGAAATTCAGGTGTGAACTACGTTTGACCTGATTCCTGTTAAGGATACGTAGGCAGCCTCACGGCTCGGTCATAGTAAAATAAAATATCAAAAGACCCCCAAGCAAGAAACTGGGGCAGAAGTTGTGATTGTAATAAGAAATGTGATTCCAAAAGTTGTAATTCTGACCCGTTTGAAGTTATTTTGAGCCCATTTTATACATTTTTTTTTCAAACATATCCAAGAACCCACATTGTTGTCCAAAGAAAGACTTCCCAATCAGTCTTCGAAAGATGCCAAGTCAAGCAATGTAAAGAGAATTCATATCAGGGGCAACACTCTGGTTTAAGCAAGAGAAATCAAAAAATGAGAGAGTCTTCTTGGTGAAAACCCTCATGGGCACCATGAGGCGACGAAAGCCAAGAGAAAATAAAAATGAGAGAGTCTTATTGGTGAAAACCTTCATGGGCACCATGAGGCGACAAGGAATTGAGGAATGAACAAATGAGAGAGGTTTGTCGGTGAAAACCCTTCAGGGCACTGCAAGTCAAACAAGGTCTATAAGTTGGCGGAAAGTAAATTGGGTTGTGGAGATATTGGAGCACAAATTAAAATAATTGAAAAGGAGATTGGTTAAATAGACTGGGCTGATTAATCCAAAATGCATACCATGATCATTGGTGCCAGTGACTCCACTCAGATAAGTTCTTTTTCCTATCTCCAACAGTCATCCAAATTTGGATTTTCTTCTTTATTCTTAATTCTCAAAATCGTTGCATTTCATTGCTGTTAATTCTTACTCCTCTAAATCTCTCCCAAGGTTAGCTTTATTTCAACAAATAAGAAGGAATGTCAAAGTGTACTACCAGATTCAAAATTGCACAAAGCAACGGCTAGGACACGCTGGAGATAGTATGATGAAAAGTGGGACATAGGGTGTAAGCAAAGGTTAAATCGGTGGAATGGTTCAGTAATGTCATGGGAGATATATGGTTATGAATAAAAGGGTCAGAAGTGAAAAACAACAGTTGGGGATCATGCAGTTAAGTATTAGTCGGGAGGTCAAAACAATTCTTGACCAGTTCAAGGCAGTCGGTCGAAGCAAAGCATGGCAAATAGAAAACCATCCCCAGCAAGAAAGCCACAACTAACCACCATATTTTAAACTGACAAGATTTTTCTTTGATTTGAAACAGGGGCAAAGATGACATTTGTTTCAGGAAGCACTCGGCACCCATATGGAGGAACGAGGGAGAACAAGCCAAAGGAAGGTAGATGTTAAAGATAAGAGCGTGACCAAGTACTAGCAATCAGGCATCCACCTGGAGAACAAGGAGTAACAGTTAAAGATTCAGCAGTCAGGCATCCACCTGGAGAACAAGGAAACGCAGTTAAAGAATCAGCAATCAGGCGTCCACTTGGAGAACAAGGAAGAATAGTTGAAGTATCAGCAGTCAGGCATCCACCTGGAGAACAAGGAAACGCAGTTAAAGAATCAGCAATCGGGCGTCCACCTGGAGAACAAGGAACAACAGTTGAAGTATCAGCAATCAGGCGTCTACCTGGAGAACAAGCAAAAGCAATTGAAGATTCAGTAATCAGGCGTCCACCTGGAGAACAAGGAACAACAGTTCAACAGTTCAAGTTTCAGCAATCAGGCGCCCACCTGGAGAACCAGGGAATACATTTCGAGTTTCAGCAATCAGCAGCCCACCTGGAGAACAATGGAATACAATTCAAATTTCAAGTAGTCAGGAACCCGCCTGGAGAACGAAGGGAAGAAGCAATTCATGTTCGAGTAATCAGGAACCCGCTTGTATAACAGAGGATAGGCAACAATGGTCAAAGGAAGACATTTAAAGGTTCAGCAATGAGGTGTCCGCCTGGAGGAAATAGAAAGGATAGAAAGTCAACAAGGCAACAACAGTCACAAGACCAAGTTTGAAAATAAATCTTTGTAAAGGATAGATTATAGCTTAGTCTAGCTTTTTCATGTTTGTCATGGTGTAATAAGAAGGTCAGTAAGCAGCAGCAGCAGTAGCAACAACAATGAAATCACAGCTTTATGGTAGTCCCACTACCGAATTTTTTCAAACTACATTGACCTGATTTCTTTATAGCCAAGGATATGCAGGAAACCTTTGAAGCAGAGGTTCGGTCAAATCTTTCAAAAAATGCTTCCCACGGAGTATTCAAACTGGCAAAAAATTGCTCTTATCCGCTCACTTTATCTTTGCACGAAAACTCTTCGTGTTTCCGGGCAAAGAGGGGCAGCTGTGAGCACGTGATTTTTGTCTCATACGAATTACTCTAAAAGAATTCCCAAAATTAGGTCTTTTCTTTAATTATGTGTTATTTTTAGGAATTATTGTGCGATTTTCCTGATTGTTTGCATATGTTTGTGTGCATGTTTAATTTTATTAATGCATTAAAAATACAAAAAATATAGCATCTACATTTAGGATTTGATTTTTACATTTTTTGGAATTAATTAATAATTAGGTATTTTACAAAAATAACATATTTTTTATTTTTAGTCAAATTGTGTGATTTTCTTTTAATTTAGTATTTAATTATTTATGATAATTATTATTTAGAGTTAATTAATATTTTTATAGCTAATTTGGGTTTTTATAATTTAATTAGGGTTTTAGTTTTAATTATTTGAAAAAAAAAAAGGAAAGAAAAGAAAAGAAATTGAATTAAATAAAGGAGGGAAATCCAGTTTGGGCCAATCTGGCCAAAAACATTCTAAGCCCAAAGAAAATCAGTCCAAACCCACTCCAAATCCAATTAACCCAACCCAATACAAGCCCCTAACCGGTCCGTCTCAACCTAGACCCAAAACGGCGTCGTTTTGTAATGGCTAACCCTGGCCGTTGCTTTGATGATCAAACGGTCCAGAGCTTCGCCCGTTACCGGACCCTAACCCGCCCCTGAACTGGTCTGGCCCCATGAAACCGAAACGACCCCATTTTAATTATTGATTCAATCAGAACCGTTGGATTCCAATCATCCAACGGCCCTGATTGAATCAATAATTTTAATATGTCAAAACCCATCAGACCCCCTTACCCCCTCAAAACCCGCCTCCTTCGTCTCTCGTCTTTCTTCAGAGACCAATCAACACACCACCGCCTTTCGCCCGCTGGAAATCACCCACGGCGGCGGACGGTGGCCAACCAACCCCAAATTTACACCGTAGAACCCCCCTCACTCCCCACTTCACAAATTCGTAACCCGTTACCTTCGAACATCCCTGGAGCCCTTCGAATATCGATTCGAAGGGATGAACCCTAGTGGCACCCTAACTTTCTCTGGTGGCAGCGCCACCTCCAATCGACCCCAAACTAACACCCCATAACCTCCACAACCCCTTCATGCCCAATATATCATTAGTTTCCCTCGAATGTATCCAGAACTCTTCAAATATCGAATCTGAGTTCGAGCCTTAGAACCCTAAAATTCTGATCAGTGTATGAAATATCAAATTTAGCTGGATTTCTGGGCTTATTCAAGCTTGTTTCATCACAGAATAATGACGCTCGTTTGTTCTGCACCAAACAAACGTTTGGTATTATTTTAGGTTGATTTAGAGTGCCAATTCCAAGTTCGAGCCTGTCCGGTGAGTTCTTTCCTAGTTTTTGTTTATTTTCATTATTATTATTCTATTGTTCGTCTTTCCCCATCTCTTTTTCTTTTCTCTGGTCAATTTCAATTGAAAACTCGACCAATCTTCTGGTATAAACTATCTTTTGATTCGTTGTTTTATTTTTCAGAATGTTTGGTAAATTTGTTTTTGGTTTCATAAGTTCGTGTGGTCAGTTTGATTAGAATTTGGAAATCGTATGTCGTTTAATCACTTAGTCAGAATAATTAGGATTAGTTCAATAGTTTGGTTTAACTTCTTGTTTAATTATATTGATAAGAACTGATTAATATAAGTATAATTCAAGTGATTATCTACTTAAGAAGCTTCTAATAGTGGTAGGGTTGGGATTGCAATAGCTGTTTAAATTAAGAAAGCACTAAGCTAGTGGGTAGTTAAAAATGAAAAAGTGAATTGATAATGGAGGATACACTAAAATGAATGCTTATTTAAAGGTTGAACTTTAGAGGTGTTAAGCGAGACAGGGTAAAAAAACACAAGAGAGAACAATAGAGTTAAGAGCTGAAAAATACAGAGATAGAGGCGGTTGGAACTTCAAGAGAGAAAATCTAGAAAAATCAAAAATAGCTGAAAACCAGAAAAAAAGATGGGAAATGTACTGTTCCATTGAAAATTCTGCTTGAGTCTTGAGATTTTGATCTTAAAAGTTTGATGTTTTAATTCAAGCTGGGAGTATTGTTTCATTGAGTTTTTTTTTCAAGATTTTCTGATTTCTTTTCCTTCTGAAAACAAGAGTCTTTTATTCTAAGATTTGAAATGGAGTGACAGTGATTTCGAAAGTTTTTCTGATCCAAGCTTTGATAAGGATCACTGTTTCGGTGGAATTCTGAGTTGATTTCATCTGTTTTGGGTACCGAATTTGGTTGAGCTCTGTTGCTGTTACTATTGATATCTCACCCTCTGTTGGTTTTGTTGTTTAATCTCAGGTATACCTTGACATTTATGGATATTACTTGTATGTAAAATGGAGCATGACTATGGAATATGAAATTGCTACTAACTTGCCCTGAATCCTCTGTTTTTTTTACTTTCATGTTCTGATTTTTGTGTATTGAAGTTTGTCTAAGCTACCCGGCCTCATAGTGGCACATTGGTTGGTGGTAGGTTTACTTGAGAAGGCTGTAGCCAATTTATTTTCTGTAATGACTCACTCTTCTATTGCCATTTCTATAGTTAAGTGTTTGGTTTTGTAGTACAGAGACTTTCATTATAAGTTCTGAATATGGTCTGCTGCATCTGTGAGTATTAAGGAGGCTGAAGTGAGCCTGAGAATTTTCATTTTGCTGCTTGCTAGGCAGATCCTTTGTGGGATTTGGTAATCAAAAGGTGATAGATTATAGTACCCCGTAGCATATTCATTAGGTGCTTAATTTAAGCATGGTTCTGATTCTCCGTATTGTTGTACTTTGCATTTCATTTTGTGCCAAAACTACTGACCTGGAATTTAGAGGGGGAAGCATGCTCTTACATTTCCATTTCAAAAACATTTTCTTGTTAGGCATAAACTGGAAATGAGTGCCTGTAATTTGCATGTCTTTAAACTCGGGATAGAAATCACAAACATTTGTCTACGAATTGTTCTCATCCATCATATGGCGTGTTAGCTTTGTTTGAGAGAAATAGCATTCTGAATCCACTCACGATTACGAGTATTTAAGTCAAAATTGACTCAGCTTTAGTGAAGACAGCCCCTGATTTCAATCACTAATAATGAAGTATTGGACTTGGGCCTCTAACGTTGGCCCATTTCTTGCGTTCGTATCTCTTGGTGTGTGTAGCAGTATGAATCCTATATTGCTCATGTGGGCTCACCCTTGGGCCCAAATGTCTCGAACAGACACTGGCCCCCCTTTCACTCTGTTGCCCAATTCCCTGGTTAACGGGACTTACCAACCAAGCCCCCTTTTACCGTAAGCTGAGTTCTTAACAATAGCCTGAGGTGAGCTGTTATAAGTAGAATAATTTACGGCCCTCATCAATTTAGATTGAATACCCCCCCTTGATTAGAATAATTCGAGGTGCGCCGCGCCAAATAAAATGACAAATGCGTGGCCCTCGTATAATTACTTCTTTTAAAATACTTAGAATTCGAGACGAGTCATTTAGCGAATTTTAAGGGCCCTCGCAAAGTTAATAACACATTAGTTGCTTTAGGCACGTATTTTAATAATTTATCTCCCTAAACTTGGGTGCACATTTATGTGACTCAAATCCAAATCTCAACGATGTTAAAATGTGTCAAAGACCACGGGTGCATTTATGTGACGTGATAACGTTGCAATTTTCTCTAAAAAGGAACAAAAGCGGTTAAAGTTAAAATTGCACATAAGTTCAAATTGTTCTAAATCAGATAATTAAGCCAGATATAACTGTTGAGCGACCGTGCTAGAACTACAGAACTTGGGAATACCTAACACCTTCTCCCGGGTTAACAGAATTCCTTACCTGAATTTCTGGTTCGCGGACTGTTAAACAGAGTCATTCTTTTCCTCTATTCGGGATTTGAACCGGTGACTTGGGACACCATAAATCTCCCAAGTGACGACTCTGATTTTTAATTAAATAATCCCGTTTCGATTTTCACTTAAATTGAAAAAAAAAACTCCCTTTATACCCTCCGGGGGTAAGAAAAAGGAGGTGTGACATGTCTGAATGAACAAAATCATCTTGAAATTTGCTTATACTTAAAAGCAAATAACGATTACAAATCGAATAATTGTGTCTGGATGAACAGGAGACGTCATTTTTATAAGCACCATAAACATAAGGGCCCTCTCTTATAAAGCCATCCAGTCAAATGACTAAAGGTTGGATGCCTTATTTCACACTCACAAAGTTAACCGGATGCATTATATTTTCGGACTTTATCAAAACCAGAGGTACATCCCCAGTCTCTAAGGCTGTGATATTATAAAAAATTTCGGGTATAACTAAAAATTCAAGAGTCAAAACTCAAAAAAAAAATCGGGGACAACTAAAAGTCCAATAGTCAAAACTTAGAGAAAAGTTTTTTGGCACAACTGAAAAATCCAAAAGTCAAAAAAAAAGTTTTTGAGCATAACTAAAAACTCAAGAGTCAAAATTAAAAGATTAAAAGTTTCGTGTGGACACTAAAAATTCGAGATCAAATTTTTGTGATGGTGATACTTCTTCAGCGCCAATTAGTCATCAACAAAAGAATAATAAGTGGTGGAGTTATCATCTAAATCCTTAAGTTTTGCACTCTTTTTTTCCTTTGCCCGATTTTTGTCCTGATTGAGTTTTTCCGGCAAGGTTTTTAATTAGGCAGTAACGAGGATGGAAAGGATAAATATTTTTACTTTCCGGTCACATCACAGTGAGTAACCGAAAAGTGAGGAAACTATTTGTATATGATAAAAACCGATCTCAAGAGTTATTTGACTTGGAAAACGACATGTGTCAAGGATGGCCCCTCGGTAATGACTCAACCATGATGACACCGGATATGAACCTATGATCGGATAAGAAGCAATTCAAGATATGACCTTTATGAAAATGTTATAGAAGACTCCAAGACTCCTCCGGCCTTTATTAGCCTTTACTCCCTTTATTATTCTTTATCATCTTTTAATAACCTTTTATTATAATATTAATATTGATAATTAATGGGGCATGATTTGTAATCAAGCACCTCAGCTCTAGTATAAATAGAGGTTGTCATTCTATTGTAAAGGGAGGAGAAGACACGATCAGGAAATACTAATAGCAAAAGACATTATTTTTTCTCTCATTCTCTTAAGCTTTATACAAGCGTGTTCGAGATTTTTCAATTATTATCGATCCCAGTGGGAATATTCTAAAGATCATGCTTGTTTCTTCTTCAATTATCTTTATTTAATCTGCTTGCCCTTTGTTATTTTACTTTATCGGATCAATTTAATTCACGTATTATAAATTACGTTATAAATTCAATTGTACCGTTTTACGGATAAACACCCAACACAACTTCATTTTCACAATTTCAATTTTTTTTATAAATATGTATTTTTTTAGCTTCAACTGGAACGCCTACTTAATTCCCTTAAAAATATTTTTCTGAAATTGAGTCTTTTGTCTTTTCTCCGTTATTGTTTCATTCTACTTAAAGTTAGGCCTTTTAATTGAATGGGTATAGAGAAAAATAAAAAGATGAAGAAATTAAAATTTCGTAGTTTTATCCCAAAACACAAAAAAAAAAATTCGATCAAACAGACATGTCAAGTTCAACACTCTCCATAGTTAGATTTCATTACAAATTCCACTAAGACCTGAATTACGATCCAGGACAAATTTTAAAGTAGAACGATTAAAATTTTCTTTCTTTTCTGTTGTCTTATTTAATCTCCAAGTAAAATGAAAGCACCAAATTCATAGCGACTAAAACAATTCAAAATTTAGTTTTTGAAAGAAATTCCTTAACAAAAATAAAACTCCATGTTCTAGAATGGTACGCTAAAGCCAATGGTAATGTCCAATTTAACATATGCACAACACATTACATGTCATAATACAAGTGGCTCCTCCGTCATAATTCAAAAATGAAGAGAAATTCTATTAAAAAAGATTGGTATTACTATTTGGTAAGCGATATTTATTGGTCCGATTAATTTAGATTTAGTTCATGTAGATCTCATTAAAGGAGAACAATTCTTATAAGGAATTTTTTCATTTTTGGAGCTCGAACTAAAGACCCCTGGTTAAGAATAGAGGAATCCCATATATCTCACCATATACTTTTTATAAATTAAATAGGAAATATGAGTTAATCAGGGGTACTAAATTTTTTTGAAATAGGATTTAGGAATTGAGATGAATTAAAGAGCACCTTCAAACTTTACTTTATAGACTAGTGGTCAACATTTGCTGACAACTATTATTAGAATTGTTATGAAATAAAAGCAATTTAGTAAAACATGAACAAGAAATAAAAGCAATTTAGTAAAACATGAACAAGAAATAGAGATAGAGAGAAGGAAGAGATTTTCTTCTTCAATTGTGTGTATTTTCCTATCTATTACAAGGCCTTTATATAGGCATGAAAAGTGAAGAAAATATGTCATGGAATATGTCATTGAACATAGAAAATATGTCATTGAATATGTCATTAACCATTTGAGATAAAGATCATAACACTTCCCCTTGGATGTCCATAAATAATGTGCCTCGTTAAAACCTTATTAGAAAAAAACCCTATGGGAAAAAAATCCTAATGAAGGAAAAAGAATACACATATTTAGAAATACGCCTTTTGGTTGCCTCGTTAAAAACCTTGCAAGGAAAACCCAATGGGATAAAACCTTGTAAGGGAAAAAGAGTACAACGCGTATTAACTCCCCCTGATGAGATCATCAGTTCACATCGTTGAGCCTTCGTATCCCAATCTTGTACACTAGTTTCTTGAAGGTTGACGCCGGTAGATATTTGGTGAACAAATCAGCCATATTATCACTTGAACGGATCCGTTGCACATTAATATCACCATTCTTTTGAAGGTCATGTGTGAACAATAATTTAGGTGAAATGTGCTTTGTCCTAACTCCTTTATGAATCCTCTCTTTAATTGGGCTATGCATGTTGTATTTTCTTCATACAAAACTTTGGGTAGTTTATCACACTTCAAACCACATTTGTCTCGAATAAAATGTATAGTAGACCTCAACCATACACATTCTCGACTTGCTTCATGAATAGCAATTATCTCAGCATGATTAAAAGAAGTAGCCACGATTGATTGCTTAGTCGATCGCTAAGATATGACAGTGCCACACATGTAAACACATAACATGTTTGAGATCAAGCCTTGTGTGTGTCAGATAAATACCCCACATCGACATAACCAATAAGATCGGTATTGCAATCATTGCCATAAAATAAGCTCACAGCGGTAATCCCCCTTAGATAACGCAATATGTGCTTGATTTCATTCCAATTTATCCTTGAGCGGAGCTATATCTTGCTAAGACATTAACTGAAAAAGTTATGTCATGCCTTGTAGTGTTAGCAAGATATATTAGCGCACCAATTGCATTAAGATATGGTACTTTAGGACCAAGAAGCTCTTCATTATTTTCATGAGGTCAGAGTGGATCTTTATTTATATCGAGTAATCTCACAACCATCGGGGTACTTAATGGATGTGTTTTATCCACATAGAAGCTCTTTAAAATCTTTTTAGTGTATGCTGATTGAAGGACAAAAATTCCATCTTTCATATATTCAATTTGTAGACCAAGACAAAATTTTGTCTTTCCAAGATCTTTCATTTCAAATTCTTTAAACAGTCTACTGCTTTAGGAAGCTCTCCGGGAGTTCTAATGATATTTGAATCATCAACATACATGGCGATTATAACAAATTCAAATCCATATCCTTTTATAAGGACACAAGGACAAATTGAATTATTCTTATACCCTTCTTTCAACAAGTATTCTCTCGGGCGATTATAGCACATGGGCTCTGATTGTTTCAATCCGTATAAGGATTTTTGAAGCTTTATTTAATAAATTTCTTGGAAACCTTAATATGCTCCAAGACAATTTAAATCTTTCAATGATATCCACTATACACATATCAAGTTTTTCATATATTGCCAGATTAAAACCTGAAGTGACTATATCCACTATAAGAGAACATGTCTCCATATAATCAATGTGAGGATATTTACTAATTTTCTTGTGCCACAAGTCGTCTTTATGTCTATCGACTTGAACCTTTCGCACAAGAAAACATTTATACCTCAATTGACTTTATACTTTCAGGTGTTGGACTATCCGTCCAACTTCACATTTTTCAAGTGAAGTCTATTTCATTGCGTATTTTTTATTTGGCCAATCTTTTATCCGTCCAAATTTCATGACAGATTTGATCTCAAGATCCTCGTCAATATTAATCATATTGAGCGCTACATTATATTAACAATATCGTCGACAATCATTTTATGTCGGTTCCAATATTACCCAATAAAGACATAACTTATTGAGATCTCTTTATTTCATTATTTTCAGGTACCTGAGCCTCTCCCATGAGGTCTTATGAAGTGTTATGTCGTGGTGCTCTTCTAGGGCACTTGCCTCCTTATTATGACCATTTTGAATATTTGCCCCTCTCCTTCTTCAAGGAGTTTTATCTTTGGAACCGATTGGTCTGTTACACTTCATGTGTGCCATAGACTCTGTCCCTCATGGACTTTATTCTATTTGGAGCATTAGCAGCTGAAATATGACATTTAGCTTTGGGTCAACAAATGCGTCTGGCAATAATTTGTAAATGAATTATCACTTGAACTTCAAATTTATATTTTCTTGTACGAGAATCTATATGTATTCATAATAATTCATTTCACGTATCACTTTCTCAGCTGCCCATTTTCTCCCCCTAATGTTGGGATCACCAACACATTTCCCAACTATCTTTGGGAACTCATATTTGTGCATTTTGGTGGCATAATTAAATCATATAGCACATCCATATTTCTATATAGAAATTATTTGGTTCCTGACCCTGAACCGATTGTGATAGGGAGAAATTTTTATAACTTGGCTAGATGCGTACAAGTGCTGCTGTATATTAAATAATAAATCTCATACCAAATTTTGTTTTTAGAAGTTTTGTTCTCATAACCAATGATTTAGCTATAATTGGAGGCATACAATTTCTGCTAAACCAACTTGGATTTAAACCAATATTATTAAGATAAATCATCATAATTTATATTCTGGAATTGTGCTCTAATAATTTGAGCAAAAAATCTTGCAAAAACCAAACTGCAAGTTGATAACAAATGCACATGTGACCATAAAATAGATGCATCTATTAAAATCATATAATAGTAAACGGTCCACATGGCAGGTGACTGGGCCCATATATATATCACCTTTTATTCCTTCTAGAAATCAAAAGATTCAATCCCAACCTTTAACTGGTATATCATGAGAATAAGCAGTACAAGAGAATTCTTGAAGAATCTTCTATTCTTCAATATGTGTCAATGTAATTCTTAATTAATTTTTCGCATCATAATTGAACCGATATGGTCAACCAGTCATGCCAATTAATATTTATTTTAGTAAATCTCTAGTTTACTTGTGGCATATGATTCCAGCATCATGCTTATATTTGTGTAGTACAAATAGAAAGAAGATCGGGTAACCTTTTATATTTACCCGGTATGATTATAGAAATATGAAGATATTCAATCTTCCTTTCATTTATAGTCTCAATATGCCAATCACTTTGACTTATATATTTGAAACTCAAAAAGTTTCTTTTGAGACTTTACAATATCAATGTCATGAATAAGTTTATTCATCCGGGTAGTAACAAATTAGTTTTTCCGGAGTTCTTAACAACTTTTGTACTACAAGATCTTTTATCATACCATTCATATGGTAAATGTCTCCTTCACGGAGAAAATTATATCATAATAAATTGTCATGGTCAAAATCATCATAAGCAAAATCATTTCTTGCTTTAATTTTGCCTTTAATAACTTTTATAAGGCATGACAAAATAATATTTGGCATATCACATGTACGCGACCAATGACATATTCATGTAACCACACAATAATATTTATTCTCTTTATTTTACTCAAACCTCCCTTAGAGGTGAGTTGTGTGGTATTCATATAATCATGAATTGCATGTCTTTATTCATTGCTTTTATCACATATTGCCACATTCAACTTTAGGAATGAGTTTGCATTCTCAATGCTTATCATAAGTCACATTCTCTTCAAGGAATGGATCATAATCAGCGACGTGCTTTATTATTTTCATACCAATTTGATGGTAAGCATTGCTTTCACATTTTGAAGGACTATTTTGAGAACCCTTATTGTTCTCCTTTTATAATCATAGTGATGATTATTATTATTTTGATATTTGGAACGCCCACGTTCATTGTTCAACCAATTGTCTTCATTGAAACTTATTATGCATTGTTATCACATTCACTTCAAGAATGGAACAAATCAAGTGGGACAATTTTCATGCTTTTTCATGAAAAATATATTATTTTTCTTTAGTCATCATTATATCATCAATATGGTACATTGGGACTCAAACTGAATGTCTTACCAATATAAAGGCATGTTAGGCCATAATAAATTGGGACTCAAACCCAACTCTTATCATTATGGAGCATCAGGACTTGATCCTCATGTCTTACCCTCAATCAATGGCATAATAGGCTAAACAATATTGAGATTGATTCTCAAGCCTTAATTTCAATCACATGCCAAGAAAGTTATACACAACTAATTTGCAACTTAGCAAATCAAATTTGCTTTCTTAAATAAGTGTACAAATCTCAAATTAGTGTAAATCTTTATTAATTAATTTGTAGCATCTATATGAAATACAACCGTTTGTAGTCAGAATATTTCTTCTAAATTCTATAAGAGTTTAAAAGGATCATAAAATCATTGTCATAATATTTATTGAGTCTCTCTCAAAAATATTATTGTTTTCGGGGTATACCCTATTGGATTTGATTTAACGCCATGACTTTTCTTCACTCAATTCAACCAAGCAATTAGTGAATAAATTTATCAAAAGTACACCTAACACATATATAATACTAATACATAAATTCAGCATTTATATTACCTGAAAAGTGACATTATAGGTAACAACTTACCAGTTGTAGCTTGTGCATCATTCATATAAAATACTTAAAAATGGTAAGTCAGTAGCAAGCATCAAGTAGGTCATGGATACTCAAAAATACCTCTTCTAGTAATCATACTAATCATTGTTTGCTTTCAAATGATACGACCATAAATTATGAAGTATACTTTCAAATAGCTGGTTTGTTTTCCAAATATCAAAGAAGTACTAATTAATCAACCTAGATAAAGATGTGAAGTATTTCTTGTTTTCTTCAAGATGATTTATGCTTTTAATCAGTATGACCAATTTTATTTTATTTTTTATTCCTTTTTTTGGTACTATATGCAAGTGTAAAAATCCAAAAGGAAAAAAAATATTCATCCAAGTAAAAGAAAATGTTTAAAGCGGCAGGACAGATTGAAGATAGTTAACACATAAATATGCATTGGACAATTTATATAAAATATCCTTGGTTACCATGACATGCATCATATCAACAATTAACTGCTACTATGATTTTCACATATAGAACTTCGAAAATTTTATTCCATTCATGTGATATAAAAGATGTAATATTAATATGTGCTTATGCAATACAGGTGTAGTACGAAGTTGTGTGCATATAAGATTTTAAAGGAATGACAAGTATAAGATAATCATACCTTCTTACATTTCATTACTTACCATATGTAGTTTCTCTTTACATTTAACCATGTGATGATATGTATGACTTCTAATTGTAATCTTTCCGGATGTAGAAAAATTTTTGTAGATATATATATATATATACAATTAGTTAGAGACTCGTGCTGATAATGTGTTATGAAATAAAAGCAATTTAGTAAAACATGAACAAGAAATAAAAGCAATTTAGTAAAACATGAACAAGAAATAGAGATAGAGAGAAGGAAGAGATTTTCTTCTTCAATTGTGTGTATTTTCCTATCTATTACAAGGCCTTTATATAGGCATGAAAAGTGAAGAAAATATGTCATGGAATATGTCATTGAACATAGAAAATATGTCATTGAATATGTCATTAACCATTTGAGAGAAAGATCATGGAGGAAGAGTAGACATCCACCATATTTTGATTTTTATCATAACAAGAATCATAAAATTCCTATCATGATATTGGAGTTTTCATAACAGTGCATTTCCATCATATGTTAGTTGGTGCTTCAAACCGTAAACAAAAATAGGTATTATCACTTTTAGGCCGCGCCAAAAATTATTTATATTCAAAAGGCGAAAAAGTATATATAAAATTTATACGGAAAAGGTTCTGAAATATTCCTCTACTATTAGAAATTATTTAAAATTATCCTCCGTTATACTATTAGTTCTGAAAAACCCTTACCTTATTTACTATTAAGACACATATATCCCTAACTTGATGGACAGGATACGTGGCACTCATCCAAGGCTGTTAGTCCCTGCGATATTAAATTAGATGTGACCCGCCCAATTACCCGTGCCTGACCCACCCTACTATACCCTTCAATTAAGTAAAAAATAGCACGGTATAGCTAGTTTTCGGACTGGTCATTCAAAAATAGTCAGCGTTTACGAAGTCAATGAAAAATAGCCATTATTTTGCTGCAATAAAGACCGATCCAGCATAATATACTGAAGTTCGGTGCACCTGTGTATGAACTCCAACATATTATGCTGGACCGGTATACTTTGCTGACTCCAGTATAATATACTGGAGACTGGAGCACCGGTGCTCCAAACTCCAGTATATTATACTGGACAATTATACTTGCTGGAATTCCAGTATATTATGCTGGAGTTCTACTGTACTTATGCTGGAACTCCATCATATTATGCTGGAGTTCCAACATTCTTATCCTGGAACTCCAATATAATATGCTGGAGTTCAAGCATGCTTATACTGGAACTCCAGTATAATATACTGGCATATTTTTCGGGTTTTGAATAGTGTTTTCGCTCAGATTTATCTTTACATGAAATATGGCTAAATTTTAATTATTTTTGAAACTAAGCTATTTTTGAACGACCGATTGTAAATGTGACTATTTTTGAATCTCTCCCTTCAATTAAAGAAAGATCATATAGTACAAAATACTCACACCCCACCCTATCGTATCCTTCTTCTCCCCACCCCTCCCCTCATACTCTTGGCTTCTTTCCCGCTCCCCCCTAAAACCAAATTTCTAAATTTTCTTCACTGCTACACCTTCTCCCCCAGTTCTTTTCTATTTCTCCGTCAATTACTTTTTAAGGAGAAACTTATAGGAGAGAGTTTACAAGTAAAAGAGGAAACCACCATTGTTAATAAAGCTTGGAGTGTTTTTGGGTTTAAATAATTTTCGAAATCTGAAATTATATATTATTTTGGAATCTGAATTTTATGCCTTTGTACCATAGTTAAAGGATGAAAATCCTGCGATCGAACTTTTAAAATTTGTAAATCCCATTTTGTAGGAACAATAGTTGCTCATATCGTTGAGGTAGATCTGAATGGCGGGAAAGAGTAAGCTCTGGAACCTCTTGTGTTTTCCGACTACTTTTCGTTTATATGAAAATAATATTGTCCTTGTTACCTTTTTTTTATGAGGGCAGAAAGTTCTAATATCTTGAATATTTTGTTTTATTAATTATTGACTAGAGAGTGATACATGTGGCCTTAGTTTGGTGGTGGTGTTGCCGGAACTACTATTCTGTTTTGCTGGTGGTTGTGCTAATTTGAGAAGCTCTCTTAGCTTCTAAATTTGGGGATCACAGGCGTTGCTGACCCTTTACTAATTTTGAGCTCCTTATTAAGTTTAGACCATGATTGTCATATGTTGAAATCTCTATTATGAGTTTGTGATTGTTTATTGATGAAATCCTTTACTATTAAAAAAAGATGGCGGTGTTTGACAGAAAGGGGGAGAGGGTCAAACTTTATGGGTCGAACATCGGGTAATCGGGTGGGTCACATTTAATTTAAGACCAGATGGACCAACATCCTTGGATGAGTGCCACATGTCCGTCAAATTAGGAGTATGTGTTTCAAAAATAAGACGACATGAGCTTTTTTGAGCCAATAGTATAATGGAGAGTTATTTTAAACAATCTATATATCTATATAAAACAGGGACACAAAACAGTTACGTGGAACCTTCTATAGTTCAGGATTAGTATTTATCTTTTTTCCTTTTTTTTTTTTGCTATTTTTTTAATTTTTGTTATCTGCCTAAACAAATCTGAAGAGTCACATCTCTTAACCACAGAGCCTTATGTTCCTTTTATTAGTAAAATCAATAATGAAATGTTTCGCGATATTAATAATGAAACGTTACCTTCCTTGATAGTAATAGTGGAAGACACTGGAAAAGTGATTGTTGACAACGTTATTCCCTTATCTCCCATTCTCAATCCGTATTTGTTTCTACTATTATTTTTTGCCTCCACCAGATACTTATAGGTAGTATTGTCCGATGACCATATTGAATATCGTTGATTTCTTCAAACTTTCTCTGTATTTAATTCGCCTTTGTTGATATTCTTGGTGTTAGTTTATCTGATGAATTTGTGGGTCTGTTTGAGAGAATCAGTGAGAATAAAATGTAAATGAAAGTTTCAGCATCAATAAAAATATTTTGTGCTCCAGTATTTTTGTCGTAATCTATATAAAATAGGGACACAAAATATTTACGTGAAACCTTCCATAGTTCAGGATTCGTATTTATCGTTTTTCCTATTTTTTTGTTGCTATTTTTCTAATTTCTGTGATCTACCTAAACAAATTTGAAGAGTCACATCTCTTAACCAAAGAGACTTATATTCCTTTTATTAGTAAAATCAATAATGAAATATTTCACGATATTAATAATGAAACGTTACGTTCCTTGATAGTATTAGTGGAAGACACAGGAAAAGCCATTGTTGACAACGTTATTCCCTTATCTCACATTCTCAATACGTGTTTGTTTCTACTATTGTTTTCTGCCTCCACCAGATACTTTTAGGTAGTATTGTCCGATGACCACATTGAATACTGTTGATTTCTTCAAACTTTCTCTGTATTTAATTCGTCTTTGTTGATATTCTTGGTGTTAGTTTGTCTGATGAACTTGTAGGTCTGTTTGAGAGAATCAGTGAGAATAAAATGCCAATGAAAGTTTCAGCATCAATAAAAACATTTTGTGCTCCAGTTTTTTTTATCATAATCTATATAAAACAGGGACACAAAACAGTTACGTGGAACCTTCCATAGTTGAGGATTAGTATTTATCTTTTTTTCCTATTTCTTTTGCTATTTTTCTAATTTTTGTGATCTGCCTAAATAAATTTGAAAAGTCACATCTCTTAACCAAAGAGCCTTATGTTCCTTTTATTAGTAAAATCAATAATGAAATGTTTCACGATATTAATAATGAAACGTTACGTTCCTTGATAGTAATAGTGAAAGACACAGGAAAAGCTATTGTTGACAACGTTATTCCCTTATCTCCCATTCTCAATCCGTATTTGTTTCTACTATTGTTTTTTGCCTCCACCAGATACTTATAGGTAGTATTGTCCGATGACCATATTGAATATCGTTGATTTCTTCAAACTTTCTCTGTATTTAATTCGCCTTTGTTGATATTCTTGGTGTTAGTTTATCTGATGAATTTGTGGGTCTGTTTGAGAGAATCAGTGAGAATAAAATGTAAATGAAAGTTTCAGCATCAACAAAAATATTTTGTGCTCCAGTATTTTTGTCGTAATCTATATAAAATAGGGACACAAAATATTTACGTGAAACCTTCCATAGTTCAGGATTCGTATTTATCGTTTTTCCTATTTTTTTTGTTGCTATTTTTCTAATTTCTGTGATCTACCTAAACAAATCTGAAGAGTCACATCTCTTAACCAAAGAGCCTTATATTCCTTTTATTAGTAAAATCAATAATGAAATGTTTCACGATATTAATAATGAAACGTTAAGTTCCTTGATAGTATTAGTGGAAGACACAGGAAAAGCCATTGTTGACAACGTTATTCCCTTATCTCCCATTCACAATACATGTTTGTTTCTACTATTGTTTTCTGCCTCCACCAAATACTTTTAGGTAGTATTGTCCGATGACCACATTGAATACCGTTGATTTCTTCAAACTTTCTCTGTATTTAATTCGTCTTTGTTGATATTCTTGGTGTTAGTTTGTCTGATGAATTTGTGGGTCTGTTTGAGAGAATCAGTGAGAATAAAATGCCAATGAAAGTTTCAGCATCTATAAAAACATTTTGTGCTCCAGTTTTTTTTTATCATAATCTATATAAAACAGGGACACAAAACAGTTACGTGGAACCTTCCATAGTTGAGGATTAGTATTTATCTTTTTTTCCTATTTCTTTTGCTATTTTTCTAAATTTTGTGATCTGCCTAAATAAATATGAAAAGTCACATCTCTTAACCAAAGAGCCTTATGTTCCTTTTATTAGTAAAATCAATAATGAAATGTTTCACGATATTAATAATGAAACGTTACGTTCCTTGATAGTAATAGTGGAAGACACAGGAAAAGCCATTGTTGACAACGTTATTCCATTATCTCCCATTCTCAATCCGTATTTGTTTCTACTATTGTTTTTTGCCTCCACCAGATACTTATAGGTAGTATTGTCCGATGACCATATTGAATATCGTTGATTTCTTCAAACTTTCTCTGTATTTAATTCGCCTTTGTTGATATTCTTGGTGTTAGTTTATCTGATGAATTTGTGGGTCTGTTTGAGAGAATCAGTGAGAATAAAATGTAAATGAAAGTTTCAGCATCAACAAAAATATTTTGTGCTCCAGTATTTTTGTCGTAATCTATATAAAATAGGGACACAAAATATTTACGTGAAACCTTCCATAGTTCAGGATTCGTATTTATCGTTTTTCCTATTTTTTTTGTTGCTATTTTTCTAATTTCTGTGATCTACCTAAACAAATCTGAAGAGTCACATCTCTTAACCAAAGAGCCTTATATTCCTTTTATTAGTAAAATCAATAATGAAATGTTTCACGATATTAATAATGAAACGTTAAGTTCCTTGATAGTATTAGTGGAAGACACAGGAAAAGCCATTGTTGACAACGTTATTCCCTTATCTCCCATTCTCAATACATGTTTGTTTCTACTATTGTTTTCTGCCTCCACCAGATACTTTTAGGTAGTATTGTCCGATGACCACATTGAATACCGTTGATTTCTTCAAACTTTCTCTGTATTTAATTCGTCTTTGTTGATATTCTTGGTG
Source organism: Nicotiana tabacum (assembly GCF_000715075.1). Taxonomy (NCBI): domain Eukaryota; kingdom Viridiplantae; phylum Streptophyta; class Magnoliopsida; order Solanales; family Solanaceae; genus Nicotiana; species Nicotiana tabacum. Next base: position 99,153,956 of record NC_134082.1, on the reverse strand, counting down.
TTAGTTTGTCTGATGAATTTGTGGGTCTGTTTGAGAGAATCAGTGAGAATAAAATGCCAATGAAAGTTTCAGCATCAATAAAAACATTTTGTGCTCCAGTTATTTTTATCATAATCTATATAAAACAGGGACACAAAACAGTTACGTGGAACCTTCCATAGTTGAGGATTAGTATTTATCTTTTTTTCCTATTTCTTTTGCTATTTTTCTAATTTTTGTGATCTGCCTAAATAAATCTGAAAAGTCACATCTCTTAACCAAAGAGCCTTATGTTCCTTTTATTAGTAAAATTAATAATGAAATGTTTCACGATATTAATAATGAAACGTTACGTTCCTTGATAGTAATAGTGGAAGACACAGGAAAAGCCATTGTTGACAACGTTATTCCCTTATCTCCCATTCTCCATCTGTGTTTGTTTCTTCCATTGTTTTCTGCCTCCACCAGATACTTATCGGTAGTATTGTCCGATGACCACATTGAATACCGTTGATTTCTTCAAACTTTCTCTGTATTTAATTCGTCTTTGTTGATATTCTTGGTGTTAGTTTGTCTGATGAATTTGTGGGTTTGTTTGAGAGAACCAGTGAGAATAAAATGCCAATGAAAGTTTCAGCATCAACAAAAATATTTTGTGCTCCAGTTTTTTTGTCATAATCTATATAAAACAGGGACACAAAACAGTTACGTGGAGCCTTCCATAGTTCAGGATTAATATTTGTCTTTTTTCCTATTTTTTGCTATTTTTTTAATTTCTGTGATCTGCCTAAACAAATCTGAAGAGTCACATCTCTTAACCAAAGAGCCTTATGTTCCTTTTATTAGTAAAACCAATAATGAAATGTTTCGCGGTATTAATAATGAAACGTTACATTCCTTTATAATAATAATGGAAGACACAGGAAAGCCATTGTTGACAACGTTATTCCCTTATCTCCCATTCTCAATCTGTGTTTGTTTCTACTATTGTTTTCTGCCTCCACCAGATACTTATAGGTAGTATTGTCCGATGACTACATTGAATACCGTTGATTTCTTTAAACTTTCTCTGTGTTTAATTCGTCTTTGTTGATATTCTTGATGTTAGTTTGTCTGATGAATTTGTGGGTCTGTTTGAGAGGATCAGTGAGAATAAAATGCCAATGAAAGTTTCAGCATCAACAAAAATATTTTGTGCTCCAATATTTTTGTCGTTGCTAGCGACATGATTTTTATTAGTAATAATGTTGACATTAGTAATATTTTTTCTTTTAATGACATATTGTCGTGAAAATCTTAAAGAGTTTGCATCTTATTATAGGACCATTAGAAGGAGCACCAGATTAAGACATCCAAACAGAAGATTGGTTGATTATATATTGGACCCAGGGTAAATAATTCATGTGTTGTGCGTGTAATAGAGCAGGCTATTGATGTTATTGAAGAATTCTGAATATTCACATCCCTTTTTATTCTATCTATCACTCACCTCCTTCCTTTAGTTACCAGTACTTTTTTTATTGTTATCCTTCTGCAATTGTAATTTGACTTTAGTATATTTAAACAAAGTTCAGTTGAATCCCAATTTTCCTTGTATCCATAAATTCAAAGTGTTCCCTCTTTTAATTTATTTTTAAGAATTTAACATTTTTTTAATGACTGAGTTTTGAGGATAAACCAGATTATGTTTATCTCAAAAGAATTTTCGGTGACCTTTTCATTCTTGAAAGTATAGTTGTTCTTTCTTTTCATCCCTTTCATTTTGTTGTATAGACTTTAAAAGTAGCATAGTGTAAGGAGGACATTTCGGGTGTGTTTGTATAAAGGAAAATGTTTTTCGTGGAAAATATTTTTCAAGAAAATATTTTCTTGGAAAATAAGTAGTAATTTTATTCATTTTTCAGTGTTTGGTACGCAAATTAAGGAAAATGACTTCTCAAGAGTATTCATAAATAATTTAAATATCATAAATATGAAGCCATAAACTTTCAAATCAATAACCTTCTAAGCCCACAAATTTCATAAACTTTCGAACCGCTAAACTTTCAAAACCGCGGAATTTTGAACCAATAAACTTTATAATTTCTAAACACGTAAACTTCCAAACACATAAACCTCCGAACTCATAATTTTGGAACTTGTAAAATTTTGAACTTTTAAACTGATAAATAAAAAAATTAAAACTGAAAAATATATTTATGAGTTCAAATAATATATTTAAAAAATATATTTTTTCGGGTGTGGGGGTGTGTGTGTGTGGGGGGGGGGGGGGGTACAGAAAAACGAAAAAATAAAAATTTAAAATTGTAAAAAAAATTAAGTTAAAAAATATTTTTTTTTGCGGTGGGGGGTAGGGTGGGGTGGAGAGGTAGTAGGGTGGGTGGTAACAGAAAAACTGAATTTTTTAAAAAAAACCTTTTTTGGAGAGGGGTGGAGTGGGTTGGTGAGGGTGGGGAAGGTTGAGAAAGAGTGTTGGAAAATGTTTTCCCTTCTCTTGATAAGGAAAACATTTTCCTCCAATTGGAGGAAAATGAGTTCAGGAGGAAAATGTTTTCCAAAACATTTAAGTCAACCAAACACACCCTTCATACTAGAAAATGTTTTCCTTCATACCAAACACACCCTTCATTCTATATTTCTATCCCCTTTTTCTAGGCAGTATCATTGTATTCTGGCCAAGGACTGCCAATAGATAAATGGAAAGTTCATAATATTTCCACTGGATCTTCTATTCAGGGAGTGCGACAGTTGATGCTAGAAAGAAAAAAAAAAAGATGATGGTTTACAAATTGCTCCGCTGCTATTGTCTTGCCCATGCAGCAAATTATGTGATTAATCCTTTTCGGATTTCGTTTATTTAGAAAGATAAAAACTTGTGAAAGAACTTATTATAAAGGTAGTTTCACTATGGGAAATTGTAATGTATGGACTGTACTTTTTCTGTACGAAACATCTTGAAAATGCTTTGTTTACTCTTGATTCTGCTATGACTTATTTGCATTCTTTTATTTTGAGTAAGTTATTTATGTACCTTTTAAGTTCTCAAGTAACTTCTTGGCCTGCTAAAAGTTGAAGCTTAATGGATGAATTCTGTGCTAGAATTATCTTTTATATGCATGCATGTACATGAAAATTTTATGTCTTCTATTCTGATCAAATTTATATATAAAACTATTTCTATATTCGCTAACATCTTTTATGTTGCGCGAAGCGCGGGAAAATTCTCTAGTTTCTAATAATAGAGGGGTATTTTAGGACCTTTTCTGAAATTTATATAATTTTTGTATATAACATACAAATTATATATATATATATATGCAAAAAATTATACATTTTCCTGCTTATTATTTTGAAAGCGGTTATACATTGTCATTTTCACAACAAAAAAAAGCATTTATCTTATTTCAACGGTTTATAAGATCAGAGTTAATATCAGGAAAGTGAAGAGGAGAGAAACTTGGTGGGCTATAGTCCAAGACCAGGATAGAATAAGGAGTGCTTCGGCTGAGCCCAACCAAAGTATCAGATATGGGCTTTGACTCATGTTTGACTTGGAGCTGTTGCTTCTTCTTCAATGGCAGACCCAACAACCCACCTCCTCCTTAAACCCTTGAAAAAACCCAGGAAATTTTATTTAATTTTTTTTTGAAGATTTACCCAATGGATAGCAGAGCTTGTTAAGGGATTCGAATTTGTACCTCTGCAGTGATCAGTAAGTGGAAAATAGTAAACGACAAAATTCTGTTGAATACTTTATTCAGTCATGCATGCCTCCCAGATGTTTGATGAAATTCCACTGAAAATATTTCAAGATTTTGCTCCTATTATACTGCATGTAACTTATTACATGGTTTATGTTTTTGTTTTGAAATGTTAATGCAGAAATGGCGGGTGAGGATAAAGCTGAGTTAGGGAGTTTGCTTGAAATTCTACCCCCTGTTGAGTTCTGCTGTTTATATGGTTCCAAACTCCATCCCAACAATAAAGATGAGGTTTTTTTATACTTCTTCTTTCTCTGATATCAAAGATGTGATTTTCTTCTTTAAAGTGTTAACCTGATAATGAATGCATCTTTAGTCACTCCACTTATGGTTTTGTTTGATCAAGAAGTTCTGTAGCATGCTGCAATAGTGCATTACTAACAACTTCATTGCTAGACATCTATGATAGATTACATTATTGGAGTAGCTGATCCTAAGCAATGGCATTCTGAGGTAAATTGCTCAATTTTAAGCAATTCTCGACCATCTTTGATGTCAAAATCTAACGTCTTTCTACTATGCAGAATCTAAAATTGAACAAGGATCACTATGCTTCATGGCTCGTTCACCTTGGTGGAGCAAGGATGGTGCTTTTTTGCTTTCTTGAATTTACTTTAATTTCGCTCATTCTTTCACAACTTCATATATATATATATATATTTTGTACTAAAGAACAAGTCACTATGCACTCGATCAGATAACTGATATTGCAAATGACATTGGTGTTGGCGTACACTTCAACCCATTTGTGTCTTGCAACAACAAGGTATTGACCATTTAACGAAGATGCACTTTTTGTTAACACATCAGAAATTTCACATTGAGATATTTTTTCAGATGTTCAAGTACGGAGTTGTTCGAATGCATGACTTGATTCAAGACATATTGGGATGGGAGAGGTTCTATCTCAGTGGTCGTCTGCAGAAACCCGTATGGCTTGTTCTAAAGTGCTATTTAAATAACATATTTGATGGATTTCAATTTCATTATTAGTTCATTGATGAAAGAACGGGATGGATGAACTTAAGTTGGTCAGAATTTTTTGTAATCCTCTTGTGCCTCTTTATCATTATCGTAGTACTGACAAGTCAAGTGAATCTTATTTACTGTTGTAACTGAATTTGATAAAAATGATGGTATTAGGTTAGGTCTTTATCAATGATTGTCACTCCCTTGACTCACTATAAATACTTGTATTCTTAAAGTAGCAAGGAATCATCATTTAGGAAATGGCAGCTTGTTCTTAGTATAACAAAAGTTAGAAAACTTCGTAATATGTTTTTACTCCTATTTGGCGGTTAAATAAACTTAAGTTGATCAAGGTAATATCCATTAGTTCTTGTGTGCTCTCTTAGCCTTACGATCTCACCTTCAAGTTGCCTAGAGACCAAAAGAATACAAATTTATCATAATGTATTTGTGTTATAATCCTATGTAGAACTTCATCCAAAAAAAATAAATTATAATCCTATTTTGAACCGATGCTAAATTAGTGGATGCTAGGTATTTGCTAAAAGTATATCATGATATCACCGGTTCTGTACGTGAAACTCAAATATCTCAGCCTGCATTTTCATACAAAACAAATTGGCACGTGCTTTTGATTTTTGATGGCACACCATTGCTAGCTTTTAATCTCTCTCTCTCTGTCCCTGTCTCTGTCTCACTTGTATTGACCTGAAGATGAAAAAGCCATTCAGTCAGGAGAAGTGAAAAGTACAGTGAGTGTGGTTAACTTGTTATACTCTCAGAGATACACCCAACATGAGCTATTCACTCAGCATTTCTTATGAGTGTCAAAAAGAAGAATTTCTGTTGAAAATATTCGATTGAGATGCTTTGTTTTCTTTTGTGTATGTCTGCTCAAAGATTTTAGACTTGAACAAACTTGACATTTGACCGCCAAAGCTCTATATAGCATCATAGTTTGCAACTCATTGCGGAACCTACATCCCCTACCCTGTCTGGTTTGTGTTTCCTCCTTAATCATAGTGGCTTGGGGCTTAGTACCTATTGTTTAACTTTTATCAGGCATTTTTATGCATTCTAGTTGGGCAGTCAATGCTTAACTAATGTGTGTCCTGAATAGAGAGTCTTAAGTCTACTGTGGATTGAAAATATAGAAAGGCTTTGTCTGATTTCTTTGAATTATATTCTGTGATGCATTCAACAGATATCCTTCAACCTACCTTAGTTTCATACTCAACCATAACATTCTGGATTTATTTGTTGGTCTCCTTTTTGCTTCTAGTGGTGAGCCGGGTGACTGTCTTTCAGTCATAACTTATGTTTACTTCTAACTCAGGTGAACATTCTTGTGGATAACTTGGATGTAGAAAATGTGAACACTGTGAACCTAAAAGCTGCAACTTCTGCCGCTCTTCTCCTTTTGCCATCAAAATTCACAGAGGTTCGTCTCTTTATTCATTTCTTGTCAATTAGTACAGGCACATAACACATGCCACTTGGAATTTGGTGTTTATGCAGGAAGATTTATATGCCAAAATCTGCAGCCTCTCATATATGGGTGACTTGCGTATGCTTTTTGCGGAGGACAAAAATAAGGTAGAGTTGAGACTTGAGTGGAGCCTAAGTTTTAGATTTTTGTGTATGTTACTTTACGTGTAACTGTACCACAGGAAAGCATCACTTTACGTGTAAGTTCCAGATGTAAATGGGTAGTTTCTCAATTTTATAGTTGATATTACTTCCAGCAGATCAATTAATTTATATTGAAAATGTGTATGTTATCTTATCTACAGGGTACCTGTTTTGGACTAGAATTCCAATCCCAACTTTTAGCATAGTATACCATAGTGCATATGCTATTTTCATGCCACATTAAGTGATTGAACTGATTCTTCCATTCTGTGGACATGAAATTCTTCACTGCATATTGATCCAGGTCAACAAAATTGTTCAAGGACAATATCATTTATTTGAGAAAATGTATAAGCCATCTCTGGAAGAATATGCGGCTAAGAACTTGTTGCGATTTTCATCAGCTGGGGATAAGCAAGTAAACATATTTCAGGTCTCTCTCCTACTAAATCTTTATCTCTTGTTGCTTCCTTGTCATGGTTAATTCTGCTGAATGATGCTGATAAATCTTTTGTAATCTATATGTGTCTTAATATGTGCACGTATCAATATCCGCGATAAAACACGTTTCTACTGAAGCATAAAAAATCATTATTGTGTCAATGGGTAATCAAGAATATACAGCATGAGTCATGCTGACAGGACCCCTATGTTGTTGCCCATTACTTTCCATTTTTAATACTAATTTTCTGGCCTTGAATGGTAACTTCTGTGATCAGATATGTTAGTCTTTCTATTCTAGACGTTTTTCAAATAGCTGCAAAGTCATTTGGTTGCACGACTTGTCAATTAGAGCTTTGGACGTCACTAGTTTCCTTCCATGAAAATTAGTTTGTACTTTTACATGATTATAACTTGTGCACTTTTCTGGTTATTGAGTCATTCTCGATCCTTGAGTGTTTTCTTGACTTTTTCGTATTGCTTTTAGTAATACATCTGTATGAGATTCTTTGACTACATTAGCGCGTTTTTTCTTTCTGATGGATCTGAGAAGATTGATTTTGGTTATCCTCTGTCGAGAATATGTGAATTGGAAAATCAAGATCAAGTCAATCTCAAAGATTGACATGTTTTAGTGTATCAAAATCAGGATTGTGGATTATCTGCTGCTTCCACCTTAGTTTCTTCTCTTCCTCCATCAATCAGAAGTGAGATGGGCATGAAACTTGGAGAAAAGAGGATTCTCAACGACTCTGGTACGTACTTCAAATGCAAAAAGAATGGATTTCTGGAAAGGAAATTATCTTAAAATATTGCCTGTTCTTTCAGATTTATTTCTCCTTAGTAGTTCCTGTTGAATTGCATCTACTGCCACGTTAGCGAAGGAACACTTTTGTTTAGTTACTTTCCATTTGTAACTCTCACGTGTCAATCCTTTTCTTGGGTCAAAGTACGCAAAAATATTTTTTGTTAGTGGGTGATGGTGAGACTCGAGATATCTTTGTCTATCCTAATTGCACGTTGAATTGTGTGTTTGTCTCATCTAAAAATTTGAACTTCTAAAAAAAAGATACTTTTATGCAATTATTTTAGTTCTTATTATAAGCTTTTATAATGTTCCCTCCTCAGCTAAAGCAGATCATTTCATTTATGCCATATTGTCTTGTAGGTAGAGTTAGGCAACAAGTAGTGATTGGTTCAAAAGAACAGGCTGCTGAGTGCATGAAGAGGCTAGTTAGACGTAAGGTTATGGTTTCTAGCACGAGGCAAGCTATTGCAGGTTTATTGACTGCTGGTGCTGTTCATGGAGTCAGATATGTTGCAAACAAGATGCGCAAGGCTTGGAAATCATGGGTATAATGCGTTAACCTTGCATCCTTTCTTTTGGGTGATATCACTGCATGTTAACTGCTTCAGACATGGGGATATACCCACTGCTATAGTACAGCGGATGCCAGGCGGTTCAACCATAGAGTTCAATGACATGGATAGATTTTGCCAACTTTCCTGCTGCTTTTCAAAACCATCGAATAGAATGGAGAGGCAATAGAACCAAACAACCTATTGAAAATGCATTCAATTGTTGTATCTTTTCTTTTACCATTTTGGAGTTGGGAAGAGTTCTCCAGGAAAGGTCAGGCTGTTCTATGATTTAGAACATCCTAATGTACCAATTAAAGAAGGAATTGTAGGGGTGGCAAAATGGTTAAAAGAAAACAGTTAACCACCCATATTATCCATTAAAAAAAGGGTTGGATAATGAACTTTTTAGAAACGGGTCAAATATGGATAAGAACCATATTATCCATTTTCAAATGAGTAACCAATGGATAACCAATGGGTCTAACTTTTACATTTGTAAAGCCTCAAATTGGGGGTTCCTCAAGTTAGGGGGAATAAGAATTCTCCCAAAAGTGATCATATACAAGAAGTCATGGATAATATGGGTAACTCATATTATCCGCCGGTTAATCCGTATTAAATATAGGTTGGGTTGGATAATAGATCCATTTTTTCATTACCCGTTTCCGACCCGAACCATATCCGACCTGACTCGTCCGTTTGCCACTCCTAATGTTAATAAATGGTTCTAAAGAAGGAATTGCTATTGTTACTGTGTGTGTGCATGCGTGCGCACGCGCTATTTTTTCCTTCTTTTCGCAGCACTCGTAGAAGTGTCCTCCTACATTGCGAGGACTGATCCTAACAATCCAGAGAAAAAGAAAAGTTGCTTGGACTGATCTCATGCTTCATTAGCTGTGGTTACATTGCTCTGCTATATTTTTCCTTCTGTTTCTCTGCTATATTTTTCCTTGGAATTTTACTCCAACCATGATTTTCTATTTAACTTGATTTTTCAAAAGGTTGTAAGTTGAGCAGAAGCTGGTATCATTCAGATTTTATCGCTGTCCCCAAAGGCTGTCATCTTTGTTTCTCCTCCTGCTTTTGGAGATAACAACTGATGGTGTATGACATGATATGCTAAAAAAGCTACCCATCAAAATCTTCAATCTAATTTTCCCTTAACTTATTCAAAGTTTGGCACATCTCAAATGTCTACTAACAAAAGTTTTTTTTTTTTTCCTTTTCTGAAGTATCAAACTGTGCCTTATTAATTACAGATTAAGATCAGTTATTAAGTTAGGACAAAGATATGAACGCTTCACAAAAGATTAAGCAACTAGGATGCTATTCTTGAAGAGAACAAAATCTGCAGTCCAAAAAAAAAATAAAAAATAATAATAATAATAATAATAATAATAATACAGTATCCGAGTGAGCTCAATAATGAAAAGTAACACTAGTAAATCCTCAGGAGGAGGAAGCAGAGGCGGATCCAGGATTTAAAGGTGGCGGGTGCCAAAATTTCCTTTAATGTACATCTTATAATAACTACTAATATATAGTTTTTTCGGAACGTTTGTCCGGTTCAATTTTTTAGTTTATTCGTGCAATTTAATAAGCACTTTATTTGCAAATATAAAAATTACATTAATTTTTCAGACCCTACTTATGGAATTTCATTGGGTATATATGTTATTATTGTCGTATAAAAATTACATTTCAGGAATTAAGAAGCAAAAATAATTAACATTTTAAAGAAGGAATCACACTTTTATTATTAATAATACAAGTAAAATCAATATTTTCACCAGGGAACTATGTTTTTTTGTATGCTAAAAATAAATTTGCACAAGTAAAATAAAATCTTTAATAAGGGAACTCCACTGATCAGAATAAGGAAAAAAAAATCTTCAACAGATAAATTATACCCCATAAGTAAATGCAGAATTAGATAAACTACGAGATCTCAAAACTTAAAATCATAAATATAATGCTTGCGAAATATTTATCATAATTTATTACTAAAGAGATATAAATTGTATTTAACAATCATAAAATAACACAAATTTTCATGTTATAATAAAAAAAAATTATAAATTAATATTGATCTCAATCTAAATATCAAAACCCAAGTTTTTTTTATTTTGAAAGAAGAAAACTAAAAGATTTGAGAATAAGAGAAATGTTTATATTATGAAATTTTAAAATTTGGAGGCTCTTTTTTGAGTGTTCTTGCTAAATATCACAGATAAAGTAATAGAATAAATAAAGGGGGAAAAATAAAAATAATAAACAACAAATAAGAAATTAGGAGGTAGCCAAAAAGGAAAATGACTGGGATAAAAGAAATAAAAAGCGCAACGAAAAAGGAAAGTCAGACAAGGTTCAAGATAAATTCGAACATGAATTTTACACACAAGAGAAAAGCTTTCAAAAAGGTCTACCAGTCATGGCACCTATGTCTAGTTTGCGGATGGGGGTGGCAGGATCATATATTTAACCTAATTTAAATTTTTTTATACATAAATAGATAATAATTTTACCAACCGAGCGGGTGTCATACCACCCCACCCAGAAGGGTGGATCCGCCCCTGGGAGGAAGTAGATGTCATTCCAATAATATCAGCGAAATCCTGGAGTACTGCAAGTGATATAGGACAAAAAATCCAGCCTGTTACTCCTTCTAGCTGCAGGCTGATGAATTGAGATTGGCCCTCTCTTTTTACATAAGACGTATTCCACGTTAGGCCAAGGGAGCTTAAAAAGAATGTGGATGTTTTCAAGGAAGATACAAACTATTTCACTCAACTAGTAACTATCATACATCACATGCCCAATTATCCATTGGCTCCATTTTTATAATTGCCAGGACCATATGGCATAAAACAAAAAATAACAAATTTAGCAGAACTTCTTGTTTAGACAGTAACCACTAGGTTCCAATGTCACCCTTATCAATAACAATAATTGAAGATATGGGACCCTCCATCAAGAAAATGAACCTATAAACAGCAGTTTGATGGATATCCCATATGAGCTAGTAATTACTAGCCTTCTATAGCAGTTTAACAAGTCCTAAAGGAATATAACAGTAATGGACTCCGTTGGTGAAATGGAAGATGAGATTCAACCAAGAAGTTACTGGAGATGGAGCAAACACGATTTCTTCCCAGAAGAGTCTTTCCAGAATTGGAGCACATACCGATCAGCACTATCACAGACATTTACCAGATTCAAGGACCGAGTTGCAAGCCGTTCTGAGGACGCTGATGAGATTGAGGAGCTAAGGAAACAAAGTGAAAACGAGATGAAACATTGCCTTAGTTGGTGGGACCTCACCTGGTTTGGCTTTGGCTCGGTTATTGGAGCAGGCATCTTTGTACTCACTGGCCAAGAAGCTCATGAGCATGCTGGACCAGCTATAATTTTATCCTATGTAGCTTCTGGCATTTCAGCAATGCTCTCTGTATTCTGCTATACAGAATTTGCGGTAGAAATTCCTGTAGCAGGAGGGTCATTTGCGTACATCAGAGTAGAACTAGGAGATTTCGCGGCCTTTATCACAGCAGGAAACATAATTCTTGGATCCATTGCTGGAGGCGCAGCAGTAGCAAGAGCCTGGACTTCTTACTTTACAACACTCCTGAACCTTCATCCAAACTCTTTACGTATACATACAAAACTCGCAGATGGGTTCAACTTATTAGATCCAATAGCTGCTGCAGTTCTAGTAATTACATCAATAATTGCAATAAGCAGCACTAGAAGAACTTCATATTTCAACTGGATAGCATCCGCAGTAAATATGATGGTAATTTTATTTGTCATAGTTGCTGGATTTGCTCATGCCGATAGCTCAAACTTGACACCCTTTATGCCACATGGTGCCAAAGGTATCTTTGTTGCAGCAGCAATTGTGTATTTTGCATATGGGGGTTTTGACAACATTGCAACCATGGCAGAGGAAACAAAAAATCCATCAAAAGATATACCACTAGGATTGCTAGGGTCGATGTCAATTATCACCGTGATATATTGCTTGATGGCACTTTCACTGAGTATGATGCAGAAGTATACCGATATAGACCCTAATGCCGCCTACTCTGTTGCATTTCAAAGCGTGGGAATGAAATGGGCAAAATATCTGGTAGCCCTCGGAGCTCTTAAGGGAATGACCACTGTCCTTTTGGTAGGAGCGATTGGGCAGGCACGCTACGCCACTCATATCGCACGAGTTCACATGATCCCGCCATGGTTTGCTCTTGTTCACCCAAAGACAGGAACTCCCATAAATGCAACTCTATTGATCAGACTTGCAAGTGCCTGTATAGCCTTCTTTTCAAGTTTGGATGCCTTGGCAAGTTTGTTATCTGTAAGCAGCCTTCTTATATCGATGATGATGGCTGTTGCTCTGCTTGTGAGGAGATATTATGTCAGAGGTATCACCCCCCGAACGAATCTTTTGAAGCTAACCTTTTTTTTACTGGTCATAATTCTATCTTCCATAGGGACTTCTGCTTACTGGGGACTGAACCCTAATGGTTGGCTTGGCTACACGATAACTGTTCCCCTTTGGTTCCTGGCAACTTTGGCAATATCAGTTCTTTTGCCACAGGAAAGAACACCAAAAGTCTGGGGAGTCCCACTGGTTCCATGGTTCCCATCCCTCTCAATTGTGATAAACTTGTTTCTCATGGGATCATTAGGAGCTCAGGCATTTATAAGGTTTGGCATATGTACGGTTGTAATGCTGATGTATTATATTCTTTTTGGACTCCATGCAACTTATGACATGGCTCATCAACCAAAGAAGGTAATGTCGTCAATGATCTCGGAAGAAGACGTGGAAAAAGCCAGGTCATAAGTTTTTTTACACCTACCAAGAAATCTTGGACTTGAGTCCCAATCGCACTTATTCCTGAAACCATAAGATTTATGTTAGATGAAGTCATTTGCTAAAGAAATAGCAACACACACAATTCTACCATTATGAATAATAAGAACTGTCAACTACAGCTCATGTTAGAGGTACATTCTCAAGAATCTGAACTACAGTCAAGTCCACAAATAGAGTAAAAGTATAAACGTTACAGGAGGGAAAATATGTAAAGTAAGAAGATAAACATCAGCACATAGGAAACACATTCTAAATCAAGATTAAAGATAAATTAAAAATTTGAACACTCACTTCAAGGAACTAGTAGTGTTTGTATCATTTTCATATTTTCTTGAACTTTTCTAAAACCCGAGCAATGCTTCTCAGAAGCTTCGGCACCAACTTCCATGCCACATATCCGAGTGCCACTTGACAAAATATGTCCCCCAAAAGTTACAATTTCTGCATAATGATCATTCATAAAAGCCAAAATAAGTTGGATCCATATCATCCCAATGAAAATCATGTAGCTTCATGTCCATAAAAAAAAGAGTGTATTTGATGGATAAATGAACCTAGAAAATGGTAATAAGCTTAAGAATTCAGAAACTGAGAAACATCTGAATTTTGAAAACTTTCAAATGAATATTACTAGACTAACAGTAATGTCACTAGCTGCAACCACCGAGATTTTGTCATCTTCTACTGCTTTTTCATGCTTCAACCACTTGCACATCATGAAAGCACATGTGATGACCCTGTGGAGTTCTCACTACCATTTTCAACTTGAGTTTCAAGCTTCTCATATGCAACCACCACACTCACAATATCTCTTTCACCCACCATTGTCATCCCAAGTTAGTTGCGAAAAATAATAACTCTAATCGTTGTACCACAAGAAAATTAAAATTACATATGCAAGACGCACCAGCAGATACGTTTAGTTCCTTTACCAATCAAAAGAACAGTAGATATTAGTTTGTGCATTCACCTACTAACTTAAACAACTTAAATAATCAGAAAAATTGCAAATCTGGCTTCTAAAGTTAGGGGGGAGGGGTGCTGCTATTACAGGAACAAATATATAAACAACTAGTAAATGCAAATCACACTGAAGCGCAGCATATAGGAAGAGAAATTTACTTCACGTGAGTACAGAGAGCACTTTTAGCTTGAGATGGAATGGTTGAGAGAGCAATGCCAGAGGAAATCGCGCAGAAGAGAGACTTGCAGGACGGTAGTACAATATTATAAATTCAACTAATTAATACCTAGTAGCTTCAGCTCAGTAGTAGTCACACTGTAACAACTATTCTTTGTTTGACGACTTCTATCTGATTGTCTTTTGTCCTTAAGATAAATGTTCTGGTGTTCTTTTGTAGCACCATTTCTAGAGGAAATTTGAACATTTTAAAATTAATAAAATGCTGGTTTTAACATCAAAACTGTTCGTATCTCTTGCAATTCCAAATAAGAACTTGTCTACGATAAGCACCAACCTCTATATAAAAGGAATGCTTTCAGAGAAAGCGCACACGCTCAAATATCCTTTTTTAATATCTTAAAGCAGTGTCCTTCTGCTATCATTATCGGTTAAGTACAAATATTACAGCTTATTTTAAGTCCCAAAAAAAAGTTGTTAAGAAAAGAAACTGCGTCGATTTTTTATGCTGACTTCTTTTCAGGAAAACTCCAAAGATTTGGCATCAGCATGTACACTGGAAATTGATAACCCCTGCTATTGCCGCTGTCTCCGACCACAGGGAATATCATATCAAGAAGAAATAAGCAAACAAAAATTTGAACTTATTTTCATAAGCCATATACAACAACAAACTCTCATAATTTAACATTATAATACACAACTTGAAAATAACTTATATGAATCTGAATTAGGATTTAAACAACCATCTTGATAGAAATTGAAACAAAGAGGAAGCAAAAGGTAAGTAAGAAATGTAAACAACTATAAAAGAATAACCTAAAAATGAACTCGTTTTAGACTCACCAAAATGATCAGGCATGACCAGAGGTATTGAAGTGTCGTAAAAACAGACATGTAACAAATTTATAGATTAGAACTTTTAGATTCAAATCTAGCATATCGTAAGAAAGTGAAGAACAAAATATTCAATGACATTTTGCTTTCTTTTTAGTATCCTAACAACTTATCTATCCTAGATTAAGATAATTGCAACGTTCTGTATCCATTTAAGAGCTTTGCCGAAGTAACCGATAAAATATGTCATTTTTTGTTGCTTACATGTTCAACTGACATGCATTCAAACTAAAAGAAAAGCAGAATGTAAAATTATGGATGCAAGTGTCTGTTTGGAAATAAGCAGTTATCCCCTCATTGTATAATTGCTGAAATATACAGAATGGATCTTGTGAAAGAATCTCACGTCTGTGTCCTCTTTTGTCCCCTAGGAGCAATGTGCCCATGGGAAACAAAGTTTCAGGATATTGCATTTTGCAACCAAAAAAAAAAGAAAATATCTAACCTCTAATATCAGATGAAAAGGTCACTCCAACACTTGTTAATAGCTCCTTGAACCTTCTTTGGTTTGCAGAGTTCTCGAATAATCATTTCCCAAGTAGAGGACTTGGGATAAAGAAAATTTTGAAGCATCACTTCTATAATTCTTGAAGCTCCTACAATTCTCTGTCGCCTGTACAGTTTCAGCACCAGCTTATCCAGGAAGTCTTCCCCATCTCGGGATACATTTTCTTTTTCATTTAAAGTTTTCAAGAAAATATTACATGTAACTGCGTCAGGATCACAACCTTGATCCAACATAGTATTCAAAAGATCAATTGCTAGAGAAACTCTATCCACCTTGCATAAAGCATTAAGAATTATGTTATATGCTATTACATCAGGCTGAGACTCAGATCCTCTACATAGCATCTCATTGAAAAGTCTCAATCCCTGATCCACAGACCCAGCATTGCAAAGGCCGTGAATCATTGAACTATAAGCCACGGCATCAGGGACCAATCCTTTGCCTAACATTTGCTTCCACATCATCATAGCCTCTTTGAGCTTCCCGTCTTGACACAGTCCGTGGATGAGTACACTGTAACAGATTTCATTACATGTGATACCACTGGTCGCCATTTCTTTCCATACAAATATAGCCTTGTTGCTGTCACCGGTTTTAAAGTACCCTTTCATTAGAGAGCAGTGAGTGTAGGCATTGGGAGTGCAACCCATTTTAATCATCTCAGAAAGGATCTCCTTAGCTTCGTCAGGTCTGCCTTCTTGACACAAGCCATCTATAAAAGCAGAATAAACAACTGTATTAGGCTTCACTCCCTTTTCTATCATTTCCGTCCATATTTTTAACGCCTCTTCAGGTTTTCCCTCTTTAAACAGCCCACTAACTAGCGCTGAGTAGACATATTCATTTGCCAGATGTCCTTTCTCCTGCATTGCCAACAAGATCTGCACGCCGTCACTTGCTCTTCCTTGCTTAATGAACCCATTGATAATAGTTCCATAGGTTACATCAGTCGGGACATACTTATTTGACACCATTCTATCCAATAAACTAACAGCTTTCTCCAACTTACCTTTGAGGCACAAACCATGTATAAGCGTGTTATAAGTCACTTCATTGGGGACACACCCTTTAAGAAACATGTTATCCAAAAGCTTTGCAGCTCGAGCCAAGTCACCTTTCTTGCAAAGCCCATTAATCAACACATTAAATGTTACTGGAACAGGAAAACATCCCTCTATCTGCATTTCATCCAAAAGAATAACCGCCTCATCAATCCGGTCATCCTTGCACAAGCCATCCATCAAAGTGCAATACGTATAAACATCCGGCTCGCATTTCCAAGAAGGCATTTCTCTGAACACCTCCATAGCTCTATCAACCATCCGAAGCTTGCACATAGTCTTCATAACTAAATTAAAAGAAAGCCCATTCGGCATAATGTTACTATTATTTATAACACGAGCATAAAAATCTAATGCACGACGATATAAGCCTGCCTGAACTATCACATTAAGAACAGAATTAAACGACTTCACGGTTCGTTTACATTGAAACTCATCCACCATTCTATCAAACAATTCGACAGCTTTTTCGGGCAAACGGGCTTTTCCATAAGCTCTAAACACTAAGATAAAACTCTTCTCAATAGAGACTCTTTTTTCGCGCTTCATTCTATCAAAAACCATCTCCAAAGACCCGAAGTCCCCAGAACTAGCATATTTCTCAACAAGGGAATAGAATGTAGAATCACCCATTTTGAAAGAACCTAACTTTGGGGCCTCTTTGAATAACTTATCTGAAATTGGTATTTCCATTTCAGTTTCACAAGAACCCAACATGGGTTTTGGGGCAAATTTAAATGAATTATCAAAAGGGGGCATTTTCATTTCAGTTTCACAAGAACCCAACTTGGGTGTAGGTGCAACTTTAAATGAACTATCAAAAGGGGGCAAATTTATTTCAGTTTCACAAGAGCCCAACTTGAGTTTTGAGGAAAAATTAGATGAATTATCAAAAGGGGGAATTTTTATGTCAGTTTCAGGAGAACCCAACTTGGGATTTGGGGAAAGTTTAAAAGAACTATCAGAAGGGGCAGCTTCTATTTCATGGTCAGTATGAGAGGGGTTGGAAAGAGCTGAAAAGAAGTGGTAAATGGTGAAGTTAGAGAAAGACTTACATGGGATTAGGTTTGAGCTGATGAACTGTTTGGTAGTGAAAGTGTTAAAGGGCATGCCTTTTTTATAAGGATGTTAAAGGGCATGCCTTAGTCAACTCAGATTCTCACGAAGTGGAGAGAACAAAAAAACTTCTGGAAATGATCATTTTGGGTTTAAATTCAAGAATCTTAGGCTAAGGTTCAAGAAAATGAAGAAGGTCTCTGCACCTAGAGAGGCTGAAGAGGAAGAAGAAAACACGAGAGGGGCAAGCGTAGGTAGGACAGAAGACCGGGGTGGGGGTGGGGGTCGGGGTGGGGGTAGAGGGTGGGTGGGGTTTGGGATTTGGGGTTTGAACTTTGAAGTGAACTCGGCCCTAAAACCCCTTTGCGGTTGGCTCTTTTAATTTTCTTTTCATCATTCTAGCGAGAGAATTTCGTTCTCAAAAATAAACAACCAAACGTGTTTTCTCTTTCTCTAAAAGGAAAAAAAAAAATTGTTTTTCAATTTTTGAGCTTCGAAATATTCTTCAAATTAAAAGCCTGTGTTTAAATTTGTAAGAAATTAACAAAAAATTTAAATTGTTTAGTATCTGTTGAAAAGACATGTATGGTCACATGCAATTATTTTTTGAATCTTTATAATACAACATTTTTAATAGTCTCTCGGAGTCTAGGGCAAAGATACTTTCGGCTCGCGCCCAAACTAGTTATATTTGGTAGTTATAAAAATGTATAAAATTTGTATATTTTTGGTATAGAACATATAGAAATAGTATATATATATATATACTAGTCTTAAGATACGCGAGTTACGCGTGTGCCCTATTCAATAAGTATAATATTTTTTTTAAAAAAACTCATAATATTATATTAAAATTATAATATAAAAGTTTAAGAAAAAGTATAAGTTTTAGAAGATGATGATTATCGATCCTATTTAGCTAACTCAATAAAAGAAGAAATTATGCCCCGTAGAAATACTCAATCTTTTCAGTAAATATATTGAAGTTAAAATTATTCCAGTTATATAATTTTATAATTTCAATTTCGTAAGTTATCATATTTCAATTTATAAAGCTTCGTTTTAGTCTTCAGACATGTGTTTTGCGTGTGTAACTTATATCAATGAATACACAATGTATTTGGATACAAAAATAAAAATTAAATTAAAAGTATACATTTCTAAAGATATTGAATATTAATCTCATTTAGCTTGTACGAAGGAAGAAATATTTTTATTGTGATTTTTGACGTTGTCACTTATCGAAGTGATGTGATTCCCGTCTTTCTTCCTGTCTCTCTCTATGTTCATCTCTCTTCCTCTTTTATATTCTTAATTATTTATATATTGGCGAGTGTAGTTTATAGATAGTATACTAACAATTCGATGAAGAGAAGTGTGTTGTTTGTGTACTAAATTAAAATTGTTAAAATATAATACCAAATGAATTATAGTTATGTTATATTATTCAAATGATAAAATAATCTATATAGGAAAAAATCTTAGCTATTTTTAGAATCCACATAGTTGGAATAAGGATTCTTAAATAGACTTATATATAATTTTGTTTTTGGATATGAAAATAATATTTTCCAAAACCATCTATCTTTCAACTTCTTGATTTTGAAGTCCAAAATATTTCGATTTTTATATAATACATACAAAAAGATTTCATAAGCAACATTTTTGTTAATATTAAGTCTTAAATATGAGAAAATAATTACATGAAATTTTGTTCGACGTGAAATTTATTTTACAAAAACACTATTATTATATAGATATAGATAATCCATAACGATCTAGTAGTTGCAGCATAAACTGCATATACATTCCATTCGTGAGAGTTATTCTTCGCCAAAATAATAATAATTATACAATGGCATATAACGAAGTGTAAGGTCCCGTAAAAAATTTTGCTCAAAACCCGAGATCTCGTAGTGCTAAGTTAGGAATATGTGTTAAAATTTTGTAAAATTCTTTACGGCGAGCTTGCGAGCCTCGGTTCGGACCCTTTGGATTGATCTATGCATTAAAGAGTTAAGGAATAATATTTTTCAGAAGAACACATTTTTGCGGCCCATTATGCGGTCGCATAATAGCTATGCAAACCGCATAGTCGTCGCAGAGTGAGGAAGTTTGATGGTTAATTTTAAGGTCACTATGCGGCCAATTATGTGATTGCATAATCAATATGCGGGCCGCATAGTCATCGCATAATCTCCTTGGAATTTTGCTAGGGGCAGTTTTGCGGTGCATTATGCGATCACAAATCAGGTGTGCAGACCACATTCTTGTCGCATACCTGGACAGTTTGCTCATGTTTTGGGGGAAATTTTGCGGTCCCTTTTGCGGGCCACATGTTAATTATGCGATCGCAGATTGTGTGAGGGCTCCTATTTTTTAACTTTTAAAACCCGACCTCATCCCATTAAAAGCAACCCATTAGACCCATTTTATGCTATTTTACTGCAAATAGAGTGAGAGAGGGAGTCCTAGAGGGAGAAACTAACTCTCACCAAATCACTACAATCCTTGCCCAAATCTTTGAAGACTTTCAAGTAAAATTTGCTAGGCCTTCATCCTAAGAGGTAAGAACTTGTGCCCTAATCTACGATTTCGAAATTTCTATTAAAATAAGTGATTAACAAGTAGGTTCATGGGTATAATGATTGATTATCTCACATGCATAAATGATAATAAGGTATGGGGAGATTGTGAGTTAAAAAAGATAGCAATTGGGGTATAAGATGATAAAAATCTCTCACAAAAGGGTCCTAAAATCACAATGCACACTTAGTACTTGATAATATACTCAAATGAGCTAGAATCTTAATCATGTCTCTAATTCTTGGTTCAATCTGTAATTCTCATAAAAGAGATTGAAGTTGCTAGGAGTTCCAGAATTATTGTAAGAATTTAAGGAAAGCTCTATTGAGGTATGTATGGCTAAAAACCCCTCTTCTTAGAAATTGAGCTCCCATGGTGTCCATATAAATGTTGTAAGTCTGAAAATTTATAGATGTGGTGCTTGTTATTTCAAGTGAATTGGTGTTGCTAGATTATATGTGGAAGGTGTGTTTCAATGTGCACAATATGCTATCCTTGATAAATTGAGAATGTGTGAAAGATGCGAACTATGTGCTAAAATGCCTCGATTCGAAGTCAAGTTTAAATTGAGATTGTTATGCCACACTATGTGAAATTCTCTCCATGCTTACAACTTGAATTGCTCATGTATGTGTCTATGATCTCAAATGGCAATGTTAATATTGAAAATAGGAATAATGTGAAACGCGAGTTATGAAGTGTGGCCTAGTGCCAAGTATGATGTGGTAATTGTCCCCCCAAGTGCCAACGAACTAATACGTGTGAAGCAAAAATGGAAATAAGATGATTAATGGACAAGGGTAACGTCTTGGTAAGACGGTCTAGCCGATTGGGCCGTGATCGGATGTCATGCTACACACATGGTGGTATTTGTATTGATATTGAAACCAGAAAGTGGGAATGAAATAGTGATTGAGGTATATGTCTCAAATGAGGCAGCTTAGCCGATCGGTCCGTGATCGGACTCCGCACAAGGAAAGCGGTGGTACTATGAATGATGATGCAACAATATGGAATGCCCCAACCTAAAGTTATGAAAAATATGTGAAAGCTATGTGGACCTTTTATTTGATAACGTGGTGATTGTTTGAAGCTTTGTTAGTCCTTATGATTTCTTTACTCTTGTATGGTTGTTCTTTCTAACAAGATGGTGTTTAGTTATACATACTAGTACTATTCCATGGTACTAACGTCCCTTTTGTCGGGGGCGCTACATTTTTGAATGAATGTAGGTGATTCTAAAGCAAACAGTGCCGATCGCAGGTAGCAGAGTAACCTCCTCTCAGAAGTCTTGGTGAGCCCCTTTCCTTCAGGGGTTATGTTGTACACGTTTTGTTATAAAATTTTCACTTTTGAGGTATAGCGGGGGCCTTGTTGCCGGCGTTATCATAACTGTCTTTTGCATCCTTAGAGGCACCGTAAACGTTTGTGTGGGTTATGTTCGGGTATTGGATGGGTCACTAGACTACGTTATAATTCTAAACTCTCATTTCCTCTAAACTGTAACTGCATAATATTTTGGAAACATAACTATGGTTTAAGGGTTATAATAGAAAATGAACTAGCGATGTTGTATGAATGATCTTTCTTACTGTTTAGTTTAAATGAAAGTATGGTTTCTTGATCATATTGAGTTGGGTAGAAGGTGTCAAAAAGGCTTGTTTGGTCGGGTTCACTCGATTGAGCGTCAGTCGCGTCTCCCGAGGTTGGGGTGTGACATGAAGTCATTGTGATTTGTAATATTGTTTGAGATAAGTGTAAAATGAACGTGGAGTAGATATTTGTTTTTCTCTCTTTTTAATTCTGATAAAAATCGTTAAAAAATGCTAGCTCTTCTTTCACTTTACTATATTGTATAGTATTTCTGAATGATTGAGTTGATAATATTTTGGACAATAACTTTAATAGTAAAATTACATAAAATTTCTTAGCAGAGATGGTGAGAACTTTTACTTCGAAATATAATTTGGTTAGCATAACTTTGACTTTGAAACTAATAGATACTGATTATTTACGTCCAGTATTAAAAATAGAATCATGTTAAACTTTTATAGAAGTGTGAATATGTATTTGTAAATAGCTTGTTTCTGCAATGAACTAAAATTAAAATATAATTGATTTTAACCTCCTAAATATAAGTGAGACTAACGTGAAATATATTATACTTATTCGCACCCAAAAAAGAAATATATTATACTTATGCTATATTGTTCAAATAAGGAAAAGAGTTTATGTAATGTAGAGTTTAATCGATTTTAAATTCCCAAGTATTATGATTTGTACATACTTCAAATAAGGAAAAATTTAACAACCAAAATTTTAGTTGATTTTAAAATCCTAAATATTAGAAAGTAACTAAATTACAATTTTGTCCTATGTGAATTCTATTTTAAAGGGGTAAAAAAGACAAACAACATTTCTCTAAGGGCCTTCGTCCTTTTAATATTATATAGATATAAATAAATATTTCGATTATTATTTTGAGAGCGGATACACAATGTCATTTTCCTGTATTAATTTTAATGAACCAAAAATGATGGAGTCAATTATTCAAGGAATTTTTACATTCCTATGCCATATAGGAAATTATATTACCCTCAATGTTTAAGGTTTGATATAATTATATTTAGTATACTTAATTACCAATTATATACCATTCGTGGTTTTTATATTCCTTCTAATACCCCCCCCCCCTCCACGTTTCTCTCTCCAATTCTCACACCTTCACCCACGTTTCCCTCCCACACCCATGATTTTTGTATCAAAATCCCATTATTTCTTCCATAGCCAAGGCACTGTCGGCACCTCTGCAATCTTGTCCCAATGTTTTTGTGCCCGGGGAAGATGAGCACAAGCCTGGTCGATTTGATGGTTATGATTTCGGGTTCCTTCAGTAATATAAGAGGGAAGGAAAAGAGAGCAGCAATTCCACCATTGACAGCCATTAAAAAGCTTTGAAGCTTTGAATTCAAATTTGGGTTTTTAAAAATCATTATTTATTTGAATTGGGTGTTGTTGTAAATAATTGGGAATATGGTTTGGAGTTTATATCTCAATTTTGAGGGGTTTTATTGAAGATTAGACTTGGTTTTGGCTGAATTTCAGATTGAAACTCAAAGAAGAAGAAGATGTGATATGAGCACGTAATTTTTGCCCTATGTGAGAATTACTCCCAAAAATTTAAAATAAAATAATTTTCCTTTGTGCGCAATTTTGAGAATTTTCGCGGCATTTTTGGATAATTATTTGTATTTGTCTGTGCATGTTTATTTATTAGATTAATAAAAAATACAAAATATGTCGCATTTGCATTTAAGATTTAATTCTACAATTAGGAGCAATTAAGTTTGTTTTACAAGAACAAAAATCATAAAAATAATGTACGTCGTAGTTTTAGCATTTAATGTCCAAATTGTGTGATTTTATCGTTAATTGCTATGTAATTGTGTCTTAATTGTTAAGAGTTAATTAGTACTTTTATAAATTAATTTAGTTCTATAGGTTAACTTAAATTTTTTAGAATTTTAGTTTTATTTTAAGAAAAAAAAAAGCAATGGAAATAAAAGAAGAAGAAAATCGGATTGGGCATTTTCTTCACCAAAGAACCACACCCCACCGGGTGCTCACACCATCACATGAGTTTGCAAGCTTGGAATCTGCAAATTGTTGATGATCGAGAAGGAAGCATGCTACATGTGGAGTTGGCCGGATTTCGAAGAGTCAAATGAGCATTAAATAAATCCCATACTAGTATTAATTTGCACGACTATGATAAAATATGGGAAGGAGGATTGGAGTCCACTGGAAATCGGCTGAATGGTCTGGACAAACAAGGCCCTATTGGAATTTTAAAAAAGCTAACATTGGGGGGAGGAGTTGGTACAATTTTTAATACATGGATCATCTCCCAATCTTGGTATACACAAGCCTCAAAGCATGATCCTTGGAAGAATCACAACATGCTCCTTGGAGAAAGAATGGGCACATGCAAGAGGAAGGCATGTGCTTTGGGAAGCAAGCCTGAAGTCTTCAAAAGCTAACGTCTGCTACAGTGACATGCTACAGTGTCGTATGCTACAGTGCCGTATGCTACA
This sequence comes from Nicotiana tabacum, assembly GCF_000715075.1. Lineage (NCBI taxonomy): Eukaryota > Viridiplantae > Streptophyta > Magnoliopsida > Solanales > Solanaceae > Nicotiana > Nicotiana tabacum. Next base: position 99,129,590 of record NC_134082.1, on the reverse strand, counting down.
GTACCAAGCTACCAAATTGGTGGAGTCGACGTGAAGTTGCTAAAAAGGGGCTATTCACGCAAATCAAATTTAACCCCAAACCCCCATTTTCTATTTTTCATTTTTTCATCCCCTAACCAAAAGAAAACCCTAAACCACCCGCCCCTCTCTCCTTTCATCTTCTCCAACCCCCCCTTTTCCCTCACCTCCATGGCTGTCTTTTTCTCCGTCTTCGTCCAAACGACCACCCCCCCATGGCAGCCCTCATCGCCTTCACCCACCAAACCAGCGACGCACCCAACCAGCCTCCCGTCGCCATCCTACAGCCCAACGACCCTCCAGGCGCGAGCTCCAGCCAGTCCGCCATGGTTGTTGCTTCTTCTTCTTCGTCAGTCACTGCTCAACACGCACACACACAGTCCGTCGACCACCTGAAACAGCCCCACCCCTCCATTCCCGTCGACGAACCACCATAACCCAACGTCCAGCCCCACCATGAACATGTCCCTCTCCAAACCACCACGCCTGAGCTTTGTCTTCAACACCCTCACGACCAGCAGCTCCGTCACATGCACACACACAGTCCGTTGGCGAACCACCAAGTTGGCGACGAAACCAACTAGCCTCACCATTGTTACCACCCCAGCTCCCCCACGACCTGAAATAGTCGTATCCCAAGCCGTCTCCAAACACCATCCATCCGAGGTCATGCTCAGTCATACGTCGAGGTAGTACGTCGAGGTTCCGTTCGAGTCCGTGTCTGTTAGTCAAGCGTCGAAACAGTGTTGCGAACGAAGTTGTGTTTCATCGGAAGTTCAACATTGTTCGATGTCGGATCGTTAGCATAAAGGTCAACCATAGTTCGTGTACAGATTTTTGTTGCTTTTTCTTTAGTTTAGTTTTAATATGTGGTTTCATGTTTGATAAAATTTTCGCATGATATTCCTACTGCATATTCGTTGAAATTGTGTATGTGTGCGTTTTGACGACTTTCCTACTATTTTGAGTTCGATTGATGCTCAAGTTTAGTGATTGAAATCTACTCGCTTGTTCCGTTAAGTTTGTTCTGATATGAATCTGACTCTGTTGTTAATTCATGAACGTTGTCTATTAAGAGTTTGTTTGGCGAGTTTGTTTATTTAGAGTTTGATTATTAATTGGATAATTGATTAGATGAATTGATTATAGCTGATATGGTTTGTAATACAGATCAAAGGGGATGGGGTAGAATGGTAATTTTAGGGGTAATATGGGAAATGAGTCTTAAAAAATGATTAATTTGAGTGTTCCGTCCACTAGGCATTAATAATATTAAAATAATACCTAGTGGGAGACAAAACATATGATGGTGGGAATTAATACATTAGTTAATACATAGTGGGGGGACAAGACATATGGTAGTGGGCAATAATGCATTGTTTAATATAGTGGGGGACAAAACATGTAGTAGTGGGGAATAAGAGAATTAAATAAAGAAAAGACATGTAGTAGTGGGGAACAAGTGAATTAAAAAGAGGACAAAACATATAGTAATGGGGAACCAAGCATGTAAGTGTGGGGAGAACATTTTCGGATTAATTTAAGTGTTTCAAGGCAGATAAAGTTAATGGAGTTTTTGGCTATAAATAAGGGGAGCAAAACACAAGAAAAGGGGTGGAAAGGGTTGAAGGTTTTGGGATAAATATAGAGATCAGTAGAGACATGAGGGGAGGAGAAAAAAGATTCTGAAAATCTTAAAAGAGTGCTGGAGAGTTTAAAAAGAGGAAAACAAAAAAGAAGAGAAGGTTTTTCATTGCATCCGTAGGAATAACTCGAATTCGTGACAGTGAACCTGATTTCTTTTTGAATGCTTAATTGGTTAAGTGGTCCACGAGTTCAGTTTTGGGTTTAATACATGCGTGGTTGAATCTGTTTGTGGTGATGTTGTTTGTTGTTGTTTAGTCTTTTACAAACTTTTGGGGCTGTTCTATCGAGCTTGTTTGGTTTTCTTCAAATTTTTCTGAGCCTCGAATTTGGTTTGAACTGCTGCTGTTGGGTTGCGGTTGTTTTGTTGTGTTACTACTGTTGTTGACTGCTCCTTCATCTTCTTATATTTCCATTATCCAGATACATGTTCTAAAGCTCTCAAATTTAATGGAAAGGCAGTAAAGAGTTGTTGGAATGAATTTCTGAATGTCTCCTCTTTCTTTGTGTTTAATTTAATGTATAAGCAGTAGTTCACTTGATATCGCATAACATGTATTAGAATGATTTTGGAATGCATAAACTGGACTGTTGAATCTATTTCTACAAACATGTGAATATCAATTGTAATTAATCTTAGTTTGTGATTACTAGTTATGAAATAGTGTAGTTAATTCTTTTTTCACTAGTCGTGTAATAGTTTCAAATAGGTTATGCTACGAAATAGGTTCAAATAGTTCATGGAAATCAGCATGTTGGTTTAATAGGGTTAGTTCTGAAATTGCGAGTTCGCTTGAGTAAGCAACATCATTTTAAATAGCAATGTGAATAATGATAGTAACTAATATTCTCAAATGTTAGTGATTGATGTTGGCCTGATGTCAGTTTTTAAGCATTGACGCATTTCTTCGACAAGTCGTAAAAAGAGTTAAAAAAATGGCTTTGTATTGCACATAGTTAATTCCAATAGTTCAATTCATCTAATAATGTTAGTTTAAATTAATTAAAGAATAGTTAGTTTGTTTTGATGTTACTGGTGTCAACCTCGTGTTCTATTCATAATCTAAACTTTAGTGTTATTAACTAATAGAATAAGGAACGATACAATCTCCCTTGAGTAAGCTCTGTTGCAATTTTCCGTTTGCATTTGTCTTAATCTAATAAACAATAAGAGGCACGAGCTTATAAACATGTACCTAATTAGGACCTCTTCTCTTTTATTTTAGAGACGAACTTAATAGAAAATGTAGTCACTTTAGGATTGTCTTTTCAAAATAAACGAGATGAGCCTCGCCTCGTAAAACTCACCGATTGCGGGGCCCTCATGATTGTATATATATTAATGACTTAGAACTCGGGATCGGCCGCTTAGCGAATTTCACGGCCTTTTTCCCAAAAGTAATAATGCGTTAGTCACTGTTAGACGCGTACTTTTAATAATTTACTTTCTTAAACTCGGGTGCACATTTATGTGACCCAAATCCAAATCTCAACAAAGTCGAAATGAGTCGTTAATCACGGGTACATTGATTGTGACGTGGTTTGTGATACATTTCCATAACGTTGCAAATTCCTTTAAAAATAATGAATGAGACGAGCCTCGACAAACAAGAGTACACAAACTGCGGGGCCCTCAACGGACAGGTATTTTAAATTCTTAGATTTCGAGACAGGCCGCATGGCGAACTTTACGGCTTTTCTCAAAATAACAACGTGTTAGTATCTTTAGGCGCGTATTTAATAATGTTATCTTCCTAAACTCGGGTGCACATTTATGTGACCCAAATCCAAATCTCAACAAAGTTGGAACGTATCGAAAATTGAGGGTACATTTATGTGGCGCAATTCGAGATGTATTCTCACGACGTTGCAATTCTTTGAATAAATAATAACAAAAGCGGTAAACAGTTAAAATTTGCACATAAGTTCATATTTGTATAAAATCAGATAATCAAGCCGAATATAACAGTTGAGCGACCGTGCTAGAACCACGGAACTCGGGAATGCCTAACACCTTCTCCGGGTTAACAGAATTCCTTATCCGGATTTCTGGTGCGCAAACTGTTAAACAGAGTCATTCTTTTCCTCGATTCGGGATTCAACCGGTGACTTGGGACACCACAAATCTCCCAAGTGGCGACTCTGAATCTTTAAATAAAATCCCGTTTTGATTGTCCCTTAATTGGAAAAACTCCCTTTTACGCCCCCGCAGGTAAAAAGGAGGTATGACAGCTCTGGCGACTCTGCTGGGGACCGAACCCAGAATCTCTGGTTCAGGGTTCAAGAATTCGAGCTTAGAATAATTGTTATTATTTGGCTTTATTTATTATCTGATTTTATTACATGTTTTAGCCTAAATGTGCAAAATGTTTCTCTTACCGCTTTGATATTATCTGAACTGTATATATAAACTGCTACGAAATCCTTCTCTCCTCTCTCTTGAGGAGTGCACGCTGGTCGTGACTTCTTTCTGTTAGTGTCATATCCCAAAATAGAACGAGGATTCAGAGGAGTTGCAAAACCGGATGATCTTTTGGTTACCGGTACGCAGTTCCTATCCTCGGCTCGAGTTGTCCGCTCGGGTAAGCCAGGTCTAGAACAAACACCCAGGATAAACCTAGTATAACAAAACCTCATGCCAGATCCCTAGTAGGAACGCTTATTTGCATCATGTGCACTTAACTTAGGGGACTCAACACAGGGGTTGGGTCCGTCTAGGACAAGCAACCTGAAATGAAAAGATCATCCTGCTGCATCCTGTTTGTTTTATGCATTTATTTGACGCAGACTTGCATGCTGACCGGCTTTTGAAAATACTGGAATATTGAAAAAAAATAAAAAAAAAATAGCGGTGTAGAGAGAGAATTCTGAGTTACCGGCAAACTCGACCAAAATTTTGTGAAAATGAAAAAAAAATGCTTTTTTTAGTGTAATTTGTTTAAACAAGTCTTGTTGTCAGAATTCGTTTATTGTCGTGGCCCGAACTACGCCGGTTTGATTCTCACAGGATGTGAGATACGTAGGCAGCCCTCATCGGGTCCAACCTCCCCTTTTGAAAAAATAGCCAAAAAATGTCAAATTTTAATTGTCAACATAAATAAGTCAGGTGATGCCGTTTTTTTGCAAGAATAACCGAATGTTCACGAAAGGGATGCCGGAAGGCTGACTTTGCATAAACGGCCACTTTTGATCATCCTTTAGAATTTTGATCGGTTGACCCTCACAGCCTTAAAATCTTCATTCCCGATGTGCTGAAAGGCCGTGTTCGGTATCGGATCTTTCTTTTAATCTGTGAAAAATTAAAAAAAATAGCCAATTGGTTGAGTCAAATAAATTTTATTTTTGCTTAATCACCTTAATAAATGTGCAGGATGAGCACGATGCAAAAGGAACTTTTTTTTAATAAGGATTTATGTTCACCAGATCGTGGAAGATTTTAAGGATCTGCAAAGGGGCCTTGCACCAAAGCCCGCGGCGAGGCCGAACGATGCCCGCGAGCGCCAAAATTCAAAAACTTTGAGACATTCATAGTTTGAAGTCTGTATTTTCTTTGTCTTCAAAGTCTGTTGGAGTTTGTAATTTCCCTTTGGCATAAAGTTTGTAGTCTGTGTCAAGTCCGCCAGTTTCCTTTCAAAAAGTGCTTTGCCTTGTAATAGATCGTTTTGCTAATAAAGATTGGAAAAATCCAAAAAAATGGTGTCTTTGTTTTTTCGCACTTGTGGTCAGAACTACGCATGGTCTGATTCATGCGGGGATATGATACGTAGGCAATCCACATAAGATTCGACCACCATTAAAAAGAAAAATTAAAAAATAGAAAAAAAAGGGAGCACAATTACAAGAAGCCGGAATGATGCACGTGACTAAAGCAAATGCATGATAGAAATGGTTAATTGCCTAGTTGTATTGCATCCCTAATGTATGTTTTCTTATCTGTTGAAAACCCTAACGCTAACAGGTTGCTTCCATTTTGTCCTCTTTCAATAATCAGAAAGGTGGTTGGTTGTGATTCTAAAGTAACGCTTCCCTGCAACACAAAGGCAAAAGACAATGGCAGAGAGCAACAGAACTGAGTGGGTTGGTACCGATGCCCGAGAGCAGTTGGTTGAACAGGACTACGGGTTGGTAGAAGAGGTAAGAATGTTGAGATAGCATGTGGCAGATATGTATCGGGCATGGATGACTTGGAAAGCACCACCCCCGCCACCGCCTAGCTGCTTGAACTCTGTCCTTACCCAAGCACCTAACCCAATAACGGATGATCCCCCATACTCTCCATACCTACCCACTTATGACAGCTTTCCTAGCCACCTGAGTAGCTCCATCACTCGTCATCCAACTATATTCTCCCAACGCTACTCCCCTCCCCGACGCTACTTCTCTCCACGTGACTCCCAAAAACATGCTTCACTTTCCCAGTACCCAGCTCCACAAAATGCCTATCCACCCTCACAAGCCTACCGAAAGCCCTCTGGATTAGGTTTTCGGCCCAATCAAGCATTTAAGAATGAGAGGTTGCTGAAAAAAGAAAAGGCTTTCACCCCTATTGGAGGATTATATGTCGGTTTGTTCCAAAAGTTGAAGCAATTGGACATGTTGAAGCTGATTCATATAAAAATGCCAAACCCTCTGTCAAAAAAGTTTGATTTTTCTCGAAGGTGCATAATGCTCAGACGCCCCGGGGCATGACATAGAGAAGTGTTGGAAAGTGAAGAAAGCAATTCAGAAGCTTATTGATGCAGGTGACATTGTCATGCAAAATCCAGATGCAACAGACACTAGCCAAAGTCCGTCGCCTATTCGTAATGAGATGCATATGTTGAATATGACTTGTTTTGAAAAGGAATATGAGAAGTCTTCTAAGATCCTCGGAGGTCCGCGCGTTGCAGAGTTTTCAGTGCTATCAGAGATTGCTTTTAAGAACGAGCCCGCAAAGGGAACCCAAAAGCAATTTGTCAAGAACAATGAGATGGAAGTTGGTGGAGGTCCCAATAATGTTGATGCCGAATTTAGTAGCTAAGATGTCGAGCTTTGCAATTGGAAAGACGCTCCTTTCTTGGTTGGTCAGGGAGGAGTTTTGGTGGTTCATTTTGTTATCATTTCTGTTGTCCGGGTTATTTGCAAGGTTGCAATCCAGACATTGTCTTGTGTCAAACCCTCTTATCCTTCCATTTTGTCATAGTGGTTTGTTTAGTGTTGTCTAGGATTGTTCTAGGTTTGTTCCAAGGTTGTACCCCAGTTGTTTTGCTTATTTCGTTATACAAACCATTTCACCACTTGTCTAATGCAAATTCCGGTCTTTTGTTACCTCCAGTCATCTTCTTTGCTTAAATTCTTTTTATCCTTTTGTTTTGTCTTTGTTCAAACGCCGATTCTAGTGACATGACATGCGCGCACAGTTTGGGCCTAATCTTAAGAGTTAATTATAAAGCCATTGGGAGATGATCAGGACACTTAAGGGAAATAAAAACAGCTTGAGATCATTTGAAGCCCGAGCCACGTGAAACTGGGGCAAGTAAAACATAAAGAAAAAAAACCATAAAAGCAAGTTAGCCATATTGACAAGAGGGTCGTTCATGGTAACGAAAGTAAGAGTATTGCCCAACGGTGCTTTAAAAATGACAAATGAAAAGGCGAGTGTGTGGGTATGGTTATCAAGTCCGGCATAATCAGAAGATGTGTCAAATGTTTAATTGTGTTGTTTGTGCTTGGCATGTTTTGAAGATTGGAATGACGAAGACATTTTATTCTTCTATCTAAACACTTTATTCTTTGTTAACCCTTTGAGCCTTATTAGTTTTCTTTCATACCCCTCGTTCGGAATCAGTAGAAAAGATTAGAAAACACAAGCATGAAAGATAAAGAAAAAGGAAAAGAAAAAGGAAAAGAAAACAACAGAAACAACAAAACAACAAAAGAGAAAGGAGAAAAGAGAAATGAGAAAGAGAAAGAAAAGAGAAGAAAATAATAAATAAGTGGAAAGGAAAACAAAAAAGGATTTGGGAACTACGTTTGACCTGATTCCTCAAAGAGGATACATAGGCGCTTCACGGATCGGTCATAGTGTAAAAAAAATATCAAAAATCCGCAAACAAGAAACTAGGGCAAAAGTTGTGTTCGATGTAAAGAAATCTGGATTCGAAAGTTGTAAATTTTGAACCCAAATTGATTCGTATTGAGCCGCTAATCCCCTTTCTTTCTAGCCCTATCCAAAACCCCACGTTATGGTCCAAAGAAAGACCTTTTTGACCAGTCTTCGAAAGATGCCAAGTCATGCAAATGGAAGTCGAGAATAACACTCTGATCCCTGGTAGAAAAGTAATAAAATGAGAGTCTTATCGGTGAAAACCTTCACGGGCACCTTAAGGCGACTATAAGTTGAGAGAAAAATCAAAATGAGAGAGGCTTGATAGTGAAAACCCTTCGGGCACTACAAGTCGAATAAAGATTAAGAATCATACAAGAAAGCACCAGACGAAGATTGTGAAAGGCGATTAACGACGGAGGATAGGCCACGTGTGCATGTCATGGCCAATAGAGTTGATATCCACATCTGATAGGTTTTACTTTGTAGTTTTCTTGTTAGGAGTCATCTCTTTCTTTTGCCTTTTACTCTGTTCCTTTTACCTTTGTCATTTCCTCTTCTTGAGTCTCTTTGGTCAGAATAAGCGAGAAATGATTTCAAAATTTGCCATCAGCTTTCCAATTATGCAAGACGAGATCTGACTAGTACATCAAAGTGGCATAAGTCAGGAAAGAACAAGCACAATGAGCTGGTAATAGTCAACGTGCTTTGAGGTTCGCGCAAAATACCCAAGATTGGTCCATATCAATTCAGGGACAGTACAACAAAAGAGGGACAGAGGGATTGAACCGAGGGTATATTCGATGATGAGATTGACAAAAGGATGAACCAGTGTCAATAAGGACATCCCCAATAGAAATCGAGGGTTATAAGGCCAATGCCAGTGGAAAAATCAAGAAAGAACAACATGGAGAGCGATAGACATAATAGGAGACTCAAAGGTTGGGGAAATGCCAGTTCATGTACAGTACCACAAAAGAAGATATTGGGTCTGCACCAAGAAAAGGTGTTTCAGTAACATAGACAATGGAGGGAGTGGTTAATCAATGAACATGCAAGATCTTCAAGTGAAATCGGCTGTCATAAAGATACATAAGGTCAGATAAGGAGACTGGGAAAATGGTTAAGAGGTTTGTGAATAAGGAATCATTAAGAAGGTCGGAAGGTATCAACCAAGCTTCAAGATGGTCAGACAACGCATAAATGGGAAAATAGTTGATAGCATCCCCAGCATGAGTATCACAACCAACCACCACGTTTTAAACTGACCAAATTTTCTTTGATTTGAAGCAGAGACAGGGAATGTTACTGATGACGAAAAGATGCGCCGCAAGAAAGATTGTGAGACTGGGGTAGAAAATTTTCGTTCATTTCGAAAATTTTCGGGAAGTCTAACACAAGTGGGTGAAAAACGGTATCCCCAGCAGTCTTTCAGGAGAATGTAAAACAATTTTTAAAGAAAGCAATGTCAGGAGGAAGATAACACGAGTTTTAAGGAAGGTAGTCTTCGAAGAAGAAAATAGAGAAAAAAAAAGAAGAAAAAAGAGGAAGACCAGTTTTGCAAAAGGAAACGGTTTGCAGAGGAATGAAACATCAGTCTTAAGGGAAGTAGTCTTTGAAGGAGTAAGATAACATATTTTTGAAAAAGTGTTATCCCCAGCATTTCGCATAGAAATGAGACACCAGTTTTGAGGGAAGTAGTTTTGAAGAAGGAAGACAGTACAAGTTTTGAGGAAAGTAGTTTTGAAGAAAGATAATTCAAGTTAGAAGAAAAAGGGTTGAGGAGGTAAAGGAATGACGATTTATTTTTCGAAGTTGTTGTTGAGGTCAGGAGCCCCGCCTGAAGAACGGAATGACAATTTATTTTTCAAAGTTGTTGTTGAGGTCAGGAGCCCCGCCTGAAGAACGGAATGACGATTTATTTTTCGAAGTTGTTGTTGAGGTCAGGAGCCCGCCTGAAGAATGGAGGTGTTATATGTTTTAAGAAATAGTTGAAGTTGGGAGCCCGCCCATATAACAGAGGAATACATTTCAATCTTTACATTTCAAGTTTTGAAGTTGGGAGCCCGCCCATATAACAGAGGAATACATTTCAGTCTTTACGTTTCAAGTTTTGAAGTCGGGAGTCCGCCCATATAACAGAGGAATACATTGAAGTTTGAAGTCAGTAAAGCGGAGGGTTACAACAAATAACAGAGGAATACATTGAAGTTTGAAGTCAGTAAAGCGGAGTGTTACAACAAAAAACCCCCAGCAGAAATCAGAAGGAAGACCACAAGTCGATCCAGAAGTAAAGAAACGGTAGAGGTGTTATCTTTAAGGAGTTATATCGAAGTCAGGAGCGCGCCTGGAGAATAAAGGTTTAAATTTTAAGAATTAATTGGTGTTGAAGTCAGTAAAGCAGAGGAATACAACCGAAATCCCCAGCGGGAAACAACAAAAATCCCCAGCAGAGGAAGGCAGTCCAAGATTCGATGGAAAAATAATGTGAAGCTCACGAGAAGGAAATAAGCAGTTCGAGATCGGCAGTCAAGGGAGAATACAAGACAAATCAGAAGTAAAGAAAGACCATAAGAGTCACCGAGACATCAAAGCAACAAGAGACACAAGAGCACGGCTGAAGATCTATATAAGATTTTGTAATTCATAGACTATAGTTTAGTCTAGCTTCTTGTTTTCTTTCAACATGGTGTAATAAGGAGGTCGGCAAGTAGTAATAACAACATGCAACAACAGTAACATAGTAGTCCCATGGTAGGCCCAACTACTAAAACTTCCCGAACTACATTAACCTGATTCCCTTTTAGCCAGGGATATGTAGGAAACCTTTGAAGTAAAGGTTCGGTTAAATCTTTCAAAAAATTGCTTCACACGGAGTACTCGGATGGGAAAAAATCGCTCGTATCTGCTCACTTTATCTTTGCACGAAAACTCTTCGTGTTTTCGGACAAAGAGGGGCAGCTGTGAGCACGTGATTTTTGCCCTATGTGAGAATTACTCCCAAAAATTCAAAATAAAACAATTTTACTTTGTGCGCAATTTTGAGAATTTTCGTGGCATTTTTGGATAATTATTTGTATTTGTCTGTGCATGTTTATTTATTAGATTAATAAAAAAATACAAAATATGTCGCATTTGCATTTAGGATTTAATTCTACAATTAGGAGCAATTAAGTTTGTTTTACAAGAACAAAAATCATAAAAATAATGTACGTCGTAGTTTTAGCATTTAATGTCCAAATTGTGTGATTTTATCGTTAATTGCTATGTAATTGTATCTTAATTGTTAAGAGTTAATTAGTACTTTTATAAATTAATGTAGTTCTAAAGGTTAATTTAAATTTTTTAGAATTTTAGTTTTATTTTAAGAAAAAAAGAAGAAGAAGCAATGGAAATAAAAGAAGAAGAAAATCGGATTGGGCCATTTCTTCAATTTTAAACCACAGGCCAAAACCAAACCCCCACCGGGTCGACCCGACCCGGTCCGCCCCATAACGCAAACGAACCCCAAACCCCCTTTTCTATTTTTCATTTTTTCATCCCCTAACCAAAAGAAAACCCTAAACCACCCGCCCCCCTCTCCTTTCATCTTCTCCAACCCCTCTTTTTCCCTCACCTCTATGGCTGCCTTTTTCTTCGTCTTCGTCCAAACGACCCCCCCATGGCAGCCCTCATCGCCTTAAGTTTGTTCCGTTAAGTTTGTTCTGATATGAATCTGACTCTGTTGTTAATTCATGAACGTTGTCGATTAGGAGTTTGTTTGGCGAGTTTGTTTATTCAGAGTTTGATTATTAGTTGGATAATTGATTAGATGAATTGGTTATAGCTGATATGTTTTGTAATACAGATCAAAGAGGATGGGGGTAGAATGGTAATTTCAATAGTTTCAGTGGTAATGTGGGAAATGAGTCTTAAAAAATGATTAATTTGAGTGCTCCGTCCACTAAACATTAATAATATTAAAATAATACCTGGTGGGGGACAAGAGATATGATGGTGGGAATTAATACATTGTTTAATACATAGTGGGGGACAAGACATATGGTAGTGGGCAATAATGCATTGTTTAATATAGTGGGGGACAAAGCATGCAGTAGTGGGGAATAAGGGAATTAAATAAAGAAAAGACATGTAGTAGTGGGGAACACGTGAATTAAAAAGAGGACAAAACATATAGTAATGGGGAACCAGACATTCAAGTGTGGGGAGAACATTTTCGGATTAATTTAAGTGTTTCAAGGCAGATAAAGTTAATGGAGTTTTTGGCTATAAATAAGGGGAGCAAAACACAAGAAGAGGGGTGGAAAGGGTTGAAGGTTTTGGGATAAATATAGAGATCAGTAGAGACATGAGGGGAGGAGAAAAAAGATTCTGAAAATCTTAAAAGAGTGCTGGAGAGTTTAAAAAGAGAAAAACAAAAAGAAAGAGAAGGTTTTTCATTGCATCTGTAGGAGTAACTCGAATTCGTGACAGTGAACCTGATTCCTTTTTGAATGCTTAATTGGTTCAGTGGTCCACGAGTTCAGTTTTGGGTTTAATACACGCGTGGTTGAGTCTGGTTGTGGTGATGTTGTTTGTTGCTGTTTAGTCTTTTACAAACATTTGGGGCTGTTCTATCGAGCTTGTTTGGTTTTCTTCAAATTTTCCTAAGCCTCGAATTTGGTTTGAACTGCTGCTGTTGGGTTGTTGTTGTTTTGCTGTGTTACTACTGTTGCTGACTGCTCCTTCATCTTCTTGTATTTCCATTATCCAGGTGTAAGCACGTGATTTTTGCCCTATGAAAGAATTACTCCCAAAAAATTCAAAATAAAACGATTTTCCTTTGTGTGCAATTTTGAGAATTTTCGCGGCCTTCTAGGATAATTATTTGTATTTGTCCATGTATATTTATTTGTTAAATTAATAAAAAATACAAAAATATGTCACATTTGCATTTAGGATTTAATTCTACAATTATGAGTAATTAAGTTTTCTTTACAAGAATGAAAATTACAAAAAAATATGCATCACTTGTATTTTTAGCATTCAATGTCAAATTATGCAATTTTGTTTTAATTGGTGTTTAATTATGTATGATAAATGTTGCTAGGAATTAGTTAGTATTTTTGATAAGTTAATTTAGTTTATAACTTAATTTAGAATTTTAGTAAAAGAAAAGATAGCAAAAAATAAAGAAAAATCGGAATTGGGCCTCTACCCAAACTAAATAACCCCTTATCCAACCCAAAGACCCACCGGGTCGACCCGACCCGGTCCGCCCCATAACCCCAAATGAACTAACCCCTCCTATCTTCATTTCATTTTTCCTAACCCTAAGACTAAACCCATCTGCCCCCCTCTCTTTCTCTCCATCTTCTCCAAGCTTCCAAGCCCCCATCCATGGCTGCCCTTGCATCGTTTTCTTCGACACAAGCACACACACACAGAGCTCCAAACCAAAAGCCAAGCGGACTGCTTTCTTCTTCGTCGTCGAGCTCGAGCTCGAGCTCCCATGGCTGCCTCCCTCGACGAACAGCACCCTAGCACCTCGCCTTCTGCTTCATCTTCTTCGTCGACCACCATGAACGATCCCTCTGCTTCATCTTCTTCATCATCCTTACGACCTCCAGCTCGAACACACAAACCACCATCGTCCAGCTCCTCATCTTCTTCACAAAACAAACCTAGACAACTTAAAACCAAAACCTAGCAGCCTCGGAACAAAAGCAGGAGGAAGCTATTTGTCAACTTAAAACCTCTGCTCCATCGCCATTGCTGCTCCTGCTACATCCAGCCGTCGACGACGAACAGCTCGTCAACCTCCAGCAGACCCAAACATCTCACCTCTCATGACTGCCTCGTCGAGCATCTACTTCAAAACCAAGCTGCACCCGCTGCGTTGCTGCTGCCTTAGCTCCGTCCAGCATCTGCTTCTGCTGCGTTGCTGCTGCCTTAGCCCCGTCCAGCATCTGCTTGCTGCGTTGCTGCTGCCTCGTCGAGCATCTGATTCAAAACCAAACCCCATCGCTACTGCTTCACCTTTATTTCGTCACCTTCAGTCCAAAACGAGACCTCACCATCTCGTTTGTTCGAGCTTTGGTCGGGGTCGTTGAAACAGTTCATACGCAGTCGAGGTCCGGATTGTTAAAGGTCTTTGAGGTTCGTCTCATCTCCCTTTATCATTTTATGATCTATATGTGAGTAAGATAAGAGCCGTTAAAATCTGTTTAAATATTATGGGTTTAAGGAATTTGAATCGTTCTTGGATTGAATCTTGGTTGTAAGAAATTCGTTGAATTCGTTTAGTCGAATTTGAGTTCTATTGGTTTGTCATTCGTGATTATTAGTTGTAGAATGTATAGTATCTTTGCTAATATTGAGTTGGTTCGGATAATTTTGTTTTGTGTATTGTTAGGTTTCCTGCTCTTTGTTGTTCATCATATGATTTCAGTTTGCATTTCGATTCAGTTAATTGTGATTCATGTTGTTTCAGTTCACTTTTGTTGTTAATATTGTTGTCTCCTTGCTCGTTCATTTTTTGTCTAAGTTAACCAGGATTGGTTCCCAATATGGTTAATTTATTCCCATTAATCTGATGTTGTATGATTCAATCTGTGTTCACTGAATTTGTTGTTTGAATTTGTTTAGGAATTGGTTATATTTGTTGTATTTTGGTTGGAATTGATTAGGTGAATTGGTTATAGCTGATGGGGATAGATTGGTAAATTGTAGTACTTTCAGGGGGTAAAATGGTAATTTCAGTAAGGTCGGAGGGGTATTTTTGGAATTGAACATTTGAATAATTATTTAATTTGAGTGCTCTGTCCACTAGGCATTAACAGTATTAAAATAGTACATTGTGGGGGACAAGACATAAGTTAGTGGGGAGGTGATATAATTGTTTAATATAGTGGGGGACAAAACATAATGTAGTGGGGGGAATAATAAAGCTATTTAAGTTAAGCATGGAGGACAAGATATAATGGAGTGAGGTTGATATATTTGTTTAATGTAGTGGGGGACAAAACATGTAGGCATGAGGGACAAGAGTTTTAAAATAAAGAAGACATAGGGTAATGGGGAACAAAGCATGCAATTAGGGGAATATTTCGGGTTAGTGGTTCAAGACAAGAGTCTTGCTATAAATAAGAGTCATTTTTGACATAGAGAAGGGAGAACATTTTTAGGAGGGAGAACATTTTTAGGAGAGGTTTTTTAGAGAGGATTTTTGGAAGAGGAAGACATTCTGAAAATCTCAAGAGTGTTGGAGAGTTGAAAAAAAGAAAACAAAAACAAAGTGAGAAACGAGTTTAGTTTCGGGTTTAATACACGCGTGAGTTGTTGCTGTTTAGTCTTTTTACAAACTTTTGGGTCTGTTCTATTGAGCTTGTTTGGTTTTTTCCAAATTTTTCCGGGCCTTGAATCTGGTTCGAATTGCTACTGTTGCGTTGCTGTGTTGTTACTATTGCTGACTCCTCCTTCTTTTCTACTTGTACTGCCATTTCCAGGTACACATTTGTATACTCTCGGCTTGAGGCGAAATGAAGTATTAACCAGGCTTGGTTCCGGTTGAATTCCTCCTGTTTAGATTTGTGCTTGAATAGAATTTTCCTTTCTTTGTATAAAAATGTAGTTGACTGATTAATGAGTAATGGGGTTGCATATGTATAACTTCTTCATCTAATAATGTTAGTTTAAATTAATCAAAGACTAGTTAATTTGTTTTGATATTATGGTGTGTCAATTTCATGTTCTAGTATTATTAAATAATAGAATATAAAACGAAAATAATCTTTCTTTGTACAAACTCGATTGCAATTTTCCATTCGCATTAGCCGTAAACTAATAACTAATAAGTTACGTCTTTTTTTTAGCATGTAATTAATCGGGAGATTTTCTTTTATTTTAGAGACGAACTTAATAGAAAAAATGTAGTCACTGTAGGTTTATCCTTTTAAATAAAAATGAGACGAGCCTCGCCAAATAAAACGCACGGATTGCGGGGCCCTCACAAAAATGTATGTGTTAATTACTTAGAACTCGGGATAGGCCGCTTAGCGAACTCCACGGCCTTACCTAAAATAACAATACGTTAGTTTCTTTAGGACGCGTCTTAATTAATCTTACTTTCATAAACTCGGGTGCACATTTATGTGACCCAAATCCAAATCTCAGCGGAGTCGAAATGTGTCTCCAATCACAGGTACATTGATTGTGACATGGTTCGAGATGCGTGTCCATGACGTTGCAAATTCCTTTAAAAAAAATAAGAATGAGATGAGCCTCGCCGAATAAAAATACAAAATTGCGAGGCCCTCAGTAAATATTTGCTTTAAAATTGCTTAGACTTCGGGAAGGACCGATTAGCAAAATTTCACGGCCCTACCCAAAGTAAATGATACGCTAGTCGTTTTAGGCGCGCCTTTAATAATTTAATTTTCTTAAACTCGGGTGCACATTTGTGTGACCCAAATCCAAATCTCAACGGAGTGGAAATGTGCCAACAACCACGGGTGCATTGATGTGATGTGGTTCGAGATGTATTTCCATGATGTTGCAATTCTTGATAAAAAATAATAATAATGACAAAGGCGGTTAAAAGTTAAAACTTGCACATGAGCTCATAATTGTGTAATCAGATAAACAAGCCGAATATGACAGTTGAGCGACCGTGCTAGAACCACAGAACTCGGGAATGCCTAACACCTTCTCCCGGGTTAACAGAATTCCTTATCCGAATTTCTGGTTCGCGGACTGTAATACAGAGTCATTCTTTTCCTCGATTCGAGATTAAATTGGTGACTTGGGACACCCTAAATCTCCCAAGTGGCGACTCTGAAATAAATAAACAAATCCCGTTTCGATTGTCCTTTAATTGGAAAAACTCCTTCATTCCTCGCGGGGGCGGAAAAAGGAGGTGTGACAGCTCTGGCGACTCTGTTGGGGACGTTAACCCAGAACCACTGGTTCAGGGTTAGAAATTCGAGCTTAGATAAATTGTTATATTTGGTTTTATCTGATTTTGTTACATGTTTGGGCTCAATGTGCTAAATGATGCTTTTACCGCTTTGATATTATCTGAACTATATATAAACTGTCCCGAAACCCTTCTCTTCTTATCTCCGGGAGGAGCTCGCTGGTCAAGACTCCCTATTCTGTTAGTGTCAATACCTGAAATAAGAAAGAGGCCGGACAAGTTACAAAGCCGGACGATCCCGCGGGTCCCCGGTACGTAACCCCCTCCTCGACTCGAGTTGTCCGCTCGGGTACACAGTCTAGAACAAATACCCAGGTTATGAACCTAGAATAACTCAGCTTCATGTCGGATCCCTAGTAGGAACGTTTGTTTGCATCACGTGCATTTGACTTTGGAGGCTCAACACAGGGGTTGGGTCTGTCTAGGACAGGTGTACCAAAAAATGAAAATGACCATCCTGATGCATCTTACTTGCTGCTACTTGTGCATTTATTTGATTTAGACTTGTGTGTTGACCGACTTTTTGAATATCAGGAATATTGTGAAATTGAGGAAAAGAAAAAAAAAGAAATAGCGGGTAGGGAGTTAATTGTTTATTTTTGAAAAAACCCAATGCCCAAATACTGTCGAAACTCTACCGAAATTTTGAGAAAAATGGAAAAAATATTTTATTAGTTTGTTTTACTAAAAGCAAAGGAAAAATAAAAAAAATCGTTGTTCTGTCTTCAAAAATAGAAAGGGAAAATAGTTTGTCTTCCCATGAAAAATGAAAATGAAAAAGATCTTGTTTTTTTTAAAAAAATAAAAAAAAAATATATAGGTTGTTTTATTCCCGAACTACGCGGGTTTGATTCTCACTGGGTGTGAGATACGTAGGCAACCCTCATCGGGTCCAACCTCCCCTTTTGCTTAAATAGCCAAAAAACAAATAAATAAAAAAAATGTCAAAATTTTAATTTTGTCATAAATAAGTCGGGTGATGTCCAACCTCCCCTTTTGCAAAAAATAAAAAAATATATATATGTCAAATTTTAATTTCATCATAAAGAAGTCGGGTGACGCTGTTTTGTCAAAACATAGCCGAATGTTCTCGAAAGGGACGCCGGAAGGCTGACTTTGCATAAACAGCCACCTTTGGGTCATTGTTTTAGATTTGGACCGATTGACCCACGCAACCTTAAAAATCTACGTCCCCGAGGCGTTGAAAGGCCGTGTTTGCAATATCGGGTCTTCTATTTTGAAAAACAATAAAAAGAGTCATAAATAAGTCGGGTGATGCTGTTTTTGTCAAAAATAGCCGAATGTTCTCGAAAGGGATGCCGGAAGGCTGACTTTGTATAAACAGCCACCTTGGGTCATTTTTCAGGATTTTGGCCGGTTAGCTAATGCAGCCTTAAAATCTTTGTCCCCGAGACGCTGAAAGGCTGTGTTTGCATCACCAGGTCTTTTATTTTATTTTATTTTATTTTAAAAAAAAAAACAAAAAAAACAAAAAGTCAGCGCAGCGGCCAGGTGAATACTGTTTAGATTTTTAGTCAAAATAAGCCGAGCCATCTTCGGCAGTGTCTTACACCGTTCTTGCCGAAATAGCCTCAGAGTGTCTTTCAGTTGTCGAAAGACTATTTTCGTAAAAGAACGGACAAGTTTGTAAAGTGTCATAAAATAATCCTCCTCGGCCTCAAAATTCATGTGAAATTTGGAAGGGGCCACATTTGCAAAAATAACCGTTTGGTTGCATTTGTCAAACGGAGAAAGGAAGCTGACCGTTTGTTTTTGAGTTTGTAAATCTTTTGATTAGAATATGTGGGTTGTTTGATTTTCGAGTTTGTAGGTCATCTTTAAACTTTTGAAACCCAGTTTGTTTTATTATGAAAATTGATAATTCCAAAAAAAAATGTTTCATTGTTGTTACCCAGTCTATTTGTCCGAACTACGCAAGTTCTGATTCATGCGGTGTCATGATACGTAGGCAATCTCCATAAGATTCGACCACAACAAAAAAAATGAAAAACAAATGAAAAAAATCGAAAAAAAAGAAAGAAAAATGAAAAAAGGGAAAAAGATGTTGTTAATAATGAGGACCGACTGAGTCCATTCTAACCTGTTTTGTTTTGAATCGCAAGGAAAGTTAAGGTGGTTGGTTTGTGGTAAGCCGGAAACATAAGATCCAGGAAAACCTGATTGTAATCCAAGACAATGACACCGAGAAGATCACGCAGAATCCTTTACCGGCACATCATGATGCACACTTTGTGGGGATGAGGCCTGTTGACAGGGAGCACTCTAATCCTATTGGGAACTTGTTGACTGAGGTTGATGATATTAAAGTTGGTAATGGTCTTGACAATATTGATGCGAAGCTCAGTGGCTAAGATGTCAGGTTTGATAAAGTGGGAGGACGCTCTGTTCCTTGGTTAGCAAGAGAGAAGCTTTTGGTGGCTTATTTTGTTGTCATTTCTGTTGTCCGGATTATTCTTAGGGTTGTAATCCGGATATTGTCTTGTGTCAAACTTTCTTATCTTTCCATTTTTGTCATAGCGGTTTGTTTAGTTTTGTCCAGGTTTGTTTTGGGACTTTATTCTGGTTTGTTTTTGTTTGTTTTGTTATTCAAACCATTTCACTGTTAGTCTAATGCAAAATCCGGTCTTTTATTATTTCCAGTCATATTTTTGTTTAGTTCTTTTATCATTTTGTTCAGCGCCGATTCTAGTGACATGACATGCGCACACAGTTTGAGCCTAATCTTAAAAGTTAATCATAAAACCATTGAGAGGTGATCGAAACATTTAAAGGAAATAAGGACGGTTTGAGATTATTCGGAGCTCGAGTCATGTGGAACTGGGGCAAGTAAAACATAAAGAAAACCGTTCAAGGCAAGATTCGCCAAATTGACATGAGGGTCGTTCATGATAATGAGAGTGAGAGTGTTGCCAAACGTTGCTTTAGAGAGGACAAATTAAAAAGCAAAAGTGTGAATATAATTGTCAAGTCCAGCACCATCAGAAGAGGCTACAAATCTTTGTTTAATTGTGTTGTTTGCACTTGGCATGTTTTGAAGACTGGAATGACGAAGGCATTTTGTTCTGCTACCTAAACACTTTATCCTTTGTTACCCCTTTTGAGCCTTATTTATTTTTATTTTCATACCTCTCGTTCAGAATCGGTAACAACAGGTTAGAAACACAAACGTGGAAGAAAGAAAAAGAACAAAAAGTAAAAGAAAGCAACAAAAACAAAAAAAAAAACAAAAAAAAACAACAACAAAAGAAAAAAAAAACAAAAACAAAAGAAAGTCAGAAGAAAACAAAGGAATTGGGAACTACGTTTGACCTGATTCCTCAAAAAGGATACGTAGGCGCCTCACGGCTCGGTCATAATGTAACAAAAATTAAAAAAAAAATAATAATAATCCCCAAGCAAGAAACTGGGGCAAGGATTACACTTGCTGTAGACAAATATGGTTCCGAAGGTTGTAATTTTGAACCCCAAATTGTCTTGTTTTTTGAGCCTTTAATACCATTTCTTTCTAGCCTATCCAAAAACTCAGATTACGGTCCAAAGAAAGACCTTCTGATCAGTCTTCAAAAGATGTCAAGTCAGACAAATGAGAGTCTTACCGGTGAACATAACACTCTGATCCACAGCAGAAAGGACTCTAATCCCCAGCAGAAAGAGTCATATCGGCAACACTCCAAATCCCCAGCTGGAAAGTGATACAAATGAGAGAGTCTTATCGGTAAAAATCATCACGGGCACCATAAGGCGATGAAAGCTGAGAGAAAAACCAAAATGAGAGAGGCTTGATAGTGAAAACCCTTTGGGCACTACAAGTCGAATAAGATTGAGAATCAGATGGGGAATCGCCAAATGAAGATCTTGAAAGACGATTGACGGCAGAGGATAGGCCACATGTGCATGTCATGACCATTAGAATCGGTATCTGCGTTTGATAGGTTTTTATTTATAGTTTCTTTTGTTAAGGAGTCATCTTTTTCCTTTGTCTTTTATTCTGTTCCTTTTTATCTTTCTCCTTTCATAGAAAATTCCCCAGTAGAGTCTGTTTGGTCAGAACAAGTGAGAAATGACTTCAAAATATGCCATCAGCTTTCCAATTATGCAAGATAAGATCTGACTAGTACATCCAAGTGGTATAGTCAGCAAGGAACAAGCGCGAGGCCAGTGTCAAGAAAGATATCTCCAGCAAAAGGGAATTGACAAAAGGATTGACGAGTGTCAAGAGGGATATCCTTGCCTAAATCAAAGGTTGTAAACCTCAAGGCCAAGGCCCGTGGACAAATCAAGGAGAGCAATGAGCATGATTTGGGAAATTCATACGAGACTAAAAGTCGGGAAAATGCCAGTTTCCGAGCTATACCACAAAAGAAGAGGGATATCCCCAGCAGAAAGGGATCCTCCCCAACAAATAATATCATCCCTAGCAAGTTTTTTGGAACGCAGAGCAGGGAAGGAGAAAGGGAAAAGCCATCCCCAGTAGGAGTATCACAACCAACCACCACAGTCGAATCTTAAAAGGAAATGGCATTGATAGCAGAAAGGCATGCCACAAGGGAGATCATCAAACTGGGGCAGAAAATTTTCCTTTCATTTAGAAAATTTTCTGAAAGTCAGATACCCATTTGGGGAAGAATAAAGATAACACCAGTCTAAAGGGAAGTGGTCTTTGAACCAGTTTACCCCTATCATAACAAGTTTTAATAAAGAAAGTTGTTCCCCAGCGGACAGAACAAAAGGATGAAACTTGTGCTCGAAGAAGCAAAAGGCCAGTGCCATTCCCAACAGCCTTCAGAAGAGTGAAGCACTTGTTTTGAAGGAATCAAAATTTCCCAGCAGTGTTATCCTCGACAACGTTATCCCCATCAATGTTGAGGGAAAATAAAAGTTTTGAAGGAAGTAGTTTTGGAAAAAAAGGGGAAGAAAGGAGATTCCCCCAGTAGTATTATTCCCCAACAGGTAAGTGAATAATTCCCCAGCAGTGTTATCCCCAACAGTTTCGAGGGAAGACAACACAAGTTTTTAAGGAAAGCAGTTCTGTAAGAAGGTAATTCAGGAAGAAGGAAATGGTTCACGCGTAGGAGACGCACTTCTTAAGTTTATTTTTACCCATAGGAGACACACTTCCTAAGTTTATTTTTACCCCTAGGAGACGCACTTCCTAAGTTTAATTTCATGCATAGGAGACGCACTTCCTAAATTAAGATTTCGTGCATATGAGACGCACTTCCTAAATTAAGATTTCATTAATAGGAGACACACTTCCTAGTTTAAAATCATTAAAGTTTTACCCATAAGAGACGCACTTCCTAAGTTTATTTTTACCCATAGGAGACGCACTTCCTAAGTTTATTTTTACCCCTAGGAGACGCACTTCCTAAGTTTAATTTCATGCATAGGAGACGCACTTCCTAAATTAAGATTTCCTGCATAGGAGACACACTTCCTAAATTAAGATTTCATTAATAGGAGACGCACTTCCTAGTTTAAAATCATTAAAGTTTTACCCATAGGAGACGCACTTCCTAAGTTTAGTTTTACCCCTAGGAGACGCACTTCCTAAGTTTATTTTACCCCTAGGAGACGCACTTCCTAAGTTTAATTTCATGCATAGGAGACGCACTTCCTAAATTAAGATTTCGTGCATAGGAGACGCACTTCCTAAATTAAGATTTCATTAATAGGAGACGCACTTCCTAGTTTAAAATTATTAAAGTTTTATCCATAGGAGACGCACTTCCTAAGTTTATTTTTATCCATAGGAGACGCACTTCCTAAGTTTATTTTTACCCCTAGGAGACGCACTTCCTAAGTTTAATTTCATGCATAGGAGACGCACTTCCTAAATTAAGATTTCATGCATAGGAGACGCATTTCCTAAATTAATATTTCATTAATAGGAGACACACTTCCTAGTTTAAAATCATTAAAGTTTTACCCATAAGAGACGCACTTCCTAAGTTTAGTTTTACCCCTAAGAGACGCACTTCCTAAGTTTATTTTACCCCTAGGAGACGCACTTCCTAAGTTTAATTTCATGCATAGGAGACGCACTTCCTAAATTAAGATTTCGTGCATAGGAGACGCACTTCCTAAATTAAGATTTCATTAATAGGAGACGCACTTCCTAGTTTAAAATCATTAAAGTTTTACCCATAGGAGACGCACTTCCTAAGTTTATTTTTACCCATAAGAGACGCATTTCCTAAGTTTATTTTCATGCATAGGAGACACACTTCCTATGTTTAATTTCATGCATAGGAGATGCACTTCCTAAATTAAGATTTCGTGCATAGGAGACGCACTTCCTAAATTAAGATTTCATTAATAGGAGACGCACTTCCTAGTTTAAAATCATTAAAGTTTTACCCATAGGAGACACACTTCCTAAGTTTATTTTTACCCCTAGGACACGCACTTCCTAAGTTTATTTTTACCCCTAGGAGACGCACTTCCTAAGTTTATTTTCATGCATAGGAGACGCACTTCCTAGTTTAAAATCATTAAGTTTTACCCATAGGAGACACACTTCCTAAGTTTATTTTTACCCCTAGGAGACGCACTTCCTAAGTTTATTTTCAGGCATAGGAGACGCACTGCCTAAATTAAGATTTCATGCATAGGAGACGCACTTCCTAGTTTGAATGAAGTTTCACCCCTAGGAGACGCACTTCGTAGTCTGGGTCATTCAGGTTATATTTTTGTTTTAGGAGACGCACTTCCTAAATCGAGATTTTCTCCTAGGAGACGCACTTCCTAAATCGAGATTTCCTCCTAGGAGACGCACTTCCTAGTTTAAATCATTGAAGTTTCACCCCTAGGAGACGCACTTGCTAGTCTGGGTCTTTCGGGTTATATTTTACTTTAGGAGACGCACTTCCTAAAAATGAGAGTTTACCACTAGGAGACACACTTCCTGATTTTGGTTCATACAAGTTTTACTCGTAGGAGACGCACTTCCTAGTTTGATTCATTCAGGTTTTATCTTTAGCAAACGCATTTGCTCGTCAGAGTTTCAGGTTTTACTCATAGGAGACGCACATCCTGGCCTAGTCTTTAGTTTACTCTCACCATTGCATATAGTATAAGTGGTTTACAATATTGCTAACAATTCACAAATCTTCCTAGTGCAAACTGGGGCAGAAAATTTCCTTTGTTTTGTCTATTTTGTAGCAGTCAGGAGCCCCCTGAAGAAAGGAATGACATTTTATTTTCAAAGTTGTTGTTGAGGTCAGGAGCCCCCCTATATAATAGAGGAATACATTGCAAGTCAGTAAAGCAGAAGAATCCAACAGGAATCCCCAGCGGGATACAACAAAAATCCCCAGCACCAAAAAGCAGACGGTTGCAACAAGAGATCCCAGCGCAAATTCAAGCGCATGAGTCAAAAGGAAGAAAAGACGCATCTTGAAAGAGGCGGCCTGTGAACATTGAATTATGCCCAGCATATCTGATGAAGGAAGCCATATCCCCAGCGGACTGAACCAGACAGTGAGAATTGGTATTCAGAGAAGCAAGAGGCAAGTGTCATCCCCGTCAGTTCTCGGAAGAAAGAAGCACCGGAACAGACACAAGCCGACAAAAAGCAAGGCATCAACAACAAATGGAAGATAGATGGGATCTTGTAATCCGTAGTCTAGCCTAGCTTCTTGATTTTTCTTTAAGCACGGTGTAATAAGGAGATCGGTAAGCAGTAATAACAGCATGCAGCAGCAGTAACAGCGAAATTGCAGTCCCATGGTAGTCCCAGCTACCAAAAACTTCCCGAACTACATTAACATGATTCCCTTCTAGCCAGGGATATGTAGGAAACCTTTGAAGCAAAGGTTCGGTTAAATCTTTTTCAAAAAAAATGCTTCACACGGAGTACTCGGATGGGCAAAAATCGCTCACTTTATCTTTGCACGAAAACCCTTCGTGTCTTCGGACAAAGAGGGGCAGCTGTAAGCACGTGATTTTTGCCCTATGAAATAATTACTCCCAAAAAATTTAAAATAAAATGATTTTCCTTTGTGTGCAATTTTGAGAATTTTCGCGACCTTCTAGGATAATTATTTGTATTTATCCATGCATGTTTATTTGTTAAATTAATAAAAAATACAAAATTATGTCACATTTGTATTTAGGATTTAATTCTACAATTAGGAGTAATTAAGTTTGCTTTACAAGAATGAAAATTACAAAAAAATATGCATCACTTGCATTTTTAGCATTCAATGTCAAATTGTACAATTTTGTTTTAATTATGTATGATAAATGTTGCTAGGAATTAGTTAGTATTTTTGATAATTTAATTTAGTTTATAACTTAATTTAGAATTTTAGTAAAAGAAAAGAGAGCAAAAAATAAATAAAAATCGGAATTGGGCCTCTACCCAAACTAAATAACCCCTTATCCAACCCAAAGACCCACCGGGTCGACCCGACCCGGTCCGCCCCATAACCCCAAATGAACTAACCCCTCCTATCTTCATTTTATTTTTCCTAACCCTAAGACTAAACCCATCCGCCCCCTCTCTTTATCTCCATCTTCTCCAAGCTTCCAAGCCCCCATCCATTGCTGCCCTTGCATCGTTTTCTTCGACACAAGCACACACACACACAGCTCCAAACCAAAAGCCAAGCGGACTGCTTTCTTCTTCGTCATCGAGCTCGAGCTCGAGCTCCCATGGCTGCCTCCCTCGACGAACAACACCCTAGCACCTCGCCTTCTGCTTCATCTTCTTCGTCGACCACCATGAACGATCCCTCTGCTTCATCTTCTTCATCATCCTCACAACCTCCAGCTCGAACACACAAACCACTATCGTCCAGCTCCTCATCTTCTTCACAAAACAAACCTAGACACCTTAAAACCAAAACCTAGCAGCCTCGGAACTAAAACAGGAGGAAGCTATTTGTCAACTTAAAACCACTGCTCCTTCGCCATTGCTGCTCCTGCTACATCCAGCCATCGACGACGAACAGCTCGTCGACCTCCAGCAGACCCAAACGTCTCACCTCCCATGACTGCCTCGTCGAGTATCTACTTCAAAACCAAGCTGCACCCGCTGCGTTGCTGCTGCCTTAGCTCCGTCCAGCATCTGCTTCTGCTGCGTTGCTGCTGCCTTAGCCCCGTCCAGCATCTGCTTCTGTTGCGTTGCTGCTGCCTCGTCGAGCATCTGATTCAAAACCAAACGCCATCGCTACTGCTTCACCTTTGTTTCATCACCTTCAGTCCAAAACGAGACCTTACCATCTCGTTTGTTCGAGCTTTGGTCGGGGTCGTCGAAACAGTTCATACGCAGTCGAGGTTCGGATTGTTAAAGGTTTTTGAGATCCGTCTCATCTCCCTTTCTCATTTTATGATCTATATGTGAGTAAGATAAGAGCCGCTAAAATCTGTTTAAATATTATGGGTTTAAGGAATTTGAATCGTTCTTGGATTGAATCTTGGTTGTAAGAAATTCGTTGAATTCGTTTAGTCTAATCTGAGTTCGATTGGTTTGTCATTCGTGATTATTAGTTGTAGAATGTATAGTATCTTTGCTAATATTGAATTGGTTCGGATAATTTCGTTTTGTGTATTGTTTGGTTTCCTGCTCTTTGTTGTTCATCATATGATTTCAGTTTGCATTTCGGTTCAGTTAATTGTGATTCATGTTGTTTCAGTTCACTTTTGTTGTTAATATTGTTGTCTCCTTGCTCATTCATTTTTTGTCTAAGTTAACCAGGATTGGTTCCCAATATGGTTAATTTATTCCCATTAATCTGATGTTGTATGATTCAATCTGTGTTCGATTGAATTTGTTTAGGAATTGGTTATATTTGCTGTATTTTGGTTGGAATTGATTAGGTGAATTGGTTATAGCTGATGGGGGTAGATTGGTAAATTGCAGTACTTTCAGGGGTAAAATGGTAATTTCAGTAAGGTCGGAGGGGTATTTTTGGAATTGAACATTTGAACAATTATTTAATCTGAGTGCTCTGTCCACTAGGCATTAACAATATTAAAATAGTACATTATGGGGGACAAGACATAAGTTAGTGGGGAGGTGATATAATTGTTTAATATAGTGGGGGACAAGACATAATGTAGTGAGGGAATAATATAATTATTTAAGTTAAGCATGGGGGACAAGATATAATGGAGTGAGGTTGATATATTTGTTTAATGTAGTGGGGGACAAAACATGTAGGCATGAGGGACAAGGGTTTTAAAATAAAGAAGACATAGGGTAATGGGGAACAAAGCATGCAATTAGGGGAATATTTCGGGTTTGTGGTTCAAGACAAGAGTCTTGCTATAAATAAGAGTCATTTTTGACATAGAGAAGGGAGAACATTTTTAGGAGGGAGAACATTTTTAGGAGAGGTTTTTTAGAGAGGATTTTTGGAAGAGGAAGACATTCTGAAAATCTCAAGAGTGTTGGAGAGTTGAAAAAGAGAAAACAAAAACAAAGTGAGAAACGAGTTTAGTTTCGGGTTTAATACACGCGTGGGTTGTTGCTGTTTAGTCTTTTTACAAACTTTTGGGTCTGTTCTATTGAGCTTGTTTGGTTTTTTTCAAATTTTTCCGGGCCTTGAATCTGGTTCGAATTGCTGCTGTTGGGTTGCTGTTGCGTTGCTGTGTTGTTACTGCTGCTGACTCTTCCTTCTTTTCTTCTTGTACTGCCATTTCCAGGTACACATTTGTATACTCTCGGCTTGAGGCGAAATGAAGTATTAACCAGGCTTTGTTCCTGTTGAATTCCTCCTGTTTAGATTTGTGCTTGAATAGAATTTTCCTTTCTTTGTATAAAAATGTAGTTGACTGATTAATGAGTAATGGGGTTGCATATGTATAACTTCTTCATCTAATAATGTTAGTTTAAATTAATCAAAGACTAGTTAATTTGTTTTGATATTATGGTGTGTCAATCTCATGTTCTAGTATTATTAAATAATAGAATATAGAACGAAAGCAATCTTTCTTTGTACAAACTCGATTGCAATTTTCCATTCGCATTAGCCGTAAACTAATAACTAATAAGTTACGTCTTTTTTTTAGCATGTAATTAATCGGGAGATTTTCTTTTATTTTAGAGACGAACTTAATAGAAAAAATGTAGTCACTGTAGGTTTATCCTTTTAAATAAAAATGAGACGAGCCTCGCCAAATAAAACGCCACAGATTGCGGGGCCCTCACAAAAATGTATGTGTTAATTACTTAGAACTCGGGATAGGCCGCTTAGCGAACTCCACGGCCTTACCCAAAATAACAATACGTTAGTTTCTTTAGGACGCGTCTTAATTAATCTTACTTTCTTAAACTCGGGTGCACATTTATATGACCCAAATCCAAATCTCAGCGGAGTCGAAATGTGTCTCTAATCACAGGTACATTGATTGTGACGTGGTTCGAGATGCGTGTCCATGACGTTGTAAATTCCTTTAAAAAAAATAAGAATGAGATGAGCCTCGCCGAATAAAAATACAAAATTGCGAGGCCCTCAGTAAATATTTGCTTTAAAATTGCTTAGACTTCGGGATGGACCGTTTAGCAAAATTTCACGGCCCTACCCAAAGTAAATGATACGCTAGTCGCTTTAGGCGCGCCTTTAATAATTTAATTTTCTTAAACTCGGGTGCACATATATGTGACCCAAATCCAAATCTCAACGGAGTGGAAATGTGCCAACAACCACGGGTGCATTGATGTGACGTGGTTCGAGATGTATTTCCATGATGTTGCAATTCTTGATAAAAAATAATAATAATGACAAAGGCGGTTAAAAGTTAAAACTTGCACATGAGCTCATAATTGTGTAAAATCAGATAAACAAGCCGAATATGACAGTTGAGCGACCGTGCTAGAACCACGGAACTCGGGAATGCCTAACACCTTCTCCCAGGTTAACAGAATTCCTTATCCGGATTTCTGGTTCGCGGACTGTAATACAGAGTCATTCTTTTCCTCGATTCGGGATTAAATTGGTGACTTGGGACACCCTAAATCTCCCAAGTGGCGACTCTGAAATAAATAAACAAATCTCGTTTCGATTGTTCTTTAATTGTAAAAACTTCTTCACCCCCCGCGGGGGCGGAAAAAGGAGGTGTGACACCAGGTACATGTTCTAAAGCTCTCAAATTTAATGGAAAGGCAGTAAAGAGTTGTTGGAATGGATTTCTGAATGTCTCCTGTTTCTTTATGTTTAATTTAATGTATAAGCAGTAGTTCACTTGATATCGCTTAGCATGTATTAGAATGATTTTGGAATGCATAAACTGGACTGTTGAATCTATTTTTACAAACATGTGAATATCAATTGTAATTAATCTTAGTTTGTGATTACTAGTTATGAAATATAGTGTAGTTCATTCTTTTTTCAGTAGTCGTGTAATAGTTTCAAATAGGTTATGCCACGAAACAGGTTCAAATAGTTCATGGAAATAAGCATGTTGGTTTAATAGGGTTAGTTCTGAAATTGCGAGTTCGCTTGAGTGAGCAACATCATTTTAAATAGCAATGTGAATAATGTTAGTAACTAATATTCTCAAATGTTAGTGATTGATGTTGGCCTGATGTCAGTTTTTAAGCATTGACGCATTTCTTCGACAAGTCGTAAAAAGAGTTAAAAAAATGGCTTTGTATTGCACATAGTTAATTCCAATAGTTCAATTCATCTAATAATGTTAGTTTAAATTAATTAGAGAATAGTTAGTTTGTTTTGATGTTACTGGGTGTCAACCTCGTGTTCTATTCATAATCTCAAATTTAGTGTTATCAACTAATAGAATAAGAAACGATACAATCTCTCTTGAGTAAGCTCTGTTGCAATTTTCCGTTTGCATTTGTCTTAATCTAATAAACAATAAGAGGCACGAGCTTATAAACATGTACCTAATTAGGACCTCTTCTCTTTTATTTTAGAGACGAACTTAATAGAAAATGTAGTCACTTTAGGATTGTCTTTTCAAAATAAACGAGATGAACCTCGCCTAGTAAAACTCACCGATTGCGGGGCCCTCACGATTGTATATATATTAATGACTTAGAACTCGGGATCGGCCGCTTAGCGAATTTCACGGCCTTTTTCCCAAAAGTAATAACGCGTTAGTCACTGTTAGGCGCGTACTTTTAATAATTTACTTTCTTTAACTCGGGTGCACATTTATGTGACCCAAATCCAAATCTCAACAAAGTCGAAATGTGTTGTTAATCACGGGTACATTGATTGTGACGTGGTTTGAGATGCATTTCCATGACGTTGCAAATTCCTTTAAAAAATAATGAATAAGACGAGCCTCGACAAACAAGAATACACAAACTGCGGGGCCCTCAATGGACAGTTATTTCAAATGCTTAGATTTCGAGACAGGCCGCATAGCGAACTTTACGGCTTTTCTCAAAATAACAACGCGTTAGTATCTTTAGGCGCGTATTTAATAATGTTATCTTCCTAAACTTGGGTGCATATTTATGTGACCCAAATCCAAATCTCAACGAAGTTGGAACATATCAAAAATTGCGGGTACATTTATGTGGCGCAATTCGAGATG
Source organism: Nicotiana tabacum (assembly GCF_000715075.1). Lineage (NCBI taxonomy): Eukaryota > Viridiplantae > Streptophyta > Magnoliopsida > Solanales > Solanaceae > Nicotiana > Nicotiana tabacum. The sequence goes on along the minus strand of NC_134082.1, from coordinate 99,099,354 downwards.
CATTCTCACGACATTGCAATTCTTTGAATAAATAATAATAAAAGCAGTAAACAGTTAAAATTTGCACGTAGGTTCATAATTGTATAAAATCAGATAATCAAGCCGAATATGACAGTTGAGCGTCCGTGCTAGAACCACGGAACTCGGGAATGCCTAACACCTTCTCCCGGGTTAACAGAATTCCTTATCCGGATTTCTGGTGTGCAAACTGTTAAACAGAGTCATTCTTTTCCTCGATTCAGGATTCAACCGGTGACTTGGGACACCACAAATCTCCCAAGTGGCGACTTTGAATCTTTAAATAAAATCCTGTTTCGATTGTCCCTTAATTGGAAAAACTCCCTTTTACGCCCCTTAGCGGGGGCACGGGTAAAAAGGAGGCGTGACACATGACATACATTATATTGCAGCAATAGTAGATAAATTATAGAAAAATTGTAGAAAAATTATAGACTGTTGTTTATTTATTTTTGAGTTTTTGTGTTTTTGTGTTAAAAGTTTTGATGGGAGCTTGTTATTCCACTTCGTCTGTTTTAGAGCTAACTTGTGCAGAGGAGAAGATGTTTTTTAAGTTATATATATTGCTATACCTTTAAATTCAAGAAAGTATGGTTGTATTGTATTTAAAGAGGCGTGAATTTGTAGAATATATTGATTGTAAGGAATGAGTCAAATAAGACTCACAATGGCTTGTTTTCTACATTTATTCTACAATAAAACTGCATATCATTTGAAAAATTAATTTGAAAATACAGAATTTCAATGTTTCTACAAATTTTCTACAAACTGTTCATAACAAAAATTATCTTTATTTTCATGCATGTTCGTCTGGAATACTAAAGTTACTTGATATGCCAACATCTCCCGTTATAGAGGAATACAACTTATCTACAATTTTCTACAACTTTCACACATTATTTTCACCTAGTGAAGTACAACTACAATAACATAAAACTTACATACGAATTTTATACAATATGTCTTTTGTATATTTTGTATCTGATTTATACATAGTAAAAACAATTTTCATACAACTAATTATTTATTATACAACTTATCTAAAAATTATCTACAATTTTCGTATATTATTTCTACTAAGTTATATACAACTACAATATAATACCACTTAAATATAATTTTTATACAATATTGTTCAACTTTCATACAATAGTTAAATGAATAAAAGAAAAATAAATAAACAACAAAATACAATTTTTATGTATGTCTTCTTCTTCTTCTTCTTCTTCTTCTTCTTCTTCTTCTTCGAGTTTCAATCCAAAATTCAGCCAAAACCAAGTCTAATCTTCACCAAAACCCCTAAAAATTGAGATATAAACTTCAAACCATATTCCCAATTATTTGCAACAGCACCCAATCCAAACAAATAATGATTTTTGAAAACCCAAATTTGAATTCAAAGCTTCAAAGCTTTTTAATGACTGTCAATGGTGGAATTGCTGCTCTCTTTTTCTTTGCTTTGTATTACTGAAATTTGGACACAATTGTGTTTGATGTAGAAGAATTGTAGAAGATTTAGTCATTTTTGATTTTTGAAAATCAGAAAAAAGTTTGAAACACAGTGTATCAAAAAAGAGAGATGCTAAATTTGAAACGAAACTGACGAAGAAGATTAATGTGAGTGATTTGCGTCGTGAAAGATCTGGAAGAATATTTAATCCCCCAATTTTAGCGCGCCTAAATAAGGAAGCCTACAGCTACAATGATTCTTTATTCAATAAATTGTCTATATTTTGTAGAAATACTATTAGCATGAAGGGTAATATGCAAACTATGAACATATTTGGTAATATAGTTTCCTATATGGCATAGGAACGAAAATTTTCCATTATTCAAAATGGCCTAGTAAAGTCATGTTCTTTGTTTGTAACAAAAAAGTCACATAATTATTTCTATAGCAATCAGAAGATCACTTAACCAGATTTTTCAAACTTTCTGTGATCAAATACCTATTTTATCCTCTAAATTATTTTTTTTTTATCTTTTTTAATATTATAATTTTTTCTCTTTTTATTCTATATTATGAACTGACCTATAAAATAAATAAATAAATCTTATTTATAAAGTTAACAAAAAAGGAAAAAATAATTTTATGCGTATATAAAGAAAAAAACAAAAACAGAAATATAGTTTGCAGTCTCAAACTGCAAACTGTAGGAGAATATTCTTTAGGATTAATGTTGCGTCGTTTGAACTTTGGACCGGGTAAATTATATAATTAAGTGATCACTTAAGTAATGGATTCAAAGAAGATGACACCCTCCCTAATTTGTTTTGTTTATTTTTTTTGTCCTCTTCAACCTTGGACATTGATGATAGCTTACTAAATTGTTAATGACTATGTGCCTATTCGGTTTGTTTTTGCCAGCTAACCAAAAATTAGTATCACCTTATTTTTCGATCGTGTTTTACATGAAATGGACATGGAAGATTCTTATAACGTATCCCCCGCTATTTCCAGATTAAGGCGTGATTGATTAATTGATTGTGTTTTTACTAGAAAAAGTACGCATCAGTTATAGAGTTGTATCTATATTTGATACATAGGGAATCACATCTTAGCAGGATTGCCTATGGATCAACATAATGTAAAACTTATGGTAGGATCAGTTAAATGCTTGTAACAACTGTCTACTGAAATGTGCCCCAAGTATAACTCAAAAACTACTTTCAAAAACTCTGAACTTAATGTCATACCAAAGGTTTTTGGTCTGAAATCTTCCAAACTAAGTACTTAATAAGTTATGAACACCATCCTCACGTTTTTTTTGGTACTAAAGGCCCTTATTTTGCAAACATACTGCACTCTCGGACATAATCCTAAATGGAGCGACATACCATGAGCATTCATATAGCCGACCTCAACTTGCTTGGAGTTGAGACATAGTTGTTGGTATTCGCATTTACATGGTTTTATACCGGCTTGATGCAATTCACAACAAGGAAAGGAGATATTCAAGCTATACTTTTATTTAGATATATAGCAGTGGGCCAGAAGACCGTTTTTCTGATATTAGTATTCTTAATCTTTATTCAAATGATCATTCCACACTGCAGTGATAGAACTAGAGTTCAAGCTGGAGCCTCAGCGCTAGAAGGGACAACCTTAAGGACATACACAGGATCTCCCACCTTTATTATCTTTCCTTTTCCACGGCTAAGAGCATCGGAACAAACCATGTTCTGTCCAAAATATACCTGCAAAATAACATGAAAAATCACTATACTTGTGATTTATCTAGGGACTTGGTAATAAGTTATACTCATGGAACTTCTCATGGTATTTGATCTAACCTTCCCCTGTTGTTTCTTATTCGGACGTACGGCCTTATCAGATCGAAACTTCGTGAGAGTTTCTGTTGGCTCAGAGCCTGCTACTGCTGTTTCTTGATTTATAGTAGGTACCTTGGATAAAGAGCAGAATCAATGTCAGATATAAAAAGGTTCAACTTGATCATGACTCAGGAGTGTTCAAATGCCGGTTAATTAGGAAGGTGAAGTACTACAAAAATTCAAAAGTGATATTTTCATAATCAACTCCATGCTCTTAGTTATGGCTCGTACCAAAGATACTCAGCATAGCATTATAAAGGGAGAAACATGACTAGACTCTTTTCATCTTGTCTAAACAACTTCCTCGAATTAATAGATCCCAATTCATGTCTGCCACACGACGTCTGGAAAACAAAAACAACAATGGAGTTGTTTTCGTAGTTTGGCCAACCAGAACTCTTTCTGACTATAACATGTCCTCAGATATGTTAAGTTTCTCTTTATACCTTGTCGCATGAACTTTATACAAAAAACCAGGTGGATAAAACCACTTCCAGTTTTTAATCTCTGGCATTTAGCACGAAATTAAATTTGTAATGGATTTACCTTACAGCGAGAGCATAGTTTGACACCTTCAAATGTCAAGTTACTGATCCGGATCTCCTTCCACAAATCCTCAGCAAACGGTTCACATCCGTCGACAAGGACACTACGAAAGAAGGTAATGTTAAAGATTTAACTTAGTTAATCTAAAGAGCTAAAACTTTGTACAAATAGAGGAAAGAAATATATAGCCAATCAGAAACAAATTTGACAAGAAGGAGAAGCATATACTTGGGTCTAAAACGATTAACTGGAACAGGCTCCTTGAGAAGAGAATTTAATGCATTCAATGAGCCCTGCAGAAGATACACCCAAAAGAAATCCAGTCTAAGAGACTCTTGTTTTATGGATATGTTTGTTGAATTTAAATGCTGACATCACTAACCTGGGATAGCACAAGGTATGGATATCCATCAGAAAACATAACTTTGTACCCTTGAGCATACTTAGGGTCTACAACCCTCATTTCTTTCACTGCAAGAGTCAAAAGGAAGCAATGTATTTTGATCAAGTTGTACACGTTTACCTCCATCCACTATTTACTAAAGCATACAGCATCCACCTAATAATAGGCAATAAACTAACCTACGAGTCTCCCCACTAGTGGGATTCTACTGGGTTGTTGTTGTTGTTGTTGTTTTGTAAACTATCCTATGAGTCTATGACACAAAATTGCGAAAATATGGGTTCGCTCAATGCTGGGGATTGCTTCAAAGTTGTGAAAACTTAGACGAAATGAAACTCGATTCTTCTTAATTTAACTCGCGCAATGATATTTTTCAGATTCAGTGAGTGACATTCAGATATCACAACTTAAGCGGACCAAAAGATCCATCCAATGAAATGTAAATCTAGTTCATACAAAGAAGTTTATTCGATCATGAAGAGCCTTCTTGATTCTTTGATTCATTGTAACACACTTAAAGATGTACAATTTTGTTTAAACTTCTAGCAGAAAAGTACTCCATCCCACTATTAATATTTGGTCTTTACTTGATAATCGGGAAAGCTGTAAAGCAACATACAGAAATTGGATACATGCAAGATGGTAGGTACATGACTTGTGCAACTAGCCATTTGCAAAAATTTCATAAAAAATTAAAAAAAAAGAAAGAAATTAGCAAAAGGAGCATAAGCCATGAGTTGCTTCCTGAGCTATTTACTGAAATCAGCCAGATGCAACGAATGAAGGAAATACATTCCAAGAAAATATAGTTTAATACAACAAATAAAGATAGAAATTCCATAAAAAGGAGAGTGCTGAACAAGTTTTCTAGAAAAGTTAGCATAACTTGTTGAAGAGATAAACAGAGCGAATTTCAGACGAGGATATTGGAAGTTAAGACCAGTGTTTTCATATGAGTAATATTCAAATGAAAATCTATATAGATTAAGGGGATGAGCTGTACCTTCACTAAAGCGAACCAGCCGACATGGTTTTCCAAGATGCGTGGAAAACCACATTGCTGCCTCAGCTCCCTCGTCCAAGGCAGAACCAGACCACTCCCAGACCGAGACACCATCCGTTACTTCAGATGGATTACTTAGTGGAATCTTCAGTGGACTCATGCCGGGAGCCCTGATAACTACATGATCATTACATCCACAAAAGTAACTTGAGATATGGAAAAGAAAGGCCAATCATTAAAATTCTCTCCCCCTCTCTCATTTTCTTGTGGGCTATCAGTATGACAATAAGCTTGTATGATTGATTCAGTAGATCGTGAGCAATGCCTCACTGACTTCACAACATCAACCACAAAGCTTACAGAGATGTTACAGCAGTAAACATTAAACAAACAATAATGATATTACGACTTGAACATCAATATCCTATATCTTAAACTCTTAACAGTCACACACGTAACCAAATACTAATTCTTAACTCTGCGTATCAACATTTGAAAGAAACGTGACCAGTTTTGCTTCAGCACCCCATAGCTTAAAAGAGATGCTGCAGCAATGAAATAATGCAATAATAAAAAGTGAAATTAAATAGCAACTTAATCATGCACGAGTTGACTCTAAACTAGACAGTACCTAGATATGAGTCGTTATTTGGTTCCCAGCCCTCAGAAAATGCTTCAGTTGGCAAGGCCACTTCAACCAGAGCAAGCTTAGGTTCAACTCTTTGAGTACAGGCCCTGCCTTTGGAATTCACCACTAACCATTGTCGATCCCATCTAAATCCTGTTTAAATCGAACAAGACATCAACTTTCAAGCTTAATATGAATGAAGAAAGAAATCTAGGACCAAAATAAACTATTCACTAACCATTTTGTTAATGAAGAATGTTACTATTTACTCAAAAGTAAGAAATGAAACTGAACCATAGCACATAAAATTTCCATACTAGAAGGTGGCCAAAAAAAAAAGTACTAACAAGAATAACAAATTTCATTTCTAATACTTTGTGTTTTGGACAATTTGGAATTGGGAAGAATGGTAACTATTTTCCTTTAGTAGTTTGCTCTAATAGGGCGGAAAAGCTTGTACGAGATAACTATTTACTACTTTTTTTCAGAAACAAACTACCTGGACTGGAGTTTCATATGAAGTAAACAAAAAGAGGAAAGCAACCAACTTTCTCTTTTTCTAATTTTCCCTTCATTTACTTGCCACTATCTTAATTTCAAGAAGACACCCTTTACCCTCCATAACCAATAAAACAGAAAGGAAACAAAGAATTCCATTTCAAGAGTTAAAAGGAAAAAGTTGAGAAATACCAGTGGAAGTGATAGGCGCTTGAGAAACAGAAATTCCACGGCATGATTTGATGGGATACACAAATATTGTTTTAACCTTAGCTGCTGCTCCTATGACTTCTGCCATTACTCTTTCTATATCTCTATGGACTATGCTCATCATCTGAATTTAGAGACTTTGGCAAAGTTTGTTACATGCTTGGATAGTGAAATTATTCAATTCCCCTTTGTCTGCCTGAGATTCGTTGGTCCTTTTAAGACAAAAAATTTGCAAAAAAATTCCATTTGCATAAGTATTAAATTGAATGTTAATTATGGAGTAGGAGTATATAAAATGTCAATTTCAACTGAATGAATCCGTCTTCAACTAGTCCCCTAATCCCTAGTGTAATAGCAGCTTAAAAAAGCTGAAAATGATACTATTTAATTAACATTGGGTTAAAAAAGAAAATTGTACCTCTTTTTCCATTTTTATTATTTAATTATCTCAAAATTAATCTTTCTTTAGAAAAATGGATCCTTCTACCTTTAATTCTAAGAATCTTAAATCATCTCTTTCATATAAAAAACTATTCTAAAGAAATATTCCGTAAAGATAAGTAGATTAGATTCTAAAAGTTGTTCACAAATTTGGGGAAAAAGCAACGTGGGTAACTCATATTCTATCATGGTATTTGTGATCAATTTTAATTTAATAATAATAAATGTTAAACATATAAATTAAAATGATACGCCTCAAGATAGGAATGTGTTAAACAAAAATCTCAAACACGTTATTCGATTTGTTAAAAAAATTAATGTTTTATCACCTTACAACCTTCAATTTTATAGTTTTTTTTAGAGAAATTCAACAATTTATTCATTTACACCTTTCCGGAAAGAAAAAGAAGAAACAAAATAACATTTTAACGACGAATAATATCTATTAGACTATTACTAGATGTACTGTGCAAGTAGAAGAGTTGTTGTACTTCCTTTTCCTAATAAAAGGCGATAGGGGGCATACCCTAAGGAAGCAAGAAGGGGGAATTTTCTTTACTTTACCGTTAGAACCCATCCGGGCACGAGCCTACCTTGGATTAGATTCTTTCAAAATTTCTTTCTTGAAAATTATAATTTATCTTTTATAACTTCTAATAAATAAAAAATAGAAATTCGGAGGAACAAAATTAACATGTGAAGTCCTTGTGTCCATCAAGACAACTTGACCAACTCATTTGAAAATTCCAACTTCAATCACAACAAGATTACTCAGTAAATATGCAGAGACCTCTACTAAAAATGTTGCAAATCAGATGCATCAAATTTAAATCTAAAGATCAATGGTCATCACCTCAATGCACATGTCTGAAAGCTTAAAAGATTAATCTTTTTAATTCAACATACTACACGTCATTAGGTAAGGCAACATTTCATTATGATGTTGTGTTTAGAATAGAATGAATAGGTTTTTAAATGTCAAATTATTTTCCCCCTTCTTATTCAGTCAATGTGATTCTTTGTAACACAAAATCTAAGTAACTATAAAGATCAAAATTTTACAGTACACATTCATCTATATTTTTCTCCCATCTTCCAACATGTCTAATATTGTTATTAAAAGATGTCAAGGTATTACCAGTAAAGATGTCAACATGTCTAATCACCTGCATGCTACAAAATTTAGAGAACCAAAATATATGCAGGTAAAGAATCTTCAATAGTTAAGGATTAAATACGTATCATGAATGAGAAAATACAACTAAATTATTGACATGCATGTGCAATCAACAAATAAATTGTCTTTAAAAAAATATAAATGCCTACCAAAAGAATAGGAAACTAACGTATACCCAACAAATTGTGACTCTAACAAACAAAGGTAAATTACAGGAAAAACTCAACAAAATAAATAGACTTATATATGACTGTTTTCTTCTTCTTTTTTCAATAGCCACCGATTGTCATCATCAGCACAAATTAGACAATTGTAGAGCATGTCTGAAGGAATAAAAGAAAAACGGAAGGAAGGCGTTAGTTAAAGATTATATCCGACGAAATAGGAAAGATGATTGAAGCTCTAAAACTCAAAATATCACCAGACAAACAGAGAAATCCCAAAAGGAAAATGAAAAGTTGATAACAAGCAAACAAACAAAAGAGGATAAAAAAAAACTGGAAGCAGAAGAGGAGTGTAGGCATTTAAAATTTATTGAAATTAAATCCGTAAAATAATTTGGACTATATTTTAAATTCAAGATATATTAGTTCAAATAAATTTATTGGGCTAATATAATTGGATTAGTTATATAGGTCCAACATATATGGATTAAATAAATAAGTCTTAATTCATTGGGCTAACCCATTTAATTGAGCTAAAGTGATGAGCCCACTTCATTAAGCCAAAGATGTCATCTTTCTAGAGGCCCAGTTTGGTGCTACATGGCAAATGACGTGGCATGTCAAGTCAAACAGAACAACCAATAGGATCATGCCACATGTCAAAATGACAAGGCATGCCAAGTCACATTAAAAGGCCAATGAAACCGTGCCACGTGTGCAAGTGACATGTTCTGGCCAATCAAATGCGGCCATGTCACACTTCAATTTGATTGGTCAGAAAGAGTTTGTTCTTATCACTACTCTTCCCTCGCACAACTATAAATAGGGGTCTTCATAATCCAAAAAAGACACCAGAAGTTATAATAAAAAGTAAGAGAGAGCTCACGGATCAAATGCTGCAGATTTCTGTAAAAGCTACAAGCATTCAATTGTTCTAAGGATTAAAAGATCAAGACGAAGATTCAAGAACAATGTGCAAGTCCTTGGATTAAAAAATACGTCAAGATCAAGATCAGTCCTCAAACACTTGGATTAAAATAAAATAAAATTCAAGATTAAGTTCAAAAGCTTTTTTATTTATTGTTGAAGAGTAGAATTAGAGGATTCATAGAAATTGTAGCACTCAAATTATTTGAAATAAAATACGACGATTGTTGCAATTATTTTCGGTCTTGATTTTATTTTTTCGATGCAAATATATTGTCTACAACTTCTGGCACGCCCAGTGGGACAATCTCTACCTCTCATCTCAACCTTTCAATCACCAAAGTTCAAGAACATCGAAATAGCTTCAAAGAAAATCAACTCCATTTCAACTTCCACCAAGGCTGCTAATTCTAGGTTCTATGCTGATGCGGAAAACATACTCGAAGTTACCTTTGGAAGCTTTGGACCAGTTACGAGGAGCAAAGCAAGCTTGTTAAGACAACAAGCACCCAAAGTGTCGTCCGCATCAACCCCTATTTTCGGATCTTCATCCTCAAAAGGAGCAAGATCTTTCACAAACGCACCCGAAGGAGGAAGCGATGTTGCTGAAAAAATCAAGAAAACTCTTGCTCTGTTTGACCTCTCCGGATCCAAGCACTCTGCTGTGAAGGAAGATGGTGATGCTTCAAGTTATGGATCCGCCCAACTTACACCATATAACATTAGCCAATCAAGGATCAATCTGTGTGAAAATCCATGCTACTCTCCATCGTCCACGACAATCATACAAGCCATTATGACAAACACTTCATCTGTGAAGGAGCAGTTGGCAAACTTGAAGGAGGAAATCGCTGGCTTGACCAAATGCATGCAAAATCAAGATGCTAGAATCGACAAGCTAACAGATAGGGTGGGAATCTTGATGGAATAAGAATCCACCCATGCACTTGGCAAACTCCTACAAGTTTAAGAGATTGATCCTCCCCTACGACAAGTTGCATCCACTAAGGAAATTCCAGTCTCTTCGGAAGGGATGATTCCAATCAATCAACTAAAAGAGTTCATTGAAGGGACTATAAAAAACAAATATGAAGTTGCTTCCAAGTCCTCCTTTACCTACGCAAAGCCGTACACTTCAAGGATCGATATGTTGAAGATGCCTGCTGGCTATCAACCTCCAAAATTTCAACAGTTTGATGGCAAAGTCAATCTAAAGCAACATATGGCACACTTTGTTGAGACATGCAACAATGGTGAGACTTATGAAGATTATCTCGTCAAGCAGTTTGTCCGCTCATTAAAAGGAAATGCTTTTGATTGGTACACGAACCTCGAGGCTGGATCTGTTGATAACTGTGATCAACTAGAGTAAGAATTCCTCAATCACTTTTATAGCATGAGATATATTGTGAGTATGATAGAACTTACAAATACTCATCAACGAAAGGGTGAACCAGCTATCGACTTTATAAATCATTGGAGGAATGCAAGCCTCAACTGCAGAACAGGCTTAGTTAAGCTTCGGGCATAGAGATGTGCATCCAAGGCATGCATTGGGGACTACGCTACATCTTGCAAGGTATCAAGCCTGGCACATTTGAAGAACTTGCGACTCGTGCCCATGACATGGAGTTGAGCATGACCTCCGCTGGAAATGAAAGATTGCCTATCTATGAGCCTCGCAAAGGGAAGACAACCAAGAAGTCAGGAAATGGAGCAAGTTCATACCCAAGCCTGAAAGAAAAGAAGCTATTAATGTCAACACATCACCTATAAAGTTCACGACGAAGGTGAGCAAGAAGCAGAGTATGAAATCCACTTCTTTTCAAGATAAGCCAAGTGGAAAGTTGACTCTAAAAGAAATGTAAGAGAAAGAGTATCCATATCTGGATTCTGATGTGCCAGCTATTTTTGAAGAACTCCTCGAATTAAATCTCATTGAGCTTCCGGAGATGAAGCGACCAAATGAAGCTAGGAAAACAAATGACCCATATTACTGCAAATACCATCGACTTGTGAGCTACCCTCTAGAGAAGTTCTTTGTCTTCAAGGACAAAGTTATGGACTTGGCTCGCGTAAAGAAGATCGTGCTTGAAGATGAGAAAGCAAGCACAAACCAAGTCTCTATCACATTTGGCTCATTCAGTCCAGACGAATTATGTAGTTTTAAAGAAAGTAAAGATGAATAATTACTGAAAAACAACAAATTTGAAGACAATCAACCTGAGGATGATGAAGGTTGGACGTTGGTGACTCGTCGTATGCGCCACAAAAAAAACCCACGAAAAGAATCAATAGAGTAACCAGCAAGGAAAATAATGGTGAAAATACCAAGGAGATGGAATCCAGTTAAGTATTTGAAGAAAGCAAAAGTGGAGGTGCGCCATCCTCAAAAGTCGCGACATCTAGTGACCTTGGAGGAGTTCTTACCAAGTTGGTTCCGCACGAAGATTTCCCATGAGGGCATCAATGCCTCTTGTTGCCATGCCGATAAAGGGGAAGAAAAGAGTTATGACCTACCGTTAGCATCATCTTCGGAAAAGCTCATTGAGTCTACTCCTCAAGAAGTTAATGCTTGTGAGGAAAAAGTCACGTTCACAAATGACGATCTTCTGCTAGGTGACACTCTTCATAACCGCCCATTGTGCCTGGTTGGCCATATGCCTGATGAAAGGGTAAATCGAATTTTGGTTGATGGAGGATCCTCAGTGAACATTTTTCCAATTCATACTGTGAAAGAACTTGGTATTCCCATGAATGAACTCTCAGAAAGTCGTGTGATGATCCAAGGATTCAACCAAGGGGGTAAAGAGCCATAGGAGCGATCAGGCTGGAAATCACCATTGAAGTTATGCAATCAAGTGCATGGCTACATGTAATCGATGCAAAGACTTCATACAACGTCTTGCTTGGAAGGCCTTGGATACATGAGAATAAAGTAATTCCATCTACCTACCATCAATGTCCAAAATACTACAAGGGTGAAGTCAAGAAAAAGATAGTTGCTGATGATGAGCCATTTACCGAGGCTGAGTCACACTTTGCTGACGCAAAGTTCTACTTAAAGAACCGTATTGTGAAGGATTTAAAAGCTGATGATGGCATGAAAAGCAAGAATGACGATACCAAAACTAAAAAAGCAGAGGTGACTACTGGTAAAGCCAAAGTTGTTACAAAGGAGGTACAACCCAATGCGAATAAATCATATAGAGGGAATATTGCTTCTTATGGCAAGAAAGTAAGTCATGCGCTCCAATATGTCCCTAAAAGGAAGAAAGATGAAGGTGAATAATCTAATCTCCAAACTAACATGCTAAAGGAATTAACTCTTCCGGTAAAACGAATTGAGGCAGTAAAGTTGTCCTCAAAGCCACTTGTCGGGTTTGTGGCCCAAAATCGTTTGCAGAATATGGCACTCCCTACAAAGAGAATAGGTGAAGGTTCTAATCCTAACGCCTACAGGCTATTTGCAAAATCTGGATACAATCCTAATGAGACATCAAAGTTAGGGAAGCTACCATCAGAAGCTGCAATGAGACAACCATGTGAAGGTTTGGGATACAAGCAATCGTCATCGGTGCACATCAATATAAGAAGGGCGAGCATCAATTATATCACTATAGAAGATGAATCGGTCACTTCTAACAAGCCTTCTGTCTTTGATCGACTTGGAAAATCACTTGTGAGGACTTCCGTGTTTGAGAGATTGGGTCCATTAAAAAAGGTGAACAAGTTCTAGAGAAATTTTCAAAGCATAAGAACACCCGCTTCCCCCAAAATCCAAAAGATATCTAATTATTTCCAAAGTTTGGTTCCTTCTAGAATGAGACTACAAATAAAACTTGTGGTTTCATGTAAATAAGTACTGAAGGTAAAGCCATATACTGTGGTCTACACTAAGGAACATGACGAAGATGAAGAAAGTGTGGGTTCTTCGTATCATGTCACTGTACAAGGCGAGAATGGTCTTCCATCTTCGATGGAAGATAATGCAGAATTGAAGGATGTTTCACCGTGTTATCGCATATCCTTCAATGATGGGGACCCTCAAGAAGATGAAGATGCGAAAGATGCTCCACCTGAACTTGAAGAAGGAGTGAAGACGATAGTTGATGCCTTAAAAGAAGTTAACCTTGGCACCGATGAAGAACCGAGACTCACCTACCTAAGTACTTTATTAGAAGTTGATGAAGAAAACACTTATATTGAGTTACTCAAGGAGTTCAGGGATGTCTTTGCTTGGAGTTACAAAGAGATTCCTGGCTTGGACCCCAAAGTAGCAGTCCATCGCCTTGCAGTAAAAAATGGTGCTCGCCCAATTAAACAAGCTCAAAGGCACTTTAGGCCGGACTTGGTTCCCTTAATTGAAATCGAAGTTAACAAACTCATCGAAGGTAGCTTTATTCGTAATAAATACCCCACATGGGTTTCAAGTATTGTCCCTGTAAGGAAGAAAAATGGCCAGATTCGAGTATGCGTTGACTTCAGGGATCTCAACAATGCATGTCCCAAAGATGAATTCCCGCTCCCTATTCCAGAGCTAATGATTGATACTACTATTGGTTACGAGGCAATATCTTTCATGGACGGTTCGTCGGTGTAGACACCTGATTTTTGACCCTCCCCGAGGATTTTCACATTTTTTAGCATAAATATGTAATTTAGGTCTAATATACCTATTTTGACTATTTTTGCTTTATTTCGTTACAAAAAGAAAAATTACAAAAAATATATACATAAACTTTTAGTTTATGTATTTCTCATAAAATTGAAAAATACAAAAAATAGTACCTTATTTTGTACTTTACATAATTTCGAAAATTACCAAAAAATAGTTCTATTAATGTTTTGTAGTCATTTTAATTTTTGAAAAAATACAAAAATATTACTTTATATTTTATCTTTATATAAAAACGAAAATTACAAAAAATAGTTTTATTAATATTTTGTAGCTATTTTTAATCTCAAAAAAAATATTAAGAAAATAATAATATAGTTTTGTTTTAAATATTAGTCTTATTTTTGTTAGTTATTTTGCTTACATAGGACTAGTTAAGCAACGTCGTGTTCTTATTCTCGGATCCGGGCAAAAGAATAATATTCGGGTTCAAACTACCCGGTTTTAGGCCTAATTTTCGGACTTAACCCATAATAAACCGAGTCCACGACACATGGGGAACCCCACCACGCGTGGGGGACACAAACCTTGAACCCCACCACGCGTGGGGCTCATTTTTCTTGGCAGAAAACTACAAAGCACACGGACAAACTTTGAAAGAGGGGGACGATTGAAATTTTGAGGATAGGCACTGTTCATCCTTCTTCTTGAAGAAGAAGGAACAAAACCCTACAGAAGAGACCACGAACCAAACCAGTGACCCCCCCAACGCCTGAACCACCTCCTCCTCCTAGCCCCCTCCATCGTCGCTACAAGCTACCAGTCCAAAAAACCTCCCTCGACACCGTCCAAACACCACCCCGTCTCCTCCCAACTCTGTCACCATCTTGTCCGAAAACCCTCACGTCCCAAAACCACCAACTCCACCAGTCCGTCACCTTCCCATCGCCTTCCTCCTCCGTGAATCCGCCATTGTCGCCGCTACCAGCTCCCTCTCCGCCTCACGACCACCACCAAACACCCACCTCCTTCACGTCCGTCGACCAACAAACCTAACCAAACCCGACCCCAAAACCACCAGGCAAACCACCACCCGTCACTGTCCCTATCCCCCAGCCCGGCAAGCAACGCACAGCTGCTCCTTCCTCGCATCCAAACGACCCCTTTTTCTGCTTCATCCTCCTCGCGTCGACCCCGTCCAAACGCCCGTCAGCAGCCCCCCCTCGCGTCGACCTTACTGCTGTCGACGTTGTTTCATCTTTCGCGAGCAGTTGTGGGTTGTTGCGATCCTGCTTGGCCGAGTTTTCTGTTTTCCGTCGAGGTCAACTTTGGTTCGTCGAGGTCCGGTACGTCGAGGTTGTTTGTCCGAGGTTTCATCGCAGGTCCAACGCATCGGACGATAATATCAAGTAGGTCATCTCTGTCTGTGTCCTTCATATTTGTTGTTTAGTAACATGTACATGTGTTTGTTGAAATACAATCCTAGTTCATGCGAATAGTATGCAAATGAGCGAGACATATTCATATGATGTTTGTAAATCGCTATTTCTTGTTAATTAACTCCGTATGATATTGGAATTTGGTCGTGAATGCATTTCCTTTGTTTCGTCATGTTAAGTAGGTATTCGGCATTTTGTTTCTTCATGCTCAGATTATTGTTATCTAAATGTTTGTCTTAATAGTTGTTTGTACATGTAGTAGTAATGTTAAAATCATAGTAGTAATTTAATCCCGCGGAAAAATATTCGTTTCATCAAATAAGTTTAATCTACAACCCATGACCTCGCGAAGTAGCAAAGAAATGTAGTCATTTTAGCCTTGTCCTTTTTTTTCTAAAAAAAAGAAATAAATAAATAAAAAACGAGACTAGCTTCGCCAAAATAAATGTACAGATTGCGGGGCCCTCACACAATATATGTATTAAATACTTAGATTTCGGGTCGGGCCGTTTAGCGAATTTCACGGCCCTACACAAAATAATAATGCGCTAGTTGCTTTAGGCGCGCCTTTAATAATTTAATTTTCTTAAACTCGAGTGCACATTTATGTGACCCAAATCCAAATCTCAACGGAGTCGAAATGTGTCTCTAATCACGGGTACATTGATTGTGACGTGGTTTGAGATGCATTTCCATGACGTTGCAAATTCCTTTTAAAAAAAATAATGAATGAGACGAGCCTCGACAAACAAAAATGCACAAGCTGCGGGGCCCTCTAAATGTATATGTTAAATACTTAGAATTCGGGACATGCCGTTTAGCGAATTTCACGGCCTTTTCCCAACATAACAATACGCTAGTTGCTTTAGACGCGTGTTTAATAATGTTATCTTCCTAAACTTGGGTGCACATTTATGTGACCCAAATCCCAATCTCAACAGAGTCTAAACGTAGCTCTAACCACGGGTACATTGATTGTAACGTGGTTCGAGGTGTGTTTTCCACGATGTTGCAATTCTTGATAAAAATAACATTAAATGATAAAAGCGGTTAAAAGATGAAATTTGCACATAAGTTCATATTTGTATAAAAATCAGATAATCAAGCCGAATATAACAGTTGAGCGACCGTGCTAGAACCACGGAACTCGGGAATGCCTAACACCTTCTCCCGGGTTAACAGAATTCCTTATCCGGATTTCTGGTACGCAGACTGTAATATGGAGTCATTCTTTTCCTCGATTCGGGATTAAAATTGGTGACTTGGGACACCCTAAATCTCCCAAGTGGCGACTCTGAAATAAACAAATAAATCCCCTTTCGATTGTCCTTTAATTGGAAAAAACTCCCTTGTCCCCTCGCGGGTACGGAAAAAGGAGGTGTGACAACAAGTGGTAGGTTAACAAAATTGAGAGTATACTGAAAGATGAAGAACTTACTGTATTCCACACCCCCAAGGGTATTTATTGCTACAAGGTAATGTCTTTTGGCATGAAGAACACTGGTGCTACTTACCAAAGGGCTATGCAGAATATTTTTGATGATTTTCTCCACAAGAATGTCGAATGCTATGCTGACGACTTGGTGGTAAAATCAAGAGAGAAAGGCAACCACTTGAAAGACTTGAGAATGGTGTTTGAGTTTCTCCGGAGGTACCAACTTAGGATGAATCCATTGAAATGCGCTTTTGGAGTTACTTCTGGAAAGTTCCTTGGTTTCATTGTTCGACATCGAGGGATTGAAATTGATCAAGCCAAAGTAGATACAATCTTGAAAATGCCAGAGCCTCGGGATATTCACAAAATGAAAAGTCTGCAAAGGAATGTTAGCGTACCTTAGGAGATTCATCTCAAACCTAGCCGGGAGGTGCCAACCATTCAGTCACCTTATGAAGAAAGATGTTCCTTTCAAATGGGACCAAGCATGTATCAATGCCTTTGAGAGCATTAAATCCTACTTGATGAAACCTCTGGTTTTGGTAGCCCCTATACTTGGAAAGTCACTGATACTATATATTTCAACACAAGAAAGGTCTGTTGGAGCGCTGTTGGCCCAGGAAAATAGTGAAGGGAAAGAAAACTCCCTTTACTACTTGAGCAGGATGATGACACCAAACGAGCTGAATTATTCGCCAATTGAAAAGTTGTGTTTGGCGCTAGTCTTCTCAATTCAAAAGTTGAAGCACTACTTTCAAGCTCATGTTGTCCCTCTTGTTTCTAAGGCAAATCCTATCAAGTTCGTGATGTCAAAACCTGTCCTTAGTGATCGAATATCAAGGTGGTACCTCCAGTTTCAACAATTTGAAATCGTGTACATCCCTCAAAAGGCTAAAAAGGACAAGTGTTAGTGAACTTCTTGGCAGATCACCCTATACCTGATGATTGGGAGCTAAATGATGAACTACTCGTGAGGACGCAATGGTCATTGAAGTTCAACCTCCATGGAAGATGTACTTTGACGGTGTTGCACATCGCTTAGGAGTTTGTGCTGGTGTAGTATTGTCACTTCTCAAGGTGAAGTTCTGCCCTACTCTTTTATGTTGATGCAACTCTACACTAACAACGTTGCTGAGTATCAAACATTAATACTTGGGCTTGAAATGGCTGTCGAAATGAAGCGGTTATAATTGCAAGTTTTTGGTGACTCTCAGTTAGTGATCAGTCATCTTCTAGGTAGTTACTTGACCCGAACTGCGCCCATATTATGATTACGCAAAAAAATTAATGGGGTGGCTCGGTGATGTGACTATTCAGCATGTGCCAAGGAAAGAAAGTAAGAAGGCTGATGCTTTAGCTGCCCTAGCTTCATTGTTAACCCTGCCTGATCAAGCGCAAGTTACTGTCTGCCAAAAATGGGTAGTACCGTCACCAAATGAGGTTGAACGTGAAGAAAATAAACTCAAGCATCTTGTCGTTATTTTTGAAGTTGAGAAAGAAGAATGGCGACAACCTATTATCGACTACTTACGCTATGGGATACTTACAGAAAATCTGTGGAGAAGGACTGAAATCCATCGTCGTGCACCTTGCTTCCTTTACTACAAAGATACTATATAAAGAAGGTCATTTGAAGGAGTACTCTTGCGATGCTTAGGGGAAAAAGAAGCACTCCAAGCTTTGCAAGAGGCACATTCTGGGGTATGTGGTTTACACTAGTCTGGACCAAAGCTCCACTTCCATATAAAAAGGATGGGATATTATTGGCCAACGATGGTAAAATATTGCTTGGACTACGCTCGAAGATGCAAGGCTTGTCAATTCCATGCGAATTTTATTCATCAACCCCCTGAAGTATTGCACCCGACTGTTGCATCCTAGCTATTTGACGCCTGGGGATTGGATGTTGTTGGACCACTGCCAAAGTCCTCTGGTGGGCACCTATACATCTTAGCTGCAACTGACTACTTCTCAAAATGGGCTGAAGTTGTTGCTCTTAAGGAAGTAAAAAAGGAAAATATTGCAAGTTTCATCCAACTAAACAAGATTTGTGAACTCTTTGGCTTCAAGCAACGTAACTTTTCTATGCACAATGTTGCCGCCAATGGTCTAGCCGAGGCATTCAACAAGACTCTATGCAACTTATTAAAGAAAGTCGTCTCCAAATCCAAATGGGATTGGCATGACCGTATGGAAGAAGATCTGTGAGCATATACGACAACTCACCGCACGCCAACACAAGCGACCCCTTCTGCACTTATTTATGGAGTCGAAGCCGTCTTGCCACTCGAGTGTCAAATACCTTCATTACGATTAGCTATTCAAGAAGGGATCATTGATGAAGAAAATGCTCGACTTCGATTAGCAGAGTTGGAGGCTCTTGATGAGAAGAGGTTGGAAGCTCAACAGAGTCTTGAATGTTATCAAGCTCGATTGTCTCGTGCCTTCAATAAAAGAGTTCACCCAAGATCCTTTCAAGTAGGAGATCAAGTCTTTGCCGTACGAAGATTCATAATTACTTCCCATAAACCTGTAGAGAAGTTCACTTCAAAATGGGATGGGCCATATATCGTACAAGAAGCTTACTCAAGTGGGGCTTACAAGCTAGTAGATGCAGTTGGCATAAAAATTGGCCCTATCAATGGCAAGTTTTTAAAGAAGTATTATCCTTGAAGTTGCAACGCTCCCTTGACGCATGAGCCTAAACTGTATGTTCCTACACTCCTGGCCCGCATGAGTCTAAACTGTGTAAGGCCCACAAAAAGAAAGAGTTCGCTAGGTTGAAAACCTCAAAAGAGGCGGCCTAGGCAAAAGTTAGGACATAAAATTTTTTTAAAAAAAATAACAAAAAGAATCATCCATTTTGAACTACGGTATGACTTGATCCTCTTCACCGAGGTACATAGGCAGCTTAGAGTTTCATTCTGAGTTCAGTCGCATGAGTTCAAAAGATACATAGTGCCCCAATCATCGTTCGAATGAAGTACGATGGAATGTAATCCATTCAATCAACACTTGAAAATCGAGCTCAGTTTCCATTCTTGTATTAAACTTTGGATCTCATTTAATTTAAAGGGGGCAAGCCGCTATGATAAATTTGTGTCTTCAATGAAATGATTATAGTCTTTTAGGAGGCTACAAAGTATTTGCATTGAAGTCTGGAGATTCGTTATGTCTTCATGTTCATATGAAATTCAAATTTGTTGGTCTTCATATCCGCTCTCTGTCCTAAAGAAAAAGGGAAGAGAAGAGAGGTGTCAAAAGGGAACACAAGAATAAGAAGAAAAATTACTTGGCATAACATTTCAAATTCAGTGAGACTTGAACCAAAGATATTTGGTGAGAATGAAGATCTCGAATTTCGATTGATAGCAAGAAAAATGTCTTGTGATTCCGAGGATTCCATACCAAAACATAAAAGTTTTGGCAAATTCATGCCAATAATTCTAAACTATCGGAAATCAAATGGTTCGTGATTTCAATGTTCCTACATCAATATATAAGAGTTTTGGTGATGTCGTGAAATTTGAAACTATCAACGTGTCGGAATCCAAATCTAGTTTCAAAATAATATCTGGGACGATTCTCAAAATGTCCAGTTCCGAATTTTGGATATGTCTTAGATCTTGAAGTTTATTTTTCATAAAATCAAGAGGTTCATGATTTCGACGTTTCCACACTAAGATATAATTTTTTTGGAGAAGCTGCACAAACTGAAACTATCAATGTGTCGGAATCTAAAGTTAGATTCAAAATAATATTTGGGATGATTCTAAAGACATTTTATTCCAAATTTTAGATATGTCTTAGATTTTGAACTCTAGTTTTTATAAAATCAAACGATTCACAATTTCGATATTCCTACCCCAAGATATGATTTTTTTGGTAAGACAAGCAAATCTAAAATTTTCAACGCGGTAGAATCTAAAATTGGTTTCAAAATATTACCTGCGGCGATTCTAAAGGTGTTCGTCTCGAACTTTCAAAAGTGTTCAAATTTTTAAGGTTTTCGTTTCGAACTTTTAACTTTTGGGCACACGGAAAAATGGAAGTGGGTGGAGGGAAAAAGACATATGTTTCAAACTTTTAAAGGTGCTTGTGGCAAGTTTTAAAGGGTCTTCACTGCCGACTTTTTAAGATTTCTACCACGAGCTTTTAAGGGTCTTCGCCATAAATTTTTTAAGGTCCTCATCGCGTGCTTTTAAATGTCTTCACCGAGAACTTTTAAAAGTCTTCACTGTGAACTTCTAAAGATCTTGACCATGAGTTTTTAAGGATGTTTGGGGTGAGCTTTTATGGGTCTTCGCCACAACTTTTAAAGGACTTCGCCACTTTTAAAGATCTTGACCACGAGCTTTTAAGGATATTCGTGCGAACCTTTATGGGTCTTTCCCGCAAATTTTAAAGGTATTCAACGCGAACTTTTAAAGGTCCTCGCCGCGAACTTTTAAAGGTCTTCGCTGTGAAGTTTTAAAGATTTTGATCACGAGCTTTTAAGGATCTTCGCACGAACTTTTATGGGTCCTCCCCGTAAATTTTAAAGCTATTCGTCGCGAACTTTTAAAGGTCTTCATCGCTAACTTTTAAAGGTCTTCACTGTGAACTTTTAAAGATATTGACCACGGACTTTTAAGGATCTTCGCACAAACTTTTATGGGTCTTCCCGACAAATTTTAAAGGTATTCGTCGCGAACTTTTAAAGGTCTTCGTCTCAAACTTTTAAAGTACTTCCTAGTTTGATGAAGTTACTTCTGGAAAAAAAAAGACAACAGAGTAAAAAAAGCACAAGAAAAGGAGAAGAAATTATCTTCGCGTCAATGCTTTCGAGTCCACAAAACTAGACTCAAATGACTTCAAAAAACTGCAATTGATGCCGATGAAATGGAAGATATGCGGCTATTTATAGAAGCAGTGAGACAATATTGGAAGTTTAATGGCAATGTGGGACTGGAAGTTTGTTAGAGTCCAACAAAGATTTGATATCCTAATTCAGCTAGAAGGAAAGGTTACGGCGGTGGAATTTGCTTACTTATATGCAAATTGAAAAGAGGACAATGTTAGTTCTATTTCTAGTGAGCTAGGGAAATATTATCCTAAGAGTATAATAATGACATCTACGTGGATTTAGCTAGGTGTGGACGTTCGATATTTCGGTTCGGTATTTAAGAATTTCGGTTCGGTATTTCGGTATTCGGTTTATCAATTGTATATACCAAATACCATACCAAAATATTTCGGTACGGATCGGTATATCTTATTTTGGTTCGGTACGGTTTCGGTTTAACAATCAATGAATAATCAATGCTAACAGTGCACATGCACAATTGAAACTTTCACTCTAAAAGAATCTGTTCCGATATATAACAGTGTACATGCACAATTGAATAAGTGAAAAGCAAAAGCTGAACAAGTTCTTTACAATCTGCACGCCAGTATATCATATTATACAATCTGCACGCCAGTATACAAGTGAAAAGCAAAAGCTGGCCAACTGCACATTACACAACTATATTAAACAACTTAAACACAATGCAATTAACTGGCCAACTGCACATTACACAACTTAACACTTAACACAGTACACAATTGAATCTGTACACAACTACACAACACATTACACAACTTAACACTTAACACAGTACACAATTGAATTTGTACACAACTACACATTACACAACTTAACACTTAACACTTAACACTTAAACACAGTGCAATAAAAACACAGTGCAACAAAAACAATCTTAACACTTAAACAAAGTGCAATTGGCCAACTGCAACAGTTTTAACAGTCTTAACACTTAAACATAGTGCAACAAAAACAGAGAGGGCATCCCTCAACAAACAGTCTTAATTCTTAAATATGAATTCCAGGAAGACGCGCAAGACAACGCTTAATATGCTTCCTTAAATCAATTGTTCCGTTCCTCTTTGGATTAACATTATAGACTTGACCACAATGTTTGCACTCTACTTTGCGAACTTCTCCGTTATCTTCTTTCACCACAAAGTATTCCCAAATATCGGAGCGTTGAGCAGGAGCACGGGGCATGATTGCACTTGAACCCTAAAAAAAATATAAATCATAAGTTAGAATATTATATTTTGATGATAATAAAACAAAACTACAAAATATTAAGTATATCATTATCACCAAACAAATAGAGTATTAAACTTACCACTCAAGATGCAAGTTGCAACTATACATCAAACAATGCTAGTAGTGCTTCCATTATTTTCCATATCTAAAGATAATACGACCAAATATGTCATACAAATGAAAAAGCATGATATATTATTTTGAATTAAAATACACACAAAATATTAAAGCTTACCAAGCTCGAGTTCCTCAAGATACTTCAAGTCTTCTTCAACACTAATAGGATTCTTCTCTTCTCTAAGCCAATCTTGAACACAAATAAGAGCTTGCACACATTTAGGAGTCAATGAACTCCTAAATGAATCAAGAATACGGCCACCAGTGCTAAACGTGCATTCCGACGCCACACTAGAAATTGGAATTGCCAACACATCACGAGCCAACTCCGAAAGAATAGGAAATTTAGGAGCATGTGTTTTCCACCAACTCAAGATATCAAATTCTTCACTAAAAGGCTCTTGTTCTTCACTAATGTATTTATCCAACTCCGATTTAGCACCCCCACTTCCATTGTCTTCCTTTTGTTTCTTCAAGCTAAGCTTAGTCCTTATTTTTGATGCACTTATAACACTCCCACTAGGTGTATTAGATGTGTTGTTAGATGAAGTAGAACTAGATGGAGATTGAGGACAAGATTCGGTTGAATACTTTTTTAGATACTCTCCAAACAAAGAATTCATATAAGCATACACCTCAGCATTTATTTTCTTCCCTTTTTCCTCCCCAAAAAGTTCTTCAAGTGCTCCCTCAACATATTCAAATTTGTTACGTGGATCCAAGACGGAAGCAATAAAAATCATTTTATTCATCTTTTCAGGCTCACCCCAATACTTCTTGAACTTTTCTTGCATTTGCTCAGCCATTTTTCTCAAATGCTCATCCTCACTAGCTAAACACATTTTCAAATGACAATAAAGTTCAGATACATCCTCAAAATGAGAATTACAAGTGACATAACGTGAACCTGAAACTTTTTTAGTTAGCTCGTGAAATCTTGCAAGAAACTCTATCACATTCACTCAATCATCAGATTCAAGAGGACCTGCATTACCACCATCTTCACAAAGATGAGAACATTGATAAGCAAAAAATTCATCATAAAAAAGATGCAACTTGTCAAAGGCCTTTTCAAAGTATTGTGCTGTATCCAACATCAAATAGGTGGAATTCCACCTGGTAGGAACATCCCAACACAACGTTTTGGTACATTCTACCTTTACATGTGCACAACACTGTTTAAAATTTAAGGTCCTTGCAGGCGAAGATCTCACATACCTCACAATATTTCTAACACGTGTCACAGAAGCATCAAGTTCTTTCAAACCATCTTGCACAATTAGATTTAGTATATGAGTCATGCATCTCACATGAAGATGTTTACCACTCATCATATTAGTTTTCCACATTTCTAACTGTTTAGACAATTCTTTGACAGTGACATCATTTGAAGAAGCATTGTCCACGGTAATAGTGAAAACCTTGTCTAATTTCCATTCAAGCAAACAATCCCTAATAGCTTTAGCCATCTCTTCACACTTATGACTAGTAATAGGGCAAAAATTTAGTATTCTTTTATGCAACTTCCAATCCCTATCAATGAAGTGGGCAATCAAACACATATAATTTATTCTTTGTAATGAAGTCCAAGTGTCTATTGTTAGGTAAATTTTTGGTTGTGCTTCTCTAAAAGAACTTCTTAGATTTTGCCTCAATTCACCGTAAACTTCATAACAATTCCTTATTATTGTTCTACGAGAAGGAAGACGAAATAGTGGTTGAGTTTTTCTCATAAACTTCATAAAGCCTTCATTTTCTACAAAGCTAAATGGTAGTTCATCAATAGCTATCATCTCAATTAAGGCCCTCCTAACCACTTTTTGATCAAATTTCCAAATTGATCCTTCATCATTTTGGCAAGATTGAAAATTTATCTTTGTTTGACTATTATCTTTAGCAATGTTAAGTGGGTATTCTTTGCATCTAAGGAAATGATTCTTCAATCCTGTTGTTCCATTCTTAGATGAATTAGCAGCATAAGCTTGTTTACAATATCGACACCGTGCTTTCCCAACCCCATTAACCTCAAATTTATCAAAATGGTTCCAAACGTCAGACCTAGGTTGCATGGCTTTCCTTTTCTTGGAATCTTGAGTATCAATGGTGTTGGTGTTACTATCTACCGTAATAGGTAAACTTTCACTAGAACCAACATCACTTACTTTACTTGTATCTTCCATCTATATAAAATTAAACAAATATAAACATAAATTAACAATCAACAAATTAACTACCTTGCTATCAGTAATGCTAAGAGAATGTAAATATGAGAGTGCACTTTTAGATTTTAGTTATTTCAAACTAGCTATAAGTAGCTTCAACTACCATGTTTCTGCTTCTCCCTACAGGCTACAAGTGCTACCAAAGTTTCTAAAATAGTGAACCCCATAAAGTCTTGAACCGTTGAACGTGCAAGTCAATTAGAGCTCATATTCTGACTATAAGGTAAAGAAAAGATTAGGATTTCTCTTCAAAATACCAAGGAAGGAAGGATCTTTATTCTTTCCATTTTTGCTAGCAACTTTCTTTAAAATATTTGAAACACGATTTCAGAACACACACACTCTCTGTTTTTTGGGTTTTTACTCTTTCGGCGCACTGATAAGAACTGACATACTCAATGTCAATGGAGTTACCAAGTATACCTTGCACTGATCAATAAGTTAGATTTTGTACTTCTTTTGCCACATATAGAAAAATACATTAATTTCAGAAAGAAAAATGAATAACAAAATAAAGGATCCTCTTCACCTCTAACTCATCTGCTAAAGCAAGTCAACAACCAAAAAAAAAGCAAGTAGAAACATACCTTCGAAAATTGAAACTATCACAAGTTCGCAACAATAGCGTCTTTGTTTGCCCGGAATTTTTGAGGAGTGAGGACTGAGGACTGAGGAATCGAATCGAGCTCGGAAATCGCCTAATGCCCTAATCACCTACTCAGTCAACTGTATCTGACTTTCAGTACCTAATGAATTAGCCCTAATCTTTTTAGAGTGGGATGGGGCAATGGGCTGGGGCGCTGGGAAGTTGGAAATTGGAATTATAAAATTATTAGAGTGGGCAGAGGCGATGGTCTAGGCTAAGGTTAGGTAGTGGACTGGGGCAATCCGCAATAAGAAAATGTATTTTAAAAAATCGGTATTTCGGTATTTCGGTATACCGAAATTTCAAATTTCTAATACCGAGGACCGTACCGAAATACCGAAATTGCAATACCGAATTAGACCGAAACCGAAAAAACCGAAACCGAAATACCGATTTAATTCGGTTCGGTTTGGAATTTGGTTTTTCGGATTTTATGTCTACCCCTAGATTTAGCCCAATTCCAATATTCAAGTCAAATACATTGAAAATGGACATTGTTAGAAGTTGCATGTGATGTTTTTCATAACCATATGTATGTACGAAGTTCTTTTACTTCAAGCCTAGTCTTTTAAATTTACATATTTACATGACAAGTCTTGAAGTATGGGGCATTTGTAGGCATTTAAAATTTATTAAAATTAAATCCGTAAAATAATTTGGATTATATTTTAAATTCAAGATATATTAGTTCAAATAAATTTATTGGGCTAATATAATTGGATTAGTTATATAGGTCCAACATATATGGATTAAATAAATAAGTCATAATTCATTAGGCTAGCCCATTTAATTGGAGTAAAGATGAGCCCACTTCATTAAGTCCAAGATGTTATCTTTCTAGAGGCCCAGTTTGGTGCCACATGGCAAATGACGTGGCATGCCAAGTCAAACAGAAGAGCCAATAGGATCGTGCCACGTGTCAAAATGACAAGGCATGCCAAGTCACATTAAAAGGCTAATGAAATCGTTCCATGTGTGCAAGTGACATTTTTGGGCCAATCAAATGAGGTCATGTCACACTTCAATTTGATTGGTCAGAAAGAGTTTATTCTTATCACAAATCTTCCCTCCCACAACTATAAATAGGGGTCTTCATAACCCAGAAAAGACACCAAAAATTATAACAAGAAGCAAGAGAGAACTCGTGGATCAAACGCTGCAGATTTCTCTAAAAGCTACAAGTGTTCAAGTGTTCTAAGGATTAAAAGATCAAGACGAAGATTCAAGAACAAGTTGCAAGCCCTTGGATTAAAAAATACGTCAAGATCAAGATCAAGCCTCAAGCACTTGGATTAAAATAAAATAAAATCCAAGATTAAGCTCAAAAGCTTTTTTATTTACTGTTGAAGAGTAGAATCAGAGTATTCATAGAGATTGTAGTACTTAAATTATTTGATATAAAATACTACAATTGTTGCAATTATTTTTTGTCTTGATTTTATTTTCTCGACGCAAATTTATTGTCTACAAGGAGCACAGAGAGAATGAGACGGTATTGAGTTTTGGTGCTTTAGCTTTAACACGTGTAAAGGTAGGGCACCAATGACACGCCGCTTCGAATGTTAATAGAGCTAAGAAGAAGTACCATAATGCCTTTTGACGGCGAAACATGATAGAACTTTCACTTATTTACTTATAAGATTGAGACACATAAGAAAGGGACAAAAGTAACAAGTTCCCTGCAATAAAGATCTTACCACCTCTATCAATGATAACAGGATAAGGTATGTGATTGGCTCCAACCCTATATCACTATATAATGGCGGGGAATGGTTGATGATGTTTTTACCCGAAAGGTTGGGATCGATTTCCACAGGGAGTTAATATTGGTTGGGAGTTGGGTTTCTATCCAATCTAGCTACGCGTGTTGCTTTTAATTGCACTTCTAACCATGTTTGGAGTTGTTTCTATTCTTATTTTAATACCAATGATTTCTGAAAATAATCTAAGTACAATATTTTTGTAAGGTTTTTCCCAAGTGGTAAAAAGCACTAGGGAAGTGACTTACACCTAGGCGAGTATCTAATGGGATCTAAAATTTAGGACAAGCTTGTTATAGCCGTGATATAACCTTTACACAAAATTACTCACTCTATACCTCTCGGTAGTTTGAGTGACTTTTCCCTAATTGGCTTTCTCAAGCCCAACTGGGTGTTCAAATAATGCAAGTAAAATTGGCTCAAGTCAGGTATTACTATCTTTTGGTTTAACCCTTTAATTGGGGCTATCAATCTCTTGAGTGCACCCCAATTCCTTGTTAGCCTGAATTTTCTAGACTTATTCCCTCTTTCTCAAGAAGAGTCTAAGTCATAAAGGCATGAATCAGTATTTGCAACCACCAATTCTACAATTTAAAGCATGAATCAAGCTAAATATCACTAACTCATAAACAATTAAGCCCTAAAATAAAAGACCCATTAAATACCCACACTAAGGTTGGGTCACAACCCTAGCTAATGGGTTTAGTTACTCATAATAAAGGTAGAAATCAAAGATGAAGATGAAATATAAGCCATAAAAGTTGATTACAAGAAAAAAATCTAAGATTACTAGATAAAGCTACTCTAAAATTACTCAAA
Source organism: Nicotiana tabacum (assembly GCF_000715075.1). Taxonomy (NCBI): domain Eukaryota; kingdom Viridiplantae; phylum Streptophyta; class Magnoliopsida; order Solanales; family Solanaceae; genus Nicotiana; species Nicotiana tabacum. Next base: position 99,070,853 of record NC_134082.1, on the reverse strand, counting down.
ATAGCTAAGTACGGCGGTTCACGAGCTCCTCAAAACAAAAGATACCCTAAAAATCTGAAAAGGATTTATTTATACACAGTTGAAATTACTGGATAAAAATACCCCTACGGAGGTTCCACTATTAGCGCAATACTGAGCGCCTCAGCGCTTGAACTTTCGCAGCCACGCAAAAGCAAGCGCGGACCGCGCGTTTCTTCCATTTTGGACTGGGACTGGGCTTGATTTCGCTGGGCGCGTAAAAGAGATCGCCTCAGTGTTGTCTTCAACCGCGGCCGCGTAAAATGTTTGCGGATCGCGCTTTTCATTTGAGCTCAAATTTCCAGGCCTCTGAATCTAAATTTCGCCCACAGCGAAATAAACATCGCGGCCGCGTCAAGTAATTCTGCTGCCACGCTACTTAACCGTGGTCAGCAGTCGCTGTCTACCTTCAAAAACACCTTCTCTGAACCTCAATTTCGCTGTCAGCATAATTGTGGCCGCCTCAGCGGTGGACCTTCCGCGGACGCTCTTTTCCTTCGATGTTAGCGCTTTTAACTCTGCTTTGAACTTGTGCAGGTTTAACTCCTTTATGAGCTGGTTATGACTTTCTTACTTCATTTTGACCAACCCCTGCAAACAAGCACAATAAGTTAGCTTTCGGGAATACTTTTACATATTTTTGATCCAAAATCTAAGAAAAAGAGAGCATAAAATAGGCTATAATCCATAGTTATCAATATGTATTACCAAAAAAATCTATGACCAAAAGAGGAATTTGAACTGGTTTGGGTGTTTTGAATGAAATTGTGTAAAGATAAAGGGTCGGAATGACAAAACAGAATAAGCTGGGTATCCTTTTGACTATTCAGCCTAATGAAAATACCGAAAACACACCTTTATTTTCTTTTGTTTTTTTTATTTGTTTCCATGTCCTCTCTTTTTGGAATCAATTCTTTTTGCTGTATTGTACTATGTGCATCAACTGCTGCACATCATTTCTTCAGTTAAACTTAAAACTACCTCATCACTATTGTTCTTTTACTTCTCCAACTGTAATAACTACCAACAATGTCCTCTTGGACATGTACACTCTCTACTTCCCCTCTTTCTCCTCCTCTTCAACAGCCTTCCCCATCATTTACTCAAAACCCACCAAGAAAACTACCTTCAACTCCATCACCTATAACTACCCTCATTTCCAAGAAATTTGAACAAGAACCCACCTCAGAAACACCCTCTGCAGCTCCAGGGATCGATACTCTTCGATCTCAAGTACGCTTAAACTGCTTCAAAGATGCAGTCTTTACATATATGCATATGACTGCTGAAGGCATTAGACCTGATAATTTTGTTTTCCCTGCAGTTCTGAAAGCTGCTACTGGCCTTCAGAACTTGGATCTTGGAAAACAGATACATGGTTCTGTTGTTAAATTGGGGTACGATACGATATCGTCCACCGTGGCGAATTCGCTTATCCATTTGCTTGGGCAATGTGGTGGTAGTGTTCATGATGTTTATAAAGTGTTTGATAGAATTACACAAAGAGATCAAGTTTCTTGGAATTCTTTAATAAATGCTCTTTGTAAATTTGAGAAGTGGGATTTAGCATTGGAGGCTTTTAGGCTGATGGGATTAGATGGGTTCGAGGCTAGTTCGTTTACGTTGGTGAGCGTGGCACTTGCTTGTAGTAATTTGCCTAGGACTGATGGGTTGAGGCTTGGCAAGCAAGTTCACGGGTATAGTTTGAGAATAGATGATAGCAAAACATTTACTAACAATGCTTTGATATCTATGTATGCTAAATTAGGAAGGGTTGATGACTCAAGAGCTGTTTTTGAGTTGTTTGCACACCGGGATATTGTTTCGTGGAATACTATTATAAGTTCTTTTTCACAGAATGACCAGTTTAAAGAGGCGTTGGATAACTTTAGTTTCATGATACAAGAAGAGATAAAGCCTGATGGATTCACGATTTCAAGTGTTCTTCCTGCGTGTTCTCATTTGGCTTTGCTGGATGTTGGGAAACAAATTCATTGTTATGTCTTGAAGAATGATGATTTGATTGGGAATCCATTTGTTGCTAGTTCGTTGGTTGACATGTATTGCAATTGTCGACAGGTTGAAAGTGGGCGTGAAGTTTTTGACAGTTCCTTAAAAAGAAGCATTGGGCTTTGGAATGCTATGCTCGCTGGCTTCACTCAAAATGGATTCTTTAAGGAGGCATTGCTGTTATTTACAGAGATGTTGGAATTCTCTGGGATAAGTCCAAACCCGACTACTATGGCAAGTGTTTTGCCTGCCTGTGTACATTGTGAAGCATTTACCGTTAAAGAAGTCATACATGGGTATGTTATTAAACTGGGTTTCGCAGATGAAAAGTATGTTCAAAATGCATTGATGGACTTGTATTCTAGGATGGGAAAGATAAATATTTCAAAGTATATATTTGACAGCATGGAGAGTAAAGATATTGTTTCATGGAATACTTTGATAACCGGTTTTGTAGTTTGTGGTTACCATGAAGATGCGCTTATTTTGTTACACGAGATGCAAACACCAAAAATAAACAATGATTGCAAGAATGATGTCGAATTTCAGTTAAAACCCAATTCAATAACCCTCATGACTGTCCTTCCTGGTTGTGCCGCGTTGGTTGCTCTAGCAAAGGGAAAAGAAATACATGCTTATGCTATCAGAAATGCATTGGCGATGGATATTGCTGTGGGAAGTGCATTGGTTGATATGTATGCAAAGTGCGGCTGCTTAGATATTGCTAGGAGAGTCTTTGATAGCATGACTAACAAAAATGCGATCACATGGAATGTTCTCATTATGGCTTATGGGATGCATGGAAAGGGAGAGGAAGCCTTAGAACTTTTTAGGGTGATGGTTCTAGAAGGGAAAGTGAAGCCCAATGACGTCACATTTATTGCAATTTTTGCCGGATGCAGTCACTCAGGGATGGTAGATCAAGGTCGGCAATTGTTCCGACAAATGAAAAATACTTATGGTATTGAACCCACTGCAGATCATTACGCCTGCGCTGTTGATTTTCTTGGTCGTGCAGGGAATCTAGAAGAAGCATATCAGCTTGTAAATGAGATGCCCTCTAAATACAACAAGATTGGTGCCTGGAGTAGTTTACTTGGGGCCTGCAGGATCCATCGCAATGTAGAACTTGGTGAAATTTCGGCAAGGAATCTCTTGGAATTGGAGCCAAATGTAGCTAGTCACTATGTTTTACTTTCCAACATTTATTCATCTGCTGGGATTTGGGAAAAGGCAAACATGGTTCGGCATAACATGAAGAAAATTGGAGTAAGAAAAGAACCTGGGTGCAGTTGGATTGAGTTTGGAGATGAAGTTCACAAGTTCGTTGCTGGAGATGCATCGCACCCACAAAGCGAGCAGCTCTATGGCTTTCTTGAGACTTTGTCAGAAAAGATGAAAAAGGAAGGTTATGTGCCAGACACTTCCTGTGTTCTTCACAATGTTAACGAGGAGGAAAAGGAAAATCTACTTTGCGGACACAGTGAAAAATTAGCTATAGCTTTTGGTATCCTTAATACACCTCCTGGAATGCCGATACGGGTTGCAAAGAACCTCAGGGTTTGCAATGACTGCCATGAGGCAACTAAATTTATCTCAAAGATTGTGAAGAGAGAGATCATTGTTAGGGATGTAAGGAGGTTCCATCACTTCAGAAATGGAACATGTTCATGCAGGGATTATTGGTGATATAGTATGTTTATAGATTTTTATAAGTTTTGTTTATAGATTCTTTTAATGTCTGAACATAGGTAAATGCACCAACTGTAACTTATATTTGTTGACTATATCATTGAGAATAACAATTTGCAACTAAATAGTTCTCTTACGTCCTGGCATCATTTTGAAGAATATAAAGTGGAAAGAAACTTTTAGATGCTGAGTCTTGTACTCGTGTTGTTTTTAAAGCACTTAAACAGTGATTCAAAATTTTGCTAGCCTGTCAGATGTATTGGAGTTGCTAAGTTTGTCGCCAACTTTGTTGCGCCTGAAACACATCTACTGCAGAATGGTGCTATCTTCAGTGGAGGCTTAAAGTTTGGCAGACAATGCTGTGTTCAGAGAGGCTTCTTTTTTGTGCTTGAAAGTTACTACACTTGGGAATTAATTACAAGAAGCTTGCCCAAGTGGAAATGCATCCCAAGAATGGCATTAGCAGGAACCACGTCGGTCATCCTGAGTTCTGTTTGAGGTAATTTCCACTCTTATTTTCTTTCTGCTCTTTGTTTTAATGGTTTGCCGTTATTACAGTCTGTCACTATTACCAGTAGTTGGCACTAGTCTTGTATTCTCGTATTCCTTGATACATGTTTTGCCATTTGCTTCCGCTGCCTTTTACCTTGTTGTTGTTATTAATTGGTTATTGCTTCCTTTCACTGTTCTTGAGCCAGGGGTCTATTGGAAACCTCTCCACCTTCATAAGATATAGGTAAGGTATGTTGTTGTTATTCTTTGTTTTAATGGTTTGTTTGGTTATCGGAGTCACAGAAGGTAATAATAATCTTACTATGTCCGCACCACATTCATTTGTTGTTATCCTTCGTCTTCTTATCTTTCTTTTTTGAACTAGTATCTTGTTAACCAGAAGTGGAAAGGGAAGATACTTCTCTTCATTATGAAACTCAAACAAAGAGGAAAGCATTCCCTCCTTTCAACTATCATTTTTGTTTTATTGAAAGTTTTCACTGCCAGTCTTTAAGACAAGAAAGGAGCAAAAAAAATTGACAGGGCATTTAGACATTCTCAGACCTGTATAAAATACTAAAAGGATGTCATTGTTCAGCAGATTGAGGCTTTAACTGCTAATGAAAATGCCTTCATTTCTTTACATCTTTATAAGGCAGGAAACGAGAATTAAACAGGCCATTTGGATGGGAAGAAATTGCCTAGTGCTATAACAAAAAAATGTAAAAAGAGATTACAGAAAAATAGAATTTCTAGCAACAAAATTGTCTTCGCCACTCTAGATATACAACTCTTCATACTTGGACAGTATCCAAGCCCGTGTGGGGTAAATATGCTCCTGTATTCCACTATTCCTCCTATAAAACACAGCCTGCGAAGGGCCTCATCAAAGAATGACTTCTACAGTACATTAATCAACAGTGTGATGTCACATCGCCTCAACGGCTTCTTCCACCTGTGGCTGGCGCTTAGGTCGACCACATCGTCTTACATCTTTACTTAACAAAAGCTTCAAAGCTTTTTCCAGGGTAATGTCTTTGGGATTCAAGTTCTGTAACCAAAATCAGTACAGGCAACATTAGTATCCATTTACAACCTCCAAACAAACTAAAAAAGAATAGAAGGTAAGCAACAACAACAGCAACGACCCAGTAAAAACTCACAAAGTGGGGTCTGGGGAGGGTAGTGTGTACGCAGACCTTACCCCTATCCCGATGGGGCAAAGAGGCAGTTTCCGATAGACCCTCGGAAACAAATTTATCAGCTATGCCCCCCCAATCCCAGCACCAAGAATTTCTCATGGAAAAAAGAAAGAAACAGTAAATTATACCGTTAACCTACTTCAAAGTCATTCAATTAGTCATTGATCTAGTTGAAATTTGTAGTGACTTTATTCACTTCTAAATTACTCCCAAAAGAAAAAGGGACACTTTATGAAACACGTGTTGTATGATAATTAGCAATAACTAACAGGTAAAACAACATACTGACCAGCATTGATATTCATTGATATGGAGTTACCAGTAGTTGCAGAAATATTTGTAATTAGTAATCAGTAATCAGTAATCAGCAAAAGCAGCAGCTTCATCTCGTAACGGAATAGATGTATAAACTGAACCTTTCAAATGAATTCCCTTTCAGTACAACCATTGATGAGTGATAAGAAATGAGAGGACAAAGTTCCAAATTAACACTTGGAACAAAAACCTAATGGAAGATACTAGCAGAAAGGTTCGCGAAAAAATGTTGTTTCTTCAGTTAGGCAGGTTCTGCCCTCATAAAAACTACTTTACCAACTATTGTTTCTCAAATACAAGTAGTGGATATTGTGAGGCCATACAACAACGCTAGAGTACTCTTAAGGCTGATATACAGGAATACCAAGTCATACTAACAAATGCTTGTGCGACCAGTCTTTAAATTGCGGTTATTCCTAATAAGCAATTATGAACAAGCAATTAATTCCCTAAAAAGATTAAGCATAAAGTTATCAGTTATTCTGATGACTGAAAAGAAAGAAACTTTGATACCGGAATTCTAGACAGAAAGGAGACACTTCTACAAAATCCATTACTTCTCACTAGATTAAGCACAAAGTTATAGAAGTCTAATGATTATGAATTGGGAGAAAATACTTAAAGTACTCCGTGATAGATGCTTTTTCCTGCTTCAGTCTCAAGCATCATCAATTTATACTAGTAAAGCGACATTTTGAAAACTGGAGAGCCAGACAACACGAACTTCACTTTTTCATCCATCAAGAATGCAGGAGATCTATGATGCTGTAATTGTGCCATCACTTTTTATCATATCATTATTGATTCCACTAAAATTTTCTCTGATAAATACCTTATAATTACAGTTAACAGGGGTAAAGCACCAGTCTTTGTTTATTCAGCAGCAAGCTAGCATATCAAAACAAGGTTCGAGTGAACCAAACCTTGGGTACTGGAGCAATTGTTCGCCTATGTCTGATTGTAAATCCAAACTTTGCAAGCTTTAAAACGACAGGCTGGTCATCATCTGGATGGTTTCCCTATAAACAAGACCCATTCATCATTTGTATGCAAACTGATAACCAGTGATAGAGAAATCTAAAACTGAAGACAAATAATTTTTAAAAAAAGGGAGACACATTCAAACATACCAATGTTACAGGGTAACGCAGTAACTCCAGGGCATCTTCCAAGGTAACAGAAGTGATATCCTTCACCTAGATCATGAAAAATGCATTTACATCACTGCCAATCTAGAAAAATTGTTGGTTTTTTTAAAAGATGGGACATCAAAAAGATTAAAAGTATTGATTGAAAACGTCTCTCAATAATTTTATTAAGTATAACAAGGCTTTAAATAGCCAACTTAAAAACAGAATCTGCAGAAAAATCTGCATAAGAATTTAAAAATCTCAAAATATCTCAACAAACCTAAAAAATCTAACTGAAATTTGAATTCAAGAAAGTAGATTTATCTTAAAACTAAGTAACTTATTATGCTAAAAAAGTTACTGCAGTAACTGAAAGCAACAAAATTTCAACACTCCTTTGCTTCAGTTGCTGCAATTAAAAAAGTTGCTCCTCCTCAATTCTTGCTTCGGTTGTTTGTCCTTGAGGATTGTTTTGAGCATCGCTGAAATTGCACACTTTTGTAGTACAGTTTTTTTTTCTTCTTTCTTTTTCGTCTTATGGTTTTGTGCATGAAGAACACCCTTAGTGATCTTGTCTTATCTGAAATCTCTTTTGAAAGTATTTGATTCTGGACAATGATAGAATTTTCAGGGAGGATTGTTCTTCCTTTACAACATTCAACAAATCATAGGTTTTAAGATATGATTTATTTTCATTGAGCAAATTCGATAGTAATCGCCAGTGAAAGTTTGTGGGGCATTCAAAGAGAGATTGTTGTTTGCCATGTTTGAAAATGAATTTAAAAATTGATATTGGTTAAAAATTATTTAAAAATGGTTCTTTGGAAGAACTCACAGATCCCGTAAGACCAATAAAGCTCTTGACACCATTGTTGGTTTTTTTAAAAGATGGGGCAGCAAAAAGATTAAAAGTATTGATTGAAAATGTCTCTCAATAATTTTATTAAGCATAACAAGACTTTAAATAGCCAACATAAAAACAGAATCTGCAGAAAAATCTGCATAAGAATTTAAAAATCCCAAAATATCTTAACAAACCTAAAAAATCTAACTGAAATTTGAATTCAAGAAAGTAGATTTATCCTAAAACTAAGTAATTTATTATGTTAAAAAAAGTTATTGCAGTAACTGAAAGCAACAAAATTTCAACAAAAATAAACTTCTCTTTTAACTAAATAAGGAAGGAAATAAGAGCAGTGATCAATAAAAAATTATACTCCAGGTGCAATTATATCAAAATAAAGGTAATTTAGTTCACCTCTACTCATCAGTAGGGGAAAAAAGGCTCCACTCGACGACTTTGGAGCAATTGCTTTTTTATTATTGTAGTATAAATGTGGAAAAATAGTCTTTATACATGTGAAAGAACCAAGTTCCATAAAGTGCTTGTCAAAATACCTGTGAAAGAGAAGCCCGCTTGGGGACGTATCCTTTCTTGTCTTCTCCAAGCTGAACATAGTATCCATATGGTCCATTCTTCAGAAGAACCTAAGGAGAAAGGGAGAACAAACAATTAACTAAAAGTAAAAATCAACTAGTATAACCAGTATTTTGGTCAAAAGATCAACTAGTATAACCAATCGACTGATATATAAAGGGTTGAAGTGGTAACCTTCTCATTTGAAGATGGATGGACACCCAGCAACTTTGGCGGCTCTACATTTCTTTTAGCGTCTTCAGAGGTGATGTCTTCATCCTCTTCACCGTATAATGTCTTGGCAATATACCTAAGAATGAATGTCAAAGCTACATCAGCCAATAACTTGAAAACGATATTGAAAGAGAAGGAAAAAAGTATACAACTATTTTTTTTTTTGAGAAAGTAAAAATTTATATATTAATAAAAAGACTTCACTAAAAAAGTGAAGTCACCCATATTTGCAAAGAAAGTGCCCATAAAACCTTGGTCATCTCACAAGGAATCTAGAACATCAAAAAATGGATTCATGATCCTCCATAAACTTTCCTTTACAACAAAAATAGAAAAGAGCCAAACATTTCATCTTTATCTTCTGGATGTTAGTGGACTTGTCTTCAAAACATCTTTGGTTTCTCTCTTCCCAGATTGTCCACCATATGCATGCTGGAACTATTCTCCATCTCTCTTTATAGCTAGAAATGTTGCCCTCTTTATTCCAGCAACTTAGAACATCATTAATTCTTCCCGGCATTGCCTATGAAATTCCCCTTAAGCTGATGAAGATTCTCCATAGTTGTACAGTGAGTTTGCAGTGCAAAAAAAGATGGCTAATTGTCTCTGCCTCCTCTCCACATAAGTAACATCTAGAACACAGGTGGAATCCTCTTTTGATTAAGTTGTCATGTGTTAGTCCTGCCTCTTTTGCCAGTATCCATGTAAAGCAAGCAACCTTGTATGGAATTTTTACTTTCCATATCATCTTTCATGGCCAACAACCATCCTGGTCGTTAGACAAGTTGAATTCCTTGTAAGCAGACCCAACAGAAAGCCTACCCTGCCTATTTCTTTGCCATACGATAAGATCTTGATTAGAGTTGGTACCACTGAATCGCTCCAAAGTATTGTAAAAGTCAGTTACTCTTTCAATCTCCCAATCATTTAGCAATCTTCTGAATGTAAGATTCCATCCCTGATTAGTCCATGCCTCGTGTAATGTCACTTGTTGTTGCTGATTCAAGGAATATATGCCAGGAAAGAGATCCTTCAATGGTCTTTGTCCTAGCCAATTGTCATCCCACAGTGAAATCTTCCTACCATTTCCTACCTTGAACTTGGATTTGTTAATCAGTTTTGGCCATAGATTCCTAATTGACTTCCACACACCGACACCATATGGAGTTCTCACTGATTTGGTTGTCCATTTTTCTTCCATTCCGTATTTCTCTGTAACAACCTCCGTCCACAGTGATTGTTCATCTGCTGCAAACTTCCATAGCCACTTCATCATCAAACTCTGATTCTGAATTCTTATGTTTTTATTCCCAGTCGCCCTGCCTTTTTGCTAGTAGTCACAGAGCTCCAATTAACCAGGTGGAACTTCTTTTTCTCACTGTTGCCTTCCCATAGGAAATTCCTTCTTAAGGCATCAATTCTCTTCACTACATTGACTGGGATTGGAAAAAGAGACATCATATAAGTAGGCAAGACATCTAGTACAGAGTTAATCAGAGTTAGTCTGCCCCCCATAGATAAATCATGATTCTTCCAATTTGCTAGCTTCTTTTCACACTTCTCCAACACTCCATTCCAAATTCCTTTTGACTTACTCTTGGCTCCAAATGGCATCCCCAGATATACAGTAGGCATTTCACCTACATTCCCACCAAGAATACCAGCAAGACTTTGTAATTCCATTACCTCATTTACTGGATAAATGAAGCTTTTGTACCAATTTATGCGTAGTCCAGAAGTGGCTTCAAAAAGAATGAATATCACTCTTAGTACTTTAAGTTGTTCTCTATCAGCTTCACAGAATACCAAAGTATCATCAGCATACTGCAAATGTGAAATCCTCATGTTGCTATCAGCCCGGCAATTCACCTTGAAGCCTCTGATCCAATTGTTTGTCTGTGCTCTTTTTAGCATATCGTTCAAACCTTCCATAGCAATAATGAATAAGAAAGGGGAAAAGGGATCCCCTTGTCTCATACCCCTCTGGGAAGGGAAGAAACCAGCTGGGGCTCCATTAATGAGTACAGAGAAGCTTACAATTGAGATGCAGTATTTTATCCCGTTAATCCATCTTCCACCAAAGCCCATTTTCCTTAGTGTTTCAAGCAAAAACTTCCAATTCAAATGATCATATGCTTTCTCTATATCCAGCTTGCATAGTATCCCTGGTTCCCTGCTTGTTTTTCTTGTGCCAATGCATTCATTAACTATAAGGACAGTGTCCATGATCTGTCTTCCTCTTATGAAAGCCATTTGTTGAGAATCCACCAGTTTATTGACCACCTTTTTTAGCCTCTCAGTCAGTAACTTGGAGATAATTTTGTATATACTACCTATCAGACTGATAGGCCTGAAATCTCTCAGTTCTTTGGCCCCCAGCTTCTTAGGAATCAGAGCAACAAAAGTGGCATTAAGGCTCTTTTCAAAGATTCCTTGTTCATAAAAAATCTGAATAACAGCTACCACATCCTTTTTAACCACTTCCCAGCAGGTAGTGAAAAAGGCCATTGTGAAACCATCTGGACCTAGTGCTTTGTCACCTGCACATGCCTTAACACTGTCCCATATTTCCTGCTTTCCAAATGGACTCTCCAGCATTGAGTTATCCTATGTTGTGATCATCTGTTTGTTTCTGATGGAACCTATTGGCCTTCACTCCTCTTCTTCTGTGTATAGGTTTTGATAGAATCTAATCACCTCCCTCTTGATGTCTTCCGGGTTTTGCAGAGATTCCACTTCTACTATCAACTGAGCTATATTATTAAATTTCCTGTGAGCATTGGTTGTTCTGTGGAAGAACTTGGTGTTCTTGTCTCCCTCTTTTAACCAAAGGGCCCTAGATCTCTGTCTCCATGCTACTTCTTCATGATTTGCAATCTCCTCAAACTCCAAGGTCAATGTGGTTTTTGTACATATTTCCTCCTCTGTCAAGTTTCTCCGGTCATGTAACTCCTCCAGCACTGCAAGTTGGTTGAGGATACTTGCTTTCTGTAATGCTAAGTTGTCTTGTAGAGTTTTGCTCCATTCCTTTTAACTTTGTCTTCAAGTATTTAAGCTTCAAAGTTAGAATGAAATCCGGCCTTCCTTCACAGGTGAAAGAATTCCACCATTCTTCAATTCTGTCTTTGAATCCTTCAGTGTGCAACCACCAGTTCTCAAATTTAAAGTATGATTTAACTGGATCCCAACTACCACATTGCAGCATCAATGGGAAATGATCTCAGGTAACTCTCTGAAGCAGTGATTGCTTTATATTTCTAAAATCTTCATTCCAGTCAGCAGAAATCAAGAATCTATCCAATATGGCTGCTATTATATGTCTGTCCCCTTTTCTCCATGTGTACTCTCCTCCTGATAATTGGATGTCTACCAGTTCCAAGTCTTCAATGAAGTTTGAAAAGTCAGTCATAGCTCTTGTGAATCTGGAACAATTTTTCTTCTCTGATGGGTACCTTACAGTATTGAAGTCCCCACATACCACCTAAGGTCCATTAAAGAGACCTCTTGCACCTGCTAGCTCCCACCATACTTCCTCCCTCTTTTTTCTATCATTAGGAGCATACACAGCTGAAAGATGCCATGTGTATTCCTGAGTCTTGCCTGAAAATTTACATGTAACTATATGTGATCCAACACAACATACCTCTCTCTTCCATATTCTACCATCCCACATTACTACAATACCCCTTCTAGTCCCACTAGCTTCCAGCTGAGCAAATTTCACCCATCTATGACCCCATAATTCTTTTACAATCTCCTTAATATCCCCTTCTATTTTAGATTCTTGGAAGCAAAAGATTTCTGCCTTCCAGCTGAGTATCAAACTTTTAATCAATCTCCTTTTCCTGACTCTATTAAGTCCCCTAACATTCCATGATATGATATTCACTGACATTGGCTATGGCTGATGATGTTTCCCCTTGCTTCTAGTTCCATTGCTCTTGAAATTACTTCCAATATCCAGACCTTTCAGCTCTTTGAATCCCTTCTTCTTTGTAGTCTGGACAACCTAAGTAACTTCTTTCCCTTTGTTCGCTTGCCTTCTGTTGTAAATTTTCATGTAAAGTTCCAATGTTTCTCTCTCACATCCACTAAAATCCACCCCAAATTCTTTGCTCAATTTGATGATATTCTGATGCACCCAAATTGATGCTTCAAATTCCAAGTCTTCTTCTGCCTCTAAGTTTTGATGGTTTAGAGGCACAACTTCTTCAACTGCCCAATCCACAAACATATCAGATTCTTTTGACTGCATGTGCATGTTGTTGTATTCCTCTGAATTTTGTCCCTTCCCTTCGTGCTCAGCAAGAATCAACATTGCATTATCTTCAGGAATAGCTTCTTGTTGATTTTCTTTATCTTAAAGACCTCCTCTTGATGTCATTGGTGACATCAAACTACCTCCTCTTGATGTCATGGGTGACATCAAAGGAGGAAGCTTCCTCCTAGCATCCACACCAACTCTTTCCACCAACTCTTCCAATTGGCATGTCATTGTTGACTAAACATAAACCAACATTTTCAGCATGTCATTGTTGACTAAACATAAACCAACATTTTCAATCTCCACCTTGGTTTGCGTTTCGAGCGTGTGAACAACTCTGGCCAAAACTTCTAAGCTTACTGGGCAACCCCGTTGTAAGAAACAAGAAGAATCAAATCATTGTTGAACATACCACCTCCACCTAGCAACTGTTCTCTTCGGAGTTGCATCAATTGATGCACACCCCTGCCAAGTCCTTGCAGTGTGCAAACTTAGCGAGCGGGACTATCTTGGTCAACATGTCTGCAGCATTATCGTATGTGATAACCTTCACGACCTTGATAGTTCCCTCATCAATAACATCTCGAATAAAATGAAATCTGACATCAATGTGTTTAGTGCGCTCATGAAATCTCTGATTTTTCATTAGATGAATAGCACTCTGACTATCACATCTAAGAGTTGATTCCAGCTGAACCAAACTCAATTCCGCTAATAAAACTTTTCAACCAGATAGCTTCCTTTACCGCCTCCGCTGCTGCCATGTATTCTGCTTCTGTCGTAGACAAAGCGACAATCGACTGCAGAGTCGACTTCCAACTGACGGCACTGCCAACGAGGGTAAAGATGTATCCAGTTGTGGACCTTCTTCTGTCAAGATCTCCTGCATAGTCAGAATCCACATAACCGAGAATTGAAATACCTGTACCACTTTTTCGAAAGATAAGACCAATACCAGAAGCTCCTTTGAGATATCTCAATATCCACTTGACAGCTTCCCAATGCCTCTTTCCTGGGTTGGACATGTATCTACTTACCACACTTACAGATTGAGCAATATCTGGATGTGTGCATACCATAGCATACATAATACTACCAACTGCACAGGCTTGCACGTTTGCATATTGAATCTCTCGAGAACCCTTTCAATATACCTCTTCTGAGAAAGATGTACAACATCGTCTTCTCTTGAAATCTCCATACCAAGGATTTTCTTTGCAGCTCCTAAATCCTTCATGTCAAATTCCTTACTCAACAGTTTCTTCAAAGCATTTATCTCTGTAATGTTGTTAGCAGCAATAAGCATATCATCAACATACAACAGTAAATAAATCATTGAGTTACCAGACATCTTCTTGTGATACACACAGCTATCAAATGCACTCCTTGAGAATTCATGTGTAGTCATGAATGCATCAAACCTCTTGTACCACTGTCTAGGGGATTGCTTCAAACCATACAAAGACTTCTTTAGTTGGCATACGTGATCTTCTTTTCCCTCAGCTAGGAAACCTTCAGGCTGATCCATATAGATTGTCTCTTCTAGATCACCGTGTAAGAAAGCAGTTTTGACATCAAGTTGTTGAAGCTCCAAGTCAAATTGGGCAACCAATGCTAGTAGCACGCGAATTGAGCTATGCTTCACGACTGGAGAGAAAATCTCATTGTAGTCAATTCCCTCCTTCTGACTGAATCCTTTTGCAACCAATCTCGCCTTGAACCTAGCATCTTCCACTTCAGGAATTCCCTCTTTCTTTCGGTAGACTCACTTGCATCCAACTGTCCTCTTCCCCTTTTGTCTTTTCACTAAGACCCATGTCTGATTCTTGTGAAGAGACTCCATCTCTTCAGTCATGGCTAACCGCCATTGTGCAGCATCCTTGCAAGAAGTTGCTTCAATATACGAGGAGGGCTCCAGATCTTTAATCTCTTCTTGTGCAGCTACGAACGCATATGCAATCAAGTTTGCTTGATTTATAAGGCGTTCCGGTTCTCGTGTTTGCCTCTTCTCCCTCCCTCTCGCAATTGTGTATGGTTCATTGACAGCAAGTTCTTCAAGGCCTACATCTTCTGACTCATCTTTAACCTGAGTCTCTTGATCCTTTTCCTTGGCAAGCTCCACAGGAAGCTCCACCTGCTCGTTGTTCTTGTTTCCTAAAAACTCCACGGAAACTTTACGGGGATCAAGTATAGAGGATTCATCGAAGGTGACATCTTTACTAACTATAAATTTGAGTAAAGACAAACACCAAAGTTTGTGCCCTTTTACTCCATCCACATACCCTACGAATATGGCCTTCTTAGCCCTTGGTTCAAGCTTTCCTCATTCGGAGTCTTAAAGTCAATTGCCGATGCTGGAGATCGATTGACAATATGAGCAGCAGTGTGAACTGCTTCAGCCCAAAATACTTTGGACATTTTGGCTTGTAGGAGCATATAACGAGCCTTTTCAAGAAGAGTTCTGTTCATTCTCTCGGCAACTCCATTCTGCTGTGGGGTATGCCTGACAGTCCTATGTCTTGAGATCCCATGAACCTTGCAGAATTCATTAAACTCTTCATTGCAAAACTCCAAGCCATTGTCTGTGCGAAGATACTTGATTTTCCGCTCCATTTGATTTTCAACCAAAATCTTCCACTCTTTAAATGCTTCAAAAGCATCACTTTTTGCCTTCAAAAAATACACTCAAACCTTTCGTGAGAAATCATCAATAAAAATGAGAAGATACCTCTTTCCGCCCTTCGATGGAAGTTTAGAAGGACCCCATAAATCTGAATGGATGTAGTCTAGCACTCCTCTTGTCTTGTGTTTGCCAGTGCTGAAGTTGACCTTCTTCTGCTTCCCTAGAACGCAGTGCTCACAGAAGTCAAGCGTGTTGATCTTCTCACCTTCCAAAAGTTTACGATTGCTCAACATCTCCAGTCCACGTGCGCTCATATGACCCAGTCTCATGTGCCATAGTCTTGCCTTGTCATCATTAGATAACTGCACTGTAGATGCATTTGCAGAGCCAACAATGGTGCTTCCGGCCAATGTGTAAAGGCCGTTCTCCAGCTTGCCTTTCAGCATGACTAAAGAACCTTTAGTCACCTTCATAGTTCCTGCTTCGCTCATGTACCTGTAGCCTTGTTCATCCAGAGTATCCAAGGAGATCAAATTCTTCTTTAGATCAAGAACATGACGGACTTGTGTAATAGTCCTCACGATTCCATCATGGCAGCGAACCCGAACTGAGCCAATGCCAACTATTGCACAAGTTGCATTATTGCCCATTACTACCGTTCCTCCACTTTTCTCGTAGCTGCTAAACCAGTCTTTTCGGAACGTCATATGCAGAGTACAAGCAGAGTCTAACACCCATTTGTTTTCATAACTACTATTATTATTACACGATGTTGTTAGTACATAATCATTATCAAAATTATGTACCTATTCAACTGTAGATGCACTCGCCTTTTCCTTGGACTTTGACATTGGGCAATCTCGTTCAAAGTGCCCCTTCTTGCCACAACCCCAACACTCTGTATTCTTCTTGTTCACACGAGACTTTGATCTGTGCTTTGATTTGCTCTTTCCCTGTTGGCTTGTCCGGCCTCTTACAAAGAGGCCACTTGCCTGGTCATCTCTATCTCCTTCAATGTGCCTCCGCACATCACTAGAGTTAAGTGCCTGCCGCATTTGCTCAAGCTTGATAGGCTCCTTGCTATACATCATTGAATTCTCAATATCACGATATCCTGAAGTCAATGAAAATAGCAAAGCACATGCAAGCGTCTCCTCCTCCCTTTTAATTCCTGCAATCTGTAAGTCCATGACAAGTTTATTAAACGCATCTAAATGATCTTGTAACGAAGTACCTGACCCCATCTTAAATGTGTGAAGACGCCGTTGTAACAACATTCTTGTTGTCACTGATCGGTCTTGGTATAGCCCTTCTAGCTTTTCCCACGACTGTTTGGTCGTCTCTTCGGTACCCGTACTCACTTCACAAAGCACGTTAGGTGCAAGGGATAGTTGGATTGCACTCAATGCATCCCTTTCAATCTTCTCCTTGTCAGGAGCTGATATATCCGTAGGATACTTTCCGTCAATAGCATGGATTGAACCTTCCCTCCGCAGTAACGCCATCATCTGGATCTTCCAGATATTGAAGTTGTTGCGTCCATTGAATCTATCAATTTCAAAACTTCATGAAACTCATCTTTGCTTGTTCTTCCTCCTTGGATCGTTAAAGAATCATGTCGCTCTGATACCAATTGTTAGCGGAAACGTAAAAGAAAGAACACAAGATTTAATGTGGTTCGGATCAAAATAATCCTACGTCCACCAGAGAACAATTGCCCTTTTAACATTAACAAAGGAAGGGGAGATTTCCCAATTACACTTAAGAGAATTTCTCTCTTAACTCTCTACTCACTACAATGTATTGTATTATTTTGGGATGATTTCTACAAGTGAAGGAGTGCATCTATTTATAGAGGTAAAGACCTCCTCTTGATGTCATTGGTGACATCAAACTACCTCCTCTTGATGTCATGGGTGACATCAAAGGAGGAAGCTTCCTCCCCTAGCATCCACACCAACTCTTTCCACCAACTCTTCCAATTGGCATGCCATTGTTAACTAAACATAAACCAACATTTTCAGCATGCCATTGTTGACTAA
Organism: Nicotiana tabacum; assembly: GCF_000715075.1. NCBI lineage: Eukaryota > Viridiplantae > Streptophyta > Magnoliopsida > Solanales > Solanaceae > Nicotiana > Nicotiana tabacum. Next base: position 99,053,414 of record NC_134082.1, on the reverse strand, counting down.
ACATAAACCAACATTTTCAGTAGGATTTTCCCGTTGGATAGGATGAGCAATTGATTTGTCAGCAATAAATGTTGTTAGAAAGTCCCCGGAATCTTGTGTTCTATCGCCGGAAAATAGGAAAGTGTTCAGAATTTGGTGAAACTGGAATGGGTCTGGTCGGACACGCCTAGTGATTAGGCTGAGTGGAGAAATTTTTATGAAAAGAGGCCCGAAATCTAGTATTTTGTCGCCGAAAAATAGAACAGTATTCAGATTTTGATGAAAAGGGGATGGGTTGGGTCGGAAAAGGCTGTTGAGCAGGCTGGTTGAAGAAAAAAAATTGAAAAGTGGTCGGGATTAGCCACACGCGCCGGCGCGTGGCTCAGATCTCGCTGGAAAAAGGCTGAACTATTTCGCGCGTGACGGCGCGTGGAGATCTAGTTGCCGGAAATAAGTGATGGGGTTTGGTCGGTTTGGGGTTGGTTCTCGCTGAGGGAGATGAGGTCGTCGGAAAAAGTATGTAGCAAAGCATCTCCGATAGCTTTACATATCACTATTCTTGAGAGAGTTTGGTCATTAGCCTTTTCCTGATAAAACTTAATCTTCTGCCAAAAAAAAGTTGAACTTTCTGTCTGTCCTACGTACACACGAAACTCTAACTTATAGGAGCTATTCTACCTCAAGGCAAAACCTGGTGGCTTTTTATCCCGTAGGGGTGCGGAAGAAGAAAATGTTCAGTTACTTACATGATCAGAAACAAAAGAGAGTAAAAGTATACAACTATATTTCTCTTTATTGTTCTGCACTATCAAGATAATAACAAATTCGTTATACTGCTAAGACATTCATAAGTTCATGTGCTTACAACTTACAAGGTGTGATAACTGAAATAAAGATTTAATGCTGGAAATGAACGAACTTTAAGCTTAAGCTAAGGAATACATGCCAAACACATTTGAAGTAGCAACTCAAAGTGCAAAGGATGTAGAAGTTAGAACCAGAAAAAAGGGAAGAGGGGACTCTTGTTTTCCAACTGCTTTGCATGGGATAACAGGAAACCTTTACCTTATCGGAAAAAAGGGATAACAGTACAATATTTAAGGAAGTTCACTGAGACTTAAGGTTTAGAAGGAACCTTCATAAGTGGGAGGTACAGTAATTTCAAAGTCTAGTACTCTGGTTGAATTAGTCTATAAACAAAGTTCTTCACATGACAGCCAGGATTACTGGGAGTCAAGGGCTGGGAGTAGTGGGTTTGTTTTCAGTAAAGTCCTATTGTTAAAAGCTCTAGATCCGAGGGTATAAACCTTTCCACATCTATCGATTTGGATTCCAAGGTGTTAGTATCAAGCGCTTTCCATCATGCCAAAAGCTATAGCTAATAGCAAGGACGCAACTTTATTTCTTAACCAAGCCCACCAAGCAAGCGCCATGTTCGACCATGACTTTGACCCGGGCTACCCTAGCCCTCTCGTGGGCCTTGCCATAGGCAGGATATTGACGTTACCCAACACCTGCCTCATGCAACATGTTGCTCTTGGGAATTGAACCCACGACCTTGGCTCTAATACCGCTTGTTAAGATCAAGCGCTTACTATCATGCCAAAAGCTATAGCTGATAGCAAGGGCGCAACTTTATTTCTTAACCAAGATCACCAAGCAAGCTCCATGTTCGACCATGACTGTGACCCGGTCTACCCTAGCCCTCTCGTGGGCCTTGCCATAGGCAGGATGTTGGTGTTACCCAACACAAGGGCACCAAGAAGATTGTGTTTGTTAGCTTAATTGGTAGCAAGGAAGACAAAGGGCATGGGATGTTGCTCCATTAGCACTCATGTAGATAATATGGAAAGAGAGGAATAGGAAAGCTTTTGAAGGGACAGAAAATGACTTTGTATATTTGCGGAATAGTTTCTTGTCCCTTATTTCTTTTTTGTGCACCTATGAGATTCTAATTTCTAAGATCAGGTGTCTTTCAAGAGAATCAAATCTCTTTGGTTCCAAGGAGATCATTCCAGAGCACGAAGTACTCATTATTTCAGAAGTGTTGCACTCCCTTGAAATGAGTGCAAGTACATCACACCTCCTACGGTTGTTGCCAATGCTCCGAGTGAATGATAAATAGGCCATGGACTTGGATCTACCAAATGATAAGAATGCCTCTGAGATTCAATCATAAACCACTTTGCTTTGGTTCTATGTAAACCCCTCCTTCACCTCCACCCCCTAAAGTAGTAAAGTAAAAAAGGGCTCTTTGGAGTCTAATTTTCTTTCTATCTGACAGGACAAACAAAGAAATAGGAAGGGATGGTCTTTCATTATAGCATCACTGATATAGCTTCCAGCTGACCCACTGTGCAATTTTTCATCTAATCCTAATCTAACAGCAGAAGATTCCAAATACTTGCCTTAACAAGAGAGAAGTATCTAAATTTTTTGAGACCTGCAACCCATGTATGGTAAATCAAAACATCATTTATGTAAATGCAAAACAAATTCCACACCAACATCTGTGGTATCAGGAGAAGATGAAATGACAGCATTTGAAAGATCCAAAATCTATGGTTGCTCATTACTTACTTGCATTTTGGGTGTTGGTCACAACCTATAAAATAGCCTGCACCAAACCTGCTCACTTTGAAGATTAAAGTTCCCTGAAGACAGCTTGGGCATGTCCTACTTTCATCAGGAAGAGATGCAAACAGAAAATCACCAAACGTTTTCTCCAACATCTTCTCCACCTGATGAATGTGCACATTACCAGTATGTTCACAATACTTGCTAAATCTAGTCCAGTAATCTCTCAAAAGACCTTTCCATTCAGTCAAACCAGCAGAGACATTATCAAGTTCTGTCTCCATGTCGGCAGTGAAGCTATAATCTGTTACTTCAGTAAAGTAATGAGAGAGAAATGCTGATACCATACGCCCACGAAATTCAGGATAGAGTGTTCTCCCCTTGGCAGTGACATAATTCCTATCCTTTAACACTTTTATTGTGGTTGCATAAGTGGAAGGTCTTCCAATGCCGAGCTCCTCCAGCTTTTTAACCAAAGACCCCTCCGAGTATCGTGGTGGAGGCTGAGTGTGGTGTTGCTCAAGTTTTACTTTACCCAAATACATTTGATCCCCAGCAGTTAAATTCCTAAGAGCCTCAAATACTTCAGAACGATCATCCCTCCCACTCTCATTATCTCTCATTGAGTTAGTTTCCACATCCTCGTAGACAGCTTGGTAGCCAGGAAACTGTACTTTTGAGCTTGCAGAACGAAAGATTATGGACTGGTCAGGTTTCCCAATATCAACTTGTATCTGCTCCATCGTAGCAGGTTCCATCTGGCATGCCATGGTACGGGACCATATAAGTTTGTATAGCTTAAGTGCATCATCGTCCAGCACCCCAGCAAGTGTTGAGGGTAGCTTTCGGATATCAGTGGGTCTAATAGCTTCATGGGCCTCTTGAGCATTCTTTACCTTCTTGAAGTATTTACGAGCATTCTTTGATGCAAAATTATGCCCATACCTTTCGCTGATATAGGATTGAATGTCCTTGGTAGCTTCGTCTGAAATGTGCAATCCATCTGTTCTGATATAAGTTATCAATCCTGTTGCCTTGCCATCAGACAACTGGATCCCCTCATAGAGCTTTTGTGCAAGTTTCATCGTATATGTTGATGTAAAATCCAATTTGTTTGCAGCATCTTGCTGAAGTGTTGATGTTATATAAGGAGGAGGAGGGTTTCTCTGCTTTTTGGTTATCTTAGAGCTTATAACTTCAAAATTTGATGCATTTATCTTCTGTTCAATTTCTGTTGCTTCGGTATGAGAGCTAACAGAGAGCTGGTTTAATTTCTTGGAATCAAAATGAGTCAAGTGGGATGACAAAAAGTTATTGGCTAAATCTAGGTTTCTGTTTTTCTTAAACTCAACCAGGACGGTCCAATATTCCTGTGGTTTGAATCCGTCAATTTCCATTTCTCTGTCACATATAAGTGCTAGGGCAGCAGACTGAACCCGACCAGCAGACTGACAACCAGGTAATTTCCTCCATAGCAGTGGAGAAATGTTGAACCCAATCAGGTAATCAAGAGCACGCCTTGCAAGATAAGCATGTACTAGATTTGCATCAATCTCCCTTGGAGACTGCAGGGAAGCTTTGATGGACGATTCAGTAATTTCATTGAAAACAACCCTTGCCACATTAATATCATCACGTAGGGCATCCTGTTGCCGTAACATCTCTATAATGTGCCAGGAAATAGCCTCTCCTTCACGATCAGGATCTGATGCAAGAACAAGATTCTGGGCTCTGAGAATCAATGACAAACAGATAAGAAACTGAACATGACATTGCCTTAAACAGTCCTAGCTACAAAACAACCATTTTATGAAGAAGAAGAAGAAAAAAATTGGAATTTGGTGTATCTTCCATCTTCTCTATGTAACTGGTCAATTGGTTAACTGAATATTGATGAAACTCAGAACAACTGTATTTTTCCCACTATAATCATGATCATTGAAAAAAAAAAGGACATATGAATCACATAATCACCACTAATCCTTCCCAACGTGTTAGTACTTAGTACTATATCAATAGATTGCTAATCAGAAGTTGGAACAACAGATAACATACCCACTTAACGCAACCTTTATGCTCTTGAGATGAGTCCAGGCAGCAGAAGGTACTTCCCAGACCATGCTGAAGTCATCATCTGGTCGGACAGATCCAGACCTTGCAGCCAAGTCCCTGACATGACCATAACTCGGCAGGACTTCAAACATGTCACCAAGGTACCCTTGGATAACTCTCGCCTTTGTGACAGACTCCACCACCAACACAGATTTTGCTGTGGGAGGATATAGTTTTGGCCATGTTTTGTTTCCCGGGGGCTTACTTTTGCTGCTCACATTTGAACTCTGGTTTGGTACTAACTTACTATGAGATGGCAATGCAGATGCCTCATTCAGTTCTCCAAGAGAATTGCTCTCCTTTGTGGTGGATTTCCTTTTCCTGGGAGAGGTTCTTTTCCCTTGGGCCGAGTCAACCTTCGTTGAGACATTACCAACAGGGCCTACTGTGGAAGAACTAACCGGCGAACTAATCTGGAATACTGCAAGGTTAGTGCAGGTAATTATGCAGCGAAATACATCAAAATACTGTAATTCAATTGCGAACCTCTGATACTGCTGGAGATTGCTCATCTTTAGCAGGATTAGACTTCTTTGCTCGGGGAGTCCTAGAAACTTTTGGCTGATCTACTGCATCAGAAGCAACATTTTTATTCTTTTTGCTTCTTGATTGCTTCTTTGCTTTCTCCTTACCCGTGGAAGTTGACTTCCCATTATTACTAAGAGACAGACCTGAAATCTCCAGGTTGACATCCTTCTCATCAACCTTAACAGGGGTGTCTTTTGTAATGACCAGATCAACATTCTTACTAGCTGATTCTTTAGAGGTTGGAGTGCCTTTCTCAGCCACCTTGTCCGGCATAGCATTTCTTCTATGAACAGCCAATTCCTTAGACCGCTCTGAGTGATTCTTGAAATTTTTAAAGAATGTTTTATTTCCGTCACTAACTACTTTTGATCCAACAGTGCCTTTATCTGCTATTGCTCTTGCATCAGGGGAAAAATGCAATTTCCCTTTTGTGTTGTAACACCGTGAACTTATTCCTCCAAATGACCTGAAACTGAAGATAATGGGCATTGGTCTACTGGCTAATCCCTGCTTTGATGGCGGAAGGATACTAAATGCAGAAGAAGATCCAGGCTCATTAGCATAGGTTCTGAGAGAATGAATTTTCCGTTGAGATGTGACTCTTAAATTCATCGGTTGCATAGTTCTGGTCCCACAACATATCCTGGCTTTACGAGACAGTTTCTCAAATCTGTCAACAGCTGCATGCGTCGAACATTGTAAGCAATTTGTCTGATAATTATGCAATGTCCTGTTCTGCAACTTAACCAAAAAAAAAAATGGGTAAAGTCACTACGGTGGATATCGCAAGAAGGAATTCAGACAAGGGTAAAAATGAGGGTTTCTTTTCCAGACAAGTTCTCTGTTATCTTTTCATCAATCACAAGTGTATAGAACGGGCCAAAACAGATTTTCGAAATTGCCTAATAACCATCATAATGTATATATCTAAAAAATTATAGAAATTCACAAAGTAGGGGAAAAAAGATTGAAAAAAATACAAGGTCCAAAGATTCCTCTGTTTGTGCTACAAAATCTACAAAAAACATTCTTTTTTTCCTTTTTGGCATTAGTTAGGGAACAGAGATAATGGAAAGAGCTCTATCCAGTTTGGTTCCCAATAGTGAGTGCTCCTAATCAGAAGTTCAATAGCATAAGCTTACTTCCATGAGAATTAAAGAAAACATTTGCTCTTTAACTCTAACAAGACATGGACAGCAAAAATAATTCAAATGGATTCCGACTGTGTTTCCCCAACCCAACTATAAACTAACAAGAATAAAAACTTTATTCTCTGAACTGCAATGAAATTATGCATCTCAACTCAGTCAAATTATTCCCTATAGTTTTCACCTATTCCATTTTTATTTCAGAGATTCAACTCAAGGAAGTTACATACTAAATAATATCAATGAGAACAAAAAAGAAAAGGAGAAAAGTGAGCATATTGTTGGATTCTACCACTGATAAACTAAGCTTTTTAACCTTTTCAATTTTCTTTCTTGTAATTCTAAATGGTGAATTCAAACAAATGAACTACAAAGTTTTAAACTTTATCTTCAAATTCCAATTCCTGAAAGCAAATACATTATTCATACCATGATGGAGCGGCAGCTAGTAGTTAATAGGTGTTGAACTAATGCCATTCAAAACCCAAAATAGCTAAAACTGGAGAGCATATAACGGAAAGAGCAAAACCATGAATATTGGTCTCAAATAACAATGTAAAAACATCAGCTTTAAATGGTGACTGCTTTTCTGATTCTTGAGCTTTAGAGCTAATTTTAGAAGACCCAAGAAACAGATAATAATAAATAATAATAATAATAATGAGACCCTTATGTGGACTGCAACCTTACGGGGGTGGGGTGGGTGGTAGGGGTGGGGGAAGAAGGAGGCAGAGAGTGAAGGGGTTTTTGGGCAAGGAAGAGGATGAGAGGGTTTAGCAGCAGACGACGTTTTTGTACATAAACTAAGATAAATTTCTCTATTTTCCTTTTTTTCTTTTTTCTTTTTCCACTTTATTTTTGTAAACTTATTACTTTTAGCATTTGAATAACTCTCAAAACAAATAACCTGAATGCTGAATAACAAGATATAAACAAATAATAATATAAAAATTGTGAGCACGTGATTTTTGTTTTACGCGACAATCGCTCCAAAAGAAATAAAATAATAACAAATGGTCCTGTTGTACAAGTTTTGGATTTTATGTGGCATATTTGTTAGTTATCTGTAATCTCGTCCGTGTTTATTTTATTCAAAAAAAATGTGTGCATCTTTCATTTTTATTTTTTGTCATTAAGTGATGTTAGTATAATTAAATGTTAATTGTATGTAAATTGTTGTTTATGGTTTTATATGGTATTATTTGGCAAATTAATTTAAGAAATTAAAAAGAAAAAAAAAGAAGAAGAAAGAGTTTTCGGACTTGGGCCAGTCCAATTTTAAAACAAATTGGCCCAAACAACCCAACCCAAAACCCCATGAGTACCCGGTCCAGACCAGCTAACCTTAGGGGGCGTCCAAACGACGCCGTATTGATCTGGTTTGATCTGGGCCGTTGATCTCAGAATGATCAACGGCCAAAATCGCATTCCCCATAACCCATGAACAAACCCGACCCATTCCACCCGGACCGACCCAACCCCCTTTAGTTTAAAACGACACCGTCCCTTACTAGCCAAAAGATCCTGACCCTTCATCTCACTCCATCCGACGGCCAGGAATCGATCATTCACTTACTATATAATCCCACTCTATTACCCTGCCCCCCCTATCCAAACCCCCTTAGTCGTCCCCTCCACGGACCTCAATCCCCCAAACCCTAGCTGCCTCTGTACACCTTCACCATGAAAGCCGGTGGCCTGGACGCCGGTGACTCCCACCTTAACACCGTAGGACCACCTCACCGCCCTGAACATGGATCTGTTAACCGCTTAGCTCGAATCCCATCCCACCTTCTCGAATCTTCATTTGAAGATTCGAGTCAAAACTCGATCTACACTGATCTGCCCTAGATTCATACCAGACAGTCCTCGGACTTCCCTCGTGACCAAACCATGCTTGGTTTGGTCCGAATCTAACCGTAGAGACTCAAAACCCAAATCTGTCATCTAGGAACCATATAAAACCCCAGGGCCTGGTCCGCGTCTGTTTGAGCCAAGTGATTAGGGTCTAATGGACCTTAATCGAAGTGTTTCTCATTTGAGAAACACTTCGATTAAAGTCCATTCAACCCCAAGAAAGGTCTATTCAAGTCCAGCTAAGGCTTTCTGATTTTTCGGGGATTTAAGGTAAATTTGTTTTTCCTTTTTCTTTATTCAGTCCATGTGTTGATTAAAGGTCTGTTCGTTGGCCAAATGTCTGGTTTAATTTGTGTTTTGAATTTTACCAACTGTATCATGTCCACCTTGCTTGAACCTCTGTGTTTGATCGAGTCTTTCTTCTATTCACTGATAATGTGTAGATGTGTATGTGTTGTGCAATCAATTGAACTTTGAACTTGACTAATTAACTGATTCCCCGGTACAGTTTCTGCTTAGTCATTACAATTCGAATCATGTGTTCGATACTGTTAGATGTCTGATCATGGTTTCGATTGTACGTGTTATGATTAGTATAGTCGAGTCGACATATGTCGTCAATTAGTTTCAGCTATTTGAACAATAAAAATTGATCTGCTTCTGTTAAGCATTGTTTGAATCAATTAGGAATTGAGTTTTAGCTACTTATAGTTGTTAATTTGAATCAAAAGGATTTGTTTTGTTTATTTGCAATCTGAATTGTGGTCATGTGCACTTCTGCACAGCATGTGCATTTAGGGGCCTTTTAGGATTAAAATAAGCTGTCAACAGGTGCTGTCAGAACACACCCCTGCTGCTCATGCCCTGTTTTTAATTTAGAAATAATGAGCCCCATCTAGATATATGTTTGTCAGGGAATATCATGGGAGGGGATATACTTAAATGTTTGAGTGGAAACTGAAAAGAGAAAAACAGCACATGGGAGGGGTTTTCTGATTGATTAACAGGCTGTTTAAATGGCCTGATGTTAGGCTTATAAGAGGGGGAACATTGAGAACTGAGGTTTGAAAAACAGAACACTGAAAAAGAATTCTTTTTGATAACTCAAATAGATTTCAAGACTGAAAATTGGCACTAGATTTTGAAAAGAAAAGAGATAGTGAGAGGGATATCACAGAGAGGCTTATACATATACACATTGAGAGAGGCATAACAGAGAAAATAGGAACTGCATTTCCATTGTTGTCTTGATTTTCACTGGTCTGGACTTGCCTGCTCCACACTGATTTCTTCTGAGTCCTGACTGAGGTTACTGGTTGTGTGTAGCATTAGTTCATTTCTGGATTTGTTCTGCTTGAATTCCGATTCCATACTACTGGTTATTGCTGTCATTCTGCCATTTTTCCATCGGCTCTAGCTGCATCTTGCATTGGGATTTGTTCTATTTGTTACCTGTTGTTACTGCTACTGTTTGGTATTGCTTCTATTGCTCTACTGACCTCCCTGCTTCTTCTGTTGTATCCAACATCCAGGTACATACTAGAACTTCGCATCTGATGTAACAATGAAAGCATGAAATAAAAGATACGCTGGAGTTTTAATTATTCGTTGCTGCAGTTACAGTTTTTATGAATGTTATTAGATTTGTGTAACTTGTTTAGTTTGTAACTCAATAAAGAAACACATTAAGTAGCATGTACTTAATTGAAGCTTAGTTTGTTTTGAAATTGTGATTTCAGTTATTTAGTGGGTTGTATGACAAGGAATGCATGAGTGTTTGGCATACAGATAATTAGACTTCCTTTCGGCCATATTTTGTATGCATAGAGCAGAATGCTTTAACCTTTCGGCTATATTTTGCATGTATAGAGCAGAATGCCTTAACCTTGCCAAATATAATGTAGTTTTAATCTTTAGAGTTCTAACTTTATCGGATCTCGTTAGGTAGTTCACATGACCACGTTCAAACCCTATTAGTAGCAGCTTCCGATAGTTAATTCTACTGACCTGGTTTAAATAAGTGAGTCTCAAATTCGGGTTTGAAGAACATTTAACATAGGCTTTAGCAGTTTCATTAATCCTGTATATTAATCTCCTCTAGCAATTTAACAACATGTTCATCCATGAAATAAGGCACAAAACAATTCACGCCTCATGAACAACTAATCAGATAATCAAATAAGAATCCGAAGTTGGTCAAGCATGTAATTAGCGTGTATTTCTCCTTCTTTCATTTTATTAGAGACGAACATAATAGAAATATAGTCACTGTAGGTTTATCCTTTTAAATAAAAATGAGATGAGCCTCGACAAACAAAAATGCACAAGCTGCGGGGCCCTCTAAATGTATATATCAAAATGCTTAGAATTCGGGATAGGCCGTTTAGCGAATTTCACGGCCTTCCTAAAATAACAATACGCTAGTTGCTTTCGGCGCACCTTTAATAATTTAACCTTCTTAAACACGGGTGCACATTGATGTGACCTGAATCCAAATCTCAACGGAGTCAAAGTATGTCGACAACCACGGGTGCATTGATTGTGACGTGGTTCGAGATGCATTTTCACGATGTTGTAATTCTATAAAAATAAATGATAATAATAAAAGCGGTTTAAATTTAATAAAAGCACGTAATTCATAACATGTATTTAAATCAGATATTTAGCCATTATAACAATTTAAGCGACCGTGCTAGAACCACGGGATTCGAGGGTGCCTAACACCTTCCCTCGGGTCAACAGAATTCCTTACTTAGAATTTTCTGGTTCGCAGACTTCATTTGGAAAAGTCGAAAATTTCCTCGATTTGGGATTCAAGATAAACCGGTGACTTGGGACACCAAAAGCCGAACCTTTCCCAAGTGGCGACTCTGAATTAAATAAATAATCCCATTTCGAATATTGTCACTTAAATTGGAAAAACTCCCTCGCGCATTTTTACCCTTCGGGGCGGGGCGCGCAAAAAGGAGGTGTGACAGCTCTGGCGACTCTGCTGGGGAAAAGTTCACCCAGAACCACTGGTTCAGGGTTCAAGAATTCGAGCTTAGAATAATTGCTATATTTGGCTTTATTATCTGATATTTATTACATGTTTTGACATAACGTGCTAAATGTTGTCTTTTACCGCTTTGATATTATCTGAACTGTATATAAACTGTGCCGAAACCCTTCTCTCTTCACCTCCGGGGAGAAGCTCGCTGGTCGAGGCTCCCTATTCTGTTAGTGTCAATACCTGAAATAAGAAAGAGGACGGATAAGTTACGAAGCCGGACGACCTTTTGGTTCCCGGTAAGTTGCCCCTCCTCGACTCGAGTTGTCCGCTCGGGTACACAGTCTAGAACATCTACCCAGGTTATAAACCTAGTATAACGAAACCTCATGCCGGATCCCTAGTAGGAACGCTTATCTGCATCATGTTGCATTTGACATAGGGGACTCAACACAGGGGTTGGGTCCGTCTAGGACAGGCAACCTGGAATGAAAAGACCATCCTGCTGCATCCCGTTTGTTTTGCGCATCTGTTTGCTTCAGATCTGCATGTTGACCGGTTTCCGAAAAATTTTCAAAAAAAAAAAAAGAATAGCAGGGTAGGGAGATAATTACTTATTCTTTTGAAAAAAAAAACATGTCCGAGTAATGTCAAAACCTCACCGGAATTTTCTTAAAAAATATATATATAAAAAAAAATGAAAACAAAGCTTGTCTTTCAGTTTGACTATTCCTTTTAATCACTTTCAAAATCCAAAATATATATAAATAAAAAATAAAAAAAAAATTGTTTCGTTTGTAGTACCTCTTAAAAGATTTTCGAAATTTCAAAAAAAAAATTTAAATGTATAAGTATTTCCTTGGTCTCTTTTCAAAAATAAATAATAATAAAAAGAGTTATTCTTCTTTTCTTTAGAGGATTTTATTTTTTGTTTCCCCTATTTTGATCTGACCGAACTACGCCGGTTTGATTCTCGCACGGGGTAAGATACATAGACAACCTTCATCGGGTCCAACCTCCCGTTTTTGCATCTTAAAAAAAAATCTAGATAATTTTAATTTTTGAGTCTAATAAAAGTTTATCACCCTAAATAAATGTGCAGGATGAGCACGATACAAAACGAACCGTTTTCAATAATGACCAAGATCCCTTTTGAGTTGCGATTATGGTGGAACGACTTAGGCAAGGAGGGGCAAGGCAAAGTGAGGAAATATCTGAAAAATCTCCCGGATTTACTAGACATTCAGCCTCGGGGCGATATTATCAGATCATTGGTCACTTACTGGGATTCGGCGCACAATGTATTTCATTTCTCAGACTTCGAACTCACCCCGACGTTGGAAGAAATAGCGGGATACATTGGGGGTGATGAAGCTCCGTTAAGGTTCAAATACTTGATTGCACCTAGGGCCGTCACGGTACACCCGTTTCTGGATTTTCTGAAAATACCCCGAACATTTCACCATCCAGATCTTGCCAAAGGTTTATGCAGTCTCCACCTCATGTATGCTAGATACGGTCACGAGGGCGGGTTCAATAAGCCGGATTTCAAACTGTGTAGTAAAGGCAACCGACAAAAGTGGGACGAACACAGGCTGTTAGCTTTTATGACGGCCTTCTTGGGTCTTATAGTGTTCCCAAGGAAGGACGGCAACATCGATCTAAAAATAACTGGGGTCGTCAGTACTTTGCTCACCCAAGATAAAAGTACTCTAGCGCCTATGATTATGGCTGACATTTTCCGGGCTCTCACTGCTTGTCGAGCCATGGGCAACTTTTTCGAAGGATGTAACCTACTGTTGCAAATATGGATGACCGATCATTTATGCCACCGCTCCCCGCTCTTGGGTTACGGTTCGCCCGAAAAGACTTGTATTGGAGAATTCTACACTAGAGTCAAAGGTTTCAATCTACCTGAGGGCGTCACATCATGGACCTCATTTTCCGAACTCTCACTGCTAGCCAAATCTAGTGGACGCTCGGATGGTCGCCTGTTGAGGAAATCATATACATGCCGGCAACCAGGCCCCATTTTCCTGTTGATGGGACTTAAAAGCATCCAACCCTACGCACCATATCGGGTTTTGAGGCAACTTGGGAGATATCAAGTGGTGCCGAAAGATGAAGATCTGAGTACCCAAGTGATTGAAATCAGTCCAGACGGTCGTTTCCCCGAAGAAGAAGTTCGCCAAATCTAGAGTGAGTGCCAACATCTGACAGCAAGCACTTGTGTGATGGATATAACAAAAGGGGAAGTTGCCCCAGGGTATCACGCTTGGTTCAGAGGCGACCTGTCTTGCGAAAGACCAGCTAAGAGACCGCATCTCAAAGATTTTGTGGAATCATCCCAAGGGCAATGGAACTGGTTAGCAAAAGAAAAGGGGTATCGGGCAGAGATCTGTGATAAGCTACAAATTGACAGTCTGAAATTCAATAACAGCATACAAATCGCGGCGGATCGAAGCGAAAAGAATAAATTGGTCCAAGAGAATGAAGAACTTAAGGCCCAAATCCAAAAATTGAGATTGTCTCTTGATGAACAACCCAGAAGTCGATCAGACCAGCAGTTGATTAAGGGTTTAAAAGGAGAAGTCGCAGAATGGCGAGATGGTTTAGAAGAATCGGGAAAGATTATGGCAAAGCTCGAGGCACAGTGGGGAATAAGAGTAGAGAAGCATCGCCGATACTTGAACCAATCGAAATGCGACCACGAGAAAACGGTTGCCAAAATGAAGAGAGAGATGGCTATGCTTGAGATCAAAGCAGCTAATCAGGCCAAGGATTTCCAAATTGAGAGCAGATACTGGTACGACTCATTAGCCCAAATGAAGTTAGAAGTACGGCGACTGAAGAATCAGCATATACAGGATTCTCAGGTATTCAAGATATATAGCGATCAGATAAAACGCCTACTCATAGAGAAGAAGCAAACCAGAGATAGGATCAAGGCCATTGCCCATGCCATCACCAGACGATGCCTACGATGTGAGGACATGACCAATGTTACCGTCCTCTCGGCAGTGATGGGTTATGTCAAACAGACCATGCATGAGCTGGAGCAGCTTGAGAGGGATCTCACACCTAGGACCGCGGCGAGGCCGAATGATGCCCCGCGGGCACCAATTTTCAAAACCATAATGTACTCATAAGTCGAGTCTGTATCTTAGCATCTTCGGCCTGTTTTCCCATCAGTTTGTTTTAGTCTACGTTGAGTCTAGGTTTATTTTCAAGGTTTGCTCTTTCTTTTGCAAAATGTAGTTTGTAATAGACCGTTTCAACAATAAAAGACATGTTTCTTTAACGCTCATTTGTGTTCTTGAACTACGTAATGATCTGATTCACGTGGTATCGTGATACGTAGGCAATCCTCATCGGATCCGGTCGCATTTTTTACCGCAAAATAAAAAAACACAAGAGAAAAACAAAGAAAAGAAAAAGAGAGAAATGATTAAAAAAAAGAAAAAAAAATGAAAAAAATAATAAAAGCCTAAAAGAATGCCGGAATGACACATGCTTTCGTCGCAAACATGTAGGAATCCATTTAACTGTATAGGTGCATCATGCCCCAACGTGAGGTTGCTTATCTGTTATTTAATTCGAATTAACCGTTCGTTTGTGATTAAGTTTATTCCAGGTTTTTGGAAAAGGCGTTTGGTTTGGTGAAAGTATGGCCTCACACTCATACTTCACGAGGTCAAAAGGGAGTGTTCTATTACCTATTGTTAAGACAGGAGGCAGTGCTCACACTTACTTCACAAGGTCAAAAGGAAGTGTAGAAATGTCTTCAGAGATTCCGTTGCCAACAATCCCTGTTTCCGAGGAAAGTTCGATCTCGGCTGTCCTCACACCCGAGTCCGCAACTGCGGAGGAAAATAAAATCCTACGGCTCCGCATGTTGGAAATGCTGGACGACTGGAATAATGGGAAAGAGCCGCCAAGTGTCGTCCCCGGATTCCCTGAGTTATTCTCCAGGTCAAGCGGGACTTCTAATGTCCCCATAAATTATCCTGCTACCCCATTCGGGTACCCAGCCACTTCATCCTTCTCTGCTGGATCGCCTTCTGAGCCTCATCCCCGAATGTCAGCCACCGATGCAAGCACGAACATCTTTACTGCACTGCTCTGCCCGATTACGGCACAGCCTGCTACGTACAACCCAAGCTTTGACTCATCCTCCTTTACATTCCAAGCACCCTCCTTCTCAATGGAACCAACTAGGTTCGCTACCAGCACTAATCCTCCACCGCCTCAGTGCGAGCTTGTACCCGGGTAGGATCAGAACCCCAGAATTGCAGAACAAAATGAGATGGCCAAAAGAATGAGAAGCCTTGAACAGAGTTTGAAGAATATGCAAGGTTTGAGCGGACAGAAGAGCGTCTCTTACGCCGACCTATGCATATTCCCTCACGTACACCTACCAGTGGGTTTCAAGACCCCAAAGTTTGAGAAGTACGACGGGCACGGTGACCCCATTGCTCACCTAAAGAAATATTGCAACCAATTAAGGGGAGCCGGCGGAAAAGAGGAATTGCTAATGGCATATTTCGGGGAAAGTCTGATAGGAATAGCCTCGGAATGGTACATGGACCAGGACATGTCCCGATGGCATGTCTGGGATGATCTCGCTAGAGATTTTGTGAGACAATTCCAGTATAACATCGACATCGCACCAGACCGAAATTCTCTGTCGAACTTGAAAAAGAAACCTTCAGAAAGCTTCAGAGAGTATGCTATTAAGTGGCGCGAGCAGGCGTCGAGGGTGAAGCCTCCCATGGATGAAGCGGAAATGGTCACTACCTTTCTCCAGGCTCAAGAGTCTGACTATTTCCAAAACATGATGTCAGCCATGGGAAATCCGTTTGCAGAAGCAATTAAGATTGGAGAGATGGTGGAGAATGGTCTGAAAACGGGTAGGATTTTGAGTCAAGTAGCCATAAGGGCGACCTCCCAAGCCGTCCAAAGCGGGTCCGGAGGAATGGCAAGAGGGAAGAAGAAGGAAGAAACGACCATGGCAGCTTCGGGAACAAGGGAATATCGTGATCTCCGACCCCGTTTTCCGGAAAGAACCCCACAACACTACTACCCCCACTCAAATCTGGCATATGCTCATCAACCCTATATGGTCACGAATGCCCAGCCTTATGTCCATCCGCCGCAACAAGCCAACCGAGGCCAAGCTCCACTTCCTAGAAATCAGCCTCCTTACCGCAACCACTATAACCCACAACCTCCGCAGAATAACTTCCGCCCTCAGGAGCCACCTAGAAGGCAGACTTTCACGCCCATCGATGAACCATACTCTACTTTGTTCCGGAAGCTAGTCCAGTTGGGTTTCCTGCAACCAGTCCCTCAAACAAGGCAAAACCCGACGTCACCTTCTTACAAAGCTGGAGTCAGATGCACCTATCATTCAGGGGCCGAGGGGCACGATACAAATGACTGCTGGTCGTTGAAAAGAGTGGTCGAGAATTTAATAGAGCAAGGGAAAATAGTGCTAAGGGACGAGGAGGTCCCAAATGTGACTAACAATCCATTACCTGCTCATAATAACGGGCCGCTGATCGGGATGATTTGCGAAGACAAAGAATTTAACCCCGCTTTGAAAGCTATAATCGCCATTGTCGACGCAGGGAAAAAGCCTGAAACTACCCAGAAACCAGAAAAAGGGGAAAAGGCCAATACTGCAAAGTGCGAGCCCAAAAAGAAGGTGGAAAAGAAAGCGGTACCGGTAAAGAATGGAGTTCTTTACATCCCACGAGGTCGAGCAGAGAAGCCGCAGAACTTCGAGGTCAAAAAGGCAAAACCTATGTACGTACCAAAAGGGGCCTATGTGGTCCGGGGGACGATTCAACCACCTCGGCTGAATGAGCCAGTGGTTATCGGACGCATGCCACAAAAGCCGATGACCAACCCGTCCACAGTGTCGTGGAATTATCAAAGGATGTTGGTAATGTACAAAGGTAAAGAAGTCACGGGGGAATTTCCGGAAAATACTTTCATTGGAAGGCATTCAAACACCCAAGAGCTGAACAACGCCACACGAAGGCGCTTCCCACCAAAGAAGCCTGTAAGCGTTGAAGAAGCGGAATTGTTCTTCCAACAAATGAAAATGCCGGATTACGAAGTGATTGATCAACTGCGCAAGTGCCCCAAGCAAGTGTCCATGCTATCATTGTTGATGAGGTCGGCTGAGCATCAAAAGATCTTACTGAAAACCCTGAATGAAGCATACGTGCCAGTTGAAACCTCAGCTGAACAACTGGAACGGATGACAGAAAGGTTTTTCGCCGTTAACCAAATCTCTTTCAACAAGAATGACTTACCTCCAGAAGGAGCAGCTCACAACAAAGCTCTGCATCTAACAGTTAAATGCGAGGACTACTATGTCAAGAGGGTGATGTTGGATGGAGGCTCAGGTGTTGACATTTGCCCGCTCTCCACGCTACAAAGAATGGAAATTGGGACCGGAAGAATCCGACCCAATAATGTTTGTGTAAGGGATTTTGACGGCATCAAGAGAGATACCATGGGGGAAATAGACCTGTTGTTGGTCATAGGACCAGTCGAGTTTGAAGTGACCTTCCAGGTGCTCGACATGGATACATCCTACAATTTTCTCCTCGGCAGACCTTGGATCCATGCGGCAGGAGCTGTGCCTTCCACTCTTCACCAGATGGTGAAGTTTGAGTACGAAGACCGAGAGATCGTGGTCCATGGAGAAGACGAGCATTCTATTTATCGGGACCCATCCATCCCATATCTTGAACCAAGAGAAGGGAGCGAACATACGGTCTATGAAGCTTTCGAGATTGTACTAGCAGAGCATCATGAAGAGGGAATACCCTGCCCCCAGCCTTTCTTGCCTAACGCCTCGGTTATGGTGGCCAAAGAGATGATCCGACACGGATTTAGGCCAGGGAAAGGGCTTGGACGAACCCTGCAGGGAATAACAGAACCCATCACCTTGCCGACCACCAAGAAACCTTTTGGACTAGGTTTCAAACCCACTCCAGGAGATGAAGAGTAGGCAAAGAAAAGGAAAAATGAGGGTTGGAAGTTACCTCGACCATTGCCGGATTTATATGAAACTTTCATCAGGCTAAGATACACCGAAGAAGAAGACGATGAGGTATTCACGGCTGAGGAAATCGAGGAGATATGTGGGGCAATGAGAGAAATGCTCTACGAGACTCACATGGTTCAACCAGGTGAAGGCACAAGCACTGCTGAGATGCTGTACGTGAGACCGAACGCTAAACTTCGAAACTGGGAGGCCACGCCATTCCCGACTAGACGGAAGTCTGGGTAGACCTGTCCTGCCACCTTTCCTGTGTCACAAGTTATCTCCAGGACATAACTTGAACGTTTTCTTCCTTTCAATTATTGTTTTGAATTTCTAAGTTGTAAACATTGTTGTCTTCCAACTTCCCAAAGAAAATGAAAAAAATCGTCATTTGCTTTCCCATTTTTTTCCTTTGTTCTGATTTTTGTTATTCTTCCTTTTATCTTTCCTTTCAGTTATAATAATGCGGCTTTAAATATGACATGCTTGCGGACTTCACGCCCAGATCACAACGAGCTATTTAACTGTGAATTAATGAACCCAGAACCGGAATATGATGAAGAAGAAGCTTTTAGGGAAATAAACCGAGAGTTGGAACATTTTGAGAATAAACCTAAGCCAAATTTGAATGACACTGAACCGGTTAATTTAGGAACTCCTGAAGAAATCCGGGAGACCAAAATAAGCATTCACACGGACAAGAAAACGCGAGATGCGATAATTCAACTTCTTTTTGAATTTAAAGACGTGTTTGCTTGGTCATATGATGACATGCCGGGACTAGGTGTTGATCTAGTGGTTCATAAATTGCCGATTCATCCTGATTGTCCTCCAGTTCAACAAAAGCAACGAAAGTTCAAAACTGAGGTCAGTGACAAGATTAAAGAGGAGATCACCAAACAACTGAAAACGGGAGTGATTCGGGTAGTCCAGTATACAACATGGTTGGCAAATGTGGTTCAAGTACCGAAAAAGGACGGGAAAACTCGGGTATGTGTAGATTACCGAGATCTGAATAGAGCAAGCCCTAAAGATAATTTCCCACTGCCCAACATCCACATCCTCGTTGATAATTGCGCCAAACACGAGATACAGTCTTTCGTAGATTGTTACGCTGGGTATCATCAGGTATTAATGGATGAAGAGGACGCCGAGAAAACTGCATTCACCATGCCTTGGGGCACCTACTGTTATCGGGTCATGCCATTTGGTTTGAAGAATGCTGGGGCTACTTACATGAGTGCCATGACTGCCATTTTTCATGACATGATGCATCAGGAAATAGAAGTGTACGTGGACGACATGATAGTCAAGTCCAGGACGCAGGATAATCACATCCAAGACTTGAGGAAGTTCTTCGGGAGATTAAGGAAGTATGACTTGAAGCTGAACCCAACCAAATGTGCTTTCGGAGTTCCATCGGGCAAGCTTTTGGGCTTTATAGTGAGCAGGAGAGGTATCGAATTAGATCCAACTAAGATAAAATCTATCAGAGATCTACCTCCCCCGAGAACAAAGAAAGACATGATGAGTTTGTTGGGCAGATTGAACTACATCAGTCGATTTATTGCCCAGCTGACAAGCACGTGTGAGCCCATATTCAAGCTGTTAAGGAAAGATGCGACAATCAAATGGACAACTGAGTGTCAAGAAGCCTTTGATAAAGTCAAAGAATACCTTTCGAATCCCCCAGTTTTGGTCCCGCCAGAGCCAGGAAGACCACTGTTCTTGTATCTGACAATCTTGGAGAACTTTTTCGGTTGCGTCCTCGGGCAACATGACATAACCGGAAAGAAAGAACAAGCGATCTACTACTTGAGCAAGAAATTCACCGGCTACGAGGCCAAGTATACTCTGCTGGAAAGAACATGTTGCGCTCTGACATGGGTTGCTCAAAAGCTGAGACATTATCTTCAAACTCACACTACCTTCCTCATAAGCAGGTTGGATCCTTTGAAGTATATATTTCAGAAACCGATGCCTACTTGAAGATTGGCTAAGTGGCAGATCTTGCTTACTGAATTCGACATAGTCTATGTCACTCGCACGACAATGAAAGCCCAGGCGCTAGCGGATCATTTGGCCGAAAATCCAGTCGATGAAGAATACCAGCCATTGAGTACCTACTTTCCAGATGAGGAAGTAAACACCGTAGAAGTGGTCTTGGAGGACGCTCCTGTTTGGAAGATGTTCTTTGATGGAGCTGTAAACGCCAAAGGTGTAGGGATTGGGGCAATTTTGATTTCGCCTTCTGGTCAGCATTATCCCGCCACAGCTAGACTGCGTTTCTTTTGCACAAACAATACAGCTGAGTATGAAGCCTGCATTATGGGCATGCATATGGCGATCGATCAGGATGTCGAAGACTTACTGATTATGGGATATTCTGACTTGATTATCCGGCAAGCCCAAGGTGAATGGGAAACTCGGGATGTCAAACTTATCCCTTACCGACAGCACGTGGCGGACCTCGACAAGCGTTTTAAAACAATAGAGTTCAGGTATATCCCGAGGTGTCACAATGAACTAGCGGATGCACTTGCTACTCTGGCTTCAATGCTACCCTACCCGGGCAACGCCCACGTCGATCTTTTGGAAATCCAAATCAGGGAAAGACACGGTTACTGCAATGTAATCGAGGCGGGATCAAATATGCGGCCTTGGTACCATGATATCAAGAGGTTCCTGAAGACGCAAGAATACCCCGAGCATGCTACTGGAGATCAAAAGAGAACCATTAGGCGGCATGCAAGTGGTTTCTTTCTGAGCGGTGAATTGTTGTTCAAGAGGACCCCGGATCTCAATCTACTAAGATGTGTCGACGCCGAGGAGGCGAGAAAGATCATGCACGAAGTACACGCAGGTGTGTGCGGACCTCACATGAACAGGTATGTCTTAGCGAAGAAAATCCTTCGAGCAGGTTATTACTGGATGACCATGGAAAAGGACTGCTTTAGCTTCGTTCGGAAGTGTCATCAGTGTCAGGTGCACGGTGATTTGATTCATGCACCTCCCACGGAACTGCATTCCATGTCTGCACCTTGGCCATTTGTCGCCTGGGGCATGGACGTCATTGGACCAATCGAGCCAAAGGCTTCAAATGGACACAGATTTATACTGGTTGCCATCGACTACTTCACAAAATGGGTAGAGGCTGTCACTCTCAAGTCGGTCACTAAAAAAGCTGTAGTGGATTTTGTACACTCAAATCTTATCTGTCGTTTCGGTATTCCTGCGACTATCATTACAGATAACGCAGCAAACTTGAACAGTCACTTGATGGGAGATGTATGCGAGCAATTCAAAATAACGCATAGGAATTCTACTCCTTATCGGCCGAAGGCCAATGGTGCTGTGGAAGCGGCGAACAAAAACATCAAGAAGATTTTGAGGAAAACGATCCAAAGTTCCCGACAGTGGCACGAGCAGTTACCATTTGCATTGTTGGGATATCGTACTACGGTACGCACGTCAGTAGGAGCAACTCCTTATCTTTTAGTTTATGGGACCGAGGCTGTGATACCAGCAGAAGTAGAAATCCCTTCGCTTCGAACCATTGTTGAAGCAGAAATCGAAGACATCGAGTGGGTCAAGACTCGATTAGAGCAATTAACTTTGATCGATGAAAAGCGAATGGCCGCGGTTTGTCACGGACAATTGTACCAACGAAGAATGGCCCGTGCTTACAACAAGAAAGTCCGACCCAGGAATTTCGAAGTAGGTCAGCTGGTACTGAGGCGTATTCTGCCACATCACCAGGAAGCAAAAGGGAAATTTGCTCCAAATTAGAAAGGCCCATACATCATCAGGAAAATATTGCCGAGAGGAGTGTTGTATCTTGGTGATATCGAAGGAAATGACCCCGAAACAGCAGTAAATGCAGATGCAGTCAAGAGATACTACGTCTGAGTGACGCCTCGGCGATCCTGACACATTTGAAATGCTGAAGGTTTTTATTCCCACTACCAACTCTCTCTACAAGCCTTTGAGCCGCTTACAAAAAAAAACATTGATTGAGGCCTGAACTACGTTTGACTTGATTCCGAAAGGATACGTAGGCAGCCTCTCTCTGAGGTTCAGTCACACCAACAATAAAATCCCATTTACCCTGAAATTGAAATCGGGGCACGCCAAGTGGTTTAGGAATTAGATCATCTACTTTTCTTTGCCAAGCACAAGCCTTTCAGATCAATCACCAAGGTAACGGGGAGCCAAAAATGGCACAAATGGAGACCGTTACACTGTAAATTGAGAGAAATAAAATGAGAGAGTTTCGTCGGTGAAAACCTTCGGGCACCGTGAGGCGACGGGAGTAGAGAAACCAAAATGAGAGAGCTTGTTTAGTAAAAAAAAAAACTCGCAAAGAGTGCTATCAAGCGATGACAGGAAGAGAAATGAGAGAGGTCAGCCAGCGAAAACCCGCAAAGGGCGCTGTTGGCCAAAAGAATGACTCCACCCAAGGAGGTCTCGGCAAAGTTCCACCGGTTTGGAATCACAAATCCGTTTTGGTTCAGGGAAACGCAAGTTCATTGAAGGTCAGGCGTCCAGTCCAAAGAGCATGTCATGTCCATTTAAAGCCAGCATTGTCTTCCTCAGATAAGTCTTTCTCGTCCCGAAAGGGACACTCCTTTTCTGAAATTTGCTTTCTCCTTTCTTTGTTTTTCTTCGAATCCCTTTCATGTTTAACCCCAAGTTCCAGATATACCGGAAAGGACAGGTGGCAGGTTTGGTTTCATGGAATTCCGTTTCATGAAGGAAAGCACCTCGTTTCGTTGGTATATTTGTCCAAACCTGATGAATCATGATGATTGACTGCGTTCGAAGTAAAGACGAAAGAGAGAAATTTCCCCAGCAAGTCCACCTCGTACAAATCCCCACAGGGCTTCCCTTTGTACAAATCCGCACAAAGAATCCACTGCGTAAATGTTCCCCAAAGAGTCTGCCCCAGCGAAATCCACACAGATTTTCTCTCTTGTACAGATCCTCACAAGGTCTTCCCTTTGTTAATACTAATAAAAAAAAAAGAAAAGAAGGATTTCCCCAGCAAATCCCCAGCGAGTCCCTTTGTAAAAATTCCCCAGCGAGCTTACCCCAACAAATCCTGGAAAGTCCGCTTTGAAACAAATCCCTAAGCATGTCCCCGTTGTACAAAAATCCACACAAAGAATCCACTTTGTAAATATTCCCCCACAGAGTTTCCCTTTGTACAAATCCCCACAGAATACCTCCAATAAAATCCCCGTTGAGAATCTCCAAGCAAAACGGGACACACACCCAAAAAAAAAAGAGCCTTACAAGGCAAATCATCACGGAATTTGGAAATACAAGCCTGAGCAGTCCAAACGGGTTTCGCCATTTGAATCCAATCAATAGCAGGATTTCTCAACAGAGATAAGGACGCAACAAAGCAATGGGAACAATCAAGGTCACCGAACCAACCGCCATTTCCGAACTAACAATTGTTCTTTTTTTGAGAAGTTGAAACAGGTATAATCCAAGACAACCGTGCAAGAAGCAGGTGTCACCCAACGAAGAAGGTACTTGAGTACAAGAAACAGTTTGGCAATAAGGAATTCACTCGAAAGGTAAGTTTCCAAGAAATTCCCTTTTATCTTCTACTAAAACAAGAAAATTCAAAAAAGGAGGTCAGTTGGTATCCTCGAACTTTGTCCCCAGCCAGTCAGCATTAGGGTTTTAAACCCTAAACTGAACTTTTTCCTTCAGTCAGCATTAGGGTTTTAAACCCTAAACTGAACTTTTTCCTTTAGTCAGCATTAGAGTTTTAAACCCTAAACTGAACTTTTTCCTTTAGTCAGCATTAGGGTTTTAAACCCTAAACTGAACACTTTCCTTTAGTCAGCATTAGGGTTTTAAACCCTAAACTGAACTCTTTCCTTTAGTCAGCATTAGGGTTTTAAACCCTAAACTAAACTTTTTCCATTCAGTCAGCATTAGGGTTTTAAACCCTAAACTGAACTCTTTCCTTTAGTCAGCATTAGGGTTTTAAACCCTAAACTGAACTCTTTCCTTTAGTCAGCATTAGGGTTTTAAACCCTAAACTGAACTTTTTCCCTTCAGTTAGCATTAGGGTATTAAACCCTAAACTGAACTTTTCCTTTCAGTCAGCATTAGGGTTTTAAACCCTAAACTGAAATCTTTTCCATTCAGTCAGCATTAGGGTTTTAAACCCTAAACTGAACTTTTTCATTTAATCAACATTAGGGTTTTAAACCCTAAACTGAACTTTTTCCTTTAGTCAGCATTAGGGTTTTAAACCCTAAACTGAACTTTTCCTTTAGTCAGCATTAGAGTTTTAAACCCTAAACTGAAATCTTTTCCATTCAGTCAACATTAGGGTTTTAAACCCTAAACTGAACTTTTTCCTTTAATCAGCATTAGGGTTTTAAACCCTAAACTGAACTTTTTCCTTTAGTCAGCATTAGGGTTTTAAACCCTAAACTGAACTTTTCCTTTCAGTCAGCATTAGGGTTTTAAACCCTAAACTAAACTTTTCCTTTAGTCAGCATTAGGGTTTTAAACCCTAAACTAAACTTTTCCTTTAGTCAGCATTAGGGTTTTAAACCCTAAACTGAACTTTTCCTTTAGTCAGCATTAGGGTTTTAAATCCTAAACTGAACTTTTTCCCTTTAGTCAGCATTAGGGTTTTAAACCCTAAACTGAACTTTTCCCATTTAGTCAGCATTAGGGTTTTAAACCCTAAACTGAACTTTTCCAGCCAGTCAGCATTAGGGTTTTAAACCCTAAATTGAAATTTTTTCATTCAATTAGCATTAGGGTTTTAAACCCTAAACTGAACTTTTTCCTTTAGTCAGCATTAGGGTTTTAAACCCTAAACTGAACTTTTCCAGCCAGTCAGCATTAGGGTTTTAAACCCTAAACTGAACTTTTTCTTCAAACAGTATTAGGGTTTTAAACCCTAAACTGAACTTTTTCCATTCAGTCAGCATTAGGGTTTTAAAACCTGAACTGAACTTTTTCCATTCAGTCAGCATTAGAGTTTTAAACCCTAAACTGAACTTTTTCCTTTAATTAGCATTAGGGTTTTAAACCCTGAACTGAACTTTTTTATTCAGTCAGCATTAGGGTTTTAAACTCTGAACTGAACTTTTCAGGCCAGTCAGCATTAGGGTTTTAAACCCTAAATTGAACTTTTCCAGCCAGTCAGCATTAGGGTTTTAAACCCTAAACTGAAATTTTTCCATTAAGTCAGTATTAGGGTTTTAAACTTTAAACTGAACTCTTTCCTTCAGTCAGCATTAGGGTTTTAAACCCTAAACTGAACTCCTTCCATTTAGTCAGCATTAGGGTTTTAAACCCTAAACTGAACTTTTTTCCTTCAGTCAGTATTAGGGTTTTAAACCCTGAACTGAACTCCTTCCATTTAGTCAGCATTAGGGTTTTAAACCTTAAACTGAACTTTTTTCCTTCAGCCAGCATTAGGGTTTTAAACCCTAAACTGAACTCCTTCCATTTAGTCAGCATTAGGGTTTTAAACCCTAAACTGAACTTTTTTCCTTCAGTCAGCATTAGGGTTTTTAACCCTAAACTGATCTCCTTCCATTTAGTCAGCATTAGGGTTTTAAACCCTAAACTGAACTTTTTTCATTTAGTCAGCATTAGGGTTTTAAACCCTAAACTGAACTTTTTCCATTCAGTCAGTATTAGAGTTTTAAACCCTAAACTGAACTTTTCCTTTAGTCAGCATTAGGGCCCCAACCCTAAACTGAACTTTTCCCCAGTTGGTCAGCATTAGAGTTTCAACTCTAAATTGAACTTCTTCCCAGCTAGTCGGTATTAGGGCTCCAACCCTGAACTGAGCATTCATATCCTCTTTCATCAATTTTATGAACTTCCTGGCGAATAATTCACGAAATTTTCCTAGTGAAACTAGGGTAGAAAATTTCGTTCGTTTGTTCTTCCCAGCAGGTCTAACCTCGAGCCACACGGATCGAAACGACCCACGAGATGAGTCTCAACTCGGAATAAAAGGAGAAAGACAAAAGAAGACGTCCCGAGATACCGGAGAGAATGGAAGGCGGATCGCTCCAAGATTTGATTAAGGTCCCAAACTCTGCCAGTCGCGTCTCACTCAGTATCCCAGAGATTAAACAAGCACCTAGAACTCGCAAGCATCAAGATTCGGATCGAAGTCTCCAAGCAAAATCAGCTAAGACGCGAGATCAAGTCGCAAAAGAATCATAGATAGGAATCTTGTAACTAGCAGTTGACATGCATATGAGTACTTAGTTCAGTTCCAACTTTTCTTTGTTTGTAATAAGGCGGTCAATAAAGCAGCGGTGACAACAGCAACAGCAGTAACAACAAGCATTGCAATCCCATGGTAGCCCCCAGCTGCCAAAACTTCCCGAACTACATTGACCTGATTCCTGTTTAGCCCAGGATATGTAGGAAATCTTTGAAGCAAAGATTCGGTCAAATCTTTCAAAACATGCTTCACACGGAGTAGTCCATAGGCAAAAATCGCTCATATCCGCTCACTTTATCTTTGCACGAAAACTCTTCGTGTTTCCGAACAAAGAGGGGCAGCTGTGAGCACGTGATTTTTGTTTTACGCGACAATCGCTCCAAAAGAAATAAAATAATAACAAATGGTCCTGCTGTACAAGTTTTGGATTTTATGTGGCATATTTGTTAGTTATCTGTAATCTCGTCCGTGTTTATTTTATTCAAAAAAAAATGTGCATCTTTCATTTTATTTTTTGTCATTAAGTGATGTTAGTATAATTAAATGTTAATTGTATGTAAATTGTTGTTTATGGTTTTATATGGTATTATTTGGCAAATTAATTTAAGAAATTAAAAAGAAAAAAAAAGAAGAAGAAAGAGTTTTCGGACTTGGGCCAGTCCAATTTTAAAACAAATTGGCCCAAACAACCCAACCCAAAACCCCATGAGTACCCGGTCCAGACCAGCTGACCTCAGGGGGCGTCCAAACGACGCCGTATTGATCTGGTTTGATCTGGGCCGTTGATCTCAGAATGATCAACGGCCAAGATCGCATTCCCCATAACCCATGAACAAACCCGACCCATTCCACCCGGACCGACCCAACCCCCTTTAGTTTAAAACGACACCGTCCCTTACTAGCCAAAAGATCCTGACCCTTCATCTCACTCCATCCGACGGCCAGGAATCGATCATTCACTTACTATATAATCCCACTCCATTACCCTGCCCCCCCTATCCAAACCCCCTTAGTCGTCCCCTCCACGGACCTCAATCCCCCAAACCCTAGCCGCCTCTGTACACCTTCACCATGAAAGCCGGCGGCCTGGACGCCGGTGACTCCTACCTTAACACTGTAGGACCACCTCACCGCCCTGAACATGGATCTGTTAACCGCTTAGCTCGAATCCCATCCCACCTTCTCGAATCTTCATTTGAAGATTCGAGTCAAAACTCGATCAACACTGATCTGCCCTAGATTCATACCAGACAGTCCCCGGACTTCCCTCGTGACCAAACCATGCTTGGTTTGGTCCGAATCTAACCGTAGAGACTCAAAACCCAAATTTGTCATCTAGGAACCATATAAAACCCCAGGGCCTGGTCCGCGTCTATTTGAGCCAAGTGATTAGGGTCTAATGGACCTTAATCGAAGTGTTTCTCATTTGAGAAACACTTCGATTAAAGTCCGTTCAACCCCAAGAAAGGTCTATTCAAGTCTAGCTAAGGCTTTCTGATTTTTCGGGGATTTAAGGTAAGTTTGTTTTTCCTTTTTCTTTATTCAGTCCATGTGTTGTTTAAAGGTCTGTTCGTTGGCCAAATGTCTGGTTTAATTTGTGTTTTGAATTTTACCAACTGTATCCTGTCCACCTTGCTTGAACCTCTGTGTTTGATCGAGTCTTTCTTCTATTCACTGATAATGTGTAGATGTGTATGTGCTGTGCAATCAATTGAACTTTGAACTTGACTAATTAACTGATTCCCCGGTACAGTTTCTGCTTAGTCATTACAATTTGAATCATGTGTTCGATACTGTTAGATGTCTGATCATGGTTTCGATTGTACGTGTTATGATTAGTATAGTCGAGTCGACATATGTCGTCAATTAGTTTCAGCTATTTGAACAATAAAAATTGATCTGCTTCTGTTAAGCATGTTTGAATCAATTAGGAATTGAGTTTTAGCTACTTATAGTTGTTAATTTGAATCAAAAGGATTTGTTTTGTTTATTTGCAATCTGAATTGTGGTCATGTGCACTTCTGCACAGCATGTGCATTTAGGGGCCTTTTTAGGATTAAAATAAGCTGTCAACAGGTGCTGTCAGAACACACTCCTGCTGCCCATGCCTTGTTTTTAATTTAGAAATAATGAGCCTCATCCAGATATATGTTTGTCAGGGAATATCATGGGAGGGGATATACTTAAATGTTTGAGTGGAAACTGAAAAGAGAAAAACAGCACATGGGAGGGGTTTTCTGATTGATTAACAGACTGTTTAAATGGCCTGATGTTAGGCTTATAAGAGGGGGAACATTGAGAACTGAGGTTTGAAAAACAGAACACTGAAAAAGAATTCTTTTTGATAACTCAAATAGATTTCAAGACTGAAAATTGGCACTGGATTTTGAAAAGAAAAGAGATAGTGAGAGGGATATCACAAAGAGGCTTATACAGATACACATTGAGAGAGGCATAACAGAGAAAATAGGAACTGCATTTCCATTGTTGTCTTGATTTTCACTGGTCTGGACTTGCCTGCTCCACACTGATTTCTTCTGAGTCCTGACTGAGGTTACTGGTTGTGTGTAGCATTAGTTCATTTCTGGATTTGTTCTGCTTGAATTCCGATTCCATACTACTGGTTATTGCTGTCATTCTGTCATTTTTCCATCGGCTCTAGCTGCATCTTGCATTGGGATTTGTTCTATTTGTTACCTGCTGTTACTGCTGCTGTTTGGTATTGCTTCTATTGCTCTACTGACCTCCCTGCTTCTTCTGTTGTATCCAACATCCAGGTACATACTAGAACTTCGCATCTGATGTAACAATGAAAGCATGAAATAAAAGATACGCTGGAGTTTTAATTATTCGTTGCTGCAGTTACAGTTTTTATGAATGTTATTAGATTTGTGTAACTTGTTTAGTTTGTAACTCAATAAAGAAACACATTAGGTAGCCTGTACTTAATTGAAGCTTAGTTTGTTTTGAAATTGTGATTTCAGTTATTTAGTGGGTTGTATGACAAGGAATGCATGAGTGTTTGGCATACAGATAATTAGACTTCCTTTCGGCCATATTTTGTATGCATAGAGCAGAATGCTTTAACCTTTCGGCTATATTTTGCATGTATAGAGCAGAATGCCTTAACCTTGCCAAATATAATGTAGTTTTAATCTTTAGAGTTCTAACTTTATCGGATCTCGTTAGGTAGTTCACATGACCACGTTCAAACCCTATTAGTAGCAGCTTCCGATAGTTAATTCTACTGACCTGGTTTAAATAAGTGAGTCTCAAATTCGGGTTTGAAGAACATTTAACATAGGCTTTAGCAGTTTCATTAATCCTGTATATTAATCTCCTCTAGCAATTTAACAACATGTTCATCCATGAAATAAGGCACAAAACAATTCACGCCTCATGAACAACTAATCAGATAATCAAATAAGAATCCGAAGTTGGTCAAGCATGTAATTAGCGTGTATTTCTCCTTCTTTCATTTTATTAGAGACGAACATAATAGAAATATAGTCACTGTAGGTTTATCCTTTTAAATAAAAATGAGATGAGCCTCGACAAATAAAAATACACAAGCTGCGGGGCCCTCTAAATGTATATATCAAAATGCTTAGAATTCGGGACAGGCCGTTTAGCGAATTTCGCGGCCTTCCTAAAATAACAATACGCTAGTTGCTTTGGGCGCACCTTTAATAATTTAACCTTCTTAAACACGGGTGCACATTGATGTGACCTGAATCCAAATCTCAACGGAGTCAAAGTATGTCGACAACCACGAGTGCATTGATTGTGACGTGGTTCGAGATGCATTTTCACGATGTTGTAATTCTATAAAAATAAATGATAATAATAAAAGCGGTTTAAACTTAATAAAAGCACGTAATTCATAACATGTATTTAAATCAGATATTTAGCCATTATAACAATTTAAGCGACCGTGCTAGAACCACGGGATTCGAGGGTGCCTAACGCCTTCCTCGGGTCAACAGAATTCCTTACTTAGAATTTTCTGGTTCGCAGACTTCATTTGGAAAAGTCGAAAATTTCCTCGATTTGGGATTCAAGATAAACCGGTGACTTGGGACACCAAAAGCCGAACATTTCCCAAGTGGCGACTCTGAATTAAATAAATAATCCCATTTCGAATATTGTCACTTAAATTGGAAAAACTCCATCGCGCATTTTTACCCTTCGGGGCGGGGCGCGCAAAAAGGAGGTGTGACACAAATAATTAAATAACTAAAAGTACTGTTTTGTTTAGACTCGTTTTATCCATTTTCTCTTTTTATAGTTCTTCTATTTTGTTCACTTTATTCTCTTTGACTTCATAAATAAAAAAGCTCTCTCACCTCTTAAATTCAAAATGCCATAATATATTTGTATATTTGTTTAATAATATTATTTTTAATATATTTTCTGAAATTAAAAAGAAGAAACATTGTCAACGAGAATTCATATATACCCAAAGTAACAACACCAACTTGTTTAGGATTGAATCCTAATATTTGTTCACGGTAAAAATATTTGCTTAAAAGACAATTATTTCATATAGAATAAAGTAGACTTGAACAGAATGAAATTGTATTTAAAAAAATTCATACATTTCTTGCAAGCCTTTCTGCAAAATTTTATTAAGCTTCCTCTAAATTACTGAATACCATGAATATTTTTTTTGGAATAGAGAGATAATACATACCAATAAATCTTTAGGGTTAAAATAGCACGGTTTAGCCAGTTTTCGGACTGGTCATTCAAAAATAGTCAGTGTTTGCTAAGTCATTGAAAAATAGCCACTATTTTGCTGCAACAGAGACCGGTCCAGCATAATATACTGGAGTTCGGTGCACTTGTGTATGAACTTCCAACATATTATGCTGGACCGATATACTTTGCTGGCTCCAGTATAATATACTGGAGACTGGAGCACCGGTGCTCCAAACTTCAGTTTATTATGTTGGACCGGTATATTATACTGGAACTCCAGTATATTATGCTGGAGTATTTTTCCGGATTTTGAGCAGTGATTTCGTTCAGATTTATCTTTACATGAAAAGTGGCTAAATTTCGATTACTTTTGAAACATGGCTATTTTTGAATGACCACCTGTAAATCTGATTATTTTTTAATTTCTCTCATCTTTAGGTGACCACGTTAAGTCAAGTTTTAATTAACGGCAAAGGGTCTGCTATGTCCCTCTACTATTAACAATTGTTTAAAAATGTCCTTCGTTATATTATTTGGCTGTTTAAGTCTCTACCGTTATACTATCACACAAATATACCCCTAATTTTAACGGAGTGCCAGGTGGCAGCTCAGGAACAAAAGGATCTACCCTCTGTTTTAATAGCCTAATCCAATTAAAACCCACCCCTAATTTTTTGCCCATTACCGGCCCGACCCATGTGCATCAAATTCAATCCACAGTTCATGGCAAATTGGCCTAATACCGCCATTTTCATCTTCTTCATACCAACTTTTACCATTAAGCTTCATGTTTCACCACTTGATCGAATGAACAATCAGGAAAAAGAAGTAATTCCATGTTGTAAAACATTTTTATTTTCCTTGTTTTTCAAAGAAAATGAAATTTCTTCAATTTATTTCTCACTCTAACCGAAATGAAAAAATAATATCTCATGGTTAGAAATTAGGGTTGTGAGATTCCACATTTTTTCAATCAAGGTTTTCGAAAAATGCCATAAAAAGAAGAAAGAAAGATTAGAAAGCATAACTACTCTCGGTTCTTCACAATTTTCGGGTATAATTGTAAAAAAAAATTGAAAACCCATTTGCTTTGGAATTATAAATTTGTTGACAGATTCAAATCTGATGGGGCAATATTTGTTGAGCTTAAAATTGAAGATATCTATTAAATTTGAAGAGCAAAAATTAAAAACACCATTGAGCTCTTTTGGATATTGAATCATTAAATCTGAAATTTTTATATGATTTATTTGTTGGAGATTTGGTGTTGTTTGAGTCGTGAAGTTGCAAATCACTTAACGAACCGATTTCAATATATTGTTGCTACATGATAAATTTAGAAATCTAATCATTAAGGATATGTATGAAGATGTTCTTTCGAATTTTTTTAAAAGAAAAAAACCCAATGTTGAGCAAATTGGGTCGGGTAATGCATGGATGAAAAATTAGGGGTTGGTTTTAATTGGATCTTGCTTTTAAAACAAAGGGTGGGTCCTTTTGTTCCTGAGCTGCCACGTGGCACTCCGTTAAAATTAGGGGTATATTTGTGTGATAGTATAACGGTAGGGACTTAAACGGCCAAATAGTAACGAAGGACATTTTTAAATAATTGTTAATAGTAAAGGGACATATTAGACCCTTTACCGTTTAATTAATTTAACTTTTGAAAGCACACTAGTCACAAACTGATAGAGTAATTCTTCTAATTTAACTTGACTATGAATTCTTATAAAATGAAATTTAACATCTTTATTCTAATGTTTAAATTTTTGTTACACGTGTAATGCATTTATTGGTTTAATCACGATTCAGGGCAAAGCTTTCTCCTAAGTCACAAGTACCATATTTGGATAAAATATTTCCAACTAGCATGATCTCTTTACTTTCTTTGTCTTTTTGGCCTGCTCTTACTCCACATTCAACAGGAAAAAATTGCTACAAGTAATTCATGTTTTTTTTCATCTCAATAAATGAAAGTGCAAATCTCTTGTGATAAAACACATCAAATTTATTCAGCAAAGCTATCATTCATTTTCAGCATCATTTCTACGAAGAACCTTTCATTTTTCTTCACTTACCATCTTTGCCTTCCAAAATAGGGCCTACCGGCTAGTATCGACCTGGTGGTGCAAAGGCATTTTCCACCTATACACCCTTACTAAATGCTTTCAAGGACCCCAACCCAAGCCCTCAAAATGTTCTTAACAATGAGCTGCAAAAGCAATTGGGATAGATTAAGCTTCAGGATAGCTGCAAAGGGAGCATATTTTTAAACGCCGTCTGCTATGGCTTGATTTCTGGCAAAGATACTTCATATATCCTGCTGTTATCCGCGTCTAGAACAGAATCCTATCTTGGTAAATGTCCAATGCCTGTATAACCTTCTCTATCAGTAATTTCCTATGTAACCTATACCTGCCAAATGAGAGCAATATGTTAAGTTCGTTCTGCTTGCTTTGAGGCAAGATACAATGATTCTGCATGCAATGACAACTTATTTGATATATTACGTACTTTATTGCTGCTTCAAGTGTTCTCCTGCAGTCGGGCATAGAATCTGTTCACAGTAAACCAAGAAAATGAATAAAAATGTTGGACAACTTTATGACATGAATAGTGATAACTGTTACAAAGGCAACCAATGAAATTACGGCAACTGTGTTAAATCATGGCAAAAACCAAGAATTTTAGTGTTCATGTGAATAGTCAGTCAGTACTGGATCGATGAAAATCAAATCTATCAAAGTAAATCCACATTCAAATCATCATAACTACCCGGATTTTTTTGTCTACAAAATACAGGTGACCATCAAAGCCAAAATTATTCTACCAGAAATTTGGTAGAAACAGCAATGACGCATAAAAAATGGGCTTATCTTTCTTCTTAACATGCATCGTTCCATAGAAGTGCACAATATAAGTTTACCTAGGATTTTCTGGTCTTCGTCAGAAGTTGTGGGGAATTCTGCAAGCATCTGGTGGCATTCTTCTTGCAGTTCTTTTACTGCTTTCCTCTCTAAACTTGGAATTGGAGGGAGATCTCCATCTGACCAAGTAGGCAACGTTCTTGCTGCTGCTATGATTGCTCCATCGACAAAACTATCTCCATCATTCGATAGCCTACCTGCTACAAGTTTTAAACAAGAATTCTGGACATTAATTGCACAGCTAGATTGGATAAGAGGAGCTAGTATATAAAAAAGATTCTGTACGACCCATACTGTTATGGTAATATTCTCCAGGGAGGCCAGATATGTTAAAGACCGATAAGAAAGTGTCTAGATGAATTTTGGCATCTCCAGTGAAATGAATGACATCCCAAGGGTTCTGCAATATCAAAGATATATAGTCAGTGTCAAAAAAAAAAAAGAGCAGTCACATCTAAATTCATTTCCATGTCATGGAGATAGATGGCCTTGAAAACTAATTAAATCATAAGCTCTGTCAAGGTAATTCTTACACGATGCAATACGGATGACTATCTTTTCTCTTTCTTCCTCTGATTCAGTACAAATATCTAAATTCTTTGAGCGTCATCGAGCAAAACTAATTAAATTAAAACTCAAGCCTACTCAAAATTCTATGTTTAAATGCCCAAATTAGTCTATTCTCCATTTATAACACGCACCTCAGAAGCTGGAGACAAGGACAATAACTGGGGGGGGGGGGGAATTCCTTCACTCTAACCCTTTTCTCTTTCACTTTTTAGTTTATCTCATCTTCATTTTACTTTCATCTTCACTTGTCAGGGCTTAATGAGCTATCCATAATCTCCAATATTTATGGATAGTAGATATTAACTGTCCGTTTACAGCGGTTTCTTGTCATTCATTTACTGTTGCATTCTTCTAAAACAGATTATGGCGATGAATATCACTACACAAAGTCAGTAGTACAAGGGCCTTCGAGTTGGAATTTTTCATACTTTCAGCAGAAAAAGCACAACACAGCTACTTTTTCTCAGGAAGAGTAAGGAAAGACTACATTACCACAGGTGATGAAAAACCATATCTCTGCATGAAAAAATTATTCTTCTGTCCAGCCATGTAATCAACAGTCATCTGCAAGAATTCATAAAGGCCATTTTAGGTCATATTAGCAAGTTATGCAATAGAATGTGAGAAAGCATGGGAGAAAATATTATTATTCACATGTCTTAACAATGATACAATGAGCCCTATATATATATATATAATACATGTCTTACTCCTAATACATATGAGATTAAGGTTATTTAATACTATTTAACTACCAAACTAACACTCCCCCTCAAGCTGGTGCATATAAATCATATGTACCGAGCTTGTTACATATATAACTAATACGAGGACCAGTGAGGGACTTGGTGAAAATATCAGCAAGCTGATCATTCGACTTCACAAATTTTGTAGCAATATCCCCTAAGAGTATCTTTTCTCTGATGAAGTGAAAATCAATCTCAATATGTTTAGTCCTCTCATGGAACACCGGATTTGATGCAATAAGAAGGGCAGCTTGATTATTGCACACAAGTTCCATCTGGGGATGTCACCAAATTTCAACTTCTTGAGCAATTGTTTGATCCAAATTAGCTCACATGTAGCCATAGTCATTGCTCGATATTCTGCTTCTGCACTAGATCGAGCAACTACATTTTGTTTCTTGCTCTTCCAAGACACCAAATTGCCTCCTACTAAAACACAATATCCAGACGTAGAACGTCTGTCACGCGCTCGCCGGAACCCTAGCTTCTGACAGCGCGTGTGGAGGGTTCTGCCGGAGATGTTCACTGGGGTTTGGTCGCCGGACGATGACGGATCTTGTGGTAGTGTTGGATTTTGCACAACACTGACGGGGAGAGAGATAACGCAAACAACTTTGAAAAAGTCGCCGGAAAATTGAGGCATGACGACTTCTGCTTTGTATTCTAGTTCCCGGATGTGTCTCACCACTACGATTTTGATACCATGTGAGAAAGCACGGGAGAAAATATTATTATTCACATGTCTTAACAATGATACAATGAGCCCTATATATATATATATATATATAAAATACATGTCCTACTCCTAATACATATGGGATTAAGGTTATTTAATACTATTTAACTACCAAACTAACAAGTAATAAAGATAAGCAGGGCCGCATATAATTCAGGTGGTGACATCCATCACAAATACATTACCAACTATCTAGAAATGATAATCCTTCATTAAGTACACATTATCAAAAAACTAAATAAGGTCAAAATAGGACAAACAAGAATCTCATTAACAATTTTCCTTTCAATTCACCATCCAAAGAAGAAATAATTTTAAAATTTCCTTTCTCATTCGTTCCCCCATCATGGAAAATCTAAAAAAGCAACACCAAGAAATAAAGCTAGAAGGAGACAAACGAGAATGCTATTTAAGAAGATCATTCACAAAAGAAATACTAGCAACTAATGCATGTAGAAGAGAGAGGACATAATTTTCATAATGCTTCTATTCTCATTAAAAACAGAGCAGCACAGTGAATTTAACCTTATAATCTGACAAGCTGTCACATTAGAAGGAAGCATAACGTGTAACAAAGATCATAATACCGCTTTAGCATCATTGCTACTTATATCCCATGCCTGTCACGTGTCACCAATGCAAACCTACCTCTTTCAGTGATCAATTATACAAGTTTCCCATCTTTCCTGCGTAATATCGCTTTAGCATCATCGCTACTTATATCCCCTGCCTGTCACCTTGACCTATGCAAAACTACCTAATTCGGTGATCAATTATACAGTTTCCCATTTTTTTCTTTTCTTTTTTCCTTGCTGCAAAAGGCGAGGCTTCGCATGCTGTTGAACAGGAAAGGAAGTCAGTGGCATCAAATAGGCCATCCTTAAATATGCAAGATTGTGATGTAAGAAACGCCTTTGGGGCGTAGAATAAGCAAGGCTCTGATGTAAGAAATGCATCCTTAAAAATAAGATAGCCCTGCATATCATATATTATGACCTATGATAAGCAAGAAAATGGAGTACAAATATTTTCTGCACCATTTAATGTAAGAAATGCCTTTTGGGCAGAACATAAGCATGTGAGTCATGCATTTTCTCCCACTCCCCACATACCATCTTCTCCAAATGAATTATCCAAAATAAGTAGACTCATTGACAAAGCTAGTTACTTTTTTTGATTAGGCAAGGTAAACATTTACAAGGCTAGTTATTTTCTCTATGCAATAAGCTGCGCCTACTAATACACACACATCACAATTCAAATGAAGCCCTCACTAGATCTAGACCGCTAAGAAGATTTACCTCATCTCCTTTTCTAATTCTTTGTCCTGCATTTATCATCACCTCCAGCATGCGGTCCTTGAAGCGCCAATGGAAAAAGCAGTTTGGCTGGAAAGAATGATTCATCATATCTGGAGAAGAGATGAGTAAAATATTAGAAGGATTTTCTCTCAAAACAAAGTTTGATCTAAAATGCTAAGATAATTGCAAGCAGATCTTCCTTGAAAATAAGAAGAATCCCTGACTAATAAGTTTTTAGTTTTTGAGTTGTCCCTTAAACACCAGCCACATTGGGATTGAGAC
Organism: Nicotiana tabacum; assembly: GCF_000715075.1. NCBI lineage: Eukaryota > Viridiplantae > Streptophyta > Magnoliopsida > Solanales > Solanaceae > Nicotiana > Nicotiana tabacum. The sequence continues at coordinate 99,015,671 of NC_134082.1, read as the reverse complement.
ACAGTAGTAGTTCCTGCTGACGTTCTTTTGTTGTTGTAAGCTGTAATATTAGTTCAACACCTTTCAGGTTCCTGAACATCTACAGATTTGACTGGCTTTAATAGATTAAAGCACACTTTTATTATATCTATTTCTTTTTGTGGAAGTTTCTAAAATATGTGAATTACAAAAGAAGCCATAATTCGCAGTTCGCACAGCTACATCGCCAATCAACATCAAACTTTAGGGCTAGAAAGTCAAAGACTCAACGAGATAACAGTTACTTATCTTTACTTAGCAATTAATGGAGAGAGAAGAAAAATAGCAATACCATTAACAAGTCTTTCACGTCATATCAAGTCAAAGGTACTGGCACTGTTAATAGATCTTAGTCACCAATTTTCCTCTCATAATCACCATTTTTCTTCCAGCTATCAGTGTCCTTCAGTAGCTCACAATGTTCCTTCGCATTTTCAAGAAATTTTCCATAAAAACGGAAGGGGAAAAAGAAAAGAAAGCAAGCACAGTTTCTCGTAATCAAATCGAATTTAGATAGAGCATTTGACCAGGACTAGATTTTCAATCAACAAGTCCAGTACTAGAGATGTCTCATCTTGCCTCTTCTAGTATGAGACACACAGATAGACAAAAACACACACACCAAGGCTGAAACCAAGGGAGGATAGGGAAGAATCTGAGTTTTTGGGTAGAGAGGGAATTCAAAAGCTGATATAGTATTTTATTTTCGAGGGACATGTTCTCTTTGATAGAAAAATAGTAAATGGAAATTTTGGAAAACAGATTTTCCTCCTGTAAAGTACTCTCTCTGTCCCATATGGCCTGGTATGGTTTACAATGTTGACTACTTGATTAACTGCAGTCTAACATCGGAAATTGAATAATTAAAATTTTGAGAATAAACATTGTACATGAGACTACATAAAACCCACTATGAACCATGTATTTCTTATAAAATGTGATCAAAGAAATATTAATTATCATTAGGGTGGAAGAAGAATGTTGTTTTCCCAGTAATAGTAAGTAGGTATGACAGAGAGGCAAAAGCTCACAAGGAGGACTGCTATTTCCAAAATTTTGGACAAAATCTTTCACATAGTACAGACTATTCTCATTTGCATGGTTTCAGGAAACTGAAAATGAAAGATATTTCTCACTGCTTAACTTGTTATTGCAGTTACATATCTGCTCTTTTGATCCAGTTCATGTAAAGATAAAAGTACACATGAGCATCACCCAAGACCAATCAAAACGAAAAATAAATAAATGATGTCATTCATACTAACTTAAAAATATCTAAGTGAGTTCAGTCTGTCAAAATAGGGTGCTGCATTGTGTAAACAAACTTAAAGCCAACTATTTCACTATTGGAGTTTGGAGAAGGACAGAAATACAACTCTTCTCACCAGCATAAGGTACCAACAAATTTGCATCTTGAACCAGTGCACCAATTCTCATTTGCAAGTTGATGCTTCGAGATTGTGCTATACACATTGCCCAAATAAATCTCTCAGGATCCCGAGCAAGACGCTTTATTTTGAGGGGTACTGCAGAATGCTAAACAAATAAAAAAAGTCAAAAGACAGTGTTAATAGACAGGAATTTGGAGGAAAGAGATTGAACAAGATTGTCTATACCCAATTTTTCTCCCAAAACTCAAGTGCCCGTTGTTGCTGTTCTCTCATAGTTGAAGCAAGCTTCTCGTCTTGCAACTCCAAAAGGTCCTCCTACATCACACAAACCATTAAGAAGCAAGAGCGTGAACGTGTCAGGCACAAACAGCAAGTGTTCATTTATAACTCTGGAATTGACATTCTAGAAATTACTCTACCAAGTACATGCCCAGCTGACTAATAGAAAATGCAAATCACAGAAGTGAAGAAGCTTCAACCAGATATTGCTTTTCAGTTAGATAACCAAAATGGTTCTTCCGAATTAGACTTTTTGTGCTGTTTGCAACAAATCTTTCTGACCAAAACCAGCCCAGCTGACTTATGGAAATGTAAAGCACAGAAGTGAAGAAGCTTCAACCACATATTGGTATTTCCGAATTAGACCTTTGTTGCAGAAGAGTGGTTCAACGGTCATGCAACAGAACAAGACTCAGTAGAAGAAACTTATCTTAGAAATTTAACATCTTATTCCTACGGCACCCACGAAGGTGTGCTTTTTTGCATGGCTAGCGGCGAGGGGAGTGATTTTGATTGCTGAAAATCTGCGAAAGAGAGGAATTACACTTGTTTAGTGGGTGCTACATGTGTAAAAGCTCAGGGGAAGAAGTTGATCATCTTTTGTTGCATTGCGCTGTGTCTTCGGCTTTATGGAGGGCAATCCTGAATCTTTTTGGTATTCAATGGGTGATGCCAAGCACGGTAAAGGAAATGTTATATAGCTGGGCCAGTTTCCGTAGAAGAAGAAAGCAAAAGGCGTGGAAGTTCGCCCCGTTAGCTCTCATGTGGATAGTTTGGGGGGAGAGAAATAGGAGAGCTTTTGATGGGATTAAGTCTCCTTTTTCACATCTTAAGAATAGTCTTTTATCTTTGATCGCTTTTTGGTGCACTCATATAGCCCCTACTTATATAGAAGATTGGGCGTCTTTTGTAGAGAATCATGTTCTGATGTAAATTCTCTACTTTTTGGTATACTTCCTGTATACGGGTGTTCTCTCCCTTTTGATTAATACAATTTACCTTATCAAAAAAAATGTCCTAAGGTCACATAACAGTGTGAATATCACAAAAGCTTTTTTCTTTTCACACATTTCAAGTTACTCCAACTTGAACCTCGGCAGCACCATAACAAAATGAGGATTAGTTTTGTGAATGCATAGCATTTCTGTAGAATCTTCTTGAAAATATTACATTAATTATAAGCATCAAAATTTGGATGATACTCATATTCAAACCTCGGTGGCTAGAAGGAAGCTAGTGCATTCATCATCACTAGGTAAGAAGTCTCCATAAAGCTGCCAAAAGTTGTCCTTGCAATCAAAAGCATATAAAAGAAGGCATGCCAACCTCAGATCCGAATCTGTCTGCCATAAAAAGGTAAACTATTAAAAAATAACAAGAGATCTTGGAATACCAAAATAAAAATGACAAAATCAAAGAATAAACAACTAAAAATGCTGATAAATATTGTCCCATGTGAACCATCAGAAAAGATTTAATAGGAAAAAATGCGTCTTTTTACCTCAGGATTAGTTGAATTGATAATGTCGAATATTGGATGTCCCACAGGTATGATATCTGGAAAAAACATCCAAGGAAGCTTTTTGCTTATGGTTAACATCAGTTCTAGAGGAATTTCCATTATTACCTGCATGACAAACAAACCTCCTCATTCATTGACCTGTAAAGATTTTAGTGATAACGAAAAGGTGTGAAGATAATCAATGACAAAAGAGGAATCAAAAGTCAAGCTAATGCCAAGTGAATTAGACACAGTCTAAAACTAAAGGCGAAGATAGAATACACTACAGCAGGAGAAGAATTAGAAGTGCCAAGACACTGGCCCTATATAACTTATCGTTGTTAATAAGTAAATGAGTGAAATAAACTAAGGATACTCATCCCAGAAAGAAGGGAGGGAGAGTAGATTAAAGGGTATTATAATTTTTGCATGTCCTTTTTTCCACTCAGTCCAATTTTCGGTGGTAGATGAAGTTCATCGTTAGGTACAGCTAAACATTGATGGATCACCGAATTCGACACTGCTTCCAATGGTAAAGCTATATATTCCTTCAGGAGAATGAAAACTTTCCACATATAAACATAGTGTAAGGTAGTGCTCACCCTAGCTCGACGGAGAGGCTCCACGTCTCTGGAAGCAAACACTCCATACCCATCCGGTCCCTCCCTGAATTCTATTCCGTAGGCTCGAAAACTTCTAACATATCCTATTTTATAGAAATCAGGATCTGCCAGTTCCAGCTGTTCATGAAGAAATATTATATCACCATAATCAACAGTAAGAACAAAAGAAAATAAGGATAATTTGAAATAACCAAATAGAACATATAGGAAAATATATATATTCAACGGCTTCTCAAAAGAAAATCAAAGGACAAAGACAAAGAAAAGAGAGGGAATTTAACCATTACAGTAACTATGTAATAACGGAGATGAAATATCTATACATGAAATGTGAGAGTGAACATCTAACTGAAAATGTTAAGGCATATAGGAAAAAGTATGCAGTGCCGAAACTCTTACAGCAGAAAAGAGCACTTGAACAATGAGCTTACTATTGTTATATATAATATATAATTTATATAATTATCATTAATAAGAGATTTCAATGTTTTTTCTTTTTCCTTTTTTTGAATTTAGTTGAGGTTGTCTGGTTTCTTCTCTCTCGTTATTTAGTGCATTCACCCCCGCTTCAATTTTGGTCTTTCCTCCTCTATATACATTCATTCTTTTTGCTGTTTCTGAAGATTTCACTTTCCAATTTCAACTCAGTTTTCTTGAATTAGTTATTTCTCTTTATAGAGCAACAAGTAAGTCATTATATCTCATTAGTATATAAATTTTATAAAAATAAATTTAAGGTATCTTATTATTGTTTGTTTTTAGGCCCCCAATTCTATTGAGCTGGCCCTGACGATTAACTAACAGGAACTTCAAGAACATGAAAAAGAAGAAAACTTGTGGAAAGTAAAAGGTACCTGAGAAGCAGGAGTATCATGGGGTTGAGAAGGGGGTGTAAAAAGAGGAAATGCAGAAGGAGTTGGAGAAGAATCATAACCCTCTAGAGTGGAAGAAGTTGCAGCGCCATTAGCACTTGCAGTAACTCTCAAGGGTCTGCTTCTTCCCTTGTTACTACTACATATAATAATGGGTTGCTTTTGCAACGGTGCAGCACATCCTTGTCTCCACAACTGGTTCAATCAAATATATAATCAACAACCAGAAATAAAGAGAAAAAAAACATTGTTGGGTGTTTTGGATGTGTTACCTGATGCTGAAACTCTGGCTGGTGGAACAAGTTTGTTGGTTGTTGAATTAGAATGGTTGAAGAAACCATTTTTACAGCGCTGTATTGGGAATGAGCTGAAAATTTTAGTGGAATTTCAGTAAAGAGAATTGTTTCATAGATGTATTTTAGGTTCTTGGAACGTTATCCACTCTACTGTCAGCATAACAAACCCACAAGGGGTTTTTCCGGGGTTTTATTTTCTTTTTTTAAAAATTCAATACTAGCGTGGAGTAAATAAATTTTATAAATAAATTCCTTGGTTATTGTTGATGGTAAAAGTCGCCTGTCCCATCTGGGATAAAGAATAATTAACCACGTGAGTTTTAAAATTGTGCTCAGTTTTGATTTCATTTTATAAAATTTGAGATTTGGCAAAAGAAAAACAAAAGTAGTACAATCTATGATGCTAAGTCACATCCTCTTGTAGTATATATTGATGTGATCCTAAAATGACAGTTTAGTGGCAGTGTAACAAACTTAAATTCTTATAAGTGAGCTCTACCACACGGCTCTAGAGTAAGAAGAAAGAGTAAAAATCCTAAATGCACTGTAGCCTCCTGCTTATAAGTGTGGTGCATGACACATTCATAAACAAGACTCTACTAGACACGGCTTGTAGACATACCTAGGAAAGAACTGCTTTGATACCACTTTTGTCACGATCCAAACCGATGGGCTGCGACGGGCACCCGGTACCTTACTCAACCGAGTACCAACGTAATGTATCTTTCTTATTAAATCATCATATACACATGACATACGGGCCTAATAGGCCAACATAATCATTTATAAACTCAAAACATAGGCCGACAAGGCCGTACAATCTTTCACGTACATGACATATGTCTACAAGCCTCTAAGAATACATAAAAACAATGCCCACTCAAGAACACCTTCATTCATACATAAAATGGTTAACATATAAATCCAATCGCGTCCTTCAAAAACTACCACATTGTTTTCATGAAAGTTTTACCACAACATTTCTCTAATAACTGATATGAATTGATTCAATTAAGTAGACATGATCAAGACCTATAATTTACCATTCTGTAATTTCATCATGTTGGCAGAATATTTACTATAGAAATATGCTAATACTTATAACACTCAGCATAAACAACTCACTTATACATGAAATTATCTTGCAATATTCTCTCAAATTACTATCAAAATTTTTAGTTAAGGATGACAGGAAAGTTCACATTTTAGGTATTTACTTATTTCTGATAGTTATTTATCAGACTTGGAAACTCTGCTTATGTAATTGTGTAAAGCATAGTCCGCCCGCCTAATATTATGATAAATCATCAGAATACTCGAGAGATCTGAATGAATCAAAGGATTGATACATATCATTCCAACTAATTTAGGACCAAGACTTAGTCCATTAATAAATATATCAATGTTGGACAGGGTTCATCCATTAGCTGTGATGAGGCAAATGCAATGAACTTCCGCGCCATCTCCCACTATTTTGAATAAACAATCTGGAATTCATATAATATTTGCAGTGGCCTGACTGAAGAACCTTTACCATCTCCACCGCCATCGGCTGCTTGGTCATATCAACCATATTTTCATGGTATGATATACAAAAGCTTAACCATGACATATTTCTGAGTCTCCAAAATGAATGGACAGTTCAAGATTGTAAGATGAAGGGAGCAATCTGGCTCTACAAGATCATTACCCAATAGGAATTTCACTGGTCACTTGTTACATGATCTCCTATATCCCACCAACAGTTCCAAGGTACTGGAACGAAAAGTTAACAGCACCAAAATGAAAATCCACAAATAGCCGGTTGTCTTTTGCTTCAAGATAAAGATGAAGTAGAGGAACAATTGAGAATGAATTGCAACAATGAACCAAGATGCTAGAGAGGAATATCAATACTGCAAGAAAAAAATAATAGTGCATCAGATCTGAAGCCAGGGAGCCATGTCAAATATCAGGAAAAACATTTAGATGTTCTACAACAAAAGCATCTTCAAACTTTCAACTAATCTAACCAAAGAATACGACAACAATTAAAGCCCAACAACATCACTATGCATAGGAATCAATTTTTATTTCATATTACAACCAATTAGATCTCATCTCCAGCTATGCATACACTAGAAGATCTTCAATGTAAAAGCGACTGAGTTATGATGTTCATGTCCCCAAGCAGGGCTGATTTAATGATGCCTAGATTCTATTGTCGGCAGCACTACTTGAACCCCAGACAAAGACAAAACAAGATATCACAAATTTGTGTCACTCTGTATTAAAGAGGTGATCGATGTCATCCCCTTAGGTTTTAACACATGGAGCACCAGACAGTATACAAAATCTCTTATTGAAATGCTTGATGCTTTCTTATCACTGAACTAGAGTAATACACCTGGAATAGTTTCACCATTACAACCCTACTGGAATTAGTAATTAATATAACTTTTCTTTTATCTTTTCATGTTTCTTGTTATTGGATATTGCAAATAAGTCCAATAGGTGAAGAAGAATCCCAAATATGCACTATCGAGTTGCCTAAGAAACGAAAATGAGATCTGTCTGTTTACCTACTACTCCATCGAGGGCCAAAACATAAAATGAAATATTAGGGATGGATCACTCACAAGAAGCAAGAGGTATGAAGTATTCTGCATCCACAAATTGAGCTGCCAGGAAAAATAATAGACAGCATAGCCAATGGTAACTCTTTTCCCTTTTAAAAAAATCATTTACCAGCTTTTCTTTATGAAACTTTTCCAGAGAGCTTGATCATGGTAACCATTCTGTTAAGTAATACAAAATGCTGATAATGTTGTATAGGAAGTTATTTGTCAAAGCTCTTCCTTTTTTCTTGGAACACCGTCATGGTGCATTCTTGATATCTAGAATAAAGGGATAAGAAATAGTAGAGTTATTAACAGTTTAAAACTGAGAAGCTTAAACAACACAATATGCAACCTTAAACCCACTCTCCATATTAAACACGAAGCCTTCTCTCCCTGTTCTATCTTTTCTTTTTTTCTTTTTTGGATGACAGTGGAGTTAGGTCAAGAAGCTAAATACATCAGGAACTGAAGCCCTGAATTAGAAATGCGCTTCTGTCCAAAGGTTGAATTACGTTGAATGAAGCTTGTCCTTTCCATCTTTTGCTTAATGCGCAACTGTTTACGAACGCAAAGATGCACGGAAACTAAGAGAAGGCTATATAAAGAAGGCAAGTCCTATCAAGTTCCAACCTTCCTGTACAACAAGCAAGGAGTCATAAGAAGCATACTCTTCTACTGGTTTTCCTGTAAATATTTTCAGTCTAGCTATGCATATTTCTGTGTTTTCCTGCATCTTTATGTGTTGCCCATTATCCACCTTTATCCACAATTTTCAAACCACGTTTCATTATCTTGAAACTTATGATTAAATAAGTTATTACAACTTAAACAATTAGAGACAATATGAAGACTTTTGCAGCATATTTCTTCTGTCTTGCGCTGCTGCTTAAAACATTCAGCAGTACTTACACCCCAGCCACCAACCATCCATGGATGTGAGAGAGACAGGATCTTGCGAGACACTTATTTTTAACCTCACATGCAACTTATAAGTGCATCTAATTAACAATAGAAATAAAAACTAGAAGAGTGGTGTGGGGACGGGATACTGAAGGTATATAAGTTATAACATATTCCAAGCTTGATGGTAAGTCAAACAGACATGTACCTTCCGAAGAAAAAGATTAAAGCATTTAAGCTTGTTAGACGCAGAAGTGCATTCTTATAAAGCTGACCGCTTTGACACTTCATTTTCCACAACGAGATATTTTGTGTTCTACCTTTGTCTGCTATTGCTGGTACAGAACATTGCATGTAAATAAGCATTTTTGGAAGTTTACACTTCTGATAAAAAGAAAGCAAAATTGAGCAAAATAGAGGAACAAATCAGTATGACAACTATCCCACGGAGAAATAACAAAGATATGTATAGTATCATGCAAGAACAAACTAAATTGATTATATGACCATTGTTAGAGCCACTGAGAATGGATCGAAGCTATAAACACTAGTTGATTAAACTACAAGTTGATATGTCCGCTATATAACGAAGTAAATCTGCACAAACTTAGCTGATATTCAAGGATGCATAGCCTTAGAACACAATTTGAGAACCAACTTGAGTGAAGCTCATAATTCAGAAGTGCAATCACAACCATTTTCATTTTAGTCTTCTCTTAAAGAAAAAAAGCAGCACAAGCACAAAGCATATTGTATAAAACCAAATAGCATTAGCCACCAATGGAGTCATCATTTTGCCAAATTAGTTACCTTATTCTCTCTATTCAATCCAATCTGAGATGACACTATCCAACAAAGCAACCACTTCCTCATTTCCCTTATCCCCATTCTCAGCACACTTCAAAGCTTCATTCAGTTCTTGTGCCTCCTTAATCCTAGCCTCCCTCAACAAACTTCTATACACACACATTCTCACCTCATCCCCAACCTTCAAATTCCCAACTACCATCATCCTCAAAACCTTCAATCCTTCCACAACCATACCATTCTTGCAAAACCCATTTACAAAAAGAGCACACAATCCATAATCTACAACACAAGGAAAATCAGGCCTTGACACCCAATGGAAAATCTTTAAAGCTTTCTTGGCCTGTCTGTCTCTAAAATACAAAGAAACTAACTTTTTACAAATGGGTATTAAAAAAGATTGAGTCTTTGGGGTATACTTGAGGCGGTTGAGGAAGTACATGGGTTGTGTAAGGTCAGGTTCAAGAGAGAGCCTGTGAATGAAAATGGAAAGGGAGAGTGATTCTAAAGATGGGTTTGTGAGAAAAGCTGTGGTTATGAGATTTGCAGCTTCTTTGAGGTGGTGTGAAGAGCATAAACGTGGAATTAAAAGATTGATTTGTGTAAGCTCTTCTTGGTTCAGAGAAGTGGTTGTATTTGTGCTTGTTGTGGTGGGTTCTGTTTGGGAAGATGATGTGAAAGGCAAAGAATTAGGAGTGAAACGCGAGACAAGGGATTGTGAAGAAAGGAAACGCAGTTTTAGAAATGATCTCATGGCTGTAGGGCTTGAGGGAACTATACTGAATTACTGATACTGAGCAGAACAGCCATTAAATGGTGTAGCCTGCAGGTCTAAAATAGATGCCTCTAAACGTTATTAGCCCATTAATTTTGTTAAGAATGAGCACTTTTGGTCTTATTACCGCCAGGGGGTTAAAAAAAAAAAAGAAAAAAAGCTACAAATATTGTAGCTGGTGGGGGAATAGAACCAGTGACGGTTTTGAAATCTCTTAATCACTAATCTATGATTTTATGGAACCTATCATATGCTAGCTCGCCTAAACAAAATAAACACTGTGTCAATTACATCTTTTGCTCTAAATTAGCACAACTACGATTTGACCTTGCAAAAGATAATTATACTCCATTTAATCGCACTCCATGTAATTAGACACCAAATTTAATAGTTTTGATCTTTTTTAAATAATTAAACACTCAAGTTCAATTGATAAATTATCACATCAAAGTTTTGAATTTAAGTTCTTAAAACTCGAGAAAATTGTATGAAATAAATCCAAATTTTAAATTTGAGGCCTAAGATTTATGCAGTTTCTACTTAATAATGATTAGATTAGCTTTTAAATCAGAAATAGCACAAGTTTGTCATTTTTAGTCATATTATTTAAATTATAGTTATTTTTATAACATATTAAAAGCTTAGTCAGATTTAATAATTTTCAGACAATTATTTATTGGCACCGCAGGCTAAAAGCTTTTTTGTCAATATTTTTTTTTTCAAAGTTAAAATATATGGCTAAGCGTTTAGAAGGAAAAAAAAAATACTTTTGAGTAGAAATAGAAGTAGTTTTGGAGAAGCAGAAAAATAGCTTCTTCCCAAAAAGAACTTTTCTAAAAAGTAGTTTTGAGAAAATACACTTAGAAGCAGTTTTTAAAAGCTTCATTAAACACTAATTGCTGCTCAAAAGTGCTTTTTAAATTAATTAACCAAATGCAAATCACTTCTCACCAAAATAAGCTTGGCCAAACATGCTATTATTCTTAAGGTCTGAAATTTTGAACGTTCAGACTTAGCTAGCGTTTGTCCATAGATTCCCAAATTTATTTTGAAAAATCTGATTTGGGTAAAGTTTGGTTTGAAGATGAAAATGTGTTTGGACATGAGTTTTCAAAACATATTTCACTGTTTCTTTTTTGAAAAAAATATGAAACATGACTTATATCCACAAGTTCTAAAAACTATCACAAATACCCAATAGTACTTTCATAAAAAAAACAGTACCTTCATCAATAACATTCATTATATTATTGCAAACCATAGTCCTGAACATAAATAAACTTGGTACAAAATTATCATTTTTATAATGAACTACATAATATAGTATCAGATGACCGAGAAGAGGAAATAATATTATTACAAAATAATAAATTGTGGGCTCTTTTATAAAATACAAAGTTTGGGTTTTAGGAATTTGTTAAAATATGGATAAAATTTATGAACATATATTTGCCAAAAAAAATCCAAATATATTTTGACAAAATCTATGGCCAAATGGATCCTTAAAGTTTGATTTGAAGGCGATTAAATTTTAAATACTTTGTAAATTCTGGTCATGTTTTAAACAAAAGGGGTATATGTGCATATCGCCCCATAAACGGGCAGACTGCAACCCTACTTCTACGCCGACCCGATCCGTTTTCCATATTATGCTCACTGTCGCTTAAACCCCTACCGCCAATAGCCTTTCATGCTTTGAAGCAAAACCATAATCAGAAAAAAAAAACGGCACCAATTCGTTAAAGGTTTTAGCTGTTTATGTTGAATTTTGCTAGCAACAGAGCACAATGTAAGAATTATTGCCTTTTGTATTGAGATTTTGAGTTTCTGTTTATCTGTAAATGCAAACATTTGAATTATCTCGTTCAGGTTGTAAGAATTATTGCTTTTTCTGTTGGTTTATCTAATTTGAATAATACCTAGGATGGAGTTTAGTCTTTCTGGTTGATTTGGGATGCAAAGATTTGATTTTTTCTATGTGGAGTTGCAAGAATTATGCAGTATTTTTGTTTAAGTTTGAATTTAAGGAGTACCAGAATTCAGTTTTTGAGTTTCTGGTTGATTTTTAAATGCAAATATTTGAATTATCTTGTGCAGGTTGTAAAATTATTGCTTTTTTCTTTTTGTTTATTCAATTTGAATAAACTCAAAATGGAGTTTTGTGTTTTTGGTTAATTTGGGATGCAAAGATTTGATTTTCTCTTGGTGGGGTTGTAAGAGTTATTGATTATGTTGGTGTACGTTTGATTAAAGAATACCCGAATTCAGTTTTGAGTTTTTGGTTGATTTAACTTTTGGAGTTGGTTCTTTTGGATAGTGTTAAAATGTTTAATATGTATTTTTTTGTATTGAAGGTCCCGAATATGTGTGAAGAATTTGCCGAAGTATGTAGCTGAGGACCGCCTCAGAGAATTCTTCTCCCAGAAGGGGGAAGTCACTGACGCCAAGCTCATGCGTACTCAGTTAAGTTTCTTTCCATTTTATTCTTCCTACTTTTCTGTTTGATAGTAATATGAGCTGTAGAGAATCCTAAATTTGTTGGACCGAAACGGGTAAAAATGCCGGGAAACTGATACAGAGAGCCGTGACAGCCAACCACAACTAGTAAAAAACTTGTTATTTATGTAAAGTAACATTAAGGGTTTTCAGTTGTTTTTGATGTTTTCTACAAGAACTGACTTTTGGACTGGTATATATAAGCTGCTATTTGCTTGTATGGGGATCTTTGGGATATATTTCTGACTTTGAATTATTTCATGTTCGAATGATTTTCATTTTTCACGTTAAGCAGAGATGGGAAGAGCAGGCAATTTGGATTTGTCGGATTTCGAACGGAGCAAGAAGCTGAGGAAGCTCTCAAGTATTTTGACAAGTCCTTCATGGATAGTAGCCGTATTATTTGTGAGGTATGTTTTTTCTGCTTCAATTACTCTGATATTCTGCATACATACTTAGTGCAGTAAGAAAATGCATATCTCTATTCCATATTCTGTAAAGACTTGTAGGTACGTATAATTCAATTATAAAAGATGGCACCTTCATAGTTTTTTTTCCAAGTAATCTAGAGAAAATCTCCTCATGGAAGTTGTTGTAAGCTCCGGAAGATCTTGTTGGGTGTTATTTATATTGCATTTCTATTTTTCATTGTGAAATATTTGAATCTATATTTTCGTAGGTTGTCAATAATTTAGTTTTCTTACCTTCATTAGGTAGGGGTAAGGTCTGCGTACACATTACCCTCCCCAGACCCCACTTGTGGGATTTCATTGGGCTTCTTGTTGTTGTTTGTCGTCAATAATTTATTTTTTCTATAAGAGAGTAGTCATTTTCGGAGGTATGGGTAAATGATAACATAAGATGCATTTGCATATGGCCAGGTTGCTAGGAAAATTGGGGATCCAAATATCCCTCGTCCATGGAGCAGGCACACTTTGAAAAAAGAAGAGAAGCCGACAAAAGAGGATGAGAATGCAAAAGTAAAAAGAAGTTCTAAGTCTGCAGGTTTAAAAGGGGACAAAGTGAACAGTAAACAGGAGAGTAAAGATGAGGATCCTCATCTTCAAGAGTTCCTTGAAGTTATGCAGCCTCGGAGTAAGTCAAAGTTGTGGGCAAATGATACACTAACAGCTCCATCTCTTGCCCGAAGTAAAAAGGATGCCAATAAGCAATCCCAGAGAAAAGAGAAGAGCCAGAAAAAATTGGATGCTGATTACTCGGAGGTAGATGAAGTTGGCAAAAAAGAAGAATCTCTTTCAGATAGTGAAGAATCTGAGAAACCTGACGGCTCCCGTAATGATGAAGTTATGACTGATATGGATTATTTCAAAAGTAAAGTGAGGAAAGATTGGTCCGACTCAGAAAGTAGTGAAGACGATGACAGTGATAACGAAAGTGACGCTGAAGGTGGCAAGAGTAGTGAAGATGCAAATGCTAGTAATATCCTTGAACCTGATGATAGAGAGGAAATGTTGAATGATGAGTTCTCCAGATTTAACAATGGATCACTTGACCCTGCTGACCCTTCATCAAGTATTAAGGATGAAAAAGAAGAAGATCTGGAGAGTGGACGATTATTTCTTCGTAATCTTCCATACACTACTACGTAATGCATCTTCTTTCTTTTTCCCTTTCATTTTTTGTGTGATTTGAATCACTATATGTTGTTGAGTGTTTAAAGATTTTAATGTGCCTAATATGTGTTCTTGTTAAAATAATTGGTTCTGTGACTCAGGGAAGAGGAGCTGGAAGAGCATTTTAGAAAATTTGGCAGTGTCTCACAGGTTCATATTGTTGTTGACAAAGATACAAAGCGGTCCAAGGGAATTGCATATGTTCTCTATTCATTACCAGAATCTGCTGCTAGGTACCTGTCAATCAGCATCCAAATTCTAAGCTACTGCAATTTTTTAAATCTATTACTTTACCTGCAAGAAGCACACTGATATTCATGCTATAAATTCCGTGTCCTATATATATTAGTGCATGTATTGACTTTGCATGTTCTGGTGATTCCTCACATTGTACATTTATTGTTCTCCAGGGCATTAACAGAGCTGGACAGTTCAATTTTTCAAGGCCGATTACTTCATGTTATGCCAGCAAAGCAGAAAGTTCCTTCAGAGAAAACAGAGTAAGTGGTGTTTCCTACTCTTGTCTATGTTCATAACTTCATACCCCTGAAGATTGTGTGCATATACATGTATGTTAAAAGAAGCCCTCTCCTTTTTCTGCCCTTCTTTATTAGGATCTACCTTTCTTGCTATAATTTGTTTATTAATCTGTAGGACAGTTGCCAACACCAAGCAATCTTCAAAAACATTTAAGCAGCAGAGACAAGAGGAAAAGAAGGCATCTGAAGCTAGTGGAAATACACGGTCATGGAATACTCTCTTCATGCGCCCAGACACTGTATGTACACAATCAGATATTATAAATTGAATTCCATCTTTTCCGTGAATGTTGGTGATCTTCTGTTTGCTAGAAACAATAAGATTGACTTGTGGTTTTATTATGCACACACGTCTGCATACGAGTCGGGATGCTCATTGATTTTTCTGGATTGTTGTCAACTCGTAACAAAACCAAATTTTTGAAGATGTTACTTGGGTATCATGATAAGTATGCTTTTTTACAAAGCAAGTTATTTCTTTGGAACAGAGAAAGGACTACGCATCCAGTTATAATGTGCAACCATTGCAAAAAAAGCGGAAGACATCAATAAATTGGGATCATTTAGGGGAAGGTTAAAAAGATCTTTTTTGTAGCTTTACTAATGTAAAGCAAGCAATGTATATGCTTAATACTTCATGGACAAGCCCTCTTGAGTTTGCTTTATGGATGCTGGACTACCTGTGCAAGACCAAGGCTAAGAGCAGCCTTCGTGTAACTGCAATAACAAGAGCTAGGTGGAGAAATATAATCTTAGCAGAGATTCTTCATGAATGTCTACTTACAGATAATAATGGCAGGGTTACCCATAAAGGAAAGTGAGGATAATGCCATAATGGTGGCTGGGAGGTCACCATCTATATCTCGTTAAACAAATGTTAGGCTGTTAACTGGAATCTAAGTGAATTAATCAGAGTTTGCAAGTTGACCTGGTCTTCCCTGCAACATGAAAACAACCTATTATTTTGAAGCACCATGCCATCCTTTCGATAGATTTCTTACGAACACAATCTTATATTAAGGTGTTTTTTACTTGTTTAAAATGTCCTAAACTAAGGTATGACTGCAATAGCCAACACACAGTTGGAGATTCATAGCAGTTCAGCCTGAACAGAGATATTATCAATTTGTGTTAGCTCTTTTTTAACATCTTCTTCCTCTATCTCTTGCTTTCTACTTTTTATCTGTCTATCTGTTAGTGTTTTTTTTTTTGGGGGGGGGGGGGGGCTTGGGGACAGCAACTTCTACAGATTGGATATGTTTGCTTTAATTGACTGAGTATATGTTGATTCCTATGATCAGATTGGGGTTATTTTTGTTCCTGTTGGAGTATATTATTTTTCCTGTAAGATGATTCGGTTTTGTTCTCTTTTGGTTAAGCATGCATCATACTGTGTCAGTGTTTGGATGTGCTGTTGAATGGATCATGATCTCCTTCTGTCTTTGGAATATTTAGGTTGTCGAGAATATTGCAAGAAAATTTGGAGTGAGTAAAAGTGATCTTCTTGATAGAGAAGCTGATGATCTTGCAGTACGTATAGCATTGGGAGAGACTCAAGTGATAGCTGAGACCAAAAAGGCTCTTGCAAAATCTGGAGTTAATATTGCGTCATTGGAAGAATATGCTGCTGGGAAAACTGATGGAGTGAAACGAAGCAATCATGTTATTCTAGTCAAGAATTTGCCTTATGGTTCGTCAGAAGGTGAACTTGCAAATATGTTTGGAAAGTTTGGGAGCCTGGACAAGATTATTCTTCCTCCCACCAAAACCTTAGCTCTGGTAGGTGCTTTTAGCTTTGTAGCCTTTTGTTTGAAATTCTCTAAAAACTTTTGTTTAAAATGAAAATTCTTGATCTTAATGCTCTCTATCTGTTTTTCTTACTTTTTGGCAATAGTCTAATTATTAAGAAAAACAATATGCTAATAGTCACTCTTTTCGTGCCTTAGACATTATTACCTACGGAAACTTCTGGTTTGATATTAATAGATCAACATTCTGCTTGTGTGAGTATCTGGGAAATAGTTGGTCATAACTAGATTGTTGCTGTTTCTGTTATTAATAACAATCAGGTTGTCTTCCTAGAACCGGCAGAAGCACGTGCAGCTTTCCGGGGTCTAGCATACAAACGTTACAAGTAAGTGTATACATTCATTTCTTGCCTTTAATACAAAGGTGATTTTCTTAGTTTAACAAGTAGCAGTATATGTGAACGGTATTTTCATGTCATGATTGACAACAAAGCAAGATTAGGATAGCTTAAGTATTTTGAGCGTTGCCATGTGGTGGCCATGTCTTGATTGTTTGAGCTCTTGCTTTCAAATAACTTTCAGTTTCTTTTGACTAAAGGTTGAACTATTTCTTTAAAAAATATAGTCCATGCTCTGCAATCGTCTTATGTAATAGTTGCAGTTGTGGGCTTACGATTTTTATGTTGTATAAGCAATCAAATTGAGTGGTAAAGTCAATAATGGGGTCTTGGGAAATTTCCACCAAAAGAACCCCTCTTGAGTTGCAGATTATTTTTTTTGGCTTCAAAAAGTTGGCGAAGTTGGTAACTCATATTGGACACATGATCTTTTCAAGCTTGACGAAACTTGCCGTCTATTTCCTGCTTACTTTAGAAAATACCTTTCGATTTTTGATTTTGCAAGATTGAGATTTCTCCTAGCTAACCTTTTGTTGTTCTAGCATTATATCACCTTTGCTGCATTTAGTTTTTTACATATGTTGATTGAATCTTGAAAGTCTGGAATTATGAAGTAACAATTGTCCCTTTGTCCTAATGCAGGGACACTCCCCTTTATTTGGAGTGGGCTCCTGGAAATATTCTTGATCAAACAAGTGATTCAAAAAATACTCTTATCGTCGGTGAAGATGACGCAAAGAGAGTGCTGCTAGAGCAACAAGTGGAAGGAATAACAGATCCAGATGTTGATCCTGATAGAGTTGAGGTATATGAACTGTAAAACCAATGTTTCCCATGTTTATTTATAGAAAGTACTTTGTCGATAAGTCCAACGCTTGTAAGAGTTTACTTGCTAGTGGTTTATTCTACTTGTATAGCAAATAAAGCTTTGTGGATCCTAGCACTTCTATTTGATGAATGGTCTGTTATGCACTTTCTTGTCGCCCGGGCATGCGTTGCACCATGAAATTTTACTTGATGAATGCCATTTTACAACAACGATTTAATAGGAATTTAATCTCATCTCTCCCTGGTTAGAGAGCCCCCCTCCCCCCCCCCACCCCCAGGGGAGAAAAAAACTGGTATCAGACAGCTACACACAACTTCAAGAGAGCAGCATCTGTGTAACATTTTAAAGAAGTTTGTACCGTCAACATCATTCTTAATTTCGTTCAATTTTGTCTGTTTACACACATGGAATAGATCTAGCAGAGAAGTAGGGGACAATGGAAGAAAAAGATCTATATAAGCAATACCAATTAGTTGGATTAAGTCTTAGTCATGTTAGTATGTTTACTTTATGTCCAATGATTTTAGGAATTTTTAGTTTCGTAGGAATTTTTTTAAAAAAAAAGAAATTTTAAATAACTTATAGAGAGACTATGTCTTTATAAGGTTGCACTAAGACAGGCTTAAATAGAGCAACATGAATAGTGAGGCTTCATATAGTTGAACCCAGCTTGCTTGGGACCGAGTGCAGTTGTTTTTGTCATACAAAAAAATATGGAATATATTACACTTTCTTAAACTTAGTCTTTACATATTCATCTAATTTTTGTTTTTATTGGTAATGAACTATGGCCTGCCACATGAATCAAAGTGGTTTTGATGGATTATGGCATATAGTCTGCAAATCAAGGATTGGAAGGAGATAGGTTCGCTGTAAATCATCAGAAATAAATAATTCATAGATATGGGCTTTACTCTAGGTATCAGCAGACTGTTTAATTCTCATGGATGCTGATTCAACTGCTCTGCTATTACCAAAGATTCATGCTATTCCTAATAACTGCAAAAAAGTACAGTTACAGGAAACAAGTAACAGGGAAGAGCATTGCAGTTTTAGAAATCCCTTGTTGCCTCTTTGTTTGTTCTTCTAGCTGCCTTGACTTTCCAGGTTTCTTTTCATGTTTCAGTAACCAAATAACGTTTTTGCTTTCCACCTTTCCAGTCACGATCACTGTATGTCAAGAACCTAAATTTCAAGACGTCTGATGAGAGTTTAAAAGAGCATTTCACTCAACACATAAAGGATGGACGAATATTAAGTGCGAGAGTAAGTTCTTTTGGCTCTTTTTTATGCTGAGACTTTTACTATCTTAGAAGAATATTTCCTTCTCTCACTGCCTGAGAAAATGACTCATCTTCCTCCGGCACCTGTTAATATTATTCTGTGAAGGTGAAGAAGCATGTAAAGAACGGAAAGAATGTCTCAATGGGTTTTGGATTCATTGAGTTTGATTCTGTTGATACAGCAATCAATGTTTGCAAGGATTTGCAGGTAATCTTTCTGAATTTTTTTAACATTCTATCCATACATTTGGGGCACTTACAACCAATTTTTCAACTTCCCCATCTCTTGTCATTCAGGGCACTGTTTTGGATGGTCATGCACTTATATTGCAACTTTGTCACACTAAGAAGGATGGTCAACTTCCAAAGAAAACTGAGAATGACAAGAGCTCGACTAAGTTGCTTGTTAGGAATGTTGCTTTTGAGGCAACTGAAAAGGATCTCAGGCAACTATTCAGTCCATTTGGGCAGGTAATTCCTCTAAAAGTTGGTATCTTATGGTGATACTATGTAGTAAAAAGGTGATACTAGGTCTTTTGGTGTTAAAATCGCCAAAGCTAGATGCTGATTGAGGAAAAATATGGCTGTGAGACACGAGGATGTATTATATCCGAAGCGTTTTTATTTCGAGTCCGCGTGAGAGAAGCTTCATGTCTTGAACTCATAGAATTTCCCTGATGCTGATCTTTTGGTCCGAGTCCTCAAAAGTGAGTTTTACTGAATTAATTATATTAATTTTTTCTTCTAAGATTATCGAGATCAAGGGTTTGTAGTGTCTCTTTTTCAATTTGGTCTGAATCCTTAAAACTGACGTTTACCGATTAATTATATTAATTTGTTTCTTATAAGATAATCAAGATCAAGGGTTTGTAGTGTCTCTGTTGCAATGTGCTTTTACTTATGTAACAGTGTCTTGCTCTCACAATTTTCAATTTGGCTGGTTTAGACCACGATATAAAGCAGGTTAAACGAAATAAAAGTGTAGGATTTATGTATTTAATACCTAGAAATTGTTAATTTTTAATGAAAGATCTATTCTGGTTATTTAATTAGCATTCTTATCGTCTGATATTCAAGTTAGAATTTAGTCAATTGTATAATTAGGAACTAATAATCAATGAAAAATCAATTGTGACTATCAAATAAAAGCTACTTAACCGTTTTGATATTCAAGTGGAGAAGGATAGAAGGATGGGCACATTATCCTTGGCTCTTAATCATTCTAAAATCCGTTGAGTACTACATATTCTTTTTGCTGTGATGTATATAACTTTGATTGGAACAACAAAAACAGATCAAACTATAGTGTCCCATACTTCAACTTGCCTGGTAGCCTGTTTTATGCAGATTTAAATGAGCATCCGGATTCCCTCTGCTTTGTAATCTTTTTGGTCAAGCGTCGTGGGTAACAGAATTAGTTATGGAAATCATGAGTCTGAAAAATGTTAATTTAGACAGAATGATGCATGGTAGGTGATCTAGCTACTAGGGGCTAGGGCAAGGAAAAACCATTCCAAGTGATGCTTTGATTCCGTGAAAGTCTGACATGTATGCTATTTTTGTTTTGCATTCATCATCATTATTTCGTAGCTGCTTAACAATGTTTTTTTTCTTCCTTTTGACATCAAATTAAATTCATCCTACAGATAAAGAGCTTAAGGCTGCCGATGAGATTTGGGAACCATAGAGGTTTTGCATTTGTAGAGTTTGTTACGAAACAAGAGGCAAAGAATGCCATTGAAGCTCTATCCAATACTCACTTGTATGGGCGCCATCTGGTATGTCATCTTACAATTCTCAGACATTGTGTATATCTACCTAAATATCACCGAATAATATGTTGTGTATGTGTATGTTCCATCTCAGGTTCTGGAGAGAGCCAAGGAAGGTGAGAGCTTAGAGGAATTACGAGCTCGCACAGCAGCTCAATTTAGTACTGAGCAAAATGGGTTTCAAACTGCTAAATTATCCAAGAAGAGAAAGCACATGGCTGTATTGGACGAAGGGAGTCTTAAATTTGAGCGAATTGCTGATTAATACTTCACAACTCTATATGTAACACAAGGATGGGTTTTTTTCTTTCCCTTTTATCCCGAATCAGTTGTCTTGTATAGGTTAAAGCTACAAATTTTGGCAGTCCTAATGGCAAATGGTACTAAGACCAGAGGTTGTTCAATCGTGTTCACTGAGTAAAAGAGTCAATCTCGTTAGAATGTGGGTGGCACTTGAGAGTTCTCTTGGTTTACAAAATTAACCATTTTTTGTTTGGGACAAGATCCACTCAGAACTTGAGTTTTCCAGCTTCGTTCATTAATGTACTGTTTTGATATCGTTCTCAGTTTGTATTTTAGCTCATGAAAAATTTCCACAGGCTCTGCTGCAAAGTTAATCTGTAATTCTTATGCTTGTCAGTTTGTGATGAAATGATCAAAGTAGGTAAACAAAGTTGGATCCTTTTGACTTTTCGTCTGAATAACGGGGGTTAATAAAAGATTGTGTTTACTATACACCATATAAACATACAGGCCCGACTGATGTCAAAAACTAAATGCACAAAACGAAAGAATAGATGAATAATATTACTCCTACAGTCCTACTAAATAGACTCACTTGCGGTTTCATACTCATGTTCTTCTAACATTTTTTTTCTCGTATAGTTACTCCTCTAATGTAATTCTGCTAAACCATTCTCTTTCTCTCCTAAGTTTCTCCAAATATAGGAGAGCAGAAATTGGGTATTTGTTCAATAAAGCTTCAAGACACAAGATATCTGTAAAGAAGATTTTTCACCAGCGGCAACCATACAGGGTGGAAACTTGCCAACCACAACCCTCTGAAACTCTCGAGTGTAGTGATCACAAGAATAAAGTATGGGGTGAAATCAGAATCATCATTAGCTTTAGGATTAGTCAGCAGTATCTCACCTGTTGGAAGGTTACCAACACTGCACCAGCTCTCTCTATTACAACTGACTATTTCTTCAGGTAAGGTTATGGAATATTGAATCCAGCAACGCCGGCTATTCCATTCCCAGAAATTCAATGTAACTGCATCCGCCCTAGCATTCTCCAGGCATCCCACCGCCAAACATCCGTTGAAGTTCACAATTCTGGCTGTTGATAAATCTGTAAGTTGATCAAAACCTGTAAGATGTTTAGGGAGGGGGATATCATATAAATGATGTGCGGTAAGGTTAAATGCCAGTATTTTCCGGGTATTGTCCTTGCATTCAACCAACCAATACAGAAATTGGTTAATGCAAACACTTGGTGTGGACAACACATCTATCCCTGGTAGAAAACCAACAGGGCACATTTTTATCCAAGTACCGACAGTGATGTCCTCCTCGTCGTTCACTCCTCCTAGGGTAAGAATCTCTCGGTAAATAAGAACATCATGATCGCGAAGGCAACCAAGGCTAAGCAGCTTGTAGGAGCCAGTCAAGGGATCAAATCCTAAATAGAATTGACTTTTATGTGTCCAGCGGTAAAACCTAGGGAGCGGGAGCTTCCTTGTTTCAAAAGTGTAGTAATTGCAGAGAGTAAGATCACCAGCTGGGGCTGGAGTGTAGAAACATAAGAGGCCATTGATAACTTGTGTGAATCCAATTTCTGCAGAATCATACTCACCACCACCCAACTGTTGCTTGATAAAAGGAGGAGGAGGAGGAGGAGGGATAGTAAGACCGAGCCTCGATTGGAACAAGGAACTCCAAGTTGAACAACCGAAATTGGAGATGACGATGCTTAAGTTGTGAACGATATGCAGTTTATTAATTCCAGAGATGATTGAGCACCAGGTCTTTGAGACACACATGTATCTGCAGAGACACTTCAATGGCAGCCGCAACAGACCCTCCATTACCATAGCTTCAGGTAACTCCATTTCACCAGCAGACTATTGCTTTCACTAGGGTTTTTTCTGCAGAATGTACAATGCCAATTTTCGCGTACTTCTCTATTTTTTTTATTTTGGCTTTTTGATTGTATTAAAGTTTCAATTCTTCTCCTATTTCTTTAGCTTTTAAGTCACTTGGTTCATAAATTCTAGTTAAAATATTTGAGTTCTACTCTAAATAAAAAATTTCTCACCTATAAAGTAAAAATATAAAAATACAAAATTCAAATTCTAAACAAATAATAGAACGATTGTACAATAGAAAGGCAGGAAAAAATTCAATTTAATTTATTCAATGACTTTCATCTCTTTATTTGAGAGAATAGATAGCTTAGTAGGAATTATTATTAAATAATTTTTGAAAGAAAGTTTTTCATAGTATTTATTATAAATAAAAAAGTATTGCCTCAAAAAATGGGTGTCTCCCTTCACCTAGTACTATTTATTCACAATCTAATAAATATCAACGTATCTATCAATGTCCTCCACACCTCTCCAACAAGAAAATGCCTAACAACATCTATAATGATTTGTATTAGTATGAAATTATAACAGCCCAATCTCACTTTTTAAGCATTTCTATTTCGTTGCTTGATTTTAGGCTTTAAATAAGTTTATATCATGTATTATGATTTGTGATTATAAGTGCGTTTAGATTGTGAAAGGCTTGGAACTATAATAAATTATTTTAAAGATACATAAATTAAAAATAGCAACTATGCCCCTTGATTTGCATAATATCAATTTGATTAATATTACGAAACTTCAAATAGGTTCATATGGTGTTATAAGACTTGCTCGGTTTAGAACCTGGGAGGTTCAGGACATTTTCGGCACTATTGCATGAAAGTTGGAGTTTTAAGGTTCTTTAAGGGAACTTAAGATTTTATTTTGAGTTTGTGGCACTTCGCTATGTGCTTTGAGCCCTTTGATAAGTCCATATACGATATTTGGATAGTCGAGATAGTTTGGAGGATCTCATGAGGCTCGGGTGAAATTCGAAGAAAAAAGATCAGCAAAACCGGCTGAGTTGCTCATGCTAGGTCACCTATTAGCCCAATTTTGCTTTAAATAGCCCTATTTCGTAGATTCATTCTGAGTTTCAAAGTTGGAAACGATAACTTTTTTGTATATCGCGAAAGGGGCAACAAATGGTTCATTTAAAGCGGGTCAATGACACATTCGTTTAAAAGTGACTCTCACTAGGCTTTTGGACATAAAAATTATAATTTTAGAAAAAAACGTAATATTTTAAGTTAAGTTGAAAAATAATATTTGGAATTTGAAATTATGTTTGTACATGAATTTTACTCGAAAAAAAATTATAATTTTGTGAGTGGAGAAGAATGTTTTTCGGAAAAACTTGAGTTTTTTTGGTTTATGAGATACTTATTTTCGGAAAATCTTTAATAACTTACAAATTTTCATGGACAGATAAATTTTGAAAAAAAAATTCAGAAAAAAAAAACTATAGACAAACGGTGTCTCAATGTGGGAACATGTACAATTTGTTAATTTGACGTCAAAATTCTTGGTTCATTAAAGTCTATCAAAGACTATCAGAAAAATGGAAGAAAATAAAGAAAAATAACAAAGAGGTGTTGAGTGCTTGTTTGAGTGTCTTTGGAAACAACTTTTCTACTTGGATAAAATAAAGTTTGCATACACATTAATCTTCCTAAACATTACTTATAAAAATATATAGGAGTATGTTGTTGTTGCCCCACAAAAAGGTGTTTGAAACTTCGAAATTGAATGGTCTTTTTTTTCTTTATCAACTAGTGGTTTCTTCTCGCAATTATAAAAAAAGAGAGAACAAAGTGAGCTGGTAATAATGCGATTGCAATAGTTTATTTATTTACTAGTAAATTACCCGCGCTTCACGCGATGGTAATAGAATTTTGTTGAATTTATGATGCAATCTTCTCCTAACACATAATTATAAAAAATGGTACTCCTTCCGATTCATGTAATTGTTTTTGTTTTTTTTAACACATTTTAAAAAAATTAACTTTTAGCATTAATTAACAATAAAATTTACTATATTAACCTTAATTTATTCATTGAAAATATAACAAATACTTCTAGGTTCTTTATTCCGATGGTAACTTTAGAAAAAATAAGTTAATTCCTTCTTGATATCTGAAAAAATCAAATATTTTGGACCACAAAAAAAAAAGTCAAAAAATCATTAAAATGGACCGGAGGGAGCAATACTTATGTTTTGGGGAAACTAAAGATAACTCTATAGTTGTAGCGTAGAATACTTCATAATATCTTACCAAATCTATTCAACCGTAATTGAAAACAAACTATTCTTATTTTGAAGCACCAGCGACACTCAATACTACCAATTTTCTCCCATCACAAGAGCTTAATTTTCCAATGATTATACAACCAATTTTCACCTATTTCAAGAGCTTAATCTCGTAACAATTTCTTTAGCTTCGGTTATAATAGTTTTTACGCTATTTGCAGTTTTCCAAGTCAAATCAATAAGTGATATATTAAAGTGCTTATCTAAACCTCTGAATTGTTCTAATACAATCTAGTTCGAAATGTAAATTCTGACCTTAAAAAAAGCTATAGCTACATGTCAGCAAAATCAAAATTCAAACTACACTTTAACTTTGATCCAACCGGCAAGTCTAAGAGTCTGTTTAAGTAAAAACAACCATGTATAAAACAATACGGTCAATCAGTTGAAGCCAGTTCTACAAAACTCAAAAAAAGGAAAAAGCTGCAATGACTCTTCATTTATCTAAAAATATTCATTCCTTTTGGGTAGTCTTGACAACAACTAAAACAACTCGAAAGCAAATATAGTATATTCGAAAAAAATATGCTAGAAATAGTAAAAATAGGCGGAATGCTTCAATTGATGAAGCAAAACACATATGATACGGAGATATATTACGTATGAAATAAAATCAAAAAATATACCACACGTGTAATGCCTCTCAAAGGCTGACTTATTTTTTATTCATAAAATTGAAACTTACCATAAGCCTACCTTCCCAAGTTCTACATCGGATCTTATAGTAAAATATGTTAAATTATCTCAACACACATCACTTCAAAGCAAAAGTCATCGAACATTTGAACCATATTGTTGGAGCTCGTCTTAGCTAAAAATTTCTTCAGGATCATGCTCATGACCCATCGCCATATGATACCTCCAAAACCACGCTAAAGAAAACACCTTACGAAGATTCAGATAAATGTAAAAGATAATATTTCCTAGTTATATTAAAATTGATGCACAAACACTCTTGAAATGTCATAATAACCTTAAGCATAGAGAAATCACTAACCTTGTCATCCATATTAGTAAGTAGTAACTTTCAGCTTCAAATCCTTTGTCTTTTTCTTCATTTTACATAATCTACAAACCAAAACAATAACAACTATAAAGAAGCTCCAAATAGGACTAATCCCTAAAACATAAGACTTCAAGAAACCTTCCACCATACTACTCCCTTCTTCTGCTCACATTCTTTCCTCATTTCTACTTCAATAACTTCATCTTTCTTCTCACCTTCAACAATTTCACACCAACACTCTTCCAAAACTTTCTCCTTTACACTTTCCATTTCTTCAATTTCTCCAAAACCCACATGTAATTTTAATTTTTCCATCTTAAACCAAATTGTTGCCTTCTTTCCCGTTGGTAGTTATCACATCAAACAACTTCTCGACTTCACGATCAAGAATTCCGAATACTAAGATACATGAAACGCCAATAAAACTAAAAGAGATAAGCAAATCACAAAATTAGGGGGGAAAAAGGAGATTTACCTTTGGCGTTTAGCATGGCTAAAGTTCCAGCTATGGTACATTACTTACTAACCTTCATAAAATCAAACAACTTCAGTTTAATTAGATCTAGCTCGTTGAACTCAAAAAATTAAACAAAATAAATATGTTCTATGTCACAACCAATCAGATCCATCCATAAATACTACATGTTTATCAAAGGACTGTTACTTGGTCAAGAAAAAAAGCAAAACACAACCATATGAGTCTATCAATTGCATATACTGACTTTAATACTCCATGTGATGTCAAATGTTACAGAAATATCAGATTCAGACCAAGTTGACACACCGATAATCAGTGAATAAATCTAAGAAATAATTGGCATACACAATTTTGAAATAGATGGAGTCTTGAAGGTTTAAACAGCGAACCAGATAGGATACCATCAGATGCATGCCAAGTAGAAGGTTCTTTATACCACAACAACAAATATTACAGTGGAAGTTAGAAAAATTTCACTAAATAAGAGTGTGATAGTTGGATGTTTACCTCAAAAATAGACTATCTTCAATGTGTGGATGGACTTCATAAATATGGGGTGCAACAATGTGGGTGTTAAAACCAAAAGATCTGAAGATCAGATATATTTTGTTAGCGAGATGGACATCAAGTTTATTTTTTTTAAAATATTGTGTCGTAAAAGAATAGTTACTTTTGGGAGACATTGGTTTGATAAGCCTTGTCGATTTTCCAGCCCAATTCCATCAAAACTTCAAAATCAATTTCAATTGCATAAGGTAAATTAAAACCTTGTTAAAGTTTTCCCTGCCTAATTCCATCAAAATATAAAACCAATCTCTTAATTGAATAATAAAATCTTGTTAAAGTTTGACTTTTCTGCAATATTTGACATAACCTCTTTTGGCCGAGTAATATAGGCAACATTTGTTATCTGTACATAATTTTTTTTTGGTTTCACCTACTTCATGTGCTTCTTTTCGTTTTTACTTTTCCAGGGCCCTACCGCACCATTAAAAATATAAGAATACAAAAAAGGAAAAACAAAAAGTTAGATAATGATCAGAAGGTGAAAATTCGGCCATCTTTATGTATGAGCATGTAATGGACTTGTAAAATTGAAACACCAAATTACAAGAACAACACGGAATCGAGTAACAATGGTTTTATTGATCGAATTCGAGCTTAACTACATTGAACAATTACAACTTGAAAGATAAATACAAATTGTAATTCCAGGATTAAGCCCAAACCTGAAATTGGAATGAATGGGAAGTTAGAAGAAGAAGAAAGAGATTAAAGAAGGAAGAATAGAAAATATTGAGAGAGAGGGAATTACCGGTCCAAAACTGATCTCCCTAGCCCAACTGAATTGGTTATAACAGCCCAACTTCCACTATTCTAATTATTTCCACCGTTGGATTGATTTGATCTGGGCCGTTGAAGTGAGCTTCCTTCCGCCATTGGATTTTATTCCATGATCCTTCTGATTTTGCCACGTGTCTTTATTTATTTCCTAACTAATATACGTTTATCTCCACTTATCCCCTTCAGACATAACATTTCCCAAACCCTAACAATACCACCTCGTTCAAATCGACCTTGTCCTCAAGGTCGAAACTGAGCAGCAAACGCCGGAAACTGACCTTTTATGTAACCCCAATCCTCCCACGTAGCTTCTTCTTCGCTTAAATTGGTCCATTGCACCAAAACCTTCACTGTTGCAGCATTATTGAACTTGACCATTCTCCTCTTCAAGATCGCTAATGGCTGAACCAAGACGCGTCCATCACTGTCACATACCAGGGGCTGTTGATTTGGAACGATGGCTGGACCCACGCGCCGTTTCAGCTGGGAGATATGAAATACAGGGTGGATTTGAGACCCATGTGGTAGATCTAACTGGTAAGCTACTAAACCCACCTTCTTTAATACAGTATATGGTCCATAGTATTTAGCACAAAGTTTTAGATTCTTCCTCATAGCCATCGATGCTTGTCTATAAGGTTGTAGTTTCAGATAGACCAAATCCCCTTCGTTTAAGGACCTATTAGTCCTGTTTTGGTCTGCATAGAACTTCATACGAGCTTGAGCTTGTACCAAATTATCCTTGAGGTTCTGTAGCATCTGTTGTCTTTGTGCTATGCATGCTCCCACCTGTGAGTGTGTTGAGTGAGGCAGGGACCCCAGTGGTATCTGTGGAGGACTGAATCCATAGAGTGCCTGAAAAGGTGTCAGCTTGAGTGAGCTATAATGGTTGGTGTTCTACCACCATTCTGCCAATGGTAACCACTTAACCCATTGTTTGGGGTCTGAAAACACCATAGATCTTAGATAGGACTCCAGGCATCTGTTGAGTCTCTCAGTCTGACTATCTGTTTGAGGATGGTAAGATGTAGACATGGTGAGTCGTGTACCCATAGTTTTGAACAGCTGCTGCCAAAATTGGCTGGTAAAGATGAGGTCTCTGTCGGATACAATAGTTTTAGGTAACCCATGTAGTTTATAAATCTCTCTCAAGAAAAGATTAGCAATATCCACTGTTGTGTAAGAGTGCTTTAGGGCCAAAAAATGACCATATTTGGTCAGTCTATCAATCACCACCAGAATAGCATTTTTCTGATTAGAAGAGGGTAGACCTTCAATGGAGTCCATGGCTATATCTTGCCATGGCAAGTCTGGGATAGGTAAAGGCTGCAGAAGTTCAGGAGGATGGACATATACTATTTGGACTCTTTGACAAGTGTCACACTTAGAAACCCACTTGTTTATGGTAGCCTTCATGTTTGGCCAATAGAATATAGAACTGACCCTCTTATAAGTGCCCTGCTGACCAGAATGGCCTCCCAAAGGTGATAGATGTAAGGCTTCAAATATTTTAAGCCTTAGGTCAGTTCCCCTGCCTACATAGATCTTGTCTTCAAACCTCATGACCCCTTGAGTCAAGGTGAGCTTAAGTTTAGCCCCAGGAGTTGTAATCAACTCAATTAAGAGTTGTAATGCTGTTGGATCATGCTCATATGACATCTCTATCTCCTTCATCCATGTAGGTTCTACTGCAGAAATGGCATTTAGTGTAGGCTCTTCCTCCATTCT
The DNA here is from genome assembly GCF_000715075.1 of Nicotiana tabacum. NCBI lineage: Eukaryota > Viridiplantae > Streptophyta > Magnoliopsida > Solanales > Solanaceae > Nicotiana > Nicotiana tabacum. The sequence continues at coordinate 98,985,912 of NC_134082.1, read as the reverse complement.
TCTAGATAGGGCATCTGCCACTCTGTTTTCAGCCCCTTTTTTGTACTGAACTTCATAGTTCAATCCCAAAAGCTTAGTCAAACCCTTCTGTTGTAGTGCAGTAGTTACCCTCTGCTCTAGTAGAAATTTCAAACTATGATGATCAGTTCTAATAATGAAATGGTTGCCTTGTAAGTAGTGTCTCCATCTATCCATAGCAGATAGTACATCCATATATTCCTTTTCATAAGTTAACAGTCCCAAATGTCTAGGAGCTAATGCTTGGCTGAAAAAAGCAATAGGCCTGCCTTCTTGCATTAACACTGCTCCCATACCTTTTGCACAAGAATCAGTTTCTATGACAAAAGGTTTGGTAAAGTCTGTTAGGGCCAATACAGAGGCAGTAGTCATGGCTTCTTTAAGCTGGACAAAGGCATGTTTAGCTTCTTGACTCCAATGAAAATCATTCTTTCTCAGTAGATTAGTTAGAGGTTTACTGATAATACCATATGATCTAATGAACCTTCTGTAATATCCTGTCAGCCCCAAAAAACCTCTTAGAGCTTTAATAGATTTTGGCACAGGCCAAGTAGACATAGCCTCAATTTTAGAAGGGTCAATAGCCACTCCTTCCCCAGATATGATATGGCCTAGATAATCCACCTTGGTTTGCCCAAATGAACACTTTGACATCTTGGCATAAAGCCTTTCTGATCTCAGCACTTCTAATACTTTTCTGAGATGATCTACATGAACAGTAATAGAAGGACTGTACACTAAAATGTCATCAAAGAATACCAAAACAAATTTCCTCAAGTAGGGTTTAAAAACATGATTCATTAAGGATTGGAAGGTGGCTGGGGCATTAGTTAAGCCAAAAGGCATAACTCTGAACTCATAATGCCCTAAATGGGTTCTGAATACTGTTTTATATATATCCCCTTCCCCCATTCTGATTTGATGATATCATGCTCTCAAATCAATTTTAGAATATATGCTAGACCCACACAGCTCATCCATGAGATCATCCACTAAATGAATTGGGAACTTATCTTTTGTAGTCATGTTATTCAGCTCTCTATAATCAATACAAAACCTCCAACTTCCATCTTTCTTTTTAACTAAAAACACTGGAGAAGAGAAAGGAGAGTGACTGGGCTGTATAAGTCCATTTTGTAGCATGTCATTAATCTGTTTCTCTATTTCATTTTTCTGAAAGAAGCTGTACTTGTAAGGCCTGATACTGACTGGATTGGCTTCTGCTTTTAGGGGAATGTGGTGGTCATGCTGCCTCTGTGGTGGCAGAGTTTTAGGCTCAGCAAAGACATCTGAAAATTGCTGAATGACTACATTGATAGTTGCAGGTATACTTCATTCACTCTGAACTTCTGTAGCTGATATAGTGAACAAATGAGCCCAAGCTGATTTCCCTTTCTTAATAAGCTGTTTAACCCCATAAGCAGACATACTCCTCAACTCCCCTTGGCTATAGATGCCCTTTAGTTATACCCTTTTCCATTTATGAGTGACTTCCACCTTATACTCCACAAAGTCTAGAAGCACAGGATTGTGTTTCTTCATCCAGTCTCCCCCTAGGATCATCTTATTTCCCCTAACCTTAGGAGTCTCACAGAATCTTCAAACTCTACTCCTTGAATCTTCCATTTGAAACTAGGACAAGTGTGATAGCTCATTACATGATTCCCATTAACCACAGTGACCCTCATGGGAGATGTAACCTTGACCACACATCCCATTTTTTTAGCAGTCTCTATATCTAGGAAGCTGTGAGTGCTTCCTGAATCCAATAGAATGGACATACTATTCTTTTTGGATTCTCTTCTCAATCTGATAGTGTTAGGGACTTCAGCTCCTGACAAGGCATTCAGACTAACAGCCTCATCTACCACTTCCTCCTGTAGCTCTAAACTGTCTCCTTCATGCTCCATTCCTGACTGTTCTTCTCCTTCCTGTTCAGTAGTTGCAGAAATAACATTCAGCTGTTTTTGTTTACACTGGTGGCATGGGACATACTTATCCCCATATTTATAACACAGCCATTGGGCCCTTCTGCTCTCAAACACTTTATTTGCTTGATTACCCATTGAGTTGTTTGTAAACCTACTATTTTGGTTTACTAGACCTGTACTCACACCCCTGTTTCTCTGAAATTTGTCCTTGCTCAATGATTCCAATAAGTTTTCTTGGTGTCTAGCCTTTTCCACAACCTTACTAAAGGAGTAGGGATCCAACATTTTAACTGAATGCCTAATTTCCTCCTTTAGCCCTTCAATAAAGAATTCCAAGAAAAACTCTTCTGGTATAGTAGGGTTCCTAATCAAAACCCATGCCTTTAATTCTTCAAATTCTTCCAAATACTTTTCCACAGTTCCCTTTTGTTCAATGTTTTTGAACTCACCAATTAAATTCAATTTACTATTACTTGCCCATTGAAATCTATTACAAATTTCTGTGGCGAAATCTGCCCATCTAACGATGCCTTTGCTGACATGATAGGAGAAAAACCAAGATTCAGCCTTACCAGTTAGATGAAGAACAGCCTCCTCCAGTTTCTGTTGTGGATCTGTGATGCGATTATACTGAAAGTATCTCTCGCACTTGCGCAACCAAGCATGTGGGTCTTCCCCATCAAAGTGAGGAATTTCCCACCTAGAATGAGAGAAGTTCATTGGTGCTCGACCCACTGAAGATTCCCTATGCTCTCCAACTCGTGTGCGAGTACCAGACCCCATCAATTGGAGTCCTTCAACTGGTGCACTTCCCAGGATGCCTTCACGTGGAGAACTCACTTTCTCCAACAATTTGTCAATTTTATTACCTAATTCTTCCATTTTTGAATCGTTTGACAGTATGTAATTTTATAATTGAGCTTCCAGTTTCTTAACTGACTCGTCTGTAGCCTTCGATTTGGTTTCTGCTCCTGTCATAGTGAATCTGGCCAGGAAATTGCTCTGATACCAATTGTAATGGACTTGTAAAATTGAAACACCAAATTACTAGAACAACACGGAATCGAGTAACAATGGTTTTATTGATCGAATTCGAGCTTAACTACATTGAACAATTACAACTTGAAAGAGAAATACAAATTGTAACTCCAGGATTAAGCCCAAACCTGAAATTGGAATGAATGGGAAGTTAAAAGAAGAAGAAAGAGATTGTAGAAGGAAGAATAGAAAATATTGAGAGAGAGGGAATTACCGGTCCAAAACTGATCTCCCTGACCCAACTGAATTGGTTATAACAACCCAACTTCCACTATTCTAATTATTTCCACCGTTGGATTGATTTGATCTGGGCCGTTGAAGTGAGCTTCCTTCCGCCATTGGATTTTATTCCATGATCCTTCTGATTTTGCCACATGTCTTTATTTATTTCCTAACTAATATACGTTTATCTCCACTTATCCCCTTCAGACATAACATTTCCCAAACCCTAACAGAGCATGCAAATGAATGGGTCGATAAGAAAACATTGGTCTCGGACGGAGAAGATGATTGACTTTTGCGACGTAGTTTTAGGGACCAAAACTTGGTTTAGAGGAAGCTTTTGTTTAGCAAAAAATATTACCGTAAGTTATCAAAAAAGAAAAAAGGAAAGGGATTTTAAACTAAACATGGCAAAACTAAACGAAATTGAGGAAGAACATTCTTTAGAGAACTAAAATTGATATTAAGAAAACGCAAAGGGAATAAATTAGGGTTTTACCTGCTGAAGTTGTTCTTTGCAAGCAGAGAGAGGCAAAGGCAACTGTTCAATGCTAACTACAATGTAGCTACTTACGATTCTATAAAACTAATCAAATATTTCAGGATTTCCGGTGACGAATTCGATTTCCATGTGTGCGCCGGAGAGAGAAGAAGAGATTGTCGTAGTTGGGGTAAAAAATCTAGATAGTGACTTTTTCAGTAGAGAAAGTGACGGTTCAGTAGCGAAAGCAACTTTTAACTTTTTAAAACGATTAATAATAACTAAATCTAAATTTTTAAAAGGCAGATAAATGAGAAAATAGATAAATAGTCCTTCCAATGTAATAGAGTGTCACATCACCTTCCTTAGGTCCCTCAGTAATATATTATATATATAGAGAGAGATTTATTTCTTCCTTGGCTATTAGAGTATAGAGAGGCAGATATTTGTCATTATTTTGAATTAAGTTTTAAAATCGATTTTCCTTCACGACTTTACGGTAAGATTATATCTTTCCTTACTTATCATTTACTTTATTTCTTTGGGTTGGTAGCATAATGTTTTACCACCAAAAATATTCTCCTTTTTATCCTTAGTTAAACTAATTTTCACCTTCTCCGAATCTCCGAATCGGCGAGTTCTTTCCAATCTAAGTGAGTTGTAGCCTAAGCTATTTCTTGGCCAAATTTTTTCAAGAAAAATTGTTCCCCATTTCCCCAAAAACCTCTTCTTTAACCCCTTTTGTCCCCCTCTTTATATTTCTGCTACTGTTTGGAGGACGATTCATTTGTTCACTATTTCCCTAAATTGGGTTGCATTTCAAGTCCTTGTGTCTTGTTTGCCTCTTTCCTCAACTGGGTATGCCTTAAATTTTTTGCTTATTCTGTGAATTCTTTAGGGTTTCAATTTTTTTCCTGAAATTATTGAGTTCCATGATTCTTTTTTGTGCATTTACTTTAGTGTATTTCTCTTCATTATTGCTTATTCTGCACGAGATCCCAATTTATCTTTAGTGGGGTTTTAGTATTTGATATTTTACTTTACTTTTAAGTGATATTTTTTGTGGCTTTTCTTTAATGTTTATGTTCTTTAATTCTGCTTATAATGTACCATTGAGATGTTCACTGTTACTGGTTTTTGGTTGGACTTAGCATTTGGGATTTGGCTTTACTGTTAGTAGGCTAGATTGAGTATAAAAGTTGGTGCGGATTTCCAGGGTCATTTGTGATTCTATTTATTTTGGTGATTTCTTGATTTATTGTTGTGTTTGTTCGAACCTTGATAGAGGCAATGTCGCAAGGCTACGCCATTGAGCTCTACTTTGATCCTGCATTGGAAAACCAGGTCCTGAAGGCTTGGAATGTATTGGCTCGGCGCCAGATTAGCACTCAGCTTATTGAGATTGAGTCTAGACCTCACATTACCCTCTTCTCGAGTCCCTATATTGATCCATTGAAGCTTGAGAACGTTGTAAAGAGTTTTTCGTCCAAGCAAGAATCTTTGCCTCTGTCCTTTGGTTCAATTGGAAGCCTCCCAAATGACGACAACGTTCTGTTTCTTGCTCCAACTCCAACTTTGTCTCTCCTTCAGTTCCACTCACAGTTGTTTGAAGCAATGAAAAAGGAGGGAATTGAAATTGGGGAGGAGCATCGTCCTGATACATGGATTCCTTATTGCCCTGTAGCTGAAGAAGTTCCTAAAACACGTATGGGCGAGGCATTCACTGTTTTGAGGGATCTGAAATTACCTGTTGCTGGATATGCGATGGAGATTGCACTTGTCGAGTATCCTCCAGTACGTGAAGTGTTTTCTTTTGTGCTTGGTAATACAGTTGAACCATGAGGCTTCAGACATGTTATTCTGTTGATTTTAGCTTAGGTTTGTATCTTTTGTTTCCTATATAGTTGCTTTTTAGAAACTCATATAGATGGTTAAGAGTGCTATGACAGTTGCTAAATGATCATTTGCTTTGCTGAAATATTAGTAATTCTAGTTCTTTTCTTTTGTACTTGCAAATGAGATTTTGATCTCTTATGTTAGTATTTGTGATAACAAGCTTATTTTTCCCCCCTATCAATGGCAATCCTCTGCACGATGCTGGATCTCTATTACTATAGGGACATCATTTGCTTATGTGTTTTAGTATGTAAGTCTTGAACGTGGTTTTTGCCTGTGTGTTCTACTTTCTAAGTCTTGAATAAGGTTTTCATTATTAAAATCCTTATACTTTAGTGCTTGTTATGGTTAGCAAGCTTGAATCATGTGAGGTAAATTTGCTTGTATTTTATAATGTTGACTTCAACATTAATTGCGTAGGCCTTCTAATTTGCTAGTCTCAAATATGATCTTCTTTCATTAGATCATAAGATATTCTGGTGCTTTTTGAATTTAAAATGATTGAATCATGTGAGGGAAGTACAGAAGCTACCAGCTTGGTATTGTTGGTAAAGCAAATGAAATTTGGAGAGACATGAGGCTTAGTTGGTTGACAGGAGTTGAGTAAACTCCTATGAAAATGCTGTAGGTATGACTTTGGAACTATGCTTTGGAAATACTGGATTGATCACAGAGTAGAGAACTTCCAGATTAATATCTGTAGCATAGATTAACTTTTGCGTTAAACAAACACATTAGGAACTTGGTCACAGTACTCTTGAAATATAAGGCCCACTGTCTTGTTAAAATAGCACTAGAGTTGCTACAGCCTCTTTAAGTAGGTCCACTTAAGTATAATAAAATGAGTATGGTGTTCTATACTTAGAGATACTCTAACGTCGTAGCTGTCAAGAACTATTGATATTTGAAGTTTAGCTTGTTATACTGGTGTATTTAGATGTAAAAGATCTTAAAAGAATGGTATAGGATCCATACCAGTGTTATCAGATGTCTGTTAAGGATTGAATATAGTATAAAATCGTGTTGTCTAGCCGATTTCTGCTAATCTCAATCAAACTTTGGGGGACAACAATCGTCGCTTTTCTTATGCTGGGGGTAGTTTCTTTTTTTATTTTTTATTTTTAAAGTAGTTGCTGTCTTGCTGATGCATGGTGATTGATATATGTGTCAATAGCAATGGATGAGAGCAAGTTATTTAGCTTATACATTAGAATCACAAAGTGTTTTAATAAATTTTAATTTTAGAAGTGATTCCTGGTTTGAGAAGGCGGTAGATGGTAAACTTTTGGAGTAGCAAAGTTGTGGATATCCTCTAAGGATTCAGGCTGCCATGCTTTGAATTTCAGACACATTTTGCTGTTTGGAAATACTTAACTACATGGTTGTCTTTGCTGTGCATAAACTGAATCTCTGGTAATGTTATTGTTAGGCCTTTTTGCTTATCTTGTTCAAAACACTAAATCTCTTGAGGTTGCGATTCCTTGTATTTGCAGCACGAAAGCATGACTTGCATCAAATTTTCTATGAAATGTCCTAAAAGTTAAGTTTTGATCTAAACAGATATGCGATTTGCATGACCAGATTTGCTAGAAGTTTGCTGGAACTACCTAAGTAGTCCCTGACTTTCCTCATTCTAGTTTCTTGTTTGATCTTTCGTTACATGTCTCACATGCTTGAACAGCCTGTGAAACCTCACTTTGGTTATCCTTGGGAAACTAGGTGTATCTGGCAGAAAAATATTCCAGGTTTTACAAGGATACTCGTTTGATCGTTCATTGATATTCTCCAAAATGCTGTCATGTTTGAATTTCCGAGTTATTGGTGCATCCAGACATTTGCCAATATCTGATAATATCTTCTTCAATAGATGAAAGCACATTTTGTTTGCCAATATCTAATCCAACCTGTGTTCACATTTTGTTTGCCAATATCTAATCCAACCTGTGTTCCTATATGTTTTTGGAATGCCATTGTTGTATCAGGTTACACACTTTTGACCTGTAGATAGCAAGACATCCTAAGGAATGCAGGATTTTATCATATAAATTTTACATTTTGTGATCAGAATATTAAACTTCCTCATTTGTATAAGTTGCACCACTTTTAAGAGTAAAATTCATTTAACTATACAAGTTTAAACTTTCATGTGATATTTTCAATAGTACTAAATTAGTTTGCACCACTATCAGTATGATACAAATAAAATCAACATCAAGGCGTGTTAGCGGTTCGATAAGAGCTTTCTCTCTAGTATCTACTCTTTGGGTTGTTTGTCATTGAAATTGTATGTAGTGACTAATATGGTTAAAGTAGCACGGTCTAGTCAGTTTTCGGACGGGTCATTCAAAAATAGTCAGCGTTTGCCAAGTCATTGAAAAATAACCACTATTTTGCTGCAATAGAGACCGGTCTAGCATAATATACTGGAGTTTGATGCACCTGTGTATGAACTTCCAGCATATTATACTGGACCGATATACTTTACTAGCTCCAGTATAATATACTGGAGACTGAAGCACCGATGCTCCAAACTCCAGTATATTATGCTGGACCGTTATATTATACCGGAACTCCAGTCTAATCCAGTATACTGGAACTCCAGTATTATGCTGGAGTATTTTTTCGGATTTTGAATAGTGTTTACGTTCAGATTTATCTGCTAAATTTCGATTACTTTTAAAATTGTGGTTATTTTTGAATTTCTCCTGCTAATATGCGGTATACTAGTTTGACTTAATCATTTTTCGTGACATATGAAAACTTACAAGTTCTCTTATTTTACTATTCAATAAAGGAAGAAGATCTGCCCTATAAAGTTCCTCTGTTCCCTCGCCGTAATTTCGGTATATGAGTTTTATATTTACTCTGGAAGCTCAGATAAAGGAAGAAGATCTGCCCTATAAAGGATTGTAATTTACTTTTTATTTCTATGTTTAGTCACTTGTTTTAAATAAAGTGTACTGTTTTAGCCACCACTTGTCGTGTCGTGACGTCCTCCCTTAGCCAGAGGTCTCGTGTTCGAGTCTTGGGTATGGAAAAATCCTTGGCAAGGAGCGCTACCCCCGAATGGGGCCCTATTCGGCACGAATCCGGATATAATCGGGCTCCAATGCGAGTACCGGACACCGGGGAAACCAAAACAATAAAGTGTACTGTTGATGACATCGAATTGGAGGAATGTATTGTAATTTACTTTTTATTCTAGGTTAGTCAATTATTTTCTAAATAAAATTATACATCCTTAAAAAAAGTATTTGTAACATTCCTTACAAAATAAGAAAAGGTAAAAATAAAATATTCCTAGAGTTCTTAACACAATCATATTGTCGGATTATTTTGTGTATGATCATTTAATATTTAAAGATTTTATTATACTGCCTAATGAAGAGAAATTCAAATTTAAGGAATTTATTACACATTGAAGGTCCTAAATAGTAGGACAAGTATATTAATGAGAGTTAATTTTAAAGTCCTTAATGATAGGAAAGTGTTTGATTCAAAAGATATTGGAACCTTTTGAATAAATTAATCAAAGAAAATGAAAGGGTAAATCTTAGCTAAGTATAATAATCTCTAGAACATAAGATATACAAGGTGAATACAGAGGGTAATATTTCTTGACCTTATCAAGATGACTGATCGAACAATGATGATATTAATCGTTTATGTAAGCAAGTGTTACCGCAAGTGTTCTTAGTTTCAAAAGCAGAAGAAGGAGAGCATTTACAAGGTTGCTGTTACGCTATATATAAGGGACAAACCCTTTCTAAGCCCTAAAAGACAAATCATAGAGAATATTCGAAAGAATATTCCTAATGCCCCCTAATGGACCTACACTACTGTAAAAGTCGTACAGTCTCTTGTTCGCCTGTCTATCGTCCCCTGCAGGACGTCGAGCTACGAGGATCTCGTCGCTTGTCATACTCATCAACGGTCGTGGTCGCCCAAATTTGGACCCATACAGTTAGTTCCTCCGCTTGTCGAGGTTGCAACTTAGTGCGTCCTCGATAAGCGGACACCACTCGCTCGTATGGAGAAATTTGGTCTTGCGAAACGTTACGGCTTGTCCAATAATGGAAGGTCAGCGTGCTCAACAAGACACCTGATATTGTATTTTATTGGGAAATGACGTCATCTCCACGTGCGTCATCATTATGCGTGTTTTCGAGACAGGGGTTGAGGGCTTGTCGCTTCGATTTCGGTGCCATTCTGCAACTTTTCGCTTCAATTCTGGTGCCACCCAATCCTATAAATAGGTGGAGGGTTTGTTTTTTTCAAAAACACTTGGCCATTTCATTTTTGGTTATTCTTTCTCATCCCTCCCGAGTTTGTTCTAACAACTTTCTGCTTCTTCTCCTCCCATTTTCGTTCACAACCTTCTCTGCAGTTTTAACATCTTTCCCATCGAAGAAATGCCTAGAACACATCGATCTCATGAGAGAGTTTTTGAGGCCGCCTCGTTGTCCGTGGCGCTCCCCTCCGACGATGAGGATATGATGGTGGAAGGGGGGGATAGTTTTCCCACCGTGGAGGAGTTGCTGCCGAGACACCCCATGTCTCGAAGCGACTTCCTCAAGGATCCTCCTCCTACTCTTACCCCCGTGCTTTCTGAAACGGAGCAAGTTCATATTGATGCTCTCCGTACAAAGTATAGCATCCCCGCTCACGTTGATATGGTTCTAGCGGGAAGGGACTTCGTGGAAGTTCATAGGCCTGGGTACTGCGCTTTTTACAAGTACCCCTTCGTGATCGGTCATTCTTTCCCCCTCCTTCCGTTAGCGGAAGAGTTCTGTAGATTCTATCAAGTTTTCCCGCGGCTACTTTAACCATACACGCTTAAGATACTTCTGCTGTTGACAAAGTATGCGGAGTTGGCGGGGTGTGAGGTTACCATCCACCACCTCTTGCACTTGTTCTCGCCCAGCTTTAAGAGGGACACTATGGTGCATTTGAGGCACCATGGAATAAAAGGGCTAGTGGTCGGGACCGACGACCGTGCAAGTCGCAAGTTTTGGCATAAGTACTTTTTGGTCAAAACCGAACACATTGTTTCTGACCCCGCTAGGTTTCCGGAGCGATGGAATGAGAATCGTAAGTGTCACCACTTGTTTTACTCTCTCTTTTCCTCTTCATTCATTATAGGGTTTGTTTGTTTCTCGTTTGCAGCTATGGGGCGTCCACCCCGCCTTATTACGGGTATTAGGGATTGGGTAGCCCGTCTATTGCCCTATGCACCGGAGACCCGAGATTGGCTCACCTTCGAGAAACGTTATGGAACGAGAGTTTCATCTGGTAAATGTCTTCCCCTATATCACTTCGTTGGTCATACACCATTATCTATTGATACGACTCTTCGTGATGACAGGTCGAGGAGCTTCTAGGCAGAGGGCCCTGGTCCCTGCATTCCGACAGGCTGTAACTGCTACAGAAATGTAGTTTACTTTGACTGAGTCCGTTCGAGGGGGCCGTAATCAACTGATTCAAATGGAAGCTCCCTCTCGAGATATGGTCGTGAGGGAAGATGCCTGTTCCGTACCGACCCCTCACCTTTTGGACGAATCCTCTAACGGGGACGAGTCGCTATTGAGAAAAAGGAGGAGAGTGGAGCTTGGGAAGGATGTGGTCATGGACACTAGTAGAAGGAGGGTGGGTGCGTCGCAGACTGCACCTGTGACTACATTTATGGCCGACGCCATCTTAGCGGGGAGGTCTCCCCAAACGGAAGGGGTTTCCCCAGGAGCTCTGTATGCTCCGTTGAGGGCGGCGCGTCATCCAATGTTGGAGGGGACCTGTGCGTCGAGGGCGAAGGCTCGGGTTCAGATGTCGACCCGGAAGACGTTCGTGAGTTTTTAGAGCGCCATACTCACGTGGAGGTCAGAACGGAAGGTTCTAATCGGCATATAGTTGTCCTAGAGGACTACAACTTGTTGTCGAACTGTGATCAGGTGGTGTATGCTTTAGCCCCTTTATGTGCTACCCCCGAGAGCGAGGTGCTTAGAGCGATGAACGACATGGAGTTGTCTCGGAATGCTGTCGGCATGTCCTTGTGGGTAGATGTCTTTCTTTTTCTTTTTCGTCGTTGGGCTTGCATTTTTATTGTCGACTTGTCTTTTTATTTTAACTTCTTTCTTGTTGTGCCAGACCCTTATCATCGAGACCGAGCGCGAGCACCGAGAAAAGAAGAGGATGGCCATCTACGAAAAGGTGTCTTCCAAATATCAAAAATATCGCACTAAGCATCGTGCGATGGTCGACATCTATAATCAGGACCCTAATTTTCAACTATTCCACGAGGGGCTTAAACAGACGGAGGACTAACTTGCGTGCAAGGTTGAGGAGCTGAGGGAGCGAGACAAGGATCTTATGAAGGTCGTCGCCCGCAACAGTGAACATCAGGCATCCCTTAAGGTGAAGGAAGATGAGCTCGAGTTGAGTATATGGGTGATGGCCAAGAATGCCGACTTTCAAGCAAAGGTGGCTAGTTTGACTGTTGAATTAGGTACGAAGGCGGCGGAGATTGATGGGCTTAAGAGTGAGTTGAATGTTAGTGCCAATAAGCTGGCGACTGCTATTTCTGAAATGGCAGCCTTGGAAAATACCCTCCATGCCTGTAGGTCAGAGCTGACCAAGGAAAAGAAGGCATCCGAGCTTAAGGTAGCGGGGCTTGAAGGGCGTGTTAAGAAGTTGGAGGCGGAGCTATCCGCATTGACCGAATAAGTGGCATCGTTGAGAACAGAGGACGCGAGTCGACGCTCACAACATTCTACGTCTCGTGCCTCGACCGACCCTGTCATGACTCATCGTTTATACAAGTTGTGGGTTCATGTTGAGGCCTGGCTCGATGTGTACAAGGCTTTTCATGCTGAGGGAGGGCATCTGAAGTAGAACTTCAGGGTGTGCGTGCAAAAGCTCGTGCAGCTCGTGAGGCATGCAGATACGACCCTCTTGTGCTTGACGGGGATGATATCAACTCTGATGATGCGAACTGTCTTGCCTCTAACTCTTGGTATGAAGATGCGTATCCTACCGGGGATAATGTGTAATTTTTGGTTTGTACTTACTTTTTGCTTTGGGATTTTTGTAAGGGCATGCTTGACCCCGTTGTAAAGATATGTGCTAGTAATATTTTCTTGTAATGAAGAAATCGTTTTGTCAATTTGGTGATGATCTTTGTAATATTTATGATATCCCGGGCACTTGTCGAATTGTTAAGCTGATTTTGCTTCGGGTGAGATCGGGCCCTTTTCTTTAAGTGATGGCCATAACCTTTGGGATGGTACTCTCGAGCTAGCGTCCTCTCGAGCTAGCGTCGAGGTAGTATCCCTTCGTAGTTCGAGGGAAGTTAAACTCATGCTTTCGTCGATGGCCTTAGCCATTGGGATGTTACCTTTGAACTGGCATCGAAGTAGGATCACGTCGCAGTTCGAGAGAAGTCAGACTCATTTTTCGTCGATGGCCTTAGCCATTAGGATGTTACCTTTGAACTGGCGTCGAAGTAGGATCCCATCGTAGTTCGAGTGAAGTCGAACTCGTTTCTCGTCGATGGCCTTAGCCATTGGGATGTTACCTTCGAACTGGCATCGAAGTAGGATATCGTCATAGTTCAAGTGAAGTCGAACTCATTTTTTGTCGATGGCCTTAGCCATTGGGATGTTACCTTTGAACTAGCATCGAAGTAGGATCCTGTCGCAGTTCGAGTGAAGTCAAACTCATTTTTCTTCGTTGGCCTTAGCCATTGGGATGTTACCTTCGAACTGACATCAAAGTAGGATCTCGTCATAGTTCAAGTGAATTCAAACTCGTTTTTCGTTGATGGCCTTAGCCATTGTGATGTTACCTTCGAACTGGCGTCGAAGTAGGATCCCGTCGTAGTTCGAGTGAAGTCGAACTCGTTTCTTGTCGATGGCCTTAGCCATTGGGATGTTACCTTCGAACTGGCATCGAAGTAGGATCTTGTCGTAGTTCAAGTGAAGTCGAACTCATTTTTCGTCGATGGCCTTAGCCATTGGGATGTTACCTTTGAACTAGCATCGAAGTAGGATCCTGTCGCAGTTCGAGTGAATTTGAACTCATTTTTCGTCGTTGGCCTTAGCCATTGGGATGTTACCTTCGAACTGGCATCAAAGTAGGATCTCGTCGTAGTTCAAGTGAATTCAAACTCGTTTTTCGTCGATGGCCTTAGCCATTGGGATGTTACCTTCGAACTGGCGTCGAAGTAGGATCCCGTAGTAGTTCGAGTGAAGTCAAACTTTTTTTCATTGATGGCCTTAGCCATTGGGATGTTACCTTCGAACTGGCGTCGAAGTAGGATCTCGTCATAGTTCGAGTGAAGTCGAACTCATTTTTCATCGATGGCCTTAGCCATTGGGATGTTACCTTCGAACTGGCGTCGAAGTAGGATCCCTTCGTAGTTCGAGTGAAGTCGAACTCATTTTTCGTTGATGGACTTAGCCATTGGGATGTTACCTTCGAAAGTCGAAGTAGGATCCTGTCGTAGTTCGAGTGAAGTTGAACTCATTTTTCGTCGATGGCCTTAGCCATTGGGATGTTACCTTCTAACTAGCGTCGAAGTAGGATCCTGTCGTAGTTCGAGTGAAGTTGAACTCATTTTTTGTCGATGGCCTTAGCCATTGGGATGTTACCTTCGAACTGGCGTCGAAGTAGGATCCTGTCGTAGTTCGACTGAAGTCAAACTCATTTTTCATCGATGGCCTTAGCCATTGGGATGTTACCTTCGAACTAGCGTCGAAGTAGGATCCGGTCGTAGTTTGAGTGAAGTCAAACTCATTTTTCGTCGATGGTTTTAGCCATTGGGAAGTTACCTTTGAACTGGCGTCGAAGTAGGATCTCGTCGTAGTTCAAGTGAAGTCGAACTCAATTTTCGTTGATGGCCTTAGCCATTGGGATGTTACCTTTGAACTAGCGTCGAAGTAGGATCCCGTCGTAGTTCGAGTGAAGTCGAACTCATTTTTCGTCGATGGCCTTAGCCATTTGAATGTTCATTCATACATTGGAGATTTGATTATATTCATGTAGGAAATACATGTTGACTTTGTACATCCAATGGAGATTTGTCTATCTATACCTAGTCCCTTCATTACTCGGCCTGGAGATTACATTGACAGACGAGGTGATGAACAATACTTCGGACCTCGAGACGTCCCCCTTGCCGCCTCATTAAAAAGCTCACCGATAAAACCCGATTGGGACAAAACTCGGATGAGGGAAAAAGAGTACGACTTAGGTGGCGCCTCTTTTCAGAAGTGGAAGTATTTGAGATGGGCGACATTCCAATTGTTTTGGAGTAGTTTTCCTTCCATTGTCTCTAACTAGAATGCTCCTTTGTTTGCTGCCGCCGTGATTTTGTATGACCCGTCCCAGTTTGTTCCCAATTTTCCCTCATTTGGGTCTTTCGCTGCTGCAGTTTTAGCTTTAAGAACGCAGTCTCCGACCTTGAGTGGTCGTACTTTGACCTTCTTGCTATAGTATCTTTCTGCTTGTTGCTTTTGGGCTACCATTCTTACTTGAGCCATATCTCTTCGTTCTTCGACTTCATCCAGGTCTTGTAGCCTACTTTCATCGTTACTTGGCCCGCTCTCGTTGGAGTATCTCAGGCTAGGCTCTCCGACTTCAACGGGTATAATCACGTCAGTCCCGTAGACTAGTGAATATGGCGTCGCGCCTGTGCTAGTTTTTGGCGTGGTGCGGTATGCCCATAGTACTTCTGGTAGCAGTTTAGGCCATAGCCCCTTGGCGTCCTCATGCTTCTTTTTCAATATATTCAATATCATTTTATTGGAGGATTCAGCTTGGCAGTTACCGGCGAGATGATATGGCGTGGAGAGTATTTGCTTGATGTACCATTTTTTGAAAAACTCGGTTGTTTTCTTCCCAACGAACTGGGGTATATTGTCACAACTATTTTCTTTGGGGACGCCGAAGCGACATATTATATTTTTCCATATGAACGCGATAACTTCTTGCTCACGTATTTGAGTGTATGCACCTGCTTCTACCCATTTAGAAAAATAGTCAGTTAAAATCAAAAGGAAGCGTACCTTACCTCGTCCTGGTGGGAGGGGTCCGACAATATCCATTCCCCACTTTATGAATGGCCACGGTGAAGTGATAGAATGTAGGAGTTCTCCTACTTAGTGAATCATAGGGGCGTATTTTGGCACTATTCACACTTCCTAACGTAATTTATGGCCTCTTTTTTCATGGTAGGCCAGTAGTATCCTGCGCGGATGAGGCATCTGATGAGGGCACCGTTTCCCGTATGAGCGCCATAATGCCCCCTCATGTACTTATTCTAGTACTCGCCTTATTTGATTTGGCCCAAGACATTTGGCCAGGGGGCCGCTGAACGTCCTTTTGTAAAGGTCATAGTTTACGAGGCTGTATCTGGACGCCTGCATTCGAAGGTTTTTGGCTTCTTTCTTATCTTGAGGGAGCGTCCTCTCCTGCAAATATGTTAAGATACAGTTGCGCCAGTACCAAGTTAGGTTTATAGAATGTACCTTGACCTGGTCTATTGCGGAATGGAGAAGGGTGACCACGTTCTCCTTGTTGATATTTTCGGTGGCTGCTGCTAGCTTGGAGAGACCGTCCGCTTCGATATTCTGCGCCCTAGGTATCTGGTCGAGGCGATATTCATCGAATTCCGGTAGCAGTTTGTGGATTTTTGATTGGTACTTTTGTAGTCTCTATTCTTTGATTTGGAAAGTCCCAGTGACTTGGTTCACCACGAGTTGAGAGTCGCAATGAAGGACGAGTCGTTGAGCGCCATATTTTGTGGGCTAATTTCATTCCTGCAACCACAACTTCATACTCGGCCTCGTTATTAGTCATTCTGGAGAATCGTATGGACTGGTGAATTACTTCGCCCATAGGAACCTCGAGGATGAGTCCCAGTCCCGATACCAATACATTAGATACGCTATCGGTGTAGAGGACCCAAAGGTCGGAATGTGCAGAAGCGCGGAGCGCCCTCGCTCTACTTCAGGCAATACTTCCGCGCTGAAATCAGCGATGAAATCGGCGAGCACCTGCGACTTTATAGCAGTTCGCGGTTGGTATGTTCTATCGTGCTCGCTTAATTCTATAGCCCATTTGTCCAACCTACTCGATAGCTCGGGTTTGTGTAGGATGCCCCTGAGGGGGAAAGTTGTCACCACCTTTATGGGGTAATATTGAAAATATGGTCTAAGCTTTCGTGAAGCTACAACTAATGCTAGAGCTAATTTCTCAAGGTGGGGGTACCTTGTTTCGACATCAATTAAGGTTTTGCCGATATAATAAATCGGAGATTGCTTACCTTTGTTTTCGCGGACCAAAACTGCATTTACCGCTACTTCGGAGACTACTAGGTACATCAGGAGGCATTCGCCTGGGTCTACCTTGATGAGTAGTGGCGGCGAGGACAAATACACTTTCAGTTTTCTCAAGGCATTGACGCATTCTAAATTCCACTGTAGCCCGTGGTCCTTCCTTAGTACATTAAAAAAGTTATGGCATCTGTCTGACGATTGTGAGATCAACCTTGATAGGGCAGTTATTCGTCTTGTTAATTTCTGTACCTGCTTCTTGGTGGTCAATATCTTCGGTATTCCTTCTATGGCCCTGATCTGATCTAGGTTGACCTCGATACCCCTTTACGACACTAAAAAATGAAGGAACTTTCTTGAGGTTACACCAAAGGCGCATTTTTCGGGATTCAGCTTCATTCCGTATCACCTCAATATTTCGAAGGCTTCCTTCTATGACCAATATGATCATCCTTCCTTTTCGACTTCACTAGCTTGTCATCGATGTACACTTCTATGGTCTTTCCGAGTTGTTCCTTGAACATCTTGGAGACTAGCCTTTGGTACGTCGCCCCTGCATTCTTGAGTCTGAACGACATGACTCTGTAGCAGTGCGTTCCTTGGTGGGTGATGAAGGTGGTCTTTTCTTAGTCTTCTTCTGCCATTAAAATTTGGTTGTAACCAGAATAAGCATCTAAGAAGCTTAACAATTCATGTCCCGCCGTCACATCGATGAGCTAGTCGATATGTGGTAACGGAAAGGAGTCTTTTGGGCATGCTTTGTTTAGGTCGGTGAAGTCGACACACATCCGCCATTTCCCGTTCTTCTTTTTTACCATGACCACATTGGCGACCCACTGAGAATACTTTGATTCTAGGACGGAACCATTAGCGAGCAACTTGTCGACTTCTTGCCTGACTACCTCGTTGATTGCCAATATGGCTGATTGCTATTCTTCCGCACTTGCCCCTTTTCGTTATTGGGTGTGTGTGCAATCTTGGGCGATTCGGTAGCACTCTTGGGCGGTGCATTGCTCGCCTCGAATGCTAAACATTCCTTATGGGGTAGGAAACTTGATTACTTGATTGAAACTTGACGAGACAGCTCGCATAGCGTGTATCCATGGACGCCCTATAATGGCATTGTAGGCTATTTCCTGGTTCATGATGTGAAATGTCATTTCCAGAGTGATTTCTCCTGCCAAAACGGGTAACACTATCTCTCCAAAGTTTCGTTCCACTGCATTATTAAAACCCGTTAGTGTTATGCAACGTGGTACTATCTTATCCTCTAGTCTCATCTGTATGAGGATTCGTTGATGGATAATACACGTGCTGCTTTCGTCATCCACCATTGTTATTTTTACATCGGTATCCGCGATACGTAAAGTTATAACCAAAGCATCATAGTGAGGGAAAGACAAACCGTTGGTATCTGACTTATCGAAGATGATACTATCTTCGAGGTCGTCATACCGTTCATGAGCGACTGTCCGCTTGAGTTTGTATGTGGTGGTAAATTTCACGTGGTTGATTACTGTATCATTGCTGCCGCCAATGATCATTTGTATGGTACGAGCTGGTGAAGGTGGTTTTGGGGGTCCTTGAGGTTGATCGCATCCTCGAGCGAAGTTAACCCGTCCTCGATCACTCAGCAGTTCTTTCAGATATCCCTGATTTAGCATTCTTACCACTTCCTGTCGCAGACCTATGCAGTTTTTGGTCTTGTGCCCTCTTTCCTGGTGGAATTCACATAGAACGTTCGATCTCCGGGTGCTTGGATCTGACTTCATCTTTTGCGGCCATTGCACCTTTGTGCCGAGCTTTTTTAATGCATACACTATTTCTGAAGGAGAAACACAAAAGTTATGAGTAGATAACAGTGGAGGCATACCTCTTTCGTTTTGATGTGGCGCGGTGTGTCGAGGTGAGGTGTCTGCAGGTCGTAGAGGAGGTGGGATGGATGTCCGGATGTAGGGTTGATGCCTTTCTCGATTGAAACGGGATAGTTGGTCCCTTCGACCATCGTTGCAGCGATCTATCCTTGTTTCGATTTGGACCAATGTTAGCCGTTGGATCGGACCATTTAGGTCATCCTCGTCTGCCCTTACTTAGGCGCAATAGGCATTATGGATTTCTTCCCACGTGGTGGGAGGGTACTTCATGAGTCTACTTAGCAGCTTCTTGGTTGCCTTTGACCCGTTTCTATTTAACATATTTTGGAAGGCTGCTACTACCATCCCTTCTGATATAGGCTCATTCTTACCCTGTTGAATCGGGCTAGGAAATCCCGAAGCCCTTAGCCTATCGACTGCCTGACGGTGAAGATGTCATTTACCCTGGCCTCTACCTTTTTCGCTCCCGCGTGAGCGGTGACGAATTTATCTGCTATTTCTTCGAATGTTGATATTGATCGTGCTGGTAGTTGGGAATACCATGTCAACGCTCCCTCTGTCAGAGTTTCGCCTAACTTTTTCAACAGCACCGATGGCTCCTATTCTTTTGACAGATCGTTGCCTTTTACTGTAGTAACGTAATGAATTATGTGATCTTCCGGGTCCGTGGTACCATTATATATTTTCAAGTATGGCGACATTTTGAAGGTTTTCGGAATAGAGTGAGGAGCCTCCCCTTCACTGTATGGTTGTTCGACGAATCGGCCTACGTCACGTTTTGGTAGCAACTTCGAAACGCCCGGTATTTTATCGACTCTTTTCTGATGCTCCTTCATCTGATCGCGGAGCTTTTTGTTCTCATTTTTTATCTCTTCCATTTTCTTTAAAATGTCTACAAGTTCCTCGTTACCTGCATCAATGACAGTATGAGTGTTACCTATGCATGGAGTTTCTGGCTCATCGGCGGCAGTTGCGATTTCTACGGGTATTGTGCCTCCGGTATCCCTTTGAACGGGTTTGTCGAGTATGCTGCTTAAGGTGTTTGTCAACCACTTTTCTAGTAGCCTTTTCACAGTTGGTGGTGCTTCTCCTACTGCACAACTGGTGGTGCTTCTCCTGCTGCGGATGTTGAGGTTTCCCTCTCGCGCGAGACAGTCATGCTTTCGTGCGGGAGGGGGGTTGAGGCATCTCCCTCAGGTGTAACGCTTGGCGTTACATTTTCATTGTCTTTCCTGCCGGCTTCGTTGATGGAATCCAGAAGGTTGTTCGTGACACCTACTGTTGCCTTTAATCTTGCTTCTCCCTTTCCTGTCATTGTTGGTCTTTTCGAGGCTAGGAAGAGGTGATTATCCCTTTCAAAAATCTAGACAAAACTAAAATCTCAGCTATAGAAATCCCCACAGACGGCGCCAAATTGTTTGACTCAAAAGATATTGGAACCTTTTTGAATAAATCAATCAAAGAAAATGAAGGGGTAAATCTTAGCTAAGTATAATAATCTCTAGTACAGAAGGTATACAAGGTGAATACAGATGGTAATATTTCTTGACTTTATCAAGTTGACTGATCGAACAATGATGATATTAATCGTTTATGTAAGCAAGTGTTACAGCGAGTGTTCTTAGTTTCAAAAGCAGAAGAAGGAGAGCCTTTACAAGGTTGCTGTTACGCTATATATAAGGGACAAACCCTTTCTAAGCCCTAAAAGACAAATCATAGAGAATATTCGAAAGAATATTCCTAATGCCCCCTAATGGACCTACACTACTGTAAAAGTCGTACAGTCTCTTGTTCGTCTGTCTGTCGTCCCCTGTAGGATGTTGAGCTACGAGGATCTCGTCGCTTGTCGTATTCATCAACGGTCGTGGTTGCCCAAATTTGGACCCATACAGAAAGTAATTTAGATTATAATTTTGTCCAATATAACTCTTTTTTTTAAAAGGTAAAAAGGACGAACAATATTTCAATAGGGCCTTCGTGCTTTTAATATAGTATAGATAGATTTAATGGGTGAAAATCATTTACACTCCTCGAGTTTGCTTTAAAAATCAAACTCATCCCCAACTTTGAACAATAGTCATTCTCATCCTTCTATCATACCATAATATCTATTTACCCTTGATATTTTTAATATTTCATATATGTAATAACTTTTTTTATTATATATGATTTTTTTAGTTCGTTGACATTATAAGTAGAATAATCATATTATAATTTTTATAAAATCTATTACTACTTTTTATGATTATTATTTTAATATTACATGTATTAAGTATGCATCTAATGTATATTTGTGGTAAAAATTGCATGGGACGTCCTATTTGGTCGACCCCATTTAATCTATACCCATATTTTAAAATTATTTAACCTATACCCTAATTTTTACAACTTCAGGCGCCTCATTCTTTCTGCTACCTGTGCGCTCCTTTCTTTGTTAGTCTCTTAGAACATCTTGTTTTTAATAATGTGATACTTCACATCATTTGTATTTGTGCAGATGCTTACATCACAATGCTTGGGGTGAACTGCTTTTCTCAGTGCTTTTCACGTTTATTGTTTTTAAAATTTATGATTTAGATACTGTTGGCAATCTGATTATTTTATAGTAGTAATACATTATGAAAAAATAAGGTGGTTATTTATCTAGTATGTTAGAAAGCTTTTTCAAAAGTTTCAGCTTATATAGTGCTGAAGTTTTTACAAATGAACTAAATAACTTCAGCATCTTCTGCTGAAGTTTTTGAAAAAGCTTTATGAAAAAAAACAATGGATCGAGGACAAAACTTCAGCTAAAACATGCTGAAGTTCAGCAAATAGAGAACAAAACTTCAGCTAGTAGACTGCTTAAATTCAGCAATTACAAACAATTTCAGGCCCGTCTCCTAGAATGCTGAAGTTTGCGTGATTGCCTTTGCTACTTCAGGCCCATATGCCTGAAGTTTACGCGAAAAGTGAGTACGTTTGAAATTGTTTTTGCAAAGCGGGTATAAGTTAAAACGTGACCCAAAAGCGGGTACAGATACAAATCTATTTGTGTGTGCGTGAGACTTTAAGTTCCTTTTTTTCTCTTATTCTCAACCGCGTATATAGATTTTTGAGTTTTAATTATTATTAATAAAAAGATTCCTAAATTGTAAAATAAAATTCATGCGACGTATAAATAGATAGCATTTAGAAATTTGTTAAAAAATTTAAGCATTGACTAATTTATAGAATTTTCTCTTTATTTTATGTTTAATTTTACAAATAGATTGAATTTTGATTGTTATTAAGAAAATTATTGATGCGGGCAAATTATTTATTATACTTTTTTTTTTATTTTTCTCATTTTCTTATTATTGAATGTCATTATGTTTGATATTGCTTCTTACTCATATTTCAAATATAATGTTTATTTTCTATAGATAAGTTCATAACATAGATTAAAGCAAAAAAAATATTCAAAAAAGAGATGAACGTTGTAGAGGATAAAAGAGGCATTTTAAAAAATTAACTTTTATATAAGGATGAGAATGAGTAGTGTTCAAAGTTGGAGCTCCTTCTCTCTCACGCTTCTCCGCAAAAACTCTTATCGCGGCTATCTTCGACGGTAAATTCACACACCGGAAGGAATTTCTATCAGCTTATTTGATCAAGTAAGTATCTTTTTATTTGTTTCCTGTAATATGTAATTAAGTATTCTTTTCGTCCTATTTTATGTAATACACTTTAATTTAGAACGGAATTTAAGAAAGAAACTTTTGAAAGTTTTAGTGTCATAGATACTTATACGACTATTCATATTTTTTTGGAACAGATTAAAAGATCAAGTGCATCACATAAACGGAAATGAAGAGAGTACTATTTTTTGCATTAGTATTATTACTATTATTTTGTATTTTGTTTGTTCTATAATATATTACTTTGTATTGTATGTAATATATTATTTTTATAAATATAATGTTTGAACAGATGGTATGTTTTCTGTTGTTTTATCAGCAATCTGAAAAATTATCTTACAATATTACATTATAAAAGGAAGGGTAAAGCGTAAAATAAGATTATTAAAATAAGGGCAATGGAAAAATAAAATAAAATAAGGTAACCATGTAGGGCCGGCTCTAGCATTGTTCCAAGTAAGGCTCTTGGTTTATAGATATTTATAAAAATAATATTTAGTACTTTTCATATAAAAGTATAGTTTTTCTATAACAGTTGCCTCAAAGAAAAGAAGTTTTTCAAGTTATATTAAAAGGAATTGTTAGAGGAAATCGATTATAAAAAAATTATTAACAACTTTGCATCTAGAAAAGATAGAAAAATAGACTTCAATAAAAAAATAATATATATCATAACTTTCTTTTAAAAATTTAGGCCTCACATTAAACTTTGGCTTAGCCACACATGTGTTTGAGCCGCCCCTGTAACCATGCAATTACACTAACTCCGCTACATTAAATAAAATTTAAGTAACAACTAAAACAAATATTAACACAGTGCAATAGGAAACACCCATCCAAACAAGCTGAGCTGTTTATATTCAAATTCAAATGAGAAATTCCTAGGAACTAAGAAAATAACCCTGGAATCGTTTTATTTGCCTGAAGTAAAACAAATGAAGATAAGGGCTTTCTTCTTAAATGCTTGTGTTTTTTTCTAATGGAATTTGCTGCAACATCCAAGAACAAGGTTCCAACATCTGTCGCAACAAATACGAGTACCACCGGTATCGTTTATCCGCCTCCAGATGTTAAGCACATTATATTGTTGACAAGACTGCACAGTTTGTGGGGAAGAATGGTTCGGAATTTGAGACTGGGAGGTTTGATTTCTTGAATGCTTCGGATCCTTACCATGCCTATTATCAGCACCTTTTGGCTCAAGTTCGCGCACTGAACCTGGCTTTCGGACAGCAGAAGATTCTTGAGTAGCTTAATTTGCCACTTTTAACACTTTTCTTATACTATCTCATCTGGCTTAAATTCAATTTTTTTTGAGAAAGTGTTGAATTGACGACTGAAAACTTGCAAGTTTGCAGCTGACAGAATAAGGTAAAGCTATATTATTAGCATAAAGGATGGATTGAGCCAGGGTCTATTAGAAACAAGTAAGGGTCTGCGTATACATTATCCTCCCTAGACCCCACGTGTGTTATTACACTGGTTTTTGTTGTTGATGATGAATTTCGGCTAAATTCAGCGCCCCTTGAAGAGTTTTGGGCAGAAAACCTCTTAAATTTCATCCTTTACATATTGTTGCAAACAAAAACGATCCTTAAAGTATGACTAAATGAGCAGAGCACATCTAACTGTTAGCTTTCCATCGGGAAACAGCCCAAGCCTCTTCTACCCTTACACGATTTTGCAAGTTCAAGAACTGGAAAAGATTTATATATTACACACACATATTTTTGACATTTTAATAAATCTCAAACTCCCATCTTCCCCAATGGTCTGTTCCTTACAAACCTATTAATTTAATACATCTGAGTTTTCTCAGCAACAATCGAAAAGGATATACATATATCTGGATCATATGATAAATCTTAGAAGTCAAAAAGAATGTAGGAACATAAGCTGGCACATTTTTTTTGAGCTTTTCTGAACCAAAATCTAGAAGGGCGTTTGTATATCAGGATTGCGTAACAAATTTTAATCTCAAAATGGATATATATGTCTGTAGAATTGGTTGATCAGGTTATATATATATACTAGTTAGTTCCTCGGCACGTGCGTTGCACGTGGATGTCGAGCCAAGTAGTATATTATTCTGTAAAATAACATCAATATTACTAAAAAGCTTTGAGTAAATAATAATTATACTTCTAAGAATAAAATGCATAGTTTATGTGAATGATCAATGATTGCTCGACTCATCTAAATTAGTGAAAATATCCAATTGATGTCGGAAGCAATACTTTGTGACCGGATTTATCTGTTGTATATTCTTCAGTTATAATACTTTGTGCGTTTATCTTTTCAGGTTAATTACTTTTTTCTGAAATATTTAAATATGTTTTTTCTGTTGATATATATATCAAGCGCATAATCTTGAGAATCATGTGATACACAAACAAGTTAAAGATATTTATATAGTAAGCATTATTTTAAGTAAGAAAAATATTAGTGGCTTAAACTACTTGTAATAGTTTACCCTAATTCTCACTGTGAAAAAAAGCGTTGGTGGATTTTAATGTTTGAGTTTTTTTTTTGGGTGCAAATTTTAATGTTTGAGTTGCATGTTAGTAATTTTCTTGATTTATATATATAAATAAAATTAAGTAAGGAATAAATAAATTAACGATATTAAGTATTAGATGGTGGTATGTACCTTGTGCCATTTGCCTTAGTTCGACCATATCCGTATGAACATGACATTGTTATAAATCAATAATTTTTAAAAATATCAAATATAAAAATTTTCAAATTTTTTTAGTCTGATCATATTAAGTTGAAATTAAAACAGAATTAACTTCATGATTCTTTAATATCTCATATTAAATTTTTTTGAAGACTTGGCTTTGTAAGAAACATTTCATTTTAGTTATCAAATAACCCATTTAAGTCATTATATATTAACTTGAATAAGAAAGATTAATGTGTAATAAAAAAATTATTATTCCAACTTAAAATTAATGTGTAAGCTATTTTGAAAGAGCTTTTCTCTCTCTTCACTCCAGCTTCTCTCTAAGCGCAGGTTAGACTAACGTGCGCCCTGGAGGTCCATGGGAAAGGGACGAGGTCGGGGAAGGGGACGACCTAAGAAGAGTTACAAATAGCTTTTGGAAGTGTCGTGCATGTTCAAACTAAGTCGATTGCTTCAACATCAAAGCAACCAATTGCAAAAATACCAATGGAACAGTACCCAGATCTGGAACCTTCATCGAGCTCAGTTGTTAAGGGAACTATAGCGGAGATGGTGGATGAAGCAAAAACTCCAGTACTAGTGATTTCACAACTGGAGAATGAAAATCAATTGAAACAAAGTGAAGAGCCAGCCCAAAAAGTAACTACTCCTGCTCAAGTGGAGGAGGTTCAAACAACAGACAAATGTGAAAATCAGGAGGCAAATAAGGAAGCAAATGAAGGAAAAGATGAGGATGTGAAGACAAAGTGGAACATCTTGTTTGCTGGAAACAGAGCTGCAGAGAATGATATGACCCTAAGCTACTTTCCACCTCAAATTGTTAATGGGGAGACTATAGTCCAGCTTGAGAAGAGTGATGTGGAAAAAGAAGCGGAGAAGTGAAAAAATGCCCTCATTGTCTATGTGATGGGGGAAACACCAGGATATTCAGTCATGCATAGGTACATTTCTCAAATGTGGAACTCTATAACTATGCCAGATCTGTTTTTGCATGGGGAGGGGTATTATGTGGTTCGATTTCATAATACAAAAGATATGAATGAAATTCTATTTTCTGGGCCGTACTCTATTAGAAATCGACCAATTATCTTGAAACCATGGACTCCTGCATTTGATTTCAGTCAAGAGTTTATGACAGAGATTCCATTGTGGGTGAAATTTCCCAAATTACCTATGAGTTGTTGGGGTTGTGGATCACTGGGTAGAATAGCAAGTGCATTGGGGAAGCCATTATTTGCTGATGAGTGTACGACTAAACAAACAAGGATCTCCTATGCTAGAATGTTAATTGAAGTTAATGTATCAAAGCCACTCCCTGACACAATTGTGGTTATGGAGCCAAATGGAAAGAAATTTCAGCAGGAGGTGGTATTTGAATGGAAACCTCAATTCTGCACTCAATGTCTAACTATAAGTCACATTTGCAATAAGCAACCTGAGCAGCAAGGAAGACCAATACAGAATAGAAGAAGAGGAGAGCAGAAGAAAGTGGTCCAGGAATGGAAGCCCAAAGATGTTTCATCTACGAGCCAACTGGCAGATACAAAGCAACTAGTCCATGTTGAAGTCACTCAACCTAAAGCTAATGAAGGTATGAAAATGCTGCAACAACAGGACAATGGAGCACACAGCAAAGTAACAACACCAGTTGAAGTGTCAAAGAATACCTCTAAAGGTAAGGAGCAGGTTCCTAGCCCAGAGCTGAATTTGATCAATTCCCACAATTGAGTGTTGTTATGTTGAGTAAAGCAAAGAATGGGAATGTAGGGACAAAAACAAAGAGAGGTGCTGAGAACAAAACAAGTAGAACCACCAGAACCAGGTGGATTGATCACTGCTCAATGACTTGGCTTATATGGAATATTAGGGGTGTGAATAAAGTGTATAAACAAAAAGAGCTAAAGAAGTATATAAGGATAAAAAATATCAAACTCCTGGGCCTGCTGGAAACCAGGGTTAAGCAACATAGAAGTTTAAAAATAGCTACAAATATTGCTTCAAACTGGGGGATAGTAAATAACTACTCTGCTGCAGTAAATGGAAAAATCTGGTTGATGTGGGATCAAGGTGAATATACTATAAATGCCCTGAAGGTGGAAGCTCAGTTAATACATTGTGAAGTTAGAGACACCTCTAATAAACTACAATGTGTTCTGACTATTGTTTATGGCTTTAACACTGTGGAAGAAATGAGAAGTTTGTGGACCAGTTTGCAAGATATATCAAATAGTACTAACTGTCCATGGTTAGTCTGTGGAGATTTTAATGCAATCCTAACAACTGGAGATAGAAGGAGCTACCATCCTGTGACTTTTAATGAGGTTAAAGAGTTTACAGATCGTATTAATTACACCTTACTAAGTGAACTACAATGGAAATGTGACTACTATACCTGGTCAAATAAGCAGCAAGGAGTTGAGAGAGTAAGTAGTAAAATAGACAGGGCTTTTGGTAATCATGACTGGGATGATGAACTGGGGTCATATTGTGTTAGAATATGATCTACCTAACATATCTGATCATGCACCTATGCTGTTGACTTTACACACTGTGAACCAAAAAATCAGAGCTCCTTTCAGGTTCTTCAATATATGGGAAGAACATGCACAATTTTTGGAGATAGTGGAGGCACACTGGAAGAAGAAATTGGATAGTGACCCTATGCAGAATGTTTGGAATAAGTTGAAGGCAATGAGATCAGCCTTCAGACAACTGAACCAAAGAGAATTTCAGGCAACTATAGAGAATATTGACAGGGCAAGAGAGGACCTTTAAAAAATTCAGGCAGCAATGGGAGCAAACTATGATGATACTCTTGTGATAAAGGAGAAAGAAACTCTAATGTAGTTAGAGAAATGGAGCCTGATTGAAGAAAGTATACTAAGGCAAAAATCTAGAGCACAATGGATACAATTAGGTGATTCAAACTCTAATTACTTTGCTGCAGCCATGAAAGAAAGATGCCACAGGAAACAAATCAAGGATCTCAAGTCCCTACAAGGTGGTCAGCTGCTATCTGATCCAAATGGACTAAAAGAGGAAATTATGTCATTTTATAAAGGACTGATGGGGACCTCTAATAGTACCCTCAAAGCTGTCAACAAGATTACAATGAGTAAGAGACCTAAACTTAATCACGAGCAACGAATTTTGCTGTGTGCTCCAGTTACTGATCAAGAGATAGCTGAAGGATTAGAAGCAATTGGAAATGATAAGTCCCCTGGGTTGGATGGGTATAATGCCTACTTTTACAAAGGCATGGAAAACTGTTGGTCCTGAGATCATAAAAGCAGTAAAGAAATTCTTTGAAAGCAGCAAGATGAATAGATCCATCAACTGTACTTCTGTCACTTTAATTCCTAAGAATGATCATCCAGCAACTGTGAAGGTGTACAGTCCAATTGCTTGCTGTACAATGCTCTACAAAATCATCTCTAAAGTTCTTGTATCAAGACTCCAAAAAGTCATTGCATTAGTTGTGTGTGAGGCTCAAACTGGATTCATTCCAGGAAGGAAGATATCTGATAACATATTTCTTGCTCAAGAGCTGGTGAAGTCCTATACAAGGAAAAATGTGTCTCCTAGGTGCATGATAAAAATAGACCTCCAAAAGGCCTATGACTTAGTGGAATGGGTGTATCTGGAGCAAGTCCTAGATGAGCTAGGTTTTCTTAGGAATTTTACTAAATGGATCATGGAGTGTGTTAAGACAGTGAACTATTCTATCATGGTGAATGGAGAACCTACAACTCCCTTTAATGCAGCTAAGGGACTCAGGCAGGGAGACCCAATCTCCCCATTTCTCTTTGCAATTGCCATGGAATATCTTAGTAGGAACCTCAATGCTGTGAAAGGAAGCAAAGAATTCAAGTACCACCCAAAATGTTCTAAACTAGCTCTGACTCACTTGTCTTTTGCAGATGACTTATTACTATTCTCTAGAGGAGATGCTGAATCTGTGGCTACTCTACATAGATGTTTCAAAGAATTCTCAGAAGCATCAGGTCTTCAAGCCAACAAAGAAAAGAGCTCCATTTATTTTGGAGGGGTGGCTCAAGGTGTGCAGGATCAAATCCTAAAGTTTTTAGGATTCCTCAAAGGAGAACTCCCCTTCAGATATCTGGGAATACCTTTAGCTACAAAAAAGATCGCATTAATCCAGTGGTAACCATTAATTAACAAGATGGTGGCTAGAATCACCTCTTGGACTGCCAAGAAGCTGTCATATGCAGGTAGAGCTCAGCTAATTCAAACTGTTCTCTTTAGTATCCAAGCCTACTGGTCCCAATTATTTGCTATCCCCTCAAAAGTGCTAAATACAATTGAGGCCTATTGTCGAAGCTATCTGTGGTCGGGCACAAACACAATCACTAGAAAAGCTCTACTAGCTTGGGAGAAGGTTTGCACACCAAAGTCAGTGGGTGGTCTAGGCTTGATAAACATGCGATTATGGAATAGAGCTGCAATAACTAAAGCTAGTTGGGATATTGAACATAAGTGTGATAGACTATGGATCAGATGGCTGCATGCATACTATATCAAGAATCAACAATTTTGTCAAATGGCTATTCCTCAACAGGCTGGATGGATGGTAAGGAAATTGTTCGAGGCAAGAGATACATTGCCACTGATTCAATACAACACTGTTGGTAGTTTGATTAAGCAGATATATCTTCAGTTAATGGGGAACAATGAGAAAATTTCATGGAAAACATTGAGATTTGGAAATAATGCTCGGCCAAAAGCGCAATTTATAGTATGGCTACAGATGCAGGGCAGACTTCTGACTGTGGATAGAATTGCTTCCTGGGCTGTAAATGTGGATCATGAATGCAAGCTGTGCAATAGTCAAGGTGAAACGAGAAATCATATCTTCATGGAGTGTCCTTATTCTGTCAAAGTCTGGGAAGGGGTACTAAAATGGATGAAGGTTCCTAGCTTCAGAACAACAAAATGGGAACAACTGGAGAAATGGATCATTCAAAAAGCAAAGGGTAAATCACAGAAAGCTCAGGTATTCAAGATGACATATACAGAATGGGTGCATACAATATGGATCGAAAGGAATCAACACAGATTTGAAGAGAGATCAAGGAGTGCAGAACAATTGGTGAGGGAAATTGCATATGTGTGTCATATCCGTGCACCTACTAGAATTAAAGAAATGGTTCGGCAGTTTGTAGTTAGTTAGTTCTAGTAGAAAGTATTTTTTTTTGTAGTTGCATAGTTAGATAGCAGACTGTGATGTAGTCGTGCTATGGTTCATTACTTGTAAATATTTTGGTGATTAATAAAAAATTTAATTACCAAAAAAAAAAAGAATAAGAAAGATAGAAGATAAAAAAATTTATGAAAAAGTAAAAAAAAAATGCAATGTGAAAATCTGGGGAATGTAAGCTTGAGAGTTGAGATGTTATCCGCTTTTTTCATCTTCCTCCATTAGATCATTAACCTCTAATGAAGCTACCCATATAAATTATTAGTTCAATCCACAATAAAATGAGGTTAACTGGATTAGAAAATGTTTAACATTATTCAATTATTTTCATCGCCACTATTAATCTCAAAATCCTAGTTTAATTATTTTGATTCTCTATGTGAGATAACTTCTTAAGAAAATTAATATATTGTTAACTCGACATATATATGGGATACTTGCAAGTAGTTGTTGAAAGTAAAGTGAATATGTTATAATCATAGCACCAATTTAAGTCCAGTTAGATTGAGATAAAATCAACTTTTTTATTCTTTTAACATCGTGTGAAAACATTTATGGATTTGTGAAAAATATTCCACTTTAAACATAAAGTAACTCATTTAACTCAATAATATCTAAACTTAAATAAAATATCTATTAAAATGATTAACTTTTTGCTAGAAAGAAAATGCTTCTTTTGGACGTATAAAAGTAATCAATTCAAATATTGATCAAATTATAAATATAGATAGATCTCATTCATATATCAAATTATCATCACACTAAAGATATTAAGAAGCATAGAATTTTTAAACGGTAGGAAATTAAATATTATTATTATTTTTTTAAAAAAACTTACATGTTGTTTGTTTAGGTCACAAAAACCTATAATAAAAATTAGAATAAATAGCTTTGTACCAAATCATTTTATTAGAACAACTGAATAGCCAATAGTTGCATTGAATATAATTGTTACAAAGCAAATACTATGTATGTATATGTTTTAACTGAAAATAAGCAACTCAAAGAAAGGAAAAAAGAAAGCAAAATACTCTATCAATCGACTATGAGGGAAATGGAAAAAATAAAAAGCAGTGTCGCTCACTACTGAAGTCCAAATATAAAAAATCAAAATTATCGAGTAGAACAACCATAATTCAAGATGACTTAATGTGCATAAAGATAAAATAATAAATCCATCACTTGTGTGTTTGATATGTCATAGTTAATTATTTTTTATGAAAGATATTATTGTAAAAAATATTTCTTAATATTTGATTGATGAGTGGAATAAAAGATTGGTCATCAAGAAGAAGAATCAAATCTACTTAAGTGCACATATATATACATCAAAATTGGAGGAGGAAATAGAAGATAATAAAAATGGGAGTATTTAAAGATATGTTGAGAGGCAGTAAACCCAAATGAGAATATTAAAAAAATGTAAGAGGCATTGTTGTATGAATGTATTAGCAAATGGAGAATTTTAGATTTTGATATAATGTAACCGTTCGTTTCTTTAGACTTTAATTTAATAATGACTTTTAGCTAGGATTAATGGGGTGACTTTGAGTAAATAGTTATAAGGAAAAAAATTACATTGGATAAATATTAAATCAAATTTTGATAAATTATTGAGAATATTAGAGATGGTTAAATTAAGAAGAACGTCTGATAAACAAATAAGGCATGCTAACTATAGCTTGAACTCAAGACTCTCTAGTTAACAATAGAGTTGTGCATACCGCTCTAACACTACCTTTGGTGGTTAACTGGTGCTAAAGTAAGCCAAGTTTAGTCTCTGAAATATCAATAGACATTGCCATCTAATTCCATCTCCAGTAATGCAGAGGCCAAGTGACACTTGTTTTATTTGGGTTTTTTTCATAGTATGAAGAAAAGAATTAAAAGATCAAAGAATAAAAATATGAAAGGAGAACATATGTTTGAAACATTAGTACCACAACCCCATAAACCTGGGGGAGTTTGCTTCTTCATAGTCAACTTGGCAAATATACTAACGACGCATGATCGACATGACATTTTGCAAAACCATTAGTAAAATGAGTCTGGAACTTCAGTCCAATAAATAAGGTATGTGCATTCCTTTGTCTCGACATCACGAGCCTTCACTTCATAAGAATGGGAATTCACACATTATTCTTTAATAAAATTTGACATGAGCCAAAAGAACAACTTCATTTGTTTTATAATCTAGAACAAAAGAAAAACTCATAAGCTTACGGATCACTTCACTATATAAGTTTTGTGGCTTTTATAATATAATTTTTTCAATTAGAAGTGGAACAATCTGAATGGGTGCGGATAGTTGAATGCACCCTAAGTGAGGTAGTTAGGTTTTTTCCAGAGACAATGGTTGAACAAAACCTTTTGAAATCCAATGGTTAAAACTATTTTTGAAAGAAAGCTTAGTTGTTAATAAGAATAAACACAACTTTTAGAAAAGCCACTTTAATCAAAACGTTTTTTTTTTAAATATTTTTAGAAGTAGAATATTTAGGCAAATAAGAAGGGCATTTTAGTAATTCAACTTTTAACTTAAGGGGTTCATGCTTTTAATATAATATAGATAGATATATATATACACATACATACATACATACGTACGTACATACATACATACTTGCGCGAAACAAACTATTGGAAGGAGACGTCTGGTCATTATGGCCCTTATGCCTAGAGCGGAACCGATGCAAAATGCATCAGATTTCTAATTTATAACCAAGATGGATTCAGCATTTCAGCTGCTGGATACTTATGTTCCTTCTAGCGACACCATATAGGCAGAATTACTAAATGGTATAGCAATTACTAGGTACAAGACATAAATAGTATACTCTGGACAATGTAAAAGGCCTTGTGTTCCTTTTTGCAAGTGTATGTCGTTCTATGTATCCTTTTGCACAGATGAAGCCTCCATTTACATCTCAGAACTCTATATACAGAAAGGGAAACCACGTTACCCATAAAAGAAAAAGAAAGAGGGAAACCAATTTTATGGACTCAAACAGTTGGCAAACGAGCATCTCGTTGTAGTTTTTTTCTAAATGTGACTCTTTGTGCTCCTGCTTCTTCAAGATCCATGATTTCAAAAAGGGTCCCAAGAGAAGAACTGAAAATCATACGTTTGCACTAGTCGACATTCTTCATACTGAGCTCTGTCGCAGAGGTTCAGTTTCGTGATGGACAACAACCTGATTCTGATGGTTGTTATCAAGAGGCATGTACTGTGACATAATAGCCATAATCTCCGAGTCCATGTATGACTAGATAAATTTAAGAATAGTTAGAATAAAGAGCATGACTATTCGACAAAATTACATTATTGTAAAAAAGGGAAAAAACTGCAGGTGACTACTCGATATGCTTACCCGAAGTCTATATTTGTAAAAAATGTAACAAGCTACTCCAGCACCCACTGCAATGGCTAGGATAGAGAATATAAGGACCCGTCCAACCTTTGATGAGTGCCTTTCTGTACAATGAGGAACAAGGTGAAAGAGTTTAAGTCCATATTTTCAAGAAATGGCATTTTTAAGGGAAGTAGGACATTATACATTTCAAATCAGAGTTCTGCTAACATAAAAGTTGAACAACATTTGCTAATAGTACTGAATCAACTTTTTGTTACCTATACAAGTATCATGCTCCATTATGTACAGTTGATTTCCTTTACACTTGCAATCGTATCCGCCCCATGTGTTCTTACAGCTACAGCCATCACACTGACAAGCAAATCCTGCTTTGCATTCATCTATGTCTGGAATAAAATTGAAAAGAACGGATATGTGATATCAGCACTCTAAAAAATGTGAAAAGAACAAGAGAAATATATAGCTCTCGTGAAAGGATCTAAGAGGAGTGTGAAATACCTTCACATTTATGGCCATCCCCTTGAAAACCAAATGGACACTTACAGCCTGATGGATCTGCCTCCTGCTTCGCAGCAAACAAATTTAAGCACATATAATGGTTGAATCTTTCACGAAATACAGATTCAAGAAAGTAATGATTTTACTGAACTGAGCATGCTGAGAATGTTTCCCCATTTCTGGTTTCTGACCAGCATCCTCCATTGTTTACCGTACACCTTCCAGGTCCAACGGCTGTCAGTTGATAGCAAGCCAGTTAGATGGGGAAAAATAATTTAGCTGTCTAAATTTCAAGAGCGACTAGCAACTCAATAAGCCAATTATCTGTCTAGAATTCCGTATGCCACTAGTAACTCCTAGCAAGAGGACTGCTAGTACGACTCAAAAAGAAAGATTGAGCTCTTAAAAGTATTTCAAGTGGGGATGTAATTCTGGAGTGAAATAATTCAGTAAGAAATATTTTGATGAGATGAGGGGTAACTTCCTAAACCAAGAAAGGACCTGTAAGGAATGTTGCTCGGATCCTCCAAAAAAGGCACATATTTTGGAGGATCCGACAGGGGTGCAGCCACATATTTGGAGGATCCGAGCAACATAGCCTGTAAATTGAACATTAAATACGGAGAAAGCCACTTTGGTTTTGCTATCTGGAACAGCAAATGGGCATCTATATGTTTCTATTTAGCTAATCTTGCAAAGTTTACCGGAGAAGAAAAAGTTAAAACTAAATTCTAGTATATATGTTCACATCAAGTAAACAAGTGAAGTAATACTCCAGGAGTGAATTAACTTGTTTTCAACCTCTACATATAACTAAAGAACAAGAAGCAACACTTTCTTACCTTCACAAGATGTGTATCCATCTCCTTTATACTGAACGCCGTTCACCGAAGGGCACTCACAAACTCTTCCTCTAAAAGTGTCCTTTAAAATAAGTAGATCAAGGCGCAAGCATGAGTCTCATGTTAAAAGTTGTTATATATAACACAATAGTTTTTCGCGAAGGCAATCATTTTTTAAGGATTCAGAGAGCATTATTTGCTATACCTTGCAGGCAGTTACGTTAGATTTTGGATCCCGCCAACAGCCACCATTCCTTTCAAGGCACTCATTTGTTTCAAGATCTATTATACATCGAGTATAAGCAACAATTTAGCATATTCCGATCATTGAACACAATATGCTCTGTAGTCAAGATCATGAAGAATGAAACAGTGTCAAACCTCCGCTTAAACATATCGAAGGTTCAGTTGTTTCCTTAAATCCAGCACATATGGCCTTCAAAACAGCAGCCCTCTCCAATTTTCCTTAAAGAAACAGTAAAAAAGAATTTGAGTACTCAAAGCGTGAGATAAAGAGATCCACAGAGAATAATATATCCCTGGAAAGAATTATCATAGAATAGCTAACAATTAGTTAGTTTACATTGGGCCTTATTTTGCTACATCAACGTCATACCTCGATATTGAACATCATTGACGACCATTGTTGGTAAGATTGTCACATCACCACGAGGTCCTCGGCCGACCTATCAAGGGAATCAAAAGAAAAGTTAAGTTTTTATGTAACATATTCTTGATAACATAGACACAATGTCACCAATATAAGAATAAGAAATGATTAGAGATCTTTAGAAGGAAGAGACCTGGAGATCTTGCTCAGTCTTTAGCACTGTATTTTCTACATTAGCCTCTGGATCACCCATGCATTTCTTTATCTTCTCAACAGGTAAATCTGACGAATCGAATAAAACTCAAAGAATAAGTAACTAAGAGAATAGTAGGAAATATCAGTAGCAACCGAAAACATCTACTTGAAGGAAAAATACCGAGTGATTTCATGACCTCCTCAGCACATTCTTTGCTGTATCTCTTTTGCTTCATTGAACATCTGATATGGAAATCCGTCACATAATCCCACCAAACCCAAGAACGGTTACTCTCATTTGCAACTCTATGCACACAGAGCTGCCTTAAGTTCTCAAAGACAATGTCCTTCCCTTGGTACCCCTCCCCAAAGTCCTGCTCAGGATCAGGAGCGCAATATCTCCCGTGATTTATGCACTGAGATTTGCACTGACTACTAAGAATGAATGCTTCAGGACAGTACCAAGTAATATAGTGAGGCGTGAACATAGTGTAACCGCCCTTTTCAAGTATCTGCGCATGTCCCTTGAAGCTCTTAATGAAATTCATTTGCTCGTCACAGCGAACCCCACACTCATCGTTGCTATTAGTCCACAGCTCGTACTCGACACGCTGATCAGGGTGCGGCATGGACTCTGTCCAATCCATTTTGATCACAACTTTCTCTCCCTTCTTCAGAGCTTCTTTTAATGTGTCGCCAAAGGATTTTCCAATTAAAGCTGAGGGGATTCCAATCTTGTCAATGTATCCATCAGCGTCCGTGCTTTCTTCAGGAGAATCCATAGTTATAAGAGGCTCATCTATGCTATCAGCCACTAGAACTGCAGCAGCTCCAGCTTGTTGCCCATTCCAAACCTTCAAAGCAAAATAGCAGTCTGGAAAAGAAAAGACAGTTTGTTTAAATGTTTAAAGAATATCTAGATATGGATACCATTTCAATATATATGAAATTACATCGTCCTTCTTTTTTAGCCCTTTGTCATTTGTGCATCTTTCTCCCATGCTTTCCATTGGTCAACAACTGACCAAAGTGCTATATACTTCTTCACTAGGCATATCTAGATATGGCGTGTTGTTGTATCTATATCCAAACTTTCTAGTAAATTATGCATAAAGAAATGAATATCCAAACAGTTAGTAGTGGCTGCTAAACTAAATAAATAGATTCAGAAACTTCCTTTAACTCCAAGAAACAGTTAAACAACTCATAAGTCTCTGAGACTAAACGTAGAAGCAAAACTTAAAAAAATGTCAAGTCTCAACAACTAAAGAAATACCTGCAAAAGTCTCTAAGACTTGGAAGCCAATCTTAAAATATGTCACTCTTTCAAAAGTTCTGTTGGTGTTAGTTGAATTCTTCTCTTCTCGTCTACCAATAAATTTCTTTTTCTTTTGTTTGAGACTTGGGAGTGAAAAAAAAAACTAAATTTTTTATCACCTATGCTCTCACTCTCGACCCTACTAATTGTGCAAAAGCCAGAAAGGGAAAATGGAGTACCTGTTTTTGGATGGATAAAATTCATGGAAGAGTATGGTATAAATCATTTAAAAAATATAATCACAGAAGAAGAAAAGAACAAGAAGAAAAATATGGGATGTTGGTATGCATAAGTGAATTAAGACTATAACAAAGGACAATTAAATTCCTTTATCTGCATTATACATACTAACACAACAGTTTGATGCTAGCAGTAAGAATCCAAAAGGAATAATCTTTTTTTTAATGTCCTTTAATTTCACTGATCTTCAGGTGCATCATCTCATATATAGTTTCAAGAATCCCTCAAAAGCAAAGAAAAACGATAGTGGGCAACACTACATCAAATCAAAATCAAACTTTTAAGTAAAAATTACATATCAGAAATTTAAAAAGGTTACCTCCGCGATCAAGAAGAAGAAAATTAGGACGATGAGCCTGGGATTTGAAGGGCTTATCACCATCAAAGGAAGAGCAACCATTGGAATCTTTCTTAGGATAAACAACAGTTCCAACCAAAGAACCTCCATAATCAGGTACACCAAAATTACCAATAGAAGCATCATGCTTTGAGTGCATTGAATAAGGTGATAGAACACTTATACTGTTTTTTTCTACTATAAATGTTGCCTCAATTACAACAACATTCGATACTATCAAGAAAAAAGGTAAAACAACTACTAGGAAAAAGAGAGCAGCCATGTTTGCAGGGTGAAAAGGTACAGAAATAATTTATTTAGTAGTACTACTTGCTACTGGCTTTTTTAATTTTCTGGGGTTGCGGATATAAGTTGAAGAGGTGGAAAGAGGAGAAAAAACCAGATAGTTGCATTACATGGGGTGTAGAAAGAGTCAAGAGAAGACTCTGAGACAGAAGAAGAAGAAGAAGACGACTTTGGAGTTATTGTGTGTATCTTCTTCTTGAATACTTAGTTTAGTTCTTTAATTTGTATGTATGACGTAGAAGAAACGAAAGACTTTTCCGGGTGGAAGGTGGTGGGAAGTAGTCTCAGGAACTACCACGATGGCAACTGCTCCATTTCCCAACTGTCATTTAACATATTTATTTGCTTATCAAAAACATATTTATTTGATTTTATTAGTATGATATTTGGGGAAGAGGATGTGTATCCTTTCTAGGGGAGTAATTAGTTATTACTACTCCCAATTTTCGTGATTAATTTGATTTACACCAAGTTTACGAATTTATGGTGTTAAACATGTTTCATAAATATTTACTATAGTAGCTACAAATACTTCTTATTAAGGATAAAATAAAAATTTAAAAACATAAATTATTTTTAAATATATTATTCTTATGGAACAATCTAATAAAGAAATGATGTCAAAAAGTAGAGTTTGTAATATCTATATACATAATAGTTGTCTTTTAAAGTTTTTACAAACTCTTTAACAACGACAATTAGTAGCCTTAATTGTTAAAGTATTTATTTAAACTTCTCACATAAATAACACTTATCAGAGCAATGAGGGTAGATTCGAAAAAAGAGGTAAAAAGTGACTCCTTTTTTTTTGTCAAAATGACTAACATTTGTGACTGAAAGGAGTATTAATTGAAAATTAGGTTTGATAGCTTTGATTTTTTTAATTCTGTGGAAATATTTTATCCTTTTAATAGTAGGGTTTTAGTTTTATTTCTGTTATTAAAATAAATGTAACTTATGGAGGGTGATAGTGACATGAATTGCCAAATAGGAGTACTATTTTGGAAGAAAAAGTATAATTGTGAAATCATTTTGGTAAAAGGTTCAGTATCATGTACATTTTTCCAGAACTGGTGGAAGAATATAGTAATATTAAGTGTGGATTAAAAAAAAAATTGGATTGGTTTTATTAGGCAAATATTTCCCGTTCTATCTTTGAGTAAATGTAAAGTAATAACCTTTTCATTTCTTCAATCTTAAGATGACAGGTCCACTTTTGTTTCTTTGCTTAGAGCACTTATTATCACCAAACCTTATATTAATTTTTGCTAAATTGCTCTCATGAACTTTTATTTTTCTTTAATGAAGTAAACAAATAAAATATAGCATCACTTATAGAGAAAGAAGAAATTGGCATGCCCCATATCAAGTTGGGTTGGGAATGGCTTTGGAATGGATATATAATGCTTTGAGTACCTTATTACGTCCAATATGTACTAAAATTTTAGGTTTAACAAGATCAATATCTAATTTATTTGACAGAAACCAATTAGGAACATTGACCTCTCAACCCTTCCAACAAGATAAAATATTATTCAAGTCGAGTACAGAAAAACAAAGTTGGCTATGGGTGTGTTTGGTACGAAGGAGATACTTTTCTAAAAAATGAGTGATTTTATCACTTAATTTTTTATATTTGGTTCGTGAGTAAAATTTTTTTTTCTAAAAAATATTTTCTAATATTTGATTAATGAGTAAAAATTATGATTTAAAAAAATATAATTATTTACACAAACTATGGGATGGGGGTGTGCGGAGGGGTTGGTGGGTGGGGGGAGGGCGAGAGGCGAGAGATGGGTGGGGCCAGGGTTGGTGGGTGGGGGTAGGGGGATTCGGGTGTGGGCGGAGGGTGGATGTTTGGTGGGCCAGTGGGGGTTAGAATAAGACAAGGAAGGTTGAAAAAGAGTTAAAGATAATGTTTTCCCTTCTCTTGGTAGGAAAAGAAAAATAGGTTTATGAGAAATATTTTTCAAAATATTTAAGCCAATCAAATATGGGAAAATATTTTCTTTTGTACCAAACACACCCTATAGCTATATCATTTTAGTATTCCTATTAAAATAAAAATAAAACAGTTTAGTAAAATCAAGATATTCTTATCCACTGGTATTTCCCTTCCAAGAGAAGATTTTCTCTTTTCGCCATTTCAATTTCCTAGTAATAGGGAACACCATAATAACAGATAATCCAGAATTATAATAGGTCCAATCTAGAGGGAATTTGCTTCTTTTGTTTTTTGGGGCAAAATGATCATATTCGGGAAATTTCGCCAGCTTATTCTTGCAAAAGTAACTGAATAGGAAAAGAAAAAACCACTTATTTTACGCTATTAGGTCAATGTGATGATAAAGAGAATATAAATAAAATCCTATACAAATAACAACTACAAAAAAGATTGACTTTGCAACTAATGCAATTCATCATGATGATATTCGTAGCTACGATTAAATTATATTGTTATAATAAATCATGTAGAATTTTTTAAACTGTCATTATCACTGCATATAAATTGTTTTGCTTTATTATTCTTGTTTGTTATCTATATCAAGCATCGAGAGATAATTATGGAAGTAGATGAATTTGGAGTTTCTTTTATTCTTTAATTTATTGACTAAATGTTTGAATCAATCAATTATTTCATTTAAAATGTGGAATTAAGAGTCCATACTTAAAATGTTATAGATTAGAAATGTAACAATGGGATATGTAGACTTCGAATTTGCATTGACTCTCAACCCTTCCAACAAGATGGGAAAAACAATATTAAGTACTTTATTATAGTAGAGCAAAAGACTTTACCAGAGACGTTACTCGTTATTTACCTCCCTTGTCTCTTTCGCTCTACTGATAAACTAATAAATTATAACGAGTAGCTTGTTTAGGTGATAGAAGCTTCTTCGCATGAAATAATCATGAGTTGACTCATGAATAAATAAAACACCAATTGATAAATATTTAAAATGAGCTTAATTTAGGTGTTATGTTATTTCTACAAAATATCTTGTAGCTAAATACCTATTCAGAGGTGGCTCAATGTCACGACTCAATTTAGGATCATGACCGGTACCTAGGAGCAAGTGTCCCCAAGTAAGCCTTATCGGTATTTTACAGAAAATCGGACAGAATTTTTCCTGTTTTTGGACTATCCCAAAAATTTCCCTGTCGCAATCAGCAACCAAACATCCTAATATCATACCAAACAATTGACAACTTATCAGTTTACCAAACACAGAAGTCTCCACCATTACTAATCAACTCACTAGCAACCAGAAATACTAATTATCTCCAACTTTGATACTAAAGAACGATACTCAACATAAGACTAATAGCAAAATAATACTCATGACACTAAAAGAATGACTATGGAGTGACTCTAAGAATTCAAAGAAAAGACCATAACAATTGATAAAAATCTCCGCCCACGCGAACAAGTGCGAGCTCACCAAAAATTCTCAATTTGTGCGCTCTAATTAACGAAATCCTCGCCTGCGTCAACTGCTGTCTCTGTAAAAAAAAATTAGCGGGGAATGAGTCGCTAGCTCAGTGAGTAATAACACTTAACCACAACCGTTTTTATTTGGGGACAAGTCAGAAACATGCTAGTATCTCAAAGAGAAAATAACATAAAAATGCCCTTTCAGAAACAATAAATAATTTTCAGTCTCATCACGCTTTTCTTGTAGTAAAATATAATTAACAATTCAGTAATAAGCTCGGTAACCACTGTATACTATCAGTATTCACATTTTGGGAGGTCTTAATGAACGAATCATGTAATCGGTATAACTGTGGACTTCTTCGCAAGAAGTCAAATATAACGGTAGTCCCTACTCGAGGGAAGTCGGTAACGGTATGCTAGTTCTGCCTTCCCACTAGCGAGGGCTATAACAGTAATCGGTAATTACAAGGTGCACCAGGTCAAACGAACCCGCCGTTAGCTACGAGATCCTTCAATGTCTACTCTAATTTATACTTGTCTCTGTAATCCGTATATACTCGTAGAAACTATTTTAAAACAATATAGGGCATTTCGGTTCTTATAAAATCATATAATTTCCTTTCGATAACAGTAAATTCAAGTAACTGTAAAACATATCTAGTGACATCAAGAATATATAAAACAACGGTAATCATGTCAAATAACTATTCGGTCTTATATCGAGTAAAAGACTTGTCCCACATGCAACTCAAAATAATCAGTAACATATTCATATTAAAAATTATGTGTAAATCATGCAAGTTATGAAAACACAAATTGGGGTAAGATTACTACTCACAATACTCGTGCCGAAATACCAAATGCTTCATCTCAAGCAATTCGTACAAATTCCTCCAATCAATCTATAATTGCATAATATCAATCTCATGTTAATTCTCTTGTTTAGGCTAATTCATGGCTAACTTAGAATGACCAATCATCGGGGTTCCTGTTTGACTCTACTTTGTGAATTTATATTTAATCATAGAACTAGTCCATAATTTTATCAATTTCAAACTAATTAGTATGATTTACTCGTCTAAAATTAGACCTATCCGTGCTTAAACCAAACACTTATAGCCTTGTTATATCCATAGTAATTGTGTATGTGTCTATATATATATATATATATATATGAGAAAATTGATATTGAATTCTTTTGTACTACCTAAATTGTATAAATGCGGTGAAATAATTCAACAGATTGGGGAAGAAGGTTAACCTCTTGGGTCGAAGGAGAGCTTTAATACATTCAATTTCAACTCCCAATTCTTCTTAAGGCCTTTGCCCAAAGCTTTCTTCTTCTTCTTCTTCTTCTTCTTCTTCTTCTTCTTCTTCTTCTTCTTCTTCTTCTTCTTCTTCTTCTTCTTCTTCTTCTTCTTCTTCTTCTTCTTCTTTTTCCCCCTTTTTCTTTTCTCTGTTCGTTTTTTATTTTGTTTGTTGCTGCCGACTTGTTTCTGTGGCTTTTTGCTTCAGAAGGGTTTTTGAAAGCTTTTGTTGAAAGCTTTGTTGTTTTACCTCTTTTCATTCCTTTCTAATGGGCTTCGGCCCCTTTTTCATGAATTCCCTCCTTTTCTTTATAGATTGTTTCTTATATTATTATTATTATTATTATAACCATATACACCCTTATTAGAAATATAGGGTATTGCATTCTCCTCACCTTATGAAATTCGGTCCCCGAATTTAACTTAAGTACGTACCTATAGACTGAAACAAATGGAGATACTTTTCTTGCATAACCTTTTCTACTTCCCAAGTAGTTTCTTCAACGGTATGATTTCTCCATATAACTTTAACAAACACAATTTCTTTTGACTGTAGTTTTCTTGTTTGTCTATCAACAATAGCCATTGGCTCCTCCTCGTAAGACAACATCTCATTGAGTGGTATAATCAGTGCTTCAATCACCTGAGATGAGTCTGATATACATTTTCTTATCATTGAGACGTGAAACACTGGATGAATAAAGGACAACTCAGGAGGAAGTGCCAAACGATAAGCCACAACTCCCACTCGGTCTAGTATCTCATACGGTCCTATAAACCTGGGGCTCAACTTGCCTCTTTTCCCAAACGGCATCACACCTTTCATAGGGGAGACTCGTAGGAACACTTTGTCCCCAATTATGATCTCTTCTTCTCTTATCAGTATAAGACTTTGTTTACTTTGAGCTGTAAGCAATCTCTATCTGATCAACAGGACCTTGTCCATAACTTCTTGTACTAGGTTGGGTCCTAATAAATTAGTCTCACCAGCTTCAAACCATCCTATAGGAGAACGACATCTTCTACCATACAATGCTTCGTACGGTGCCATTTGAATACTGGACTGGAAGTAATTGTTGTAAGCAAATTCAGCTAAAGGTAGATAAGCATCCCAACTACCACTAAACTCAAGAATGCAAGCTCTCAACATATCCTCTAAGATCTGTATAGTACGTTCAGACTGCCCGTCTGTCTGTGGATGAAATGCAGTACTAAGTTCTACTCGTGTACCCAATGCTTCTTGAAAAGATTTCCAAAAGCGTGAGGTAAATTGTGATCCTCTATTAGAGATGATGGATATTAGAACTTCGTGAAGTCGAACAATTTCGTTCATAAATATCTGTGCATACCTGACTCCACCATATGTAGTCTTCACCGGTAAAAAGTGTGCTGATTTTGTCAATCCATCTATAATAATCCATACCGAGTCATAACCTTTAAGGATTCGTGGTAGCCCGGTGACAAAATCCATAGTAATTCTTTCCCATTTCCACTCTGGAATCTCAATTTGTTGTAGTAGTCCTGCGGGTCGCTGATGCTCAGCCTTGACTTGCTGACAAGTCAAACAACTAGAAACAAAGTTAGCAACATCTTTCTTCATACCTTCCCACCAATAAAATTGCTTCAGGTCATGGTACATCTTTGTGGATCCAGGATGTACAGTGTATTTAGAGTTGTGGGCTTCTTCAAGAACAACATGTCTCAACCTATCTACGTCTGCTACACATAGCCTGTCACCCATTCGAAGAACAACATTACTTTCAACAATCATATCCTTGCTTTACCAGCTAAAACCTCATATTTGTATTTACATAATCGTTCATCCTCATATTGGG
The DNA here is from genome assembly GCF_000715075.1 of Nicotiana tabacum. Taxonomy (NCBI): domain Eukaryota; kingdom Viridiplantae; phylum Streptophyta; class Magnoliopsida; order Solanales; family Solanaceae; genus Nicotiana; species Nicotiana tabacum. Next base: position 98,941,261 of record NC_134082.1, on the reverse strand, counting down.
TGGCCTTAATGCGCTCAACTAATGAAGACTTAGCCTGAGCCCAAGCCAATAATGCCTCTGAATTTCTGACACTAAATCTGATACCTGTATCTTCTAGTCTCTAAATATCTTTGGCCAAAAGTCTCTTTGCAAGGGTTATATGTGCCAAACTCTCCATAGATTTTCTACTCAATGCATCAGCCACCACATTGGCTTTTCCAGGATGATATAAAATAGAACAATCATAGTCTTTGAGTAGTTCCATCCAGCGACGCTGCCGAAGATTTAGATCTCTCTGCTGAAAGATATACTTCAGACTTTTATGGTCAGTATAAATCTCACAAGTTTCGTTGTGTAGATAATGTCTTCAAATTTTTAGAGCAAATACCACTGTAGCCATCTCCAAATCATGTGTAGGATACTTTTGCTCGTGCTTTTTCAATTGTCTTGAAGCATAAGCTATAACATGACCATTCTGCATGAGAACACATCCTAATCCCACCCTTGAGGCATCACAAAATACTGTAAATCCTCTAGAACCTGATGGTAAGGCTAATATTGGTGCAGTTGTCAAACATATTTTGTGTTTTTGAAAGCTCTACTCACATTCCTTCATCCATTGAAACTTTGCATTTTTCTGTGTTAGCTTGGTCAGTGGCACTGCTATTCTGGAGAAATCCTGCACAAAATGCCTGTAATAGCCTGCTAAGCCTAAAAAGCTGCGAATCTCTGTAGGAGAAGTAGGTCTGGGCCAGTTCTGCATAGCTTCGGTCTTCTTAGGATCTACCACAATTCCATCTTTGGACACAACATGTCCCAGAAATGCTACCGAGTCTAGCCAGAATTCACACTTCGAGAACTTAGCATAAAGCCGATGTTCTCGCAATGTCTGTAACACTGTCTTGAGATTATTCTCGTGTTCTCCTTGGCTACGAGAATATATCAGGATATCATCAATAAATACTATTACAAAGCTATCCAAAAATGGCTTGAACACTCTATTCATTAAATCCATGAATGTAGCTGGAGCATTTGTCAGTCCAAAAGGCATCACAAGAAACTCATAGTTCCCGTATCGAGTTCTAAAAGCAGTCTTAGAAATATTTTCATCTTTGATTCTAAGTTGATGATAGCCAGAGCGGAGGTCAATCTTTGAAAAGTGGGCAGCTCCTTGTAACATGTCATCTATACGAGGAAAGAGATATTTATTGCGTATTCTTATCTTGTTCAACTGCCTGTAGTCAATGCACATTCTCAGGGATCCGTCTTTCTTCTTTACGAACAGTACTGGTGCACCCCATGGCGATACACTAGGTCTAATAAAACCCTTATCTAACAAATTTTGTAATTGTTTCTTTAGTGGTGCCATTCGATATGGGGGTATCGATATGGGTTGTGTGTCAGGTAACAAATCAATACCAAAGTCTATTTCTCGTACTGGAGGCAATCCTGGTAAATTCTCCGGAAATACATCAGAAAATTCTCTCACTACTGGTAAATTTTCTATACTAATTGTTTTCTTTCTTGTATCATTTACAATATCTAAGAGACCCAAGCAACCTTTCTTCAAAAGTCGTTGAGCCTTCATAAAAGATACAATTTTGCAAGTCTCTGGGACCTGACTCCTTCTTAGAATAAAACTGGGTTCCTTTGGTATCTCAAACTTAACTATCTTTGCATGACAATCGACTATAGCATAGCAAGAAGATAACCAATCCATTCCCATCAACATGTCAAAGTCAATCATATCAAGTACAATAAGGTCAGCTAGAGTATCTCTACCCTCAACCCGAATCTGACAAGTAGATACACGTATTCAGCTAATAGAGACTCTCCAACAAGAGTAGCAACTAGAAAAGGATCATTCAATAGCTCAGGCTGTCTACTAAATCTCAAAGCAAAGTACACGGACACATAGGAGTGAGTAGATCCCAGATCAATCAATGCAAGTGCATCAAATGAACAGACAGAAAGAATACATGTAACCACTACATTCGAGGCCTGAGCATCCTATCTAGTAAATGCAAAAACTCTCGCCTGACCTCTACCATCATTGACTTGTCCTTGATTCACAGTAGCATGGTCTCCAATACCTCGACCTCTATTTCCAGTACCTGTAGCACCTGAAGTATTACGAGTAGTATGAGTCGGTGCAGCTGACTGAATAGAAGCCTGGTTGAAATTTCTCGAAGGCTGAGGGCAATCCCTCAAGTGATGTCCCAACTGGCCACACCGAAAGCACTCTCCAGTTAAAACACGACATTGGCCCAAATGTGATCTACCACAAGTCTGGCAGATTGGAGTAGTGGCATATATTTTCCCAGAATTACGATGTCCAGAAGATGATGGTCCCCTATTACCTTTTCTGTAATGTGGTCTGTATGTGGACTGTGAAGACATGTGTGTCCCTGTCTGAGAACCCTGTTGTTGTTGTTGTCCCTGATTTCCCGGTCTTCTATTTTCACTAAAACCACCACTGAAAGCCCCTCCTGTCTTTGCCTTCTTACGTAAATCACTAGCTGCACGCTCCTCACGTCCCTTGTTTTCAATCTTTCTAGCAAGGTCAACTATATCATAGTAGGATAAAGTCTTCATCTGTAGGGCTACTGCAGTGTATAGACGACCAACCAATCCATCAACAAACCTCTGAACTTGAGCTTCTTCGGTAGGCACTAAGTGAGGAGCATATATAGCCAGCTTACAAAACTTAGTGTTATATATTGACATATCCATATCTGGAGTCTGAACCAATCTCTCAAAGTCTCTAGCATATTGTTGCATCAGACTATTTGGAAGAAAATGGTTCTTGAACAACTTAGTGAACTCGTCCGATGTTAGTGGTGGTGCTCCTGCTGGCCTTCCTAGCAATACCGTTTCATACCATGTGTTTGCCATATCCTATAGTTTGTATGCTGCGAGCTCTATGACTCTCTTACTAGAACATCCAAGAGCACGTAATGCCTTAAGTTTCCCATCCAAGAAACTTTGAGGATCTGCTGAATTATCGGAACCTGTGAATTTTGGTGATTTCAATTTCAGGAACTCGTGTAGGGATACTTCTTTATTCCCAAAAGGCTGAGTCTGTGTAGGTGCCTGTATCTGTAAGGTAGCCTGAGGAGTTGAACTTCCGCCCTGCGTAGGCACCAATGCCTCTAACACATTCAATAACCTTGCCACTACATCTGTAGGTAAGGCAACAGTAGGTACAACAGTTGGCACTGGTGGTGGAGCATTCTGAACTCCTTGCTCTTGCATTTGATCTGGCATAACAGCTTGGTTTGACCCATGTTCCCAACTTGAGGTTGAGGAGAAGTCTGTCTTCTAGTTTGATGAACCCCAACTTGACCTCCACCCCGGGTAGCACCACGTCCAGCACCACATCCAGCAGATGAGGGTGTGCATGTCCTATCCATCTGCGAAAGAATTATTCCAAAGTCAATCTCAAGTTATTTCAATGCATGATCAAAGAATGGAAGAAGGGAAAACATTCCTAGATATCCAGTAGCCTCAAGATCATAAGTATGGGCGCCTACATACCCCTGAACAAGACTCTACTAAACATTGCTCTATGACTCAGGACTTAAAGCCTAAGCTCTGATACCAACTTTGTCACGACTCAATTTAGGATCATGACTGGTACCTAGGAGCAAGTGCCCCCAAGTAAGCCTCATCGGTATTTTACAGAAAATCGGACAGCGTTTCCCCTGTTTTTGGACTATCCCAAAACTTTCCCTGTCTCAATCAGCAACCAAACATCCTAATATCATACCAAACAATTGACAACTTATCAATTTACTAAAACAGAAGTCTCCACTATTACTAATCAACACACTAGCAACCAGAAATACTAATTATCTCCAACTTTGATACTACAGAACGATACTCAACATAAGACTAATAGCAAAATAATACTCATGACATTAAAATAATGACTATGGAGTGACTATAAGAATTCAAAGAAAAGACCATAACAATTGATAAAAATCTCCTTCCACGCGAACAAGTGCGAGGCTCACCAAAAATTCTCAATCTGTGTGCTATAATTAACGAAATCCTCGCCTGCGTCAACTGCTATCTCTGTAAAAAAATTTAGCAGGGAATGAGTCGCTAGCTCAGTGAGTAATACCACTTAACCACGACCGTTTTTATTTGGGGACAAGTCAGAAACATGCTAGTATCTCAAAGAGAAAATACATAAACATGCCCTTTCAGAAACAATAAATAATTTTCAGTCTCATCACACTTTTCTTGTAGTAAAATATAATTAACAATTCAGTAATAAGCTCAGTAACCAGTGTATACTATCAGTATTCACATTTTGGGAGGTTTCAATGAACAGATCATGTAATCGGTATAACTGTGGACTTCTTCGCAAGAAGTCAAATATAACGGTAGTCCCTACTCGAGGGAAGTCGGTAACGATATGCTAGTTCTACCTTCTCACTAGCGAGGGCTATAACAGTAATCGGTAATTACAAGGTGCACCAGGTCAAACGAACCCGCCATTAGCTACGGGATCCTTCAATGTCTACTCCCATTTATACTTGTCTCTGTAATCCGTATATACTCGTAGAAACTATTTTAAAACAATATAGGGCATTTCGGTTATTATAAAATCATATAATTTCCTTTCGATAACAGTAAATTCAAGTAACGGTAAAACATATCTAGTGACATCAAGAATATTTAAAACAACGGTAATCATGTCAAATAACTATTCGGTCTCATATCGAGTAAAAAACTTGTCCCACATGCAACTCAAAATGATCAGTAACATATTCATATTAAAAATCATGTGTAAATCATGCAAGTTATGAAAATACAAATTGCGGTAAGATTACTACTCACAATACTCATGCCGAAATACCAAATGCTTCACCTTGAGCAATTCGTACAAATTCCTCCAATTAATATATAATTACATAATATCAATCTCATGTTAATTCTCTTGTTTAGGCTAATTCAAGGCTAACTTAGAATGCCCAATCATCGGGGTTCCTGTTTGAGTCTACTTTGTGAATTTATATTTAATCATAGAACTAGTCCATAATTCTATCAATTTCAAATTAATTAGTATAATTATTCCTATAGAAGTAGACCTATCAGTGCTTAAACCAAACCCTTATAGCCTTGTTATATCCATAGTAATTGTATATTTCTTTTTATATAAAAGAAAGTTGATATTGAATTTCTTTGTACCACATGAAATTGTATAAATACAGTGAAATAATTAAATTGTATAAATGCGGTGAAATAATTCAATAGATTGAGGAAGAAGGTTAACCTCTTGGGTCGAAGGAGAGCTTTAATACATTCAATTTCAACTCCCAATTCTTCTTAAGGCCTTTGCCCAAAGCTTTCTTCTTCTTCTTCTTCTTCTTCTTCTTCTTCTTCTTCTTCTTCTTCTCTTTTCCCCCCTTTTTCTTTTCTCTGTTCGTTTCTTATTTTGTTTGTTGCTGCCGATTTGTTTCTGTGGCTTTTTGCTTCAGAAGGGTTTTTGAAAGCTTTTGTTGAAAGCTTTGTTGTTTTACCTCTTTTTATTCCTTTCTAATGGGCTTCGGCCCCTTTTTCATGAATTCCCCCCTTTTTATAGATTGTTTCTTATATTATTATTATTATTATTATTATTATTATTATTATTATTATTATTATTATTGTTATTATTTTTATTATTATTATGACTATATATACCCTTATTATAAATATAGGGTATTACACTCAAGAAAACCAAACTTTAATGAGAGGCCTTAAACTTTCTTTTATTTTATTTAAAAAAAGTTAGCATTCTAGCTTTTGTAGATGCAAAGTCATTAATTATGCCTTTTCCATTAATAATACAAGTAATCTATTTAATCTCTCTCTTGAATCATTTTTTATCTTATGTAAGCTTTTATCAATTTTAATTTTCTTCTTTTCACTGAGGAAAGTAAACCATGACATGAATTGTTAAAATTATTCTATAAGCAATATAAGCCTATAGAAAAAATCAAGGTTAAAAGCAATATTTTTTCTATCTCAATACGCACATTTCAAAATTGCAAATTATTTTTCTCTATATTTTTAGGGGAAAAAAAGAAATCAAACATCTTACTGGTCTATTGGCAACATCAATATATATGTATTTTGATGGTAAACTTTTGCTAACTGAACTAGCTGCAATCAGTATATTATACGAAATAATCATATTCCATAAAAACTCAAAAATTTCAAACTCATATGTTTAACAGATAGCTTCATTTTTAAGTTTTGAATCCTAACAAGCTTCTATTAATTTTAATAAAATATCTTGTATTTGTGGAGCTTGAAATCTTATGCTTTAATACTTTTGATACAACTTTCCGACATGTTTGAGATAATGTTTTATGAGTTAGGTTGGATGCACTATCTTGTAAAAAATTTCATCACTTATTAGAAGAAGAAAAATAGTGGATATATACGTTGTACTATTTCAAAAATTTATATAGCTTTTGTACAAGAATTAACCATGTCGCATAATACCAATTTAATTGTAACAATTTTATAAAAAAATATATATTTATATCTATATTATATTAATATTAAAAACACGAAGGTCCTTAGCGAAATGTCATTCGTCCTTTTTGCCCCTTTAAAATGGAATTTATATTAGACAAAATAATCATTTAATTACTTTCCTAATATGTAGGAATTATTTTCTCTTTATTTAAGAATAATCATTTAATTATTCTCCTAATATTTAGAACTTTAATTTTAACTCCTTCCAATTCTAGAATTCCTTCTTTTAAGTTTAGGTAAAAAATAATATTTCGAACTCTGTTTGGGATTAGGAGTCTTTAAAAGGAAAAGACACATTGAATCAATGAAGTAAAACTGTGAGGAACAGACGAAGAGATATTTGACCAATTTCAATTCTTTTTTCTTTGAAAAAATGTAACGACCCGGCCGGTCATTTTAAGAATTAACGCCCTGATCCCCTATTAACTGCATTCTCCATATTTGTTTCTGCTATTGTAAGTTGCCGAGAGGATTTATTTGGTGTTTCGGAGAGTTTTGGGACACTTAGTCCCTAAATGAGAGCTTAAGTTTTGGAATTTGGACCGTAGTTGGAGCAGTGTGAAGACGGTCGGTTCTGTTAGCTCCGGTGGGTGATTTCAGGCTTAGGGGCATGTTCGGATTATTTTTTGGAGGTCCGTAGCTTATTTAGGCTTGAAATGCCGAAAGTTAAATTTTTAAAGTTTCCGGTTCGATTGCGAGATTTTGATGTCGGGGTTGGAATGAAATTTCGGAAGTTGGAGTAGCTCTGTAGTGTTGAATGTGACGTGTGTACAAAATTTCAGGTCATTCAGACGAGTTTTGATAGACTTTTTGATCGAAAGTGAAATTTGAAAGTTTTGGAAATTCTTAGGCTTGGATTGGAGAGTGAATTGTGGTTTTAGCGTTGTTTGATGTGATTCAAGGATTGAATAAGTTCGCATGATATTTTAGGATTGGTTGGCATATTTGGTTGATGTCCCAGGGGCCTCGGGTGAGTTTCGGGTGCTTAACTGAAGATGAATTGGACTTAGGAAAATTTGGAGTTTGGTTGAACCTGTCATAAACGCACCTGCGTGAAAGTGACCACAGGTGTGACACCGCAGATGTGCTTGGAGGACCGCTGGTGCGGTCTGAGGCATTTTAGGATTAGACGGAGATGCGGCTCAAGCACCGCAGAAGGGCACCGCATCTGCGCAAAGGAGATCGCAGGTGCGGAAGTTTGCTATTTAATGAATTGTCACAATGCGACTTTTGTTCTGCAGAAACGGGACCACAGGTGCGGTCTCATGGCCGCAGAAGCGGATTTGCTGGGCAGAAATAAGGTATTTCGAGGGTTTGAAATCAAAATTAGAAAATCGATTTGGAGCTCGGGTGAGGGCGATTTTGGGAGGATTTTGAAGAGGAAATCAGTGGGTAACGATTCCTAATCCCTTTCTAGTTGTATTCCTATAATCTAATCTTAGTTTTGTCATTTAATTTCGGTTTTGGGATGAAAAATTGAGGAAAAGTGGAGAAAAGTTCTTAGGTCTAATTTTGGGGTTTTGATCTACCATTTGAAGTCTGATTTTGGTACTTTTGGTATGACTAAACTCATGAGAGTACGTGAATTCTGAAAATATAAATTTTACCCGATTCCGAGACATGGGCCTGGGGGCGTTTTGGTCATTTTTCCTAATTTTGCGTATTAGCTTAGAATTAATTAGTGGAATCAGTTACTTGAAGTTATATTTACATTATGCAATTGATTTTAATAGATTTGGACCATTTGTAGTCGAGTAATTATGGCAAGAGCGTGGTTTTGGGTTGATTTTGAGCCGGTTCGAGGTAAGTGGCTTGTCTAACCTTGTATGAGGGATCTCCCCTTAGGATTTGGTATAGTTGATATTTGAAATGCCTTGTACGTGAGATGACGAATGTGTACTTGTGCTAATTGTTGAAAATCCTGTTTCATTAAGTAACTTTAACTGTATTTCCTTTTCTATTTATACTACTTGCAATTTAAGCCTGTTGTTAGCTTAGAGAAGCATGTCTAATTGACTTAATTGCTTTACCTGCTCAAACTGCCTTATTTGAATTATGTGCAGTATGGTAGGTTAGAAATACTTGTTTTACCTAGGTATGAAATTTGAATTGAGTTGAATATTTTTTGTGTTGCTGCTGTGTGTTTACTTTGGGACTACGGGATGGTATCTCGGGAGATCCCATTGCCTGTTTACTTTGGGACTACTGATTTTTATTCCGGTAGATCCCCTATACATATATTGATTTGGACTGTAGTGCGGGATTTTGAGAGATCCCCAGCACGTATATTGAGGATACTAAGAGATCCTCGGGATACCGAGAGATCCCCAGCACATATATTGAGGATACTAAGAGATTCTCGGGATATCGATAGATTTCTAGCACATATATTGAGGATACTAAGAGATTCTCAGGATACCGAGAGATCCCCAACACACATATTGAGGATACTAAGAGATCCTCGGGATACTGAGTGATCCTCGGTTGTTATCTCTAGGTTGAGCTGTATTCCTTTTGTGATTATTTTGTCTCTGTTATAGTTGTTGTTATTCTTATTATCCTGTGTTACTTCATACTTTTAGCATTTAATTATATTGTCGTATTCTATACTGTTTTACCTTATTTTTCAGCTATAATCAGTAGGGCCCTGACCTTTCTCGCCACTACTCGACCGAGGTTAGGCTTGGCACTTACTGAGTACCGTTGTGGTGTACTCATACCCTTTCTGCTCATGTTTTTCATGTGCAGATCCAGGTACTTCGACTTAGCCTACTACCCTTGAGATGAGGTGATTCTCCAGAGACTTCGAGGTATATCTGCCGCGTCCTCAGACCGAGGGGTCACTTTCCATTCTCTCTTATAGTAGTAGCCCTTTTGTATTTACTTTTGTTTAGACATTCTGGAGTTAGACCCCTGTAGTTATTCAACAGCTTGTGATTTCATGAGATTCCGAATTTTGGGAAGTTGTTCAGTTTTTGAGATCTTGTATTATTATATGCCGAGAGACATCTTAAACGTTTCTATATTTGCTATTCTTCAGTTTTTATTAGTTTTATTCGCATTTCTGTTTCGTTTTCCGAAATTTGTTTGGCTTACCTAGTCGTAGAGACTAGGTGCTGTCACGACAGTTCACGGATGGCGAACTTGGGTCGTAACAAGTTAGTATCAGAGCTCTAGGTTCATAGGAGTCTTGAGTCACTAGCCGGTTTATTAGAGTCTCGTGGATTGGTACGGAGACGTCTGTACTTATCTACGAGAGGCTATGTAACCATTAGGAAAATTCCACTTCATTTGATTTCCCTGTCGTGCGAGGTTTTTGATATCGCAATCCTAAACCTCTCTTCTATTCTCTCATAGATGGTGAGGACACGTGCTACCAGAGTTGGCTAGACACCCGCACCCCCTGCGAGAGCCATCTGAGGTCGGGGCCGGGGTAGAGGCAGAGGATGTGCGCGGTACGGCTAGAGCACCTGCACGAGCTTCTACAGAGGAGCCACCAGCAGTTCTAGCTGGAGCCCAGGCGCCTGATACGCCTATTGCTACTACTACTCCAGTACTTCAGGAGACCTTAACACAGTTCCTGAGCATGTTTGGTACATTGGTTCAGGCGGGATTGATTCAGGTTGTACCAACTATTTCACAGATCGGGGAAGGGACCCAGACTTTTGCCGCCCCCACTCCAGAGTAGCGAGTTTGCATTGGTCAGGTTCCAGGTGTCATGGCGACACAGCCTATGGTCCTAGTTCAACGAATGGTGAGGATCTCTTGCCAAGTAGAGGACAGGTGGGTCCAGGAGAGAGAGGACAGACGAGGTCAGGAGAAAGAGTATAGGGAAGCGAGAAGACATCGTAGACCGGAGAGACCCACTGGTCCTTATTTTGGAGGAAGAGTACGACATGGTAGAGGTTTTGTGGGTCAGCCAGCTCAGTTTGTGTCTCAGGCTTCACACAGTGTTTCAGGTGTTCAGGGGTCTCAAAGTACCCGTACCGCACAGTTCCCACTGCCACCTCAGTCGCGAGGTTGTTTTGAGTGTGGTGACATACACCATGTGGTGAGGTATTGCCCTAGACTAGGGAGGGGTGCACCTCCACAGACTTTTCAGCCACAACATTCCCCACAGAGTTCTCAGGCTATGGTTACAGCTCCAGTTGCTACCCTACCTATTCAGCCAGCTAGAGGTGGAGGTCGAGGAGGTAGAGGTCGCCCTAGAGGGGGAAGCCAGGCCAGATATTATGCCCTTCCTGCCCGTACCGAGGCTGTCACCTCTAAATTTTTCATCATATGTATTGTCCTGGTTTGTCATAGAGATACATCGATTTTATTCGATCCAGGCTCCACTTATTTTTATGTGTTTTCTTATTTTGACCCTCATTTGGCGTATCTCGGGATTCTTTGAGTTCCCCTGGTTATGTTTCTACTCCTGTGGGAGATTTCCTTATTGTGGACCGCGTTTATCGGCCGTGTGTGGTTGCTCTTAGTAGTTTTGAGACCAGAGCCAATTTATTATTGCTTAGCATGGTAGATTTTGATGTTATCTTGGGCATGGACTGGTTGTCGCCCCATTATGCTATTCTTGATTGTCACACCAAAACCGTGATGTTGGCTAAGCCAGGTGTACCGCGAGTAGAGTGGAGGGGTACCTTAGATCATACTTCCAGTAGAGTTATTTCATTCCTTAAGGCTCAGCATATGGTTGAGAAGGGGTGTGACGCGTATCTAGCTTATGTGAGAGATGTCAGTATTGATACCCCTACAGTTGAGCTAGTCCCAGTAGTACGGGATTTTCCTGATGTGTTTCCAACTAACCTTTCGGGCATGCCGCCCGATAGAGATATTGATTTTGGCATTGATCTGTTGCCGGGCACTCAACCCATTTCTATTCTCCGTATCATATGGCCCCTCCTGAGTTGAAGGAGTTGAAGGATCAATTACAGGAGTTGTTTGATAAGGGTTTTATTCGGTCCAGTGTATCACCTTGGGGTGCTCCTATCTTGTTTGTGAAGAAAAAAGATGGTTCTATGCGTATGTGCATTGATTATCTCCAGTTGAACAAAGTTACAGTGAAAAACCATTATCCTTTACCCTGTATTGATGATTTGTTTGACCATCTACAGGGTGAACAAGTGTTTCTAAGATTGACTTGCATTTAGGTTGCCATCAGTTAAAGATTCGGGAGCCAGATATCCCGAAGACTGCTTTCAGGATTTGGTATGGTCATTACGAGTTCCTTGTTATGTCATTTGGGCTGACCAATGCCCCAACATCCTTCATGCGTTTGATGCACAGTGTGTTCTGACCATATCTTGACTCATTCGTCATTGTCTTTATTGATGATATTCTGCTATAATCCCGGAGTAGGGAAGATCATGAGCAGCACCTGAGGACAGTGCTTCAGACCTTGAGGGAAGAGAAGTTATATGCAAAGTTCTTGAAATGTGAGTTTTGGTTGGATTCCATGGCATTCTAAGGTCACGTGATATCGAGTGAGGGGATAAAGGTGGATCCAAAGAAAGAGGAAGTAGTGCAGAGTTGCCCCAGACCATCTTCAGCTATAGAGATCCACAGTTTTCTTGGCTTGGCAGGTTATTACCGTCGATTGTTGAGAGGTTTCATCTATTGCAACCTTTATGACTAGGCTGACCCAGAAGGGTGCTCCGTTCCAGTGGACGGAAGAGTGTGAGGCGAGCTTTCAAAAGCTCAAGACAGCTTTGACTATAGTCCCAGTTTTGATATTGCCTATAAGTTCGGGGTCTTATACTATCTATTGTGATGCCTCGAGGATTGTCCTTGGAGCGATATCGATGCAGGACAGTATGGTGATTGCCTACGCGTCCAGACAGTTGAAGGTACATAAGAAAAATTATCCTGTCCATGATCTCGAGTTAGCTGCTATTGTTTACGCCTTGAAGATCTGGCGTCATTAATTGTAATGTGTACCTTGTGAGATTTATACTGACCACCAGAGTTTGCAGCATCAGTTCAAGCAGAAGGATTTTAATTTGCGTCAGAGGAGGTGGTTAGAGCTGCTGAAGGACTATGATATCACTATTTTGTATCACCTGAGCAAGGCCAATGTGGTGGCCGATGCTTTGAGTCACCGGGCAGAGAGTTTGGGGAGTTTGGCTTATTTACCAATAGCGGAGAGGCCCATGGCGATGGATGTTCAGGCCTTAGCCAACCAGTTTGTGAGATTGGATCTTTCGGAGCCCAGTCGGGTTCTAGTTTGCGTGGTCTCTCGGTCTTCCTTATTTGATCGTATCAGGGTGCGTTAGTTTGATGATCCTCATTTGCTTGTCCTCAAGGACAAGGTTCTGCATGGTGATGCCAGAGATGTGACTATCGGTGATGACGAAGTATTGAGAATGCAGGGTCGGATTTGTGTGCCCAATGTTGATGGGCTTCGGGAGTTGATTCTAGAGGAGGCCCATAGTTCGCAGTATTCCATTCATCCGAGTGCCGTGAAGATGTACCCAGATTTGAGGCAACACTATTGGTGGAGGCGGATGAATAAAGATATAGTTGGGTTTGTAGCTCGGCACCTCAATTGTCAGCAGGTGAAGTATAAGTACCAGAGACCGGGTGGGTTGCTTCAGCAGATAGAGATTCAAGAGTGGAAGTGAGAGAGGATCACTATGGACTTTGTAGGTGGACTCCTACGGACTTTGAGAAGGTTCTATGCCATTTGGGTGATTGTGGATCGGCTGACCAAGTCCGCACACTTCATTCTTATGTGTACTACCTATTCTTCGGAGCGACTGGCGGAAATTTATATCCGGGAGATTGTTCGTCTACATGGAATTCCAGCTTCCATCATTGCAGATAGAGGTAGTCAGTTCACATCATGGTTCTTGAGAATCGTACATCTTGAGTTGGGTACTCAGGTGGAGTTGAGTACAACATTTCACCCTCAGACAGACGGACAGTCTGAGCGCTCTATTCAGATTCTTGAAGATATACTCCATGCGTGTGTGATTGAGTTTGGAGGGTCTTGAGATCAGTTCTTGCCATTGGCAGAGTTTGTCTACAACAACAACTATCAGTCCAGCATTCAGATGGCACAGTACGAGGCTTTATAAGGTAGGCGGTGTAGATCCCCGGTGGGTTGGTTTGAGCCGGGTGAGGCTAGATTATTGGGCACAGACTTGGTTTATGATGCTTTGGAGAAGGTTAAGGTGATTCAGGATAGACTCTGTACAGACCAGTCCAGACAAAAGAGTTACGCTGACCGGAAGGTTTGTGATGTTTCCTATATGGTTTGAGAGCGGGTTCTGCTTCGGGTTTTGCCTATGAAGGGCGTTATAAGATTTGGGAAGATAGGGAAGTTTAGTTCGAGGTTTATTGTTCCTTTTAAGATATTGAGACATGTTGGGGAGGTTGCTTATGAGCTTGCCTTACCTTCCAGCTTGGTAGGCGTTCATCCGATATTTCATATTTCCATGCTCCGGAAGTATCACAGTGATCTGTCGCACGTGTTGGATTTTAGTTCAGTCCAGTTGGACAAGGATCTATCTTATATTAAGGAGCCAGTAGCAATATTGGACATGTAGGTTCGGAAGCTGAGGTCAAAGAACATTACATTAGTGAAGGTTCAGTGGCGGGGTCAGCCGGTTGAGGAGGCGACCTAGAAGATCGAGCAGGATATGCGCAGTCATTACCCTCATCTTTTCACTACTTCAGGTATGACTCTATGCTCGTTCGAGGACGAACGAATGTTTAAGTGTAGGAGGATGTAACGACCCGGCCGGTCGATTTAAGAATTAATGCCCCGATCCCCTATTAACTGCATTCCCTGTGTTTGTTTCTGCTATTGTGAGTTGCTGGGAGGATTTATTTGGATTTTCGGAGAGTTTTGGGACACTTAGTCCCTAAATGAGAGCTTAAGTTTTGGAATTTGGACCGTAGTCGGAGTAGTATGAAGATGGCCTCGGAATGGAATTCTGTCCATTAGCTCCGTTGGGTGATTTCGGGCTTAGGGTCGTGTTCAGATTGTGTTTTGGAGGTCCATAGCTTATTTAGGATTGAAATGCCGAAGGTTGAATTTTTAAAATTTCCGGTTTGATAGCGAGATTTTAATATCAGGGTTGGAATAGAATTCCGGAAGTTGGAGTAGCTCCGTAGTGTTGAATGTGACACGAGTGCAAAATTTCAGGTCGTTCGGATGAGGTTTGATAGACTTTTTGATCGAAAGCGGAATTTAGAAGTTTTGGAAATCCTTAGGCTTGGATTGGAGAGTGAATAGTGGTTTTAGCATTGTCTGATGTGATTCAAGGGTTGGAATAAGTTCGTATGATATTTTATGATTGGTTGGCATGTTTGGTTGAGGTCCCGGGGGCCTCGGGTGAGTTTCGGGTGCTTAGCGGAAGTTGAACTGGACTTAGGAAAATTTGTTTGGTTGAACCTGTCATAACCACACCTGTGTGAAAGTGACCGCAGGTGCGGCACCGCCGATGCACATAGAGGATCGCATGTGCGGTCTGAGGCATTTTAGGATTGGCCGCAGATGCGGACCAGGCACCGCAGAAGCGACACCACATCTGCGCAAAGGAGATCGCAGGTGCGAAAGTTTGCTGTTTAATGAATTGTCATAGATGCGACTTTTGTTCCGCAGAAGCGGGACCTCAGGTGCGGTTCCATGGCCGCAGAGGCGGATTTGCTGGGCAGAAATAAGGTATTTAGAAGGTTTGAAATTGAAAGTTAAAAAATCGATTTGGAGCTTGGGTGAGGTCGATTTTGAAGAGGAAATCAGTGGGTAACGATTCCTATTCCCTTCTGGTTGTATTCCTATAATCTAATCTTAGTTTTGTCATTTAATTTCGGATTTAGGATGAAAAATTGAGGAAAAGTGGAGAAAAGTTCTTAGGCCTAATTTTGGGGTTGTGATTTAGATTTTGATGTCAGATTTTAATAATTTTGGTATGACTAAACTCGTGACAGTATGAGGATTCTAAAAATATAAATTTTTACCCGATTCCGAGACGTGAGCTCGGGGGTGTTTTGGTCATTGTTTCCTAATTTCACGTATTAGCTTAGAATTAATTAGTGGAATCAGTTACTTGAAGTTATATTTACATTATGCAATTGATTTGAATAGATTTGGGCCATTTGGTGTCGAGTACTCGTGGGAAGAGCGTGGTTTCGGGTTGATTTTGAGCTAGTTCGAGGTAAGTGGCTTGTCTAACCTTGTGTGGGGGAGCTCCCCTTAGGATTTGGTATTGTTGATATTTGAAACGCCTTGTACGTGAGGTGACGAGTGTGTACTTGTGCTAATTGTTAAAAATCCTATTTTCATTAAGTAACTTTAACCGTGTTTCCTTTCCTGTTTATACTATTTGCAATTTAAGCCTGCTGTTAGCTTAGGGAAACATGTCTAATTGACTTAATTGCTTTACTTGCTCAAACTGCTTTATTTGAATTATGTGCATCATGCTAGGTTAAAAATACATCTTTTACCTTGGTATGAAATTTGAATTGAGTTGAGTATTCTTCGTGTTGCTACTGTGTGTTTACTTTTGGACTACGGGACGGTATTCCGGGAGATTCCCCTGCCTGTTTACTTTGGGAATACAGATTTGTATTCCTGGAGATCCCCTGCACATATATTGATTTGGACTGTAGTGCGGGATACCGAGAGATCCCCAACAAGTATATTAAGGATACTAAGAGATCCTCGGGATACTGAGAGATCCCTAGTACATATATTGAGGATACTAAGAGATCTTCAGGATACCGACAGATCCCCAGCACATATATTGAGGATACTAAGAGATCCTCGGGATACTGAGAGATCCCCAGCACCTATATTGAGGATACTAAGAGATCCTCTTCATACTGAGAGATCCCCAGTTGTTATCTTCGGGTTGAGCTGTATTCCTTTTGTGATTATTTTGTCTCTGTTATTGTTGTTGTTATTCTTATTATCCTGTGTTACTTCATACTGTTAGCATTTAATTATATTGTCGTATTCTATACTGTTTTACCTCATTTTTTCAGCTATAATCAGTAGGCCCTAACATTCCTCGTCACTACTCGACCGAGGTTAGGCTTGGAACTTACTGAGTACTGCTGTGGTGTACTCATGACCTTTCTGCGCATATTTTTCATGTGCAGATCCAGATACTTCGACTCAGCCCTACTATCCTTGAGGCGAGGTGATTCTCTAGAAACTTCGAGGTATATCTACCACTTCCGCAGACCGATTAATCCCTTTCCATTCTCTCTTATAATATTAGCCCTTTTGTATTTACTTTTCTTTTTATATTCTGGAGTTAGACTTTTGTAGTTATTCAACAGCTTGTGATTTCGTGAGATTCCGGGTTTTGGGAAGTTGTTTTGTTTTTGAGATCTTGTATTAGTATATGCCGAGCGACATATTAAACATTTCTATATTTGCTATTCTTCAATTTTTATTAGTTTTTTTTTCGCATTTCTGTTTCGTTTTCTGCAATTTGTTAGGCTTACCTAGTCATAGAGACTAGGTACCGTCACGACAGTTCACAGAGGGAGAACTTGGGTCGTGACAAAAAATCAATAAAATATTCTTTTTTAGGCCCTTATTAAGGGTTAATTAGCAAATTAAATGCAAGATATGCACAACTATTTTAGAACATACTCTCAACTATTTTGAAAATTCCTACAAGACTTCTAAAACTGTTAGTAAGATGTCTACTTTTAAAATTCATGACAAAAATTTTCTAACAAATGATTTACTCATCCTTGATAACCTCTTACTAAGGAAGAAATCAGTAAAGCTATTTTTTCTTTTAAACCCTTTAAGGCACCTGGCCCGGATGAAATTCACCCATTCTTTTACTAAAGATATTGGAATATAGTTGGTGATTCTATTATAAAATTTTATCAAGAGGTTTTTGAATCACAATCCCTCCCTGTGGGCACTAATGACACTTACTTGTGCCTTATCCCCAAAATTGCCAATGCTACTGATCTAAAAAACTTTAGACCTATCGGGCTTTGTAATACGGTTTATAAAATAATTAACAAAATTATTGCTAATAGACTAAAGCAATTCCTACCAGCTATCATTAGCCCAACTCAATCTAGTTTCTTAAAAAATAGAAGAGCTAGTGACAATGCAATTGTTATTCAAGAGATTATCAACAACATGTGCACCTCTAATAGCTCTAAATATGATATGTTATTAAAAATTAACCTTGAAAAGGCATTTGACAAGCTAGAATGAGATTTTATTCATAAAACTCTTTCATTTTTTAACTTTTCTCCAAAAATCTCTAAACTCATTATGCATTGCATTTGTACAAGTCAAATTGGAATTCTTGTTAATGGAACCAACACCAAATACTTCAGCCCTAGTAGAGGAATTCGCCAAGGTGATCCTATGTCTCCATACATATTTATACTATATATGGAACTTATGTCTAGCCTAATGGATAATCAAGTAGATACAATGATGTGGGATCCAGTTTGAATTAACCCTAGGGGTCCTTATTTTTCTCACCTGTGTTTTGCGGGTGTTTTAACCCTAATTGGTAAAGCCAACCAAAAGACAGGTAATTGTATTAAGCACTGCCTGAATCTGTTTATGGAAGAAACAGGCTTGTCTATCAATTATGCCAAATCTAGGCTTGTGTTCTCCAAAAAATATCTTCGAGACATTACTACCCATTTTGCTAACTTATTCAATATGAAGTCAAGTGTTGAGTTTGGGAAATACCTTGGCTTTCCCATTTTAAACTTCAAACCTAAGCTAAAGGACTTTCAATTTGTCATTGATAAAATGCGGGCTAAAATCTCTTTATGGAAAACTAATCTTCTTAATATCGCGGGTAGAACCACATTAGCATCCTCCACTCTTAATGTTATACCCTCTCATGTAATGCAATATACAATGCTTCCTACAAAAGTCTTAAGACAAATAGATAAAATACAAAGAGACTTCATAACGTGCACCACTAACACTAAGAAAAAACTTCACTTAGTGAATTGGAAGACTCCCACCAAGGAAAAATCAGAAGGAGGTCTAGGAATTCGCTCAGCCTTCAAAAAAATAGTGTGCTCCTTATTAGCCTCAGTTGGAGACTTATCAATTTTCCTAAAAATCCTTGGGCTCAACTAATTGTCAGTAAATATGCCCATAAAAAATCCTCCATAAATTGTTCCTTTATCTGGGCAGCTCTAGTGAAAGGTTATAAAATCTTAATGCAAGGAACCTTGTGGCATCCTTGTAAAAATTGTAATATTAATATTTGGACCTCTAGATGGATCCATAATGTCACGCCCCAAACCTGGGAGGCGTGACTGACACTCGATGCCGCATTGGCGCGAGCGAACCATTCTGCAACTCTTTTTTTTTCTTTGTAACTATCATGAGCCAACATGACCACAACTCGTAATGTATAACTATAAGTGGGCAACACAGTATCAATAAACTATCATTCTTAAGACATGAATACATATGGGCCGTCAAGGCCTTTGACATACTGTACAAAATGAACTTCTGTCTACAAGGCCTCTAAGATTATTTGACATCAAATGGGACAGGGTACCGGCCTACCCATAAGTTTATAGCAAAACTCTGACACGATGACTCATAGACTCGGTTGCACTTTGAATGAGGTGGAGTCTTACCGATCCTTCGTTGAATGCCAATCCCATCTAGTATGAGGGCTCGTCAGACTAATGGTCTATACCTGCAGGCATGAATGCAGCGTCCCCAACAAAAGGACGTCAGTACGAATAATGTACTGAGTATGTAAGGCATGCAAGTAAGTATATAAAGTACATGGAAGAGACGTGGAGTAAATGACTCAACTTGTAAATCTGGATAGCGCTGTAAATCATGAAATATTTATAACGTCATGCATATGCGTATGAATGTCATGTAATGCATAGGTTTGTACGTACAATCATCACGCCTCTGAGGGCATTCCATCATATCATCTCAGCCACTGTGGGCAAAATCATCAACGTATACCAGCTGATCAGATGGTGGTGCATATATAACGCCATAACCTTTTCCATATCTCATATACATATATATGCGTATATAATGTCGTCTGAGTCATATTTTAGCCACTGTGGGCAACATCATATCGGATACCAACTGATCAGGTGGTGGTGCATATACAAGGCCATAACCTTTTTCATATCCCATATTCCATATACATACATATATACGCGTATATAACGCCATCCGGTCACGGGTCAATGTACATGAATGCAATGCATGAAAAGTACGTTATTAAAGTCTTTCAGAATTGTCATAAGACCATTTTGCCTTTGGGTAATATCATAAAGTAACCTCTTTTTAACTTTCGTATTTTATTGAGACCCATGAACAGATGATAAAATATTATGACACATGAAAATTCAAGAACATAGATATTTCTAATACTTCTATGAATAGAGTCATTCATGGAATTTGTACATTTGCACGTTTCGCTCGTATCGTATGGATCATGCTATAAGAAAGAAGGGATAGCCTTAACATACCTGTACCTCTTATGGTCATGTAGTACCTTGTATTGCACTAGTCCATAAATATCGGGTATTTTAGTTCGGGCCATATTTTATCCTAAAATGTCAAATTTCAACGAAATTCATTTTCTTCGACTTGCTTCCCCTCTCACCTTCACGAATTTACTAATCACTTGTGAAATAGCATAATCCTTATAACCTCCAAATAATCTTTTACTTGGATTGATGTCACTTACTTTACGACAAATTTCACGTACAATACTTCAGGGTGAAACATCGTCGTAACTTAATACTGCGAAGCGTAACATCACGTAATGTAATATTGTTGGGTGCAACACTATCAGAACTTAATATTGCGAAGCGTGACATCACCGTAATGTAATACTGCAAGGCACAACATCATCGTAATGTAATACTTCAGGATGTAACATCATCGTAATATATTACTGCAGAGCATAACATCATTGTAATATAATACTGTGGAACGTGATATCGACATAATATTGTGGGGCGTAACATCATTCCTCCCTTTGGAACATTTGTCCTTGAATATTGACAAGTGCATAACATCCTTTCGAACACTTATACTATAGGAGAAAATAGTTCTTAGTTGAAATATTCTCCCAAGCAAACATACATGGCATAATTTATTGAACACATTAGAACAAAAGCAATTCAATATCCTTAATTAACTGGAGAAATTAAAGAAAAGAAAAATACTAAGGGGTTGTTTAGTATGATGGATAAAATAAATAATTTTGGGATAAAAAATTAGCACTGTATTATTCCTTGTTTGGTGATTAATCCTGAGATATGTTATCCCATGATCAAAAATAGTACCGGATGGAATAGTAATCCCAAGATAAGTTATCACAAAATAAAGCAGTAAAATTGACAATTCCAAAATTAATATAACATACCAAACAATACCATGATAACTAATCCCATCATTAACTTATTTTCAATCCAAACGACCCTAATAATATATCCCAGCATATGTAATTGTTGTTATCAATCTGTATTGCAGTAAATATATTAAGTAATAATCTTTCTGAAAACAGAAATAGAAAGTTAGTAGAAATTAAATTCCGAAAACAGTAAACTTCTTCAAAATAAATTCTGGAAAAACGTTGTAGGAACAAATTGAGCCCACTGAATACACAGTGTGTCCTTAAGGAAATTATTCCCCTCAAGTACCCGAGGTTTTGGAATATATCCTCCCAGGATAGAACGATTTAACTCATCAGTGTATCGGTACCTAAACTCTGGTGATCGGCGAACCACTCAATGGTCGTAAAACACGCTGGAATATTTTGTGCAGAAGAAGAAGAAGAAGATTCAGAAAAAAATTTCGTAAGTTCATATTCTGGGATTTGAAGGTCTATTTATAGCCAACTTGGTGATGTTTCTGAAGAAGTTTGCAACCTTTCAGAACAGTCATGACTGTTGGAACAGGTGTGACACTCTGAAGAGGTTTGCAACCTTGCAGAACAGTCATAGTTGTTGGAACAGGTGTGGTACTCTGAAGAGGTTTGCAACCTTTCAGAACAGTCATGACTGTTGGAAAGTTTTGCGGGGAATTTAAAACGAATTTAAATTAATCCAGGAAAGAAAAGCGGGCCGGACCGGACTGGGTTGCGGGTCATTGGTTATTTCGGATTGAATTTTCTTTAATTAATTTAATTAAATATTTGAAAAGAATTTTGTCCAAAAAGATTAATCAATCAATCGATCTTTTCCAAATCCGAATCCGAAGCCGAAGCCGAAGCCGAAGCCGAAGCCGAGCCGAGCCGAGCGACGACGACGACAGCGCGAGGCTTGCCTTCTTATTAGCTCTTTAAGAGCTAAAAGATGAGCTTCTCTATATAAACACCAAGACTTTCTTTCTTTCTACCAATGAGGGACAAAGTGCATTAGTGAACTCATTCAAAATTTCACTTTCCTCCATTTCTTTCCCACCATTTTCCATTCACCCTTATTTTGTTATTAAACAAAATCCAACAATCCCCCACATGAATGAGGAATGGCTATAAACTTAAAGGAATGCACAGACGTGTGTGTGTTTCACAAGCAAGAATTAATTTCATCTGGATAAGTAGGTTTCCCTTTGAACTTTCCGTAGTGAACTTATATCGGATATACTCGGTCAATCGGTAGATTTGATATCTTTGAACCGTCAAGCTTTGTTGTATACCTAGACAACATAAGTCACACAATCAATCCTTAACCATCTATGGTTCTCACGGTTGTGTTCGTTTCAGCCATGAACACCGCCTGGTTTCATGAGTGCTTAGAGAATGGGCCTTTACTTTCATTCTCCTTGAAGCGGTTTACACTTCACACTCACATAGGTGATTTCTAAACGTGTAATACTAAAGACACACTATCTGGTCATATACTGCCAGACTTAGCAAATCATTAAAAACTTTAAGCTTTATTGACTCATCAAAATGCCTTAATGCTTTACCTCGTTTTAGAACATTGTCTTCATCACGAGAATGGGTTGAGTTAGTTGACAATGTTGAACCGTCATTCATAACTTTGTTTGATCTCTTTGAACCAAGCTCTTGGGATCTCCAGTCTGCTAGGTAGAGTTACCGCCATGATGACTTGTCCTAGGCCTTTAACCCCATTCCATTTGATGATCTTTCAACCGCCTCTCTAGATAGGCCTTTTGTAAGTGGATCCGACACGTTATCTCTTGACTTTATGTAGTCAATTTTGATAACACCACTAGAGAGTAGTTGTCTAACGGTATTGTGTCTCCGTCGAATATGACGAGATTTTGTGTTATACATAACGCTCCCTGCCCTACAATGTATACAAATAGGTGCCAAAGGTTTGGGCCAAAATAGAATATCTTCCAAGAAATTTCGGAGCCATTCAGCTTCTTCACCGGCCTTGTGTAAGGCTATAAACTCAGCCTCCACTATAGAGCAGTCAATGTACATTTGTTTGGATGATTTCCAAGACATTTCTCCTTCACCGACTGTTTAGAATCGGTTGAACCGGTAATCTAATTTGCATCACTATATCCCTCCATTATCGCGGGATACTTATTATAGTGCAAAGCATAATCATGGATATATTTTAAATATTCCAAAACTCATTTTATTGTCCTGACAGTTCAATGCGAACTTCATTATGTCGTAGACTAATACGTCTCGACATTCTATTGCATATCAGATTATTGACTACACTTAATGTAGCAATAATATATTATAACAACAGCTGGAATGATTGACATCAGTTGTGGCCACAACCTTTTAATATATAATACATTTATCAATCACTCTGTCATTTTCAAGCATTTGTATGCTATTTATTCATACGCCTATATGATATGCAAATTATAGCACCTCCATTCATGAAACAAATCCAACTTGCAATGGATTTTGGTCATGTTCATCGGTTGGTTCACCTCATTATAGGCCAACGTATTCATACATCCGTTCATGAACGGTCATGTCCATACAAAAACGTACATACATATCTTTCTATGAAAAATCACAACCTTCAAAGTGATATCATTTCATAAAGGAACTAAACAATATAAGTTTTCAATAAAGAAAATGATCTTTCGAGAAAGGCACGTGACCAACTTCCGAATTAGTAGTTTCATCAACTAGTCTTTATTTAAGACTAAATAACTGATGAATTTACCAACTACCATATCAATGGGGTTCAAAAATTATATCATTTAGACATTACGTCTAACATTGGCTTCTGTCATACATAAGCTAAAAGCCCCCCACATTTTAAATATTTCATCAACATATCATCTACATATAATCAAATAATGACTACATGATTTGAAGTATTCTTAACGTAAATACATTTGTTTACATTCATTAATTTTTGAAACCATTTGACAATATTAAATATATCACTGTTTGGGTGCTTGTAAAGTGACGTAACAAGTCGACACACTTTCTTTTCTTTTCCAGGAACCACGAACCCTTCAGGTTGTTCTATATAAATTTCTTCCTCCAAATCTCCATTTAAGAAGGTTGTCTTTAAGTTTATCTGATGGATTTCAAGGCCATACACCGCGGCTAACGCTATTAACACCCGAGTAGATGTAATCCTCGTTACCGGCGAGTATGTATCAAAACAATCAAGATCTTCTCGTTGTCTAAATCATTTGACAACTAATCTTACCTTATATTTGTCAATAGTACCATCAGCTTTCATTTCCTTTATGAAAATCCACATAGAACGCAAAGGTTTATTTCCTGGAGGAAGATCAACAAATTTCCAAGTATGATTACTTAATATGGATTCTATGTCACTATTGACTACCTCTTTCTAATATTGCTTCTTTAAATGTTTGAGGCTCACTTTCTAACAAGAATGTTAGAAAATCTGGTACAAAGGAAGTAGTTATCCTTTGACGTTTACTACGTCTTGAATTTTTCTAATTCAACGTACTTTCCTTTGCTTCTTCCCGAGTTCGCTTACATATTTCACTAGACGACTCATATTCCTTTTTATACGGATAAATATTCTCGGAGAATTCAGCATTATCTGATTCGATTATCGTATGAATATGAATGTCGGGATTTTGTGATTTATGAATCAGAAAATGATATGCCTTACTATTTGTTGCATATCTTATGAAAACGGGATCAAGCCGAAGCCGAAGCCGAAGCCGAAGCCGAAGCCGAGCCGAGCGACGACGACGACGGCGTGAGGCTTGCCTTCTTATTAGCTCTTTAAGATCTAAAAGATGAGCTTCTCTATATAAACACCAAGACTTTCTTTCTTTCTACCAATGAGGGACAAAGTGCATTATTGAACTCATTCAAAATTTCACTTCCCTCCATTTCTTTCCCACCATTTTCCATTCACCCTTCTTTTGTTATTAAACAAAATCCAACAATTGTTTCAAGTTGAGGATGAAACAACATCAATAGCAGAGCCCAATGGTCAAGCTGCTTCAACAAGGTGATCTTTTTGTAATTAACTTATGATCTTTTGGTAACGATTAATGCACGTTCATCAACAACAAGAAATTAAGAACGAGAAGGGAGTGTAAAATATATAATTCATTTATTTTTACTTGAAGGGAGTATAAAGTCAAAAGTGAACAATTAAAAATGAACGGAAAGAGTAAATTTTATGACAAGGATGAATCATTAGATGATGAATTTGAGTGAAATCTAGTTTGAAGGGCATTAATGAGGGTTGTTAATAGGCACTAATGAAGAGGTGAAATAGTGGCTATGAGTAGTTATGAGTCTTGTAAGACCAGAATGGTGTTTATAACCTACGATTAAAGGAAATAATTAGGGTGAGTCAAGATTTTTGTCTAAGCTAGGAATTTGGATTTTGGTGACATAGGGCCATATCGAATAATGAATTGAGTAGTATATGAGTTGAAGTTTTAGTTAATGCAGATTGGTATCATGGGACTACTTTGGACTGTGGAGAGCTAACTAAGAGTCAAGTTGAGGTAAATTGAGATTATTAACCTCCTTTAAGGCATTATTATATGAATGACTTGGCATTATTATATGGATGTTTAAAATATTAGTGTGAATTTTTAGGTATGAGCGAGCCACACTTTCATATTTTAAATGAATTATACTATCTTTTGAGTAAGGTACATACATATGCTTATTTGGCTAAGTTAAGCCTTAAAATTAAAAGAAGATAATGTTTACCATGTGTTTTTAAGTGATTTATGACTATTTTACGAATATGATGAATACGTTTATGTTAAGATTCATGTCTCCATGATTTGCTTGCTTTTAAATATATGATTTGATTTCAAGTTCAAATATTAGAGTTTAAGCTTTACATGAAAAGTTACCTTAAACTATTCATGCGCTAATTATAAAAAAGTTTTACTGTTCAAAGGACCTAACAACGATCAGATAGCCATTATGTACACATGGTAAACATGCGGATGCCAGTATGTATAGGGGCTGCTCAGTTAAACTAAAGATTTGATTAGTTATGAAAATGGCCAAAAGGCACAGTTTTGAGCTTAACTGCTTTACGATTTTCATACATGATTTATGAATTGTTTGTGATGTTTTTAATGCTTGTAATATTCACAGATAGTAGTTTTTATGCAATATTTTATGATATTTTGCTATTGTTGTAGTATCCGTCCATTTGTTTAGTTTGGTGATCTCATTTCTATTATCTGTGGAGCTACTTTAGTTTATATATTTGTTCTTTTTAGAGCCAACAGTTGTATATTTTTTTTGGGTCAAAAGATCTATGTATACTTGTTGATTATTATTTTTGTTCATATATTTATGGTTATGACAACTTTATTTAAAATTAAATCTGAATCCTATTACCTAAAAAGAGGAAATTGAAAGGAAAAACAAAATCTAAAAGTCATAATTTCCTTTTCCTATTGCCTGCTCAACAGAAAAGATTGCAAGGTAAGAAACAATAAATCTTTGTGTTGATATTATTATCTCTCGGAAGGATTCACCTTGGGATGCTCATTAGCTAGTAAATGAAAAGTTGGTGCAAAGCTAGACAAACCAGGCAAAATCTGGTCATTTGGCACACCTAGAACCCCAGAAGCAAAAAAAAAAAAAAGTATCGGTCAAAACAATATTTAAAATAGAGGACAAGGGGAAGATAAAACATAAAATAATAAGACTTAAACATACAGCAATATAAACTAATTGGCAGACCTGAATATGTGAGCAATTGAGCACAATTCTCTGTTGTTCCAAAACAGATGTTCCCCCTTTCTCACCATTTCAGCGAACATACACCCAACAACCCATATATCAATAGGAATGGAGTAACATGGAGCACGAAGTAGTTGCTCGGGTGCTGTATACTCATATGTACATTCCTGGGAATTGAAGATATATTATGATAAGTTCAACCAGTATGAGATGAAGATGTTTCATCAAAGGTACTTTGATTTGAATGTTAAGAAAATTGCGACTTCTTGGTCATCAAGAAGAAAATTCTGACTTCTTCTGTGTTATGATGACAATTGTGACTTCTTTTGTGTTATGATGACATTTCAGACGGATCTGGTGCCAACAAAGTTGAACTAAGAGAAATTCATATTTAGGGAATGCAATGAAATTGACACTACCTTTTAGGAGTTCTAATAAGTTAGGATCTTAAGAACATATACATAGATCTCGAGAGCCTATAATTAAGGGGGTGATAATTGCATCACTTTTCTAAAAGTGAGATTTCATCAACTCAAACGAGATGGTGTAGCATTGAAAGAGCATGTTAATAAGCTAAAAGCAAAGTATTACTATTTTCCTCTTTGTTCTCATCTGCAACTTTATTCTCCAGACGCATTCAGATAATCTAGTTAGTCCTTCATGTGGGGTCCAACCCATATGTGAAAGAAGAAAAACTTCTTCTTTCTTCCTTTTGTCAAGCCAGCCAATTTAGACAAGATTTGGGCGGCTGATTTTTTGCAGTAGTGTTAATGTCACTGCATACATCAACATAGGTATTCTGCAGCTATAAATAAGTGCCTCTACCTTCATTGTAAGACACACCAACAAAGAGAGAAAGAAAGAGTGAGGTTTCACAGACAGAGTATAAGAAAATAGTCTGTGAGAAAAATAGAGAGTGAGTGATATTGTAGTGAGGTGAGAATATCAAAAGAGGGTTATTTCTTTTGAGTGTTGTAGTGGTCTTTGGAGTATTTTACTCGGACCTACAAAGTGTAAAATTCCTTACTATAGTGATATCAGTTGCTCCTCTCGGGGCCGTGGTATTTTCCCTTATCAAAAAGGTTTTCCACGTAAAAATTTTGGTGTCGTTGTTACTCGTTTATTCTTGTTAATTATCGTATCCCGGTGCTACGTTCTTATTCCGCTTTTATTACCATGAATATTATTTTGTAGGGGGTTTATTCTCAATAACTAGTATCAGAGCACAGGTTCTGCTCGTTCACTGAAATACTATTCATTGTCGGTAGTACTATACTCGGTGAAAAATAAAAATATCCGGAGTAAAGTACGAGGTAGCAAAATTCAACGGAGATAACGGTTTCTCAACATGGAAAAGAAGGATGGGGGATCTGCTCATCCAACAAGGATTACACAAGGTACTAGATGTTGATGCCAAAAAGCCTGATACCATGAAAGCTGAAGATTGAGCTGACTTGGATGAAAGAGCTGCTAGTGCAATCAGGTTGAACTTATCAAATGATGTGGTAAATAACATCATTTATGAAGACACTGCACGGGGAATTTGGACAAGGTTGGAAATCCTATACATGTCCAAAGCGCTGACAAATAAATTGTACCTGAAGAAGCAGTTTTACGCCCTACACATGGGTGAAGGTACGAATTTTTTGTCACATTTTAATGTGTTTAACGGACTAATCACACAACTTGCCAACCTTAGAGTGAGAATCGAGGAAGAAGATAAATCCATCTTGCTATTGAACTCGTTGCCATCTTCGTACGATAATTTGGCAACAACCATCCTGCACATTAAGACTACTATTGAGTTGAAAGATGTCACATCGGCTCTTTTACTCAATGAGAAGATGAGAAAGAAGCCTGAAAATCAAAGACAAGCTCTCATCACAGAAGGTAGAGGCAGGAGTTATCAAAGGAGTTCGAGCAACTATGGTAGATCCGGAGCTCGTGGGAAGTCAAAGAACCGATCCAAATCAAGAGTTAGAAATTGTTACAACTGTGATCAACTAGGTCACTTCAAAAGAGATTGCCCAAATCCAAGGAAGGGCAAAGGTGAAACCAGTGGCCAGAAGAATGACGACAACACAACCTCCATGGTGCAAAACAATGATAATGTTGTCCTCTTTATAAATGAGGAAGAGGAATGCATGCACCTGTCAGGTCTAGAGTCGAAATGGGTGGTTGACACAACGACATCTTACCATGCCACATCAGTAAGAGATATTTTTTGCAGATATGTAGCAGTTGATTTCGGCATAGTGAGAATGAGTAACACAAGTTACTCAAAGATTGCGAGGATTGGTGACATTTGTATCAAGACAAATGTCGGATGCACATTGGTTCTAAAGGATCTGTGGCATGTACCTAATTTGCGGATGAACTTAATCTCGGGAATTGCTTTAGACCGAGATGGATACGAGAACTATTTTGCAAATCAAAAGTGGAGACTCACTAAGGGATCATTGATGAATGCAAAGGGAGTTGCTCGTGGCACGTTGTACAGGACAAATGTAGAAATATGCCAAGGTGAATTGAACGCGGTACAAGTTAATATTTCTGTAGATTTGTGGCACAAAAGAATGGGTCATATGAGCGAAAAGGGATTGCATATTCTTGCGAAGAAATCACTCATTTCTTATGCCAAAGGTACAACAATAAAACCTTGTGACTACTATTTATTTGGTAAGCAGCATAGAGTCTCATTTCAGACATCGTCTGAAAGAAAATTGAATATACTTGATTTAGTATATTATGATATTTGTGGCCCAATGGAAATTGAATCAATGAGCGGTAATAAATATTTTGCTACTTTTATTGATGATGCTTCACGAAAATTATGGGTTTATATTTTGAAAACCAAAGATCAGGTGTTTCAAGTTTTTCAAAAGTTTCATGCTCTAGTAGAAAGGGAGACGAGTCGAAAGCTAAAGCGTCTCCGAAGTGACAATGGAGGTGAGTACACTTCAAGGGAATTTGAAGAGTACTATTCAAGTCATGGGATCAGACATGAAAAG
The DNA here is from genome assembly GCF_000715075.1 of Nicotiana tabacum. NCBI lineage: Eukaryota > Viridiplantae > Streptophyta > Magnoliopsida > Solanales > Solanaceae > Nicotiana > Nicotiana tabacum. The sequence goes on along the minus strand of NC_134082.1, from coordinate 98,911,623 downwards.
ACAACTCCTGGAACCCCACAACACAACGGCGTAGCCGAGAGGATGAACCGCACCATTGTGGAGAAGGTGAGAAGCATGCTCAGAATGGCTAAACTGCTGAAGTCATTCTAGGGTGAAGCATTTCAGACAGCCTGTTACCTGATCAATAGGAGTCCATCAGTTCCGTTGGCGTTTGACATTCCAGAGAGAGTTTGGACCAACAAGGAGGTGTCCTACTCGCATCTGAATATGTTCGGTTGCAGAGCTTTTGCACATGTACCAAAAGAGCAGAGAACAAAGCTGGATGATAAATCTGTTTCCTGTATATTTATTGGATATGGAGATGAAGAGTTCGGGTACAGATTGTGGGATCCTGTAAAGAAGAAGGTCATCAGAAGTAGAGATGTAGTCTTCCGAGAAAGTGAAGTTGGAACTGGTGCTGATATGTCAGAAAAGGCAAAGAATGGTATAATTCCTAACCTTGTTACTATTTCTTCTACTTCCAACAATCCCACAAGTGCAGAAAGTACGACCGACAAGGTTGCCGAGCAGGGGGAGTAACTTGGTGAGGTTATTGAGTAGGGGGAGCAACTTGATGAAGGTGTCGAGGAAGTGGAGCACCCCACTCAGGAAGAAGAACAACCTCAACCTCTGAGGAGAACAGAGAGGCCAAGGGTAGAGTCATGCAAGTACCCTTCCACAGTGTGTGTCCTCATCAGTGATGAGGGGGAGCTAGAAAGTCTTAAAGAGGTATTGTCCCATCCAGAAAAGAACCAGTGGATGAAAGCCATACAAGAAGAGATGTAATCTCTACAGAAAAATAGCACGTACAAGCTGGTTGAACTTCCAAAGAGTAAAAGACCACTCAAATGCAAATGGGTCTTTAAACTCAAGAAAGATGGAAATGGCAAGCTGGCCAGATACAAAGCTCGATTGGTGGTTAAAGGCTTCGAACAGAAGAAATGTATTGATTTTGACAAAATTTTCTCACCTATTGTCAAAATGACTTCTATTCGAACAATTTTGAGCTTAGCAGCTAGCCTAGATCTTGAAGTGGAGCAGTTGGATGTGAAAAATGCATTTCTTCATGGAGATTTGGAAGAGGAGATTTATATGGAGCAGCCAGAAGGATTTGAAGTAGCTGAAAAGAAACACATGGTGTGCAAATTGAATAAGAGTCTTTATGGATTGAAGTAGGCACCAAGGCAGTGGTATATGAAGTTTGACTCATTCATGAAAAGTCAAACATACCTGAAGACCTATTCTGATCCATGTGTATACTTCAAAAGATTTTCTGAGGTTATTATATTGTTGTTGTATGTGGATGACATATTAATTGTAGGAAAAGACAAGGGACTGATCGCAAAGTTGAAGAGAGATTTGTCCAAGTCATTTGATATGAAGGACTTGGGCCCAGTACGATAAATTCTAGTGATGAAGATAGTTCGAGAGAGAACAAGTAGAAAGTTGTGGCTATCTCAGGAGAAGTACATTGAACGTGTACTAGAACGCTTCAACATGAAAAATGTTAAGCCAGTCAGCACACCTCTTGCTAGTCATCTAAAGTTGAGCAAAAAGATGTGTCCTACAACAGAGGAGGAGAAAGGGAACATGGCTAGAGTTCCTTATTCTTCAACAGTCGGAAGCTTGATGTATGCAATGGTATGTACTAGACCTGATATTGCTCACACAGTTGGTATTGTCAGCATGTTTCTTGAAAATCCTGGAAAGTAACATTGGGAAGCAGTCAAGTAGATACTCAGGTACCTGAGAGGTACCATGGGAGATTGTTTGTGCTTTGGAGGATCTGATCCAATCTTGAAGGGCTATACAGATGCTGATATGGCAGGTGATATTGATAAAAGAAAATCCACTATTGGATATTTGTTTACATTTTTAGGGGGAGCTATATCATGACAGTCGAGGTTGCAGAAGTGTGCCGCACTCTCTACAACAGAAGCAGAGTATATTGCCACTACTGAAGCTGACAAAGAGATGGTATGGCTCAAACGGTTCCTTCAAGAGCTTGGATTGCACCAGAAGGAGTATGTTGTCTATTGTGACAGTCAAAGTGCAATAGACCTGAGCAAAAACACCATGTATCATGCAAGGACGAAGCATATCAACGTGAGGTATTATTGGATTCGAGAAAGGATAGAGGATGGGTCTATGCAGGTAAGGAAGATCCATACAAGTGAGAATCCTTCGGATATGCTGACCAAAGTGGTACCAAGAGACAAGTTTGAGCTATGCAAAGAACTTGTCGGCATACACTCAAACTTGAACCTCCGGTGTTACCTCCTTCAGGTGAATGAGACCGGAGGGGGAGATTTGTGGGGTCCAGCCCATATGTGAAAGAAAAAAACTTCTTCTTTCTTCCTTTTGTCAAGTCAGTCAATTTAGACAAGATTTGGGCGGCTGATTTTTTGCAGTAGTGTTGATGTCACTGCATACATCAACATAGGTATTCTGCAGCTATAAATAAGTGCCTCTACCTTCATTGTAAGACACACCAACAAAGAGAGAAAGAAAGAGTGAGGTTTCACAGACAGAGTATAAGAAAATAGTCTGTGAGAAAAATAGAGAGTGAGTGATATTGTAGTGAGGTGGGAATATCAAAAGAGGGTTATTTCTTTTGAGTGTTGTAGTGGTCTTTGGAGTATTTTACTCGGACCTACAAAGTGTAAAATTCCTTACTATAGTGATATCAGTTGCTCCTCTCGGGGCCGTGGTTTTTTCCCTTATCAAAAAGGTTTTCCACGTAAAAATCTTGGTGTCGTTGTTAGTCTTTTATTCTTGTTAATTATCGTATCTCGGTGCTACGTTCTTATTCCGCTTTTATTACCGTGAATATTATTTTGTAGGGGGTTTATTCTCAACACTTCACACCTAGTTTTCACTAGATCATGGAAAATCACTATTTAGATGTTCAGTCGGAATAAACTTGCAATGTATAAGGTCAGCAATGGAAACTAATACTCATACTGAAATATGAAATATTCATGTAGATATCGCGTACATAAGACCTCATATGAACATGTGATATTATTGCACAGTCTAGAAACTTTTGGAGTTTGAGTCGAGCACAAAACCAAGGCAGGTTTCTACTCTTAGCTTTAATTTTTCTGCTGTAGTTGCAATTAGACACAAACTTATAGTGTTTTCAGTTTATTGCTCAGACCGTCATGGAGGGATTAGAAGCTCAATGCTGTATACCATTCAGCAACAAGTTCTCTCGCTATTATTAGAATCAGACAAAGACATGCGAAAATTACAGGTATATTATAGGAGGACAATAGCCCAAGGATAAGAGGTGTAAGCAAAGAAAGGAAGGGGCAACCAGACAAACATAAATAGTACTAGAGTGCAAACTGCCCTTTACAAATGATTCACACAGTACAATCATATAAATTTGCCATAATATAAAATGTGCCTTAAGAGACTTGATTCGGACATATTAGTAGGCCATGATACTTGGTGGGTTGCTAACCTTTACGACATGCAAAAAACTAGAAAAGAAACCATTTCAAAAGATTTTCTTTCTTCTTGATAGCTCCAAAACCTTCAGAATTATTTAAACCCTATATATTTGTTTAGTCAAAATCTTTTGCATCATTTTGCATAATGTGAAAAGCAATTTATATCTTAACTTCCTTTTTTAGTGAGATAAGAGAAAACGAAGAATAAGACAACATGGACCAAGAGAGGCCATAAATAGAAAAAGCATTAGTACAGAAGATTGATACCGTGTGAGTAAAGCCTTCTTTCTCTGCTCCTGTATATCGTGACAAACCGAAATCAGCAATCTTGACAGTGTATATCGACGCTGAACCGAACTCATCCATATTTTTCTTTACTAGCACATTAGTTTGACAAAAATCACGATGAATGATCTTGGAAGCATGAAGATAGTTGAGGCCACTCAACAAGCCATGCTGTAACGACCCAACTGGTCATTTTGGGAATTTGCACTTCGCTGAGTAGCTTGAGGGATCGAGTATCTTCGCATGATGTATTAGGACTTGCGTAAATCATCGGTGTGGTTTTCAAGTTATCCAGAATCGATTTGAAAGAATGAACTTCAAGATTTAAGTTCTAAGTTGGAAGAATCGACCAAGTTTCACTTTTTAGAATTTGACCTTGGAATGAAATTTCGTCAGTTCCGTTATCTCCGTTGGTGATTTTGGACTTAGGAGCGCATCCTGATTATAAATTAGAGGTCCGTAGTCGAATTAGTCTTGAATTTGCGAAAGTTAGATTTTTGGAAAGTTTGACGGGGAGTGAACTTTTTGATATCAGGGTCGGATTCCAATTCCGAAAGTTGGAAGAGGTCCATAATGGCAAATGTGACTTGTGTGCAAAATTTGAGGTCAATCGGAGGTGATTGATAGGTTTCGGCATTGGTCGTAGAAGTTAAAGTTTCAAAGTTTATTGATTTTGACTTGAGGTGTGATTCATCATTTCAAGGTTGTTATGCGTGATTTAAAGTTTTGAGTAGGTTCGTTTGGTCATATAGAACTTGTCTGCAAAATTTGGCGCTATTCGGAGTTGATTTGATATAGTTCGGAGGCTCGGTTGCGATTCTAGAAGTTCTTGAAGTTTAATTTGCTTTTCATGCATTTTGGCATCCAAATTGTGCTTTTAGAAGTTACTTTGATGATTTGAGTGCGCGAGCGAGTTTGTATTGTGTTTTTAGACTTGTTTACCTATTTGGTTTGGAGCCCCAAGGGCTCGGGCGAGTTTCAGATTGGTTCAGAATGATTTTTCTTAATTGTTGATTACTTGTTCTGGTTTCTTCGCATTTGCGATGTTCTGGTCGCAAATGTGGCCATCACATTTGCGAAGAAACCTTGCATTTAGCGAAGCCTGGGAAATTGGGCAATTTTTGCATTTGCGAAAGCTGGTCTTCGCATTTGCGAAGGTTTGGTCGCAAATGCGAGCTTAACAGGGAAGTCTCCAGGTTCGCAATTGCGATGAGTTTTTCGCATTTGCGGGGTTTGTATTTGCGAACCCCCTGTTGCAATTGCGATATCTGCAACCTGTTAAATGTTGATAATTCCGAGTTTTTGCTTCATTTTCATATTTTTGAACCCTAGCTTCGAGGTGAGGCGATTTTGAGAGGGATTTTTCATACCAAATCATTGGGTAAGTATCTTTAATCAATTTCCAACTATATTTCATGATTTTATACAAGATTTAACATCAAATTCATGAGAAATCCATGGAAAAATTTGGGAATTTTGTCAAAGTTTTGAAAAATAAAAATTTAGGATTTGAGAGTCGAATATGACTCAGATTTGAAAACAAAACACATATTTGGACTCCTGAGGCTATGGGTAGTCAAGACCTACCCTTGGACCTAGGTTTTTGATCGGGCGGGCCCGGGGTTTGACTTTTGTTGACTTTTTAGAAATTGAATAAAAATCACAGCTTTATTAATTGAAACTATTTTCTCTTGCATTCTGTGATGTATTCAAGTCGTCATTGGCTAGATTGAGTCGAGCGAAGGCGAATTTGTAAAGGAAAAGGCTAAGTTGAGTGTTGAGTAGCCGAATCGAGGTAAGTGTTTTGCTTAACTTTGTTGAGGGAATTTTTTCTCCTATTTGTCATTGTTTTCTACATGCGGGGTTGATACATATATGAGGTGACGAGCGTATATGTATGTGCCGGGTTAATCATGCTCGGGGGTAGATTGTGCTATAATTGTGTCTTGTAGAATTACATATCTTCCTTACTTCATGCTTCACTTGATTTACCGATATTAAGAACGTAGTATAAAATGGTAGTAATCAAGACTTAGCCTAATATAACTTGATCAAATTTGATAGAATTCTGAGAATACATTGATGTGTCTAGTTTGGTCATCTCTATGCGTAATCACTACTACATTGCTACGGTCTATATTTTGAGATGCTGAATTCTATACTTGTGTTGTCGATAAATTGTAAGATTTGTGGAAGTACTTGAATTATACGACCCTTGAGGGCTTATTGAATCTTTGTTGGCTTAGAAATTCCGTGATTGAGAATTTGTTAGAATATTCGTTTTAACACTCTCCTCGATGTTATTTATACTTTCTGCCTTGTCATTTTATTGATATCATATGCTTGGTAAGGAAGAGTGTAAAGCACGAAGGGTGATTCCGTGCTATTTCATATACATTATCATGTGAGGAAGAGTGTAAAGCTCGAAGGGTGATACCGTACCATTTCATATACATTATCATGTGAGGAAGAGTGTAAAGCACGAAGGGTGATGCTGTGCCATTTCATTTATATTGTTATGCGAGGAAGAGTGTAAAGAACGAAGGGTGATGTCGTGACATTCATTTATATTGTTATGCTTTTAATATTGTGAGGTCATGGCACGAAGGGTGTTTCCGTGCAGGTGAGGATGAGGGACATGCATTATGATGTGATATCCGTTTTCCATGTGTACATTTTCGCCTTTACCTTGAGCTGTTATGTCGTAATTATATATTATGAATGATATATCGTTATTGTCCCGTACTTGACCTCTATCTCAATTGTTGTTGTGTTGTCCATGTCTTTTACTTGCTTAACTTGCATATGCCATGCCTATTTCCTACTTTTAAAATTATACTCATGTCATACCTATTATGTCGCACTCTAGTTTAAGCGTTCCATCATGCTAGTCATTCATTCCCTTACTTGTTAACTTATAAAGATCATGTGTTTCCTTCTTATTAGTTATATTTGTACTTAGGCCTCCAACATACTAGTTAATTGACGCTGATATCCTTTGCTTTCCAATTGTTGTTATTACTCACGTACTTTCCGTTTAGTCCTTTACTGTTGCCGACATGTATATCCTTGTCCATTGTTGTTACTTGCGTATTTCCTACTTTGTAATTCCTGTTGTTGTGTTTCTGTCATATGGTTAGTTCTGTTATACGTACATTTGGAAGGATGAGTTGAAAGCGCGAAGGGTGTTACCATGCTAATTGAATTGTTACATAAATTTATTTATGCATGGTGAGGATGAGAAAGAAGCATGAAGGGCATTGTCGTGCCATGTGATTTGATATCTTGGATACACTTCTTATACCAGGAAAGATTGTAAACCTTCTACTGTAATTCCTGCTAGTAATTGTTGACTATCTCACATAGTTGTGTCACACCTCCTTTTTGCGCGCCCGCCCCGGAGGGTAAAAATGCGCGAGGGAGTTTTTTCAATTTAAGTGACAATATTCGAAATGGGATTATTTATTTTAATTCAGAGTCGCCACTTGGGAAAGGTTTGGCTTTTGGTGTCCCAAGTCACCGGTTTATCTTGAATCCCAAATCGAGGAAATTTTTGACTTTTCCAAATGAAGTCTGCGAACCAGAAATTCTAAGTAAGGAATTCTGTTGACCCGAGGGAAGGTGTTAGGCACCCTCGAATCCCGTGGTTCTAGCACGGTCGCTTAAATTGTTATAATGGCTAAATATCTGATTTAAATAAATGTTACGACTCTCGTGCCTTTATTAAGTTTAAACCGCTTTTATTATTATCATTTATTTTTTATAGAATTGCAACGTCGTAAAAATGCATCTCGAACCACGTCACAATCAATGCACCCGTAGTTGTTCGACACATTTTGACTCCGTCGAGATTTGGATTTGGGTTACATCAATGTGCACCCGAATTTAAGAATGTAATTTCAATTGAGTCGCGCCTAAAGAGTCTAACGCGTTATTATCTTTGGGGGAAGGCAGTGAAATTCACTAAACAGTCCATCCCGAATTCTAAGTATTTATTATGGTTAATTATCGAGGGCCCCGCAATTTGCATTTTTTATTTGACGAGGCTCGTCTCGTTATTTTTAAAAGGATAATCTTAGCATGACTACATTTTCTTTTGTTTTCTAAAAATAAATGCGAAAAGATCATAAATCGTTACAAGCTTAAAAGATGTGTACCATATTAAATGCTAGATCGAGGAGCGCGTTCATTGAAAGGAAACATTACTAGAAATTACGAACCAAATCGAAGACTATGAAACAATATATCAAACATGATTAATCATCCTATAGCTAAATTAACTCCCCATGATTATGTGAACAAACGAATACTCGTCCACGACTATTAGTGCTGGGATTATCCTTAATTATTAATGCTCATTTGGGAATTTATTTGATCTAAACGCCAAAACCTCTTACTCTAAATCATGCCTATTAAATTGATTTTCCTCAAAATTGTCGCATTATTTCGAAGCAATGAATCTATATCGAAACCCATATCGAACCTATATCGAAACAAGGAATCTAACAAGAGAGTTGGCGTACATGGCCACCCTGTTAACGTAACACCACATGAGAATTAGCTTAGGGTACATTTATCTTGAAATCAAATATGACCAAATATAACAGATTTGACAGTTCAGAGGTCTAGACAAAAATACATACAGATGCTTGCCATGATTCTATGTTATACTGTCATAACTAAATCAAAACCTAATGGTTATACACATTGAAAATACGTCTGATCTAACAAACAATACTATCTAATAGTTCATGTCAATCAGGATGTGTGTTAATTCATACAGAGCTATTGCAGTTGGAACTAACTTAAACAAATACAGGCCAACTACCATTCAACCTATTTTGAACACAAGTATTGTGAATTAAACAAACATTCATTTCTTTATTTCTGCTTCAAACTTCAAACTTTCAACAAACATGGTTTCGAAAGTGTGTACCTGGAAGTGCTTACAGAAGAAGAAGAGGAGTCAGTAGAGTAACAATGGCAATAGAAACAGCAGCAGTAACAACTGGTAACAACAGAACAGGCTTGAATGCAAGAATGCAACTATAGCCGATAGAAATGGTAGCCAAATGATATCAGCACACAATGGAGTAGAATCAGGACTCCAGGCAGACCAAAACCAATAATAAACCAATGAAAACACTCAACCAATAAACTCAATTGAAACTTCAAAGAATCAGAATTGATTGAAAAGGCTGAAAACAAATGAAGCCCAAACAACAATAGGAAGAAACATTTTCTGATTTTTTCTGTGTGTTTTTCTCTCTTGTGTATGTGTATGTATAAGTGCTCTCTCAAAAATCAGTCTCTATCCTCCAAAAAATTCCCCCAATGTGTATGCCTTCCTTCCTTTATCTCTCTGTCTATCTATTCCCCTCCGTTAATGGAAGTTCTGCTTCCTTTTATCCTAAACTCAAACTACTCACAGCCTGTTAAGCAATCAGAAACCTTCCCCCCATGTGGTCTGTCCTCTTTTCAGTTTCCACTCAACTATTTAAGTATAAACCCTCCCATGATATTCCCTGACAAACCCTTTTAATCACCTTATTAAACTAAAAGCAGACATGGGCAGCAGGAATATAACCTGACAGCACATGCTGTCAAGTTATTCTTCATCTCAAAAGGGCCTTTATGCACATGTTGTGCACAAATGCACATGCCACCAATTCAGATTGCAGCTAACAATCCAATCTTTTCATTTTCAGATTCAAATACAGCAACTATAAGTAGCCATACTTGATTCTTACTTTGATTCAAACAAAGTTCCAGCAGGCAATAGATCAAATTGTTACCATTCGAACAACTGAAATTAATCGACGACATATGTCGACTCGACTATACTAATCATAACATGTACAATCGAAAACCATGATCAGACATCTAACAATATCAAACACATGATTCGAATTGTACTGACTAAGCAAAAACTGTACTGGGGAATCAATTAATCAGTCAAATTTAAAGTTCAATTGATTGCACAGCACATACACATATACACATTATCAATGAATAGAAGAAAGACTCGATCAAACACAGAGGTTCAGGAAAGGCGGACAGGACACAGTCGACCAACAATTCAGAAATAAAATCAACTAACATTTTGGGGCAATAAACAAACATTCAATTACAACAAGACTCATGAACTGATAGAAAAGAACACAAAAATACCTGAAATCTTGAAAATCAGCAAACCCTAGCTCGGATTCGAATTGATCTTTCTTAGGGTTGAACGGACTTTAATCGAAGTGTTCTCAAATGAGAAACACTTCAATTAAGGTCCATTAGACCTTAATCACTTGGCTCAAACAGACACAGATCAGTCACGAGGATTCCTAGGGTTCTTAGAGGGCAGATTTGGGTTTTGGGTTTCCTTGGTTAGATTCGGACCAAACCAAGCATGGTTTGGTCACGAGGGAGGTCTGGGGACTGTCTGGTGTGAAGCTGGGGTAGATCGGTGTAAATCAAGGTCCGACTCGAATCTTCAAATGAAGATTCGAGAAGGTGGGAGGGGATTCGAGCTAAGTGGTTGGTGGATTTGGGTTCAGGATGGTGAGGTGCATATATGGTGTTAAGGTGGGGGTCACCAGCGTCTATGCCGCCGAGTTTTTGGTGGGGGGAAAGGGGGGCGGCTCTAGGGTTCCGGGGTTGGGGTCTGTGAAGGGGACGACCTAAGGTAGGGGGGGAGGGTTTGGATAGGGGGGCAGGGGTGATATGAGGCTTTTTATACGAGGTGGATGATTGTGTCTTGGCCGTTGGATTGAACGCGATCAACGGCCTGGATCTGAAGGTCTAACTGAAACAATGTCGTTTAGCTTACTAAGGGTCACGGTTGGTTCGGGTAAAACGGGTCGGATATGTTCGTGGGTACGGGGTATGTGATCTTGGCCGTTGATCATTCTGAGATCAACGGCCCAGATCAAGCACGACCCAAACGACGTCGTTTGATATACTCCTGGGGCTGAACTGGACCGGATAATTTTAGTTTGGGCTTGTCTTATTGGACTGGCCCAATCCGAAATCCCTTTTCCTCTTTAATCCCCTAATTAAATTAAACAACACTAATAAAAACATTAAACAAACAATTAATCACACAATTAAAAAAATATCACTTTATATTTTTACACACGACACATATATTTTGTTTTGATAAAAAATACAAAAAAGGGAAGATCACAAATAAATACCGAAAATGCCACGTAAAATCCGAAAAATTGTGCAGCAAGACCAAACTACTATTATTTTGTTTCTTTTGTAGTGATTGTCGCGAAAACAAAAATCACGTGCTCACAGCTGCCCCTCTTTGTTCGGAAACACGAAGAGTTTTCGTGCAAAGATAGAGTGAGCGGATATGAGCGATTTTTGCCTATTGGACTACTCCGTGTGAAACACATTTTTTTTTGAAAAATCTGACCGAATCTTTTCTTCAAAGATTTCCTACATATCCTGGGCTAAACAGGAATCAGGTCAATGTAGTTCGGGAAATTTTGGCAGCTGGGACTACCATGGGATTGCAATGCTTGCTGTTATTGCTGTTGCTGTTGTCATTGTTGCTTTACTGACCGCCTTATTACGACCAAGAAAAATTGAAACTGAACTAAATACTTATACGCATGTCAATTGCTAGTTACAAGATTCCTATCTATGATTCTTTTGCGACTTGATCTTGGGTCTTAGCTGATTTTGCTTGGAGACTTCGATCCGAATCTTGATGCTTGCGAGTTGTAGGTGCTTGTTTATCTCTGGGATACTGAGTGAGACGTGATTGGCAGAGTTTGGGACCCTGATCAAGTCTTGGAGCGATCCACCTTCCATTTTCTCCGGCATCACGGGACATCTTCTTCTTCTTCCCCCCTTTTTATTCTGGGTTGAGACTCATCTCGTGGGTCGTCTCGATCCATGCGCCTTGAGGTTAGACCTGCGGGGAAAAACAAACGAACGAAATTTTCTGCCCCAGTTTCACTAGGAAAAATTTCGTGAGTTATTTGCTAGGAAAATCATAGAATTGATGAAGGAATTGGAAAATTTCAGTTTCCAAAATGCCAATTCCGGGATTGGATCAACGGTACAGCCACAAGATATGAATGCTCAGTTTAAGGTTGGAGCCCTAAGGCTGGCGGAATGGAAATAGTTCAGTTAAGGGTTGGAGCCCTAATGCCGACTAGCTGGGGAGAAGCTCAGTTTAGAGTTGAAACTCTAATGCTGACCAACTGGGGAAAAGTTCAGTTTAGGGTTGGGGCCCTAATGCAAACTGAATGGACAGAAGTTCAGTTTAGGGTTTAAAAACCCTAATGCTGACTAAATGAAAAAGTTCAGTTTAGGGTTTAAAACCCTAATGCTGACTAAAGGGAAAGAGTTCAGTTTAGGGTTTAAAACCCTAATGCTGACTGAATGGAAAAGAGTTCAGTTTAGGGTTTAAAACCCTAATGCTGACTAAAGGAAAAAGTTCAGTTTAGGGTTTAAAACCCTAATGCTGACTAAAGGAAAAGAGTTCAGTTTAGGGTTTAAAACCCTAATGCTGACTAAAGGAAAAGAGTTCAGTTTAGGGTTTAAAACCCTAATGCTGACTAAAGGAAAAGAGTTCAGTTTAGGGTTTAAAACCCTAATGCTGACTAAAGGAAAAAGTTCAGTTTAGGGTTTAAAACCCTAATGCTGACTAAAGGAAAAAGTTCAGTTTAGGGTTTAAAACCCTAATGCTGACTAAAGGAAAGAGTTCAGTTTAGGGTTTAAAACCCTAATGCTGACTAAATGGAAAAGTTCAGTTTAGGGTTTAAAACCCTAATGCTGACTAAAGGAAAAGTTCAGTTTAGGGTTTAAAACCCTAATGCTGACTAAAGGAAAAGTTCAGTTTAGGGTTTAAAACCCTAATGCTGACTAAATGAAAAGGTTCAGTTTAGGGTTTAAAACCCTAATGCTGACTAAATGAAAAAAGTTCAGTTTAGGATTTAAAACCCTAATGCTGACTAAAGGAAAAGAGTTCAGTTTAGGGTTTAAAACCCTAATGCTAACTAAGCGGAAAAGTTCAGTTTAGGGTTTAAAACCCTAATGCTGACTAAAGGAAAAGAGTTCAGTTTAGGGTTTAAAACCCTAATGCTGACTAAAGGAAAAGAGTTCAGTTTATGTTTTAAAACCCTAATGCTGACTAAAGGAAAAGAGTTCAGTTTAGGGTTTAAAACCCTAATGTTGACTAAAGGAAAAGTTCAGTTTAGAGTTTAAAACCCTAATGCTGACTAAAGGAAAAGAGTTCAGTTTAGGGTTTAAAACCCTAATGCTGACTAAAGGAAAAGTTCAGTTTAGGGTTTAAAACCCTAATGCTGACTAAAGGAAAAGAGTTAAGTTTAGGGTTTAAAACCCTAATGCCGACTAAAGGAAAAGTTCAGTTTAGGGTTTAAAACCCTAATGCTGACTAAAGGAAAAGAGTTCAGTTTAGGGTTTAAAATCCTAATGCTGACTATGCGAAAAAGTTCAGTTTAGGGTTTAAAACCCTAATGCTGACTAAAGAAAAAGAGTTCAGTTTAGGGTTGAAAACCCTAATGCTGACTGAATGGAAAAGAGTTCAGTTTAGGGTTTAAAACCCTAATGGTGATTGAATGGAAAAAGTTCAGTTTAGGGTTTAAAACCCTAATTTTGACTATATGGAAAAGTTCAGTTTAAGGTTTAAAACCCTAATGCTGACTGAATGGAAAAAGTTTAGTTTAGGGTTTAAAAACCCTAATGCTGACTGAAGGAAAAGAGTTCAGTTTAGGGTTTAAAACCCTAATGCTGACTAAAAGAAAAGTTCAGTTTAGGGTTTAAAACCCTAATGCTGACTAAAGGAAAAGTTCAGTTTAGGGTTTAAAACCCTAATGCTGACTGGCTGGGGACAAAGTTCGAGGATACTAACTGACCTCCTTTTTTTGAATTTTCTTGTTTTAGTAGAAGATAAAAGGGAATCTCGTGGAAACTTACCTTTCGAGTGGATTCCTTATTGCTAAACTGTTTCTTGTACCCATGTACCTTCTTCTTTGGGTGACACCTGCTTCTTGCACGGTTGTCTTAGATTATACCCGTTTCAACTTTCAGACAAAGAACAATTGTTAGTTCAGAAATGGCGGTTGGTTTAGTGACCTTGATCGTTCCAGTTGCTTTGTTGCGTTCTTATTTCTGTTGCGAAGTCCTGCATTGATTGGATTCAAATGGCGAAACCCTTTTAGACTGCTCAGGCTTGTATTTCAGATTCTGTGATGATTTGCCTCGTAAGGCTCTTTTTTTTTTGTGTCCCGTTTTGCTTGGAGATTCTCAACGGGGATTTTATTGGGGGTACCCTGTGAGGATTTGTACAAGGCGGACTTGTCGGGGATTTGTTGCAAAGCGGACTTGCCAGGATTTGTTGGGAAAGCTCGCTGGGGAATTCTTACAAAGGGAGGCTCTGTGGGGATTTGTACAAAGGGAAGTTCTGTGGGGATTTGTACAAGGGAAGTTCTGTGGGGATTTGTACAAGGCGGACTTGCTGGGGAAATTTATCTCCCTTTTTTTTTTAAAAAAATGTAGTCGAACATCATGATTCATCAGGTTCGGACAAACATGCAACCGAAACGAGGTATTTTCCTTCAAAACGGAATTTCATGAAACCAAACCTGCCATCTGTCCTTTCCGGTATATCTGGAGACTTAGGGTTAAAAATGAAAGGGGTTTGAAGAAAAACAAAGAAAGGAGAAAGCAAACTTCAGAAAAGAAGTGTCCCTTTCGGGACGAAAAAGACTTATCTGAGGAAAACAATGCTGACTTTAAACGGACATGACATGCTCTTTGGACTGGACGCCTTACCTTCAATGAACTTGCATTTCCTCCCGAACCAAAATGGGTTTGTGTTTCAAACCGGTGGAACTTTGCCGAGACTTCCTGGGGTGGAGTCGTCTTTTCGGCCAACATCTCCCTTTGCGGGTTTTCGCTAGTTGACCTCTCTCGTTTCCCTCCTTGCTGTCGCTTGATAGCACTCTTTACAAGTTTTTTACTACACAAGCTCTCTCTTTTTGATTTCTCTACTCCCGTCGCCTCGCGGTGCCCGGAGGTTTTCACCGACGAGACTCTCTCATTTTATTTCTCTCAATTTACAGTGTATCGGTCTTCATTTGTGACGCTTTTTGGCTTCCCGCTACCTTTGGTAATTGATCTGAAGGGTTGTGGTTGGTAAAGAGAGGTAGATGATACTACGACTTTTAAACCGTTTGACGTGCCCCGGTTTCAATTTCAGGGTAAATGGGATTTTATTGGTGGTGTGACTGAACCTCAGGGAGAGGCTACCTATGTATACTTTCGGAATCAAGTCAAACGTAGTTCAGGACTCGATCAATGTTTTGTTTTGTTTGTTTTTGTTTGTTTTTTTTCTTTTTTTTTCTTTTTTTTTGTAACCGGCTCAAAGGCCTGTAAAGAGAGTTGATAGTGGGAACAAAACCTTCAGCATTTCAAATGTGTCAAGACCGCTGGGACGTCACTCAGACATAGTATCTTTTGACTGCGTCTGCATTTACTGCTGGTTCGGGATCATTTCCTTCAATGTCACCTAGGTACAATGCTCCTCTCGGCAATATCTTCCTGATGATGTATGGGCCTTTCCAGTTTGGAGCAAATTTCCCTTTTGCTTCCTGGTGATGTGGCAGAATGCATCTCAGTACAAGTTGACCTACTTCGAAATTCCTAGGTCTGACTTTCTTGTTGTAAGCACGGGCCATTATTCGTTGGTACAACTGTCCGTGACAAACCGTAGCCATTCGTTTCTCATCAATCAAAGTCAACTGCTCCAATCGAGTCTTAACCCATTCGCTGTCCTCGATTTCTGCTTCAACAATGGTTCGAAGCGAAGGGATTTCTACTTCCGCTGGTATCACAGCCTCGGTCCTATAAACCAAAAGATAAGGAGTTGCTCCTACTGACGTGCTTACCGTAGTGCGATACCCTAACAATGCAAATGGTAACTTCTCATGCCATTGTCGGGAACTCTAGATCGTTTTCCTCAAAATCTTCTTGATGTTTTTGTTTGCCGATTCTACAGCGCCATTGGCCATTGGCCGATAAGGAGTGGAATTCCTATGCGTTATTTTGAATTGCTCGCATACATCTCCCATCAAGTGACTGTTCAAGTTTGCTGCGTTATCTGTAATGATAGTCGCATGAATACCGAAACAACAGATAAGATTCGAGTGTACAAAATCCACTACAGCTTTTTAGTGACCGACTTGAGACTGAGAGCCTCTACCCATTTTGTGAAGTAGTCGATGGCAACCAGTATAAATCTGTGTCCATTTGAAGCTTTTGGCTCGATTGGTCCAATGACGTCCATGCCCCATGCAACAAATGGCCAAGGTGCAGACATGGGATGCAATTCTGTGGGAGGTGCATGAATCAAATCACCGTGCATCTGACACTGGTGACACTTCCGAACAAAACTAAAGCAGTCTTTTCCATGGTTATCTTGTAATAACCTGCTCGAAGGATTTTCTTTGCCAAGACATACCCGTTCATGTGAGGTCCGCACACACCTGCGTGTACTTCGTGCATGATCTTTCTTGCCTACTCGGCGTCGACACATCTTAGTAGGTTGAGGTCCGGGGTCCTCTTGTACAACAATTCACCGCTCAGAAAGAAACCACTTGCATGCCGCCTAATGGTTCTCTTTTGATCTCCAGTAGCATGCTCGGGGTATTCTTGTGTCTTCAAGAACCTCCTGATATCATGGTACCAAGGCTGCATATCTGATCCTGCCTCGATTATGTTGCAGTAACCGTGTCTTTCCCTGATTTGGATTTCCAAAGGATCGACGTGGGCGTTGCCCGGGTAGGGTAGCATTGAAGCCAGAGTAGCAAGTGCATCCGCTAGTTCATTGTGACACCTCGGGATATACCTGAACTCTATTGATTTAAAACGCTTGCCGAGGTCCTCCACGTGCTGTCGGTAAGGGATAAGCTTGACATCCCGAGTTTCCCATTCACCTTGGGCTTGCCGGATAATCAGGTCAGAATCTCCCATGATCAGTAAGTCTTCGACATCCTGATCGATCGCCATATGCATGCCCATGATGCAGGCTTCATACTCAGCTGTATTGTTTGTGCAAAAGAAACGCAGTCTAGCTGTGGCTGGATAATGCTGACCGGAGGGCGAGATCAAAATTGCCCCAATCCCTACACCTTTGGCGTTTACAGCTCCATTAAAAAACATCTTCCAAACATGAGCGTTCTCCGAGACCACTTCTACAGTGTTTATTTCTTCATCTGGAAAGTAGGTACTCAATGGCTGGTATTCCTCATCGACTGGATTTTCGACCAAATGATCTGCTTGTGCCTGGGCTTTCATTGCCGTGTGAGTGACATAGACTATGTCGAATTCAGTAAGCAAGATTTGCCACTTGGCCAGTTTTCCAGTAGGCATCGGTTTCTGAAATATATACTTCAAAGGATCCAACCTGCTTATGAGGAAAGTAGTGTGAGCTTGGAGATAATGTCTCAGTTTCTGAGCCACCCACGTTAAAGCGCAACACGTTCTTTCCAACAGAGTATACTTGGCCTCGTAGCCGGTGAACTTCTTGCTCAAGTAGTAGATTGCTTGCTCCTTCTTTTCGGTTATGTCATGTTGCCCGAGAACGCAACCGAAAGAGTTTTCCAAGACCGTCAGATACAAGAACAGTGGTCTCCCTGACTCTGGCGGGACCAAAACTGGGGGGTTTGAAAGATATTCTTTGACTTTGTCAAAAGCTTCCTGACATTCAGCCGTCTATTTGATCGCCGCATCTTTCCTCAACAGCTTAAATATGGGCTCACACGTGCTTGTCAGCTGGGCAATAAATCGACTGATATAGTTTAATCTGCCCAACAAACTCATCACGTCTTTCTTCGTTCTTGGGGGAGGTAGATCCCTGATAGATTTTATCTTTGTTGGATCTAATTCGATACCTCTCCTGCTCACTATGAAGCCCAAAAGCTTGCCCGATGGAACTCCGAAAGCACATTTGGTTGGGTTCAGCTTCAAGTCATACTTCCTCAGTCTCTCAAAGAACTTTCTCAAGTCTTGGATGTGATTATCCTGTGTCCTGGACTTGACTATCACGTCGTCCACGTACACCTCTATTTTTTGATGCATCATGTCATGAAAAATGGCAGTCATGGCCCTCATATAAGTAGCCCCAGCATTCTTCAGACCAAATGGAATGACCCGATAACAGTAGGTGCCCCAAGGCGTGGTGAAGGCAGTTTTCTCGGCATCTTCTTCATCCATCAATACCTGATGATATCCAGCGTAACAATCTACGAAAGACTGTATCTCGTGTTTGGCGCAATTATCAACGAGGATGTGGATGTTGGGCAGTGGGAAATTATCTTTGGGACTTGCTCTATTCAAATCTCGGTAATCTACACATACTCGAGTTTTCCCGTCTTTTTTCGGTACTGGAACCACATTTGCCAACCATGTTGTATACTGGACTACCCGAATCACTCCCGTTTTCAGTTGTTTGGTGATCTCCTCTTTAATCTTGTCACTGATCTCAGTTTTGAACTTTCGTTGGTTTTGTTGAACTGGAGGACAATCAGTGTGAATTGGCAATTTATGAACCACTAGATCGACACCTAATCCCGGCATGTCATCGTATGACCAAGCAAACACATCTTTAAATTCAAAAAGAAGTTGAATTATCGCGTCTCGCATTTTCTTGTCCGTGTGAATGCTTATTTTGGTCTCCCGGATTTCTTCAGGAATTCCTAAATTAACCGGTTCGGTGTCATTCAGATTTGGCTTAGGTTTATTCTCAAAATGTTCCAACTCTCGATTTATTTCCCTAAAAGCCTCTTCTTCATCATATTCTGGTTCTGAGTTCATTATTTCGCAATTAAATAGCTCGTTGTGATATGGGCGTGAAGTCCGCAAGCATGTCATATTTAAAGCCGCATTATTATAACTGAAAGAAAGGATAAAAGAAAAATAACAAAATCAGAGCAAAGAGAAAAATGGGAAAACAATGATGATTTTTTTTTTTCATTTTCTTCTTGAAATCTGGAAGACAACAATGTTTACAAACTCAGAAATTCGTAACAACAAATAAAAGAAGAAAACATCCAAGTTATATCCTGGAGATAACTTGTGATGCAGGAAAGGTGGCAGGACAGGTCTACCCGGACTTCCGCCTAGTCGGGAATGGCGTGGCCTCCCAGTTTCGGAGTTTGGCATTTTGCCCCATATATAGTATTTCGGCGGTGGTGGTGCCTTCTCCTGGCTGAACCATATGAGCCTCGTAGAGCATTTCTCTCATTGCCCCACATATCTCCTCGATTTCCTCAGCCGTGAAAACCTCGTCGTCTTCTTCTTCAGTGTATCTTGGTCCGACGAAAGTTTCATATAAATCCGTCAGCGGCCGAGGCAATTTCCACCCCTTATTCTTCCTTTTCTTCGCCCATTCTTCATCTTCTGGAGTGGGTCGAAAACCTATCCCAAAAAGTTTTTTGGCGGAAGGCAGGGTGATGGGTTCCGTTATTCCCTGCAATGTTCGTCCGAGCCCTTTTCCTGGCCTGAATCCATGCCGGATCATCTCTTTAGCCATCATAACCGAGGCGTTAGACAAGAAAGGTTGGGGGCAAGGTTTTCCCTCTTCATGCTGCTCTGCTAACACAATCTCGAAAGCTTGATAGACCGTGTGTTCACTCCCTTCTCTTGGTTCAATATATTGGATGGATGGGTCCCGATAAATAGCATGCTCGTCTTCTCCATGGACCACAATCTCTCGGTCTTCGTACTCAAACTTCACCATCTGATGAAGAGTGGAAGGTACAGCTCCTGCCGCATGAATCCAAGGTCTGCCAAGGAGGAAATTGTAGGACGTATCCATGTCAAGCACTTGGAAAGTTACCTCAAACTCTACTGGCCCTATGGTCAAAGCCAAGTCTATTTCTCCAAGGGTGTCTCTTTTGATGCCGTCAAAAGCCCTCACGCAGACATTATTGGGGCGGATTCTTCCGGTCCCAATTTCCATTCTCTGTAGCATGGAGAGCGGACAAATGTCAACACCTGAACCCCCATCCAACATTACCCGCTTGACGTAGTAGCCTACGCATTTAACTGTTAGATGCAGGGCTTTGTTGTGTGCCGCTCCCTCTGGGGGTAGATCGTTCTTGCTGAAGGAGACTTGGTTGATGGCAAAGAACCTCTCCGTCATCCGTTCCAGTTGTTCAACTGAGGTTTCAGCTGGTACGTATGCTTCATTCAGGGTCTTGAGTAAGATCTTTTGATGCTCAGTTGACCTCATTAGCAGAGATAGCATGGACACTTGCTCAGGGCATTTGCGCAGTTGATCTACTACTTCGTAGTCTTGCATTTTCATTTGTTGGAAGAAAAATTCCGCTTCTTCAATGCTTACAGGCTTCTTTGGCGGGAAGCGTCTCCGTGTGGTGTTGTTCAGCTCTTGGGTGTTTGAATACCTTCCAATGAAAGTACTTTCCGGAAGCTCCCCCGTGACTTCTTTACCTTTGTACGTTACCAACGTCCTTTGATAATTCCACGGCACTGTGGACGGGTTGGTCATCGGCTTTTGTGGCAGTGTCCGATAACCACTGGCTCACTCAGCCGAGGTGGTTGAATCGTTCCCCGGACCACATAGGCCCCTTTCGGTATGTACATAGGTTTTGCCCTTTTGACCTCGAAGCTCTGCGGCTTTTCTGCTCTACCTCGTGGGATGTAAAGAACTCCACTTTACAGTATTGGTCTTTTCCCCTTTTTTTGGTTTCTGGGTTGTTTCAGGCTTTTTCCCTGCGTCAACAATGGCGATTATAGCTTTCAAAGCAGGGTCAAATTCTTTGTCTTCGCAAATCATTCCGATTAGCGGCCCAGTATTGTGAGCAGGTAATGGATTGTTAGTCACATTTGGGATCTCCTTGCCCCTTAGCACTATTTTCCCTTGCTCTATTAAAATTTCGACCACTGTTCTCAATGACCAGCAGTCATTTGTATCGTGCCCCTCGGCCCCTGAATGATAGGCGCATCTGACACCGGCTTTGTAAGAAGGTGATGCCGGGTTGTGCCTTATCTGAGGGACTGGCTGCAAGAAACCCAACTGGACTAGCTTCGGGAACAAAGTAGAGTATGGCTCACCGATGGGCGTGAAAGTCCGCCTTCTAGGTGGCTCCTGAGGGCGGAAGTTATTCTGTGGAGGTTGTGGGTTATAGTGGTTGCGGTAAGGAGGCTGATTTCTGGGAGGTGGAGCTTGGCCTCGGTTGGCTTGTTGCGGCGGATGGACATAAGGCTGGGCATTCATGACCATATAGGGTTGATGAGCATATGCCAGATTTGAGTGGGGGTAGTAGTGTTGTGGGGTTCTTTCCGGAAAACGGGGTCGGGGATTACGATATTCCCTTGTTCCTGAGGCTGCCATGGCCGTTTCTTGCTTTTTCTTCCCTCTTTCCATTCCTTCGGACCCACTTTGGACGGCTTGGGAAGTCGCCCTTATGGCTGCTTGACTCAAAATCCTACCCGTTTTCAGACCATTCTCCACCATCTCTCCAATCTTAATCGCTTCTGCGAACGGCTTTCCCATGGCTGACATCATGTTTTGGAAATAATCGGACTCTTGAGCCTGGAGAAAAGTAGTGACCATTTCCACCTCATCCATGGGAGGCTTCACCCTCGATGCCTGCTCGCGCCACTTAATAGCATACTCTCTAAAGGTTTCTTTTTCAAGTTCGACAGAGAATTTCGGTCTGGTGCGATGTCGATGTTATACTGGAATTGTCTCACAATATCTCTAGCGAGATCATCCCAGACATGCCATCGGGACATGTCCTGGTCCATGTACCATTCCGAGGCTATTCCTACCAGACTTTCCCCGAAATATGCCATTAGCAATTCCTCTTTTCCGCCGGCTCCCCTTAATTGGTTGCAATATTTCTTGAGGTGAGCAATGGGGTCACCGTGCCGGTCGTACTTCTCAAACTTTGGGGTCTTGAAACCCATTGGTAGGTGTACGTGAGGGAACATGCATAGGTCGGCGTAAGAGACGCTCTTCTGTCCGCTCAATCCTTGCATATTCTTCAAGCTCTGTTCAAGGCTTCTCATTCTTTTGGCCATCTCATTTTGTTCCGCAATTCTGGGGTTCTGATCCTGCCCAGGTGCAAGCTCGCACTGAGGCTGTGGAGGATTAGTGCTGGTAGCGAACCTAGTTGGTTCCATCGAGAAAGATGGGGCTTGGAATGTAAACGAGGACGAGTCCAAAGTCGGCTTGTATGCAGCAGGTTGTGCCGTGATCGGGCAAAGTGGTGTAGTAAAGATGTTGGTGTTTACATCCGATGTTGACACTCGGGGATAAGACTCAGAGGGCGATCCAGCAGAGAAGGCCGAAATGGCTGGGTATCCAAACGGGGTAGCAGGATAGCTTATGGGGATATTAGAAGTCCCACTTGTCCTGGAGAATAACTCAGGGAATCCAGGGACGATGCTTGGCGGCTCTTTCCCATTATTCCAGTCATCAAGCATTTCCAGCATGCGGAGCCGCAAGATTTTGTTTTCCTCCGCAGTTGCGGATTCGGGCGTGAGGATGGCCGAGATAGAACTTTCCTCGGGAACAGGGATTGTTGGCAACGGAATCTCTGAAGACATTTCTACACTTCCTTTTGACCTTGTGAAGTAAGTGTGAGCACTGCCTCCTGTCTTAACAATAGGTAATTGAACACTCCCTTTCGATCTCGTGAAATATGAGTGCGAGGCCAGACTTTCACCAAACCAACCACCTTTCCAAAAACCTGGAAGGAACTCAACGACAAACGAACGGTTAATTCGAATCAAATAACAGATAGGCAATCTCACGTTGGGGCATGATGCACCTATACAGTTAAATGGATTCCTACATGTTTGCGACGAAAGCATGTGTCATTCCGGCATTCTTTTAGGCTTTTTATTATTTTCCTTTTTTTTTTAATTTTTCTCTTTGGTTAAACCGCGACCGGATCCGATGAGGATTGCCTAAGTACCACGATGCCACGTGAATCAGATCATTACGTAGTTCAAAAACACAAATGAGCGTAAAAGAAGCACACCTTTTATTGTTGAAACTGTCTATTACAAACTACATTTTGCAAAAGAAAGAGCAAACTTTGAAAATAAACCTAGACTCAAAATAGACTAAAACAAATTGATGGGAAAAACAGGCAGAAGATGCTAAGATACAGACTCGACTTATGAGTACATTATGGTTTTGAAAATTGGTGCTCGCGGGGCATCATTTGGCCTCGCCGCGGTCCTAGGTGTGAGATCCCTCTCAAGCTGCTCCAGCTCATGCATGGTCTGCTTGACATAACCCATCACTGCCGAGAGGACGGTAACACTGGTCATGTTCTCACATCGTAGACATCGTCTGGTGATGGCATGGGCAATGGCCTTGATCCTATCTCTGGTTTGCTTCTTCTCTATGAGTAGGCGTTTTATCTGATCGCTACACATCTTGAATACCTGAGAATCCTGTATATACTGATTCTTCAGTCGCCGTACTTCTAACTTCATCTGGGCTAACAAGTCGTACCAGTATCTGCTCTCAATTTGGAAATCCTTGGCCTGATTAACTGTTTTGATCTCAAGTATAGCCATCTCTCTCTTCATTTTGACAACAGTTTTCTCGTGGTCGCGTTTCAATTGGTTCAAGTATCAGCGATGCTTCTCTACTCTTGTTCCCCACTGTGCCTTGAGCTTTGCCATGACCTTTTCAGATTCTTCTAAACCATCTCGCCATTCCGTGACTTCTCTTTTTAAACCCTTAATCAACTGCTGGTCTGATCGACTTCTGGGCTGTTCATCAAGAGACAATCTCAATTTTTGGATTTGGGCCTTAAGTTCTTCATTCTCTTGGATCAATTTATTCTTTTCGCTTCGATCTGCCGCGATTTGTATGCTGTTATTGAATTTCAGACTGTCAATTTGTAGCTTCAAATCACCGATCTCTGCCCGATACCCCTTTTCTTTTGCTAACCAGTTCCTTTGCCCTTGGGACGATTCTACAAAATCTTTGAGATGTGGTCTCTTAGTTGGTCTTTCGCAAGACAGGTCGCCTCTGAACCAAGCATGGTACCCTGGGGCAACTTCCCCTTTTGCTATATCCATCACACAAGTGCTTGCTGTCAGATGTTGGCACTCACTCCAGATTTGGCGAACTTCTTCTTCGGGGAAACGACCGTCCGGACTGATTTCAATCACTTGGGTACTCAGATCTTCATCTTTCGGCACCACTTGATATCTCCCAAGTTGCCTCAAAACCCGATATGGTGCGTAGGGTTGGATGCTTTTAAGTCCCATCAACAGAAAGTGGGGCCTAGTTGCCGGCATGTATATGATTTCCTCAATAGGCGACCATCCGAGCGTCCACTGGATTTGGCTAGCAGTGAGAGTTCGGAGAAATGAGGTCCATGATGTGACTCCCTCAGGTAAATTGAACCCTTTGATTCTTGTGTAGAATTCTCCAATACAAGTTTTTTCGGGCGAACCGTAACCCAAGAGCGGGGAGCGGTGGCATAAATGATCGGTCATCCACATTTGTAACAGTAGGTTACATCCTTCGAAGAAGTCGCCCCTGGCTCGACAAGCGATGAGAGCCCGGAAAATGTCAGCCATAATCATAGGCGCCAGAGTACTTTTATCTTGGGTAAGCAAAGTACTGACGACCCCAGTTATTTTTAGATCGATGTTTCCATCCTTCCTTGGGAACACTATAAGACCCAAAAAGGCTGTCATAAAAGCTAACAGCCTGTGTTCGTCCCACTTTTGTCGGTTGCCTTTACTACACAGTTTGAAATCCGTCTTATTTAACCCACCCTCGTGACCGTATCCAGCATACATGAGGTGGAGACTGCAGAAACCTTTGGCAAGATCTAGATGGTGAAATGTTTGGGGTATTTTCAGGAAATCCAGAAATCGGTGTACCGTGACGGCCCTAGGTGCAATCAAGTATTTGAACCTTAACGGAGCTTGATTACCCCCGATGTATCCCGCTATTTATTCCAAAGTCGGGGTGAGCTCGAAGTCTGAGAAGTGAAATACATTGTGCACCGAATCCCAGTAAGTGACCAATGATCTGATAATATCGCCTCGAGGCTGAATGTCTAGTAAATCCGGGAGATTTTTCAGATATTTCCTTACTTTGCCTTGCCCCTCCTTGTCTAAGTCGTTCTACCATAATCGCAACTCAAAAGGGATCTTGGTCATTATTGAAAAAGGTTCGTTTTGTATCGTGCTCATCCTGCACATTTATTTAGGGTGATAAAAAAAACCTTTATTAGACTCAAAAATTAAAATTATTTAGATCTTTTTTTCTTTTTCTTTTTTAAAGATTTTTTGCAAAACGGGAGGTTGGACCCGATGAGAGTTGCCTACGTATCTCACACCGTGTGAGAATCAAACCGGCGTAGTTCGGTCGGATTAAAATAGGGGAAACAAAAATAAAATCCTTTAAAGAAAAGAAGAACAACTATTTTTTTCCTGGAATTTTGTTATATTTTTTTTATTATAGTATTTATTTTTGAAAAGAGACCAAGGTAATATTTATACATTTTAAACTTCCCTTTTTTCATTTTTTTTTGAAATTTCGAAAATCTTTTAAAGAGGTACTACAAATGAAACAATAAATTTTTTTTGATTTTTGTTTTATTTATATGTATTTTGGATTTTGAAAGTGATTAAAAGGAATAGTCAAACTGAAAGACAAGCTTTGTTTTCATTTTTTATATATATATATATATATTTTTTAAAAGAAAATTCCGGTGAGGCTTTGACATTACTTGGACATTGGTTTTTTTCCCAAAAGAATAAGTAATTATCTCCCTACCCTACTATTCCTTTTTTTTTTTGAAATTTTTTCGGAAATCGGTCAACATGCAGATCTGAAGCAAATAGATGCGCAGAACAAACGGGATGCAGCAGGATGGTTTTTTTCATTTCAGGTTGCCTGTCCTAGACGGACCCAACCCCTATGTTGAGTCCCCTATGTCAAATGCAACATGATGCAGATAAGCGTTCCTACTAGGGATCCGACATGAGGTTTCGT
Organism: Nicotiana tabacum; assembly: GCF_000715075.1. Classification (NCBI taxonomy): domain Eukaryota; kingdom Viridiplantae; phylum Streptophyta; class Magnoliopsida; order Solanales; family Solanaceae; genus Nicotiana; species Nicotiana tabacum. Next base: position 98,885,841 of record NC_134082.1, on the reverse strand, counting down.
TATACTAGGTTTATAACCTGGGTAGATGTTCTAGACTGTGTACCCTAGCGGACAACTCGAGTCGAGGAGGGGCAACTTACCGGGAACCAAAAGGTCGTCCGGCTTCGTAACTTATCCGTCCTCTTTCATATTTCAGGTATCGACACTAACAGAATAGGGAGCCTCGACCAGCGAGCTTCTCCCCGGAGGTGAAGAGAGAAGGGTTCAGCACAGTTTATCTACAGTTCAGATAATATCAAAGCAGTAAAAAACAAACATTGCAACACGTTATGTCAAAACATGTAATAAATATCAGATAATAAAGCCAAATATAACAATTATTCTAAGCTCAAATTCTTGAACCCTGAACCGGAGGTTCTGGGTATACTAATCCCCAGCGGAGTCGCCAGAGCTGTCACACCTCCTTTTTGCGCGCCCGCCCCGAAGGGTTAAATGCGCGAGGGAGTTTTTCCAATTTAAGTGACAATATTCGAAATGGGATTATTTATTTTAATTCAGAGTCGCCACTTGGGAAAGGTTTGGCTTTTGGTGTCCCAAGTCACCGGTTTATCTTGAATCCCAAATCGAGGAAATTTTCGACTTTTCCAAATGAAGTTTGCGAACCAGAAATTCTAAGTAAGGAATTCTGTTGACCCGAGGGAAGGTGTTAGGCACCCTCGAATCCCGTGGTTCTAGCACGGTCGCTTAAATTGTTATAATGGCTAAATATCTGATTTAAATACATGTTACGACTCTCGTGCCTTTATTAAGTTTAAACCTCTTTTATTATTGTCATTTATTTTTATAGAATTGCAACGTCGTGAAAATGCATCTCGAACCACGTCACAATCAATGCACCCGTGGTCGTCGACACATTTTGACTCCGTTGAGATTTGGATTTGGGTCACATCAATGTGCACCCGAATTTAAGAATGTAATTTCAATTGAGTCGCGCCTAAAGAGTCTAACGCGTTATTATCTTTGGGGGAAGGCAGTGAAATTCACTAAACAGTCCATCCCGAATTCTAAGTATTTATTATGGTTAATTATCGAGGGCCCTGCAATTTGTATTTTTTATTTGACGAGGCACGTCTCGTTATTTTTAAAAGGATAATCTTAGCATGACTACATTTTCTTTTGTTTTCTAAAAATAAATGAGAAAAGATCATAAATCGTTACAAGCTTAAAAGATGTGTACCATATTAAATGCTAGATCGAGGAGCACGTTCATTGAAAGGAAACATTACTAGAAATTACGAACCAAATCGAAGACTATGAAACAATATATCAAACATGATTAATCATCCTATAGCTAAATTAACTCCCCATGATTATGTGAACAAACGAATACTCGTCCACGACTATTAGTGCTGGGATTATCCTTAATTATTAATGCTCATTTGGGAATTTATTTGATCTAAACGCTAAAACCTCTTACTCTAAATCATGCCTATTAAATTGATTTTCCTCAAAATTGTTGCATTATTTCGAAGCAATGAATCTATATCGAAACCCATATCGAAACAAGGAATCTAACAAGAGAGTTGGCGTACATGGCCACCCAGTTAACGTAACACCACATGAGAATTCGCTTAGGGTACATTTATCTTGAAATCAAATAGGACCAAATATAACAGATTTGACAGTTTAGAGGTCTAGACAAAAATACATACAGATGCTTGCCATGATTCTATGTTATACTGTCATAACTAAATCAAAACCTAATGGTTATACACATTGAAAATACGTCCGATCTAACAAACAATACTATCTAATAGTTCATGTCAATCAGGATGTGTGTTAATTCATACAGAGCTATTGCAGTTGGAACTAACTTAAACAAATACAGGCCAACTACCATTCAACCTATTTTGAACACAAGTATTGTGAAGTAAACAAACATTCATTTTTTTATTTCTGCTTCAAACTTCAAAATTTCAACAAACATAGTTTCGAAAGTGTGTACCTGGAAGTGCTTACAGAAGAAGAAGAGGAGTCAGTAGAGTAACAATGGCAATAGAAACAGCAGCAGTAACAACTGGTAACAGCAGAACAAGCTTGAATGCAAGAATGCAACTATAGCCAATAGAAAAGGTAGCCAAATGATAGCAGCACACAATGGAGTAGAATCAGGACTCCAGGCAGACCAAAACCAATAATAAACCAATGAAAACACTCAACCAATAAACTCAATTGGAACTTCAAAGAATCAGAATTAATTGAAAAGGCTGAAAACAAATGAAGCCCAAACAACAATAGGAAGAACCAGTTTCTGATTTTTTCTGTGTGTTTTTCTCTCTTGTGTATGTGTCTGTATAAGTGCTCTCTCAAAAATCAGTCTCTATCCTCCAAAAAATTCCCCCAATGTGTATGCCTTCCTTCCTTTATCTCTCTGTCTATCTATTCCCCTCCGTTAATGGAAGTTCTGCTTCCTTTTATCCTAAACTCAAACTACTCACAGCCTGTTAAGCAATCAGAAACCTTCCCCCCATGTGGTCTGTCCTCTTTTCAGTTTCCACTCAACTATTTAAGTATAAACCCTCCCATGATATTCCCTGACAAACCCTTTTAATCACCTTATTAAACTAAAAGCAGACATGGGCAGCAGGAATATAACCTGACAGCACATGCTGTCAAGTTATTCTTCATCTCAAAAGGGCCTTTATGCACATGTTGTGCACAAATGCACATGCCACCAATTCAGATTGCAGCTAACAATCAAATCTTTTCATTTTCAGATTCAAATACAGCAACTATAAGTAGCCATACTTGATTCTTACTTTGATTCAAACAAAGTTCCAGCAGGCAATAGATCAAATTGTTACCATTCGAACAACTGAAATTAATCGACGACATATGTCGACTCGACTATACTAATCATAACATGTACAATCGAAAACCATGACCAGACATCTAACAGTATCAAACACATGATTTGAATTGTATTGACTAAGTAAAAACTGTACTGGGGAATCAATTAATCAGTCAAATTTAAAGTTTAATTGATTGCACAACACATGCACATATACACATTATCAGTGAATAGAAGAAAGACTCGATCAAACACAGAGGTTCAGGCAAGGCGGACAGGACACAGTCGACCAACAATTCAGAAATAAAATCAACTAACATTTTGGGGCAATAAACAAACACTCAATTACAACAAGACTCATGAACTGATAGAAAAGAACACAAAAATACCTGGAATCTTGAAAATCAGCAAACCCTAGCTCGGATTCGAATTGATCTTTCTTAGGGTTGAACGGACTTTAATCGAAGTGTTCTCAAATGAGAAACACTTTGATTAAGGTCCATTAGACCCTAATCACTTGGCTCAAACAGACACAGATCAGTCACGAGGATTCCTAGGGTTCTTAGAGGGCAGATTTGGGTTTTGGGTTTCCTTGGTTAGATTCGGACCAAACCAAGCATGGTTTGGTCACGAGGGAGGTCCGGGGACTGTCTGGTGTGAAGCTGGGGTAGATCGGTGTAAATCAAGATCCGACTCGAATCTTCAAATGAAGATTCGAGAAGGTGGGAGGGGATTCGAGCTAAGTGGTTAGTGGATTTGGGTTCAGGATGGTGAGGTGCATCTATGGTGTTAAGGTGGGGGTCACCGGCGTCCATGCCGCCGGGTTTTTGGTGAGGGGAAATGGGGGAGGCTCTAGGGTTCCGGGGTTGGGGTATGTGAAGGGGACGACCTAAGGCAGGGGGGGTTGGATAGGGGGCAGGGTGTGATATGAGGCTTTTTATACTGGGTGGATGATTGTGTCTTGGCCGTTGGATTGAACGCGATCAACGGCCTGGATCTGAAGGTCTAACTGAAACGATGTCGTTTAGCTTACTAAGGGTCACGGTTGGTTCGGGTAAAACGGGTCGGATATGTTCGTGGGTACGGGGTATGTGATCTTGGCCGTTGATCATTCTGAGATCAACGGCTCAGATCAAGCACGACCCAAACGACATCGTTTGAGATACTCCTGGGGCTGAACTGGACTGGACCGGATAATTTTAGTTTGGGCTTGTCTTATTGGACTGGACCAATTCGAAATCCCTTTTCCTCTTTAATCCCCTAATTAAATTAAACAACACTAATAAAAACATTAAACAAACAATTAATCACACAATTAAAAAAACATCACTTTATATTTTTACACACGACACATATATTTTGTTTTGGTAAAAAATACAAAAAAGGGAAGATCACAAATAAATACCGAAAATGCCACGTAAAATCCGAAAAATTGTGCAGCAAGACCAAACTACTATTATTTTGTTTCTTTTGGAGTGATTGTCGCGAAAACAAAAATTACGTGCTCACAAGTTGTATACGGTACTTTTGTCTATTATGTTTTGGAGTGCTTATACTGTTAGTCTAATGTACAGGTTATAATAAATAACTTCTTTCAACTAAAAGCCTCGTCACTACTTCGACGAGGTTAGACAAAATATTTACCAGTACATAGGGTCGGTTATACTGATACTGCACTTCTGCACATTGCATGCAAATTTTTGGAGTGGAGCTGCTGGTGACGTCGGGTGCTGATTCGGTAAATGTTCGTGTGTTTGGATATAGCCGCCACTTGTCCTTGGTAGCTTAGGTTATTACTAATCTATTTATGTAACCTTCAAACTAAATGTGTTTTTATTTGTATCAATTTTGAAATTTCAAATCTTAGAAGCTCGTGATTCGTACTACCAGGTCTAGGGTGAATTTGTAAATGCTCAGTTATCTATTCTCTTTTCTATTATAATCTCAGTTGAGTTGTGTTTTCTGTTAGTTGGCTTACCTAGCGGGTTGAGTTATGTGCCATCACGACTTGTGATTTTTGGGTCGTGATAAGGTGGTATCAGAGCACTAGGTTCTTAGGTTCTACGAATCATGAGCAAGTGTCTAGTAGAGTCATGCGGATCGGTAAGATGACGTCCATACCTATCTTCGGGAGGCTATAAGGCATTTAGGAAAAAAATCCCTTTCTTCTTTCCTTATCGTGCGACCTTGTTTCAGCTTGAAATCAATGACTTTGACTCCTCCCAATTTCTCATATATGGTGTTGTGCACTCAGTATTCATTATGTGTCGATGATCAATGATGCTGCAGATAAATTATAATGTGTTGTCTAGCCTCAAAAGTAGATACAATGTTAAATCTTCTAGTTCCATTTATGGTATGAGGTGGGTTCATGGCAAAGTGTCGATTTGGGTAAAACCAGTGGGCCATTTCCTGCATGATGAGTTTGGATAGTGTGTCTCGTATGAGGTTTCCACTCAGTGGAGTTCATATGTTATCATTTCAGAGCATTTAGGGAAGTTTTTTGACTATTGCAATGATGGGTAAGAGCTTGGCAGCGTCTTCGGGCTGTTCTATGACCAGTATTGCATGCGTTTTTGAAGTATTCAGCTAAATAGTCATGCGTGATCGGGGCATGCTGTGAAGATATGGTACTTTGCGGTGCCGATGAGGTGATCTATGGCTTTGAGATAAATGGTCAAGTCTGCTAATGACGATCGGATTGTAGGGTCATGGACCGCATCAATTTTCGGACCGAGATATTGCTTGGTTATTTCTTTGAATGGTCATATGCTGGTAAAGCACGGGTTTCTAGATGCATATTAGTTGTGTATTGGAAGAGTAAGATAAGTAGTTATCAAGAAGGTTCTGGAGAGTTCCGAGTCTTATGTCGCCTTTAAGGATTTTTGAATTTGTCTGTGGACGAGCTTGAAAATGATAGCAAATGGTAATCGGATATACGACATTTCCTTGTCAAGGAAGGTCTACATGTCAATGTTGGAGTGATGCAAGAAATGGTTTCTGGTTCCCAAGAAGTTCCTTCAGGACGGTCATATCGGATTGAGTTAATTTCTGGTTGGCAGTCTGCGTGATTCGATTGAGTTAGAGGCGATTGGTTCTAATTACTCGATTATGTGTTACAGAGTTCCGGAGAATTTATCATGGTTATGACCACAGTCGGAGTTGATGTTTTCTATATGTATAGAAGCGATATTGCGTGTGGTGGTGTTCTCTTGGATTGAGTTAAATGAATGATTATCAGTTGATGAAGTGCTCAATTTGCTTATGATTCAGAGTTGACTATGAGATATTCATAGTTTTGCGAGCTATCATGTTAGAGGCAATGCGCCGTGTGGAGTTGAAAAGTTTATGTACAAAGTTGCGGTTTAGTTTTGGAGGGAAGGATACAAGTTTTTGATGTCTCTGACAATTTTGGGTGTTTAAGGTTTTGCTGGCACTATGTGTTTTCACTGGAGTGCCTGTTAGCAGTTACATTGTGTTGACCTATGGGTGAATTTTCGTGGGATGATGGAGTATGAGTTACATATCATCCATTTGAGTAGCGGATTTGGAAATTGGGTATGAGGATTCTGGCATTCGTGAGGTTCAGAGACCGGATGTTCTTGTTGGCAAACTATTCCGTAATTGCGAGTTGTCAAGGAATGTAGAAGATTGGATGATTAATGGTAGGTGTTATGGAAAGGTTGCTATAGACTTTTGGGAGGTTTATTACATGTTTGAGTATGATCGGAATTTGGTTTGGGGATTATTATTAGCCTAGTAAGGGCGTGTTTTCTGTATCAGCTTGGATTTGCTTGCTGTTGCATAGTTGATTCCATATGTATATCATTGGGCGGAGTGGATGTTATTCATGCCTTGGTTTATGTTGTATGTTTCTCTCTTATGCTATGATGGGTTGTGAGGGTTACATGATTCTTTGCACACATATTGTGGTTCAGTTTAGGCCTCATGGCACTATGGGTGAGGTGGCCCTTGTAATGTTGATTTGCTTATTACACCATATTTGTACTTGACTTTCTCAGTATTGTTTGTTCCTAATGATTTTTCCCACAGTTATATTTTTGTGCACTCTATTGTGCTTGATGTTAACGCACATATGATCAGTGAGCTCGAGTGTTATGGCTCGAAGGGTACCCTATATAGATTGATATGATGGGATCGAGTTGCACGCCGCAACGGTACAATGATAAAATGTGGCTCCTTATTTCTATTTCTTGTATTTTTCTTTCACCTTGTTGAGAATAGTTCATAGTAAAGTGCTAAAATTTCCCTGTCTATTTAGCTTGCTTAGTAGTTTTCTTATTTAGTTTTCTTACTGTTATTTGTCATGTCTGAATTATTACTTGTTAGTGTGTGGAACCGGGTTGTGTGTGGCTCCATATGTTTATTGTTGATGCTTGTCGGTGGCTACTCGTATTGACTGAGATGAGGTTTCTAGACCTGAGATTTGCGCTAGTGTATTGGGATAAGGAAGGTTTGAAAGAATAACGCTATATTTTGTTGAGGATGTGGACAATGGCCCTGGTCGGGCGAGTGAGTTTCTTGGCGTATTGATCTTATGAGTGGTTAAGCGGTTATGCATGTTTCGTTCATCATCAGTAGGGTATGAAGGTTTTCAATGAGGTTCTAATCGATATGAGGTTTGCTACTGGCACCGGATTCTTTTGGGCAGTAATGGTGGTCAACAGTCCCTACTGTGAGTGTCAAAGTGATGGGGTATATCATGTGATTATATCTTGTATTATGGTTGTGACTTGATATAGCTTGTTCAGACTTTTACAATGTATGGCCGTGGGGTTCGGGTCTTGTAATGAATTCTAGAGGATAGAGATTGGGTTCTAAGGTTTAAGGACCAATGTTGAATAAGGATCTCTAATTATGTTGTGTTGGCGGGCTTATATGGACCAGGGTGATGTGGGATCACCCTGAGGCTTATGCGTTGTAAGGTTCACCGTGATTTGATAGCTTTGGAACGACTCCTCGCATGTTCGAGGACGAACGTGTGTTTAAGTGGTGGAGGATGTAACGACCCGACTGGTCGTTTTGGGAATCTACACTTCGCTCGGTAGCTTGAGGGATCGAGTATCTCCGCATGATGTATTATTACTTGCGTAGATCGTCGGTGTGGTTTTCAAGTTATCCGGAATAGATTTGGAAGATTGAACTTCAAAGTTGGAAGAATTAACCAAGTTTGACTTTTTAGCATTTGACCTCGGAATGGATTGTAAATTAGAGGCTCGTAGTCGAATTAGTCTTAAATTGGCGAAAGTTAGATTTTTAGGAAGTTTGACAGGGAATGGACTTTTTGATATCAGATTCAGATTCTGATTCCGAAAGTTGGAATATGTCCATAATGAAAAATGTGACTTGTGTGCAAAATTTGAGGCTAATCGGAGGTGATTTGATAAGTTTCGGCATCAGCTGTAGAAGTTGAAGTTTCAAAGTTCATTGATTTTGACTTGAGGTGTGATACATCATTTCTAGGTTGTTATGTGTGATTTGAAGCTTTGAGTAGGTTCGTTTGGTCATATAGAGCTCGTCTACAAAATTTGGCGACATTCGGAGTTGATTTGATATGGTTCGAAGGCTCGGTTGTGATTCTAGAAGTTCTTGAAGTTTAGTTTGATTTTCATGCGTTTTGGCATCCGATATGGGGTTTTAGAAGTTATTTTGATGATTTGAGTGTGCGAGCGAGTTCGTGTGTGTTTTTAAACTTGTGTGCATATTTGGTTTGGAGCTCCGAGGTCTCGGGTGAGTTTCGAATTGGTTCGGAATGATTTTTCTTAATGTAGATTGCTGGTTCTGGTTTCTTCTCATTTGCAATGTTCTGGTCGCAAATGCGGCCATCGCATTTGCGAAGAAACCTCGCATTTGCGAATCCTGGGCGGCTGGGCAATTTTCGCATTTGCGAAGAGGCTGCCGCATTTTGCGAAAGCTGGTCTTCGCATTTGTGAAAGTTTGGTCGCAAATGCGACCTTAACAAGGAAGTCTCCAGGCTCGCAATTGCGATGAGTTTTTTTCATTTGCAGGGTTCGCATTTGCGAACCTTCTATCACAATTGCGACATCTGCAACCTGTTAAGTGCTAAGAATTCCGAGTTTTTACTTAATTTTCATATTTTTGAGCCCTAGCTTCCAGGACATGAGGCGATTTTGAGAAGGGATTTTCATATCAAATCATTTGATAAGTATCTTTAATCAATTTTCAACTATATTTCTTGATTTTATATAAGATTTAACATCAAATTCATGAGAAATCTATGGAAATATTTTTGGATTTTGTCAAAGTTTTGAAAAATGAAAACTTAAGATTTGAGAGTCGAATAGGACTCAAATTTGAAAACAAAACACATATTTGGACTCGTGAGGCAATGGGTAGTCAAGACCTACCCTTGAACCTGGATTTATGACCGGGCGGGCCTGGGGTTTGAATTGTGTTGACTTTTTAGAAATTGAATAAAAATCACAGCTTTATTAATTGAAATTGTTTTCTCTTGCATTGTGTGATGTATTCAAGTCGTCATTGGCTAGATTGAGTCGAGCGGAGGCGAATTTGTAGAGGAAAAAGCTAAGTTGAGTGTTGAGTAGCCAAATCAAGGTAAGTGTTTTGCCTAACTTTGTTGAGGAAATTTTTTCTCCTATTTGTCATTGTTTTCTACATGCGGGGGTGATATATATATAAGGTGATGATCATATATGTATGTGCCGGGGTTAATCATGCTCGGGGGTAGATTGTGCTATAATTGTGTCTTGTAGAATTACATATCTTCCTTACTTCATGCTTCACTTGATTTACCGATATTAAGAACGTAGTATAAAATGGTAGTAATCAAGACTTAGCCTAATATAACTTGATCAAATTTGATAGAATTCTGAGAATACATTGATGTGTCTAGTTTGGTCATCTCTATGCGTAATCACTACTACATTGCTACGGTCTATATTTTGAGATGCTGATGTTCCTGATAAATTGTGAGATTTGTGGAAGTACTTTAATTATACGACCCTTGAGGTCTTATTTAATCATTGTTGGCTTAGAAATTTCGTGATTGAGAATTTATTGGAATATTCGTCTGAACGCTCTCCTCGATGTTATTTATACTTTCTGCCTTGTCATTTTATTGATATCATATGCTTGGTAAGGAAGAGTGTAAAGCAGAAGGGTGATTCCGTGCTATTTCATATACATTATCATGTGAGGAAGAGTGTAAAGCTCGAAGGGTGATATCGTACCATTTCATATACATTATCATGTGAGGAAGAGTGTAAAGCACGAAGGGTGATGCTGTGCCATTTCATTTATATTGTTATGCTTTTAATATTGTGAGGTCATGGCACGAAGGGTGTTTCTGTGCAGGTGAGGATGAGGGACATGCATTATGGTGTGAAATCTGTTTTTCGTGTATACATTTCCTCCTTTACCTTGAGATGTTATTGTCACAATTATATATTCTGAGTGATATGTTGTTATTTTCCCGTACTTGACCTCTATCTCAATTGTTGTTGTGTTGTTCATTTCTTTTACTTGCTTAACTTGCATATGCCATGCCTATTTCCTACTTTTAAAATTATACTCATGTCATACCTATTATGTCGCACTCTAGTTTAAGCGTTCCATCATGCTAGTCATTCATGTCCTTACTTGTTAACTTGTAAACATCATGTGTTTCCTTCTTATTTGTAATTAGGCCTCCAACATACTAGTTAATTGACGCTGATATCCCTTGCTTTCCAATTGTTGTTATTACTCACGTACTTTCCGTTTAGTCCTTTATTGTTGCCGACATGTATATCCTTGTCCATTGTGTTGTTACTTGCGTATTTCCTACTCTATAATTCTTGTTATTGTGTTTCCTTCATATAATTGGTTTTGTTATACGTACATTTGGAAGGATGAGATGTACGCACAAAGGGTGTTGCCGTGTTAATTGAATTATTACATAAATTTATTTATACATGGTGAGGATGAGATAGAAGCACGAAGGGTGTTACCGTGCCATGTGACTTGATATCTTGGATACACTTCTTGTACCAGGAAAGATTGTAAACCTTCTACTGTAATTCCTGCTAGTAATTGTTGACTGTTTCACAGAGTTGTATACGGTACTTTTGTCTATTATGTTTTGGACTGCCTATACTGTTAGTCTAATGTGCAGGCTATAACAAATAGCATCTTTCAACTAAAAGCATCATCACTACTTCGACAAGGTTAGACAAAATACTTACAAGTACATGGGGTCGGTTGTATTGATACTGCACTTCTGCACACTGTGTGCAGATTTTTGGAGTGGAGCTGTTGGTGACGTCGGGTGCTGATTCGGAAGATGTTCGTGCATTTGGATATAGCCGCCACTTGTCCTTGGTAGCTTAGGTTATTGCTAATCTATTTATGTAACCTTCAAACAAAATGTGTATTTATTTGTATCAGTTTTGAAATTTCAAATCTTAGAAGCTCGTGATTCATACTACCAGGTCTTGGGTGAATTTGTAAATGCTCAGTTATCTATTCTCTTTTCTATTATAATCTCAATTGAGTTGTGTTTTCTGTTAGTTGGATTACCTAGCGAGTTGAGTTAGGTGCCATTACGACTTGTGGTTTTTGGGTGGTGACACATGCATAATCCCCTACACAAGAACAAAAAAGAAGATAGTCAAAAAAAATTAAAAAGAAAAGAATAATGAAACATCCAATGAACATATTGACCCCATACTAAACACCAGCCTCTTAACTCATTTGAAGATTCACAAAACTATATCTTAAATGCCAATTTTTTTGCATTAATATCTGAACTTCCATTATCAACTCGTTTTAGTTTAGATGTACACTTTAAAAATGGAGAGCAATTTAGTAATAACAAAATAAAAAAATTGTGAACCAAATATTTGTAACTCAAGAGTCAACAAATATACCACACATAACCCAACACTCTCTTCCCCCGACTACCCTACCCATGGCTCTCCTGGAGAAAAGCTTTCTCTCATATTGTAGTTGCCCAATTTCAAAAATGTGAAATTAAAAAGCAATAAATAAAAGGAAAAAGAAATTGCATCCCACCTTAATTTGCGATGGAGTGAGGTTCTTGACAAAAATACTAGAAAGGTCACAGTCAAGAAATTCAAAAACAAGGTACAAAGTTGTCCCATTTATATGCACATCCAGCAACTTGCAAAACCAAAGTAACATTTACCAGATGGTTTTAGAAAACTTAACCTATCCACCTGGTGGAAAAAATGGCAAGAAAATTGATAAGTTATGTTCCTTGTTATGTTTTGATGATCTAACAAACTTAATGATAAGAACCAGATCAGAAACATGTTACACATCCTCAAAGTGTTTAAGAACAACAAGTCTCAAGTCGGGCACAAGTTCCAATAATTAGAGTCAAAGAGACGACAAAGGGAACATATGGACATCAGTTCCCTTGCTGACTATATCAGTCAACTCCCCACAGTTGTAAAATTGCTGCAACTGTTCCTCTGCACACACGCAATATGGCAAACAGTGCAGTAGCCACTTTATTGGGAAAGGCTTGCACTAGATAATTACTTGCATCATCCAAGTGCCATTATTTGTACATTATCAACATGAAGCAAGGGAAAATAAACACTTGAACACTCGAAAAATTATCAAGTCTCACTCTCAAGTGTGCTGCCATCTTGCAAGTAACTTCAAGGCTTCAAGAACAAAGAACAACGGAACAAAGGACCAGTTTCCAGTACTGTATTACCATATGTCCTTAATTGTGTACCTTTGTTAGAGTGATCTACTTGTAATTCCTACTTAGCTTAGCTAGAAGCATTGTGTAGGAAATTATTTGTAAATTCATAAACCTTGTGTTTGTATCTTGACTAGAGTTAGTCGAATTGTGAGCTTTGTAATAAAGTTATTACAAAGAGCCTTGTAATAGAGTTATTACAAGTGAGTGAGGGATTATGAATTTAATTCCAAGGTTACAATGATTTTTAATCTGAAGTTTGCTCAGTAATGAAGTTGAAATCCTATGAGTGTAGGTCATGATTTTTAATCTCGTGAGCTGAGAGTTTTCCACGTAAAACTCTGTTGTGTCATTTACTTATCTTTGGTTGTGTATGTTATGTGAAAACTGATAGAGAACCAGGTTGTCTATACAGTTTGGTGGAGGCTAAGTTTCCATCAATTGGTACCAGAGCATGTACTTTCTATTAGGCTAACACTTAGAAAGGATCCTCATGGCAGCTCCACAAATTTGAAGAAGGATCTACATACAGACCACCAAGATTTAATGGACAATACTACGGATGGTGGAAGACAATGATGCATGATTTTATCATGGCTGAAGATTCAGAGCTCGGGGGTGTTATCTGCAATGGACCTTTCATCCATATGAAGACCATTGGCAAACCAGCAGTGACAATTCCTAAGACAAGGAAGGAGAACAACAATGATGACCGCAAAGCTATAGAGAAGAACTTTCAAGCAAAAAAATCCTTGTCTGTGGTATTGGACTAGTCAAATATAACAGGATCTCAGCCTGTCAATCTGCCAAGGAGATCTGGGAGGCTCTCCAAATATCACATGAAGGAACAACTCAAGCAAGTAATCGAAGATCAACATGCTAACCACTGAGTATGAACTCTTCAGGATGAAGGATGATGAGTCCTTCAGGACATACACACTCGATTCACCTCCATCATCAATGAGCTTCACTCTCTGGGAGAAATCATTCCAAGGAACAAACTTGTCAGGAAAATACTTCATGTACTACCTTGTTCCCGAGAAAGCAAGGTCAACGCTATCACAGAGGCAAATGATCTGCAAAAGATGACCAATGATGAACTCATTGGAAATCTGAAGACCTATGAAATGAAGAAAAAGAAGGACAATGAAAGAAAGAGAACCCAAGAAGGAGAAGAACCCGATCCTCAAGGATGACATTAATGACTCAAGTGGCGAGGATGCTGACATGGCTTATCTAACAAAAAGATTCCAGAAAATGGTGCGCAAAAATGGAGGCATTCCAAAAAGGGGTAGCTCCAGTAGACCAAAAGGCTATGACTAGTGTCATAAATGTGGGAAGCCAGGAAATTTCTTCAAAGACTTTCCTATGCACAAGCAAGATCAGTACAAGCACAACACAGACAAAGCAGCCAAGAGGAACCCGATTCCTAACAGAAGATTCAAGAGAAAAGATATTGCTGACAATGTTGTTAAACAAGCTCTTGCTGCATGGGGAGATTCCTCTAGTGAATCTGAAGGGGATGATGAACAAGGTGACACCTCGATGATGGCCGTTGAAAGTGAAGCAACTGAGTATGATTCTATCTTTGCCCTGATGGCAAAATTTGATAAAGATTAAGATGATGATGACGATGAGGTAAACTTTCTGGGCATTCAAAGAAATTTGAAGTCCTATTCTTAAAAGAAGCTTATATCCTTGGAAAATATCCTAATTGATACATATCACAATCTCATTAATGATGAAAAATATGCTAATTGTGGAACTAAGAGAAGTAGAACATGAGAGAGATGATCTAGTAGTCGTAGTGGCTGATTTAAAAGAAATCATTGAGGTTTTAAAAAGGGAAAATTAAGCTTTAACTAAAAAGATTGCGAATGTAGAGCATAAGAGAGATGACTTGTTGGTAGTAGTTGTGGATCTAAAAGAAACAATTGAGGAATTAAAAAGGGAAAGCAGGTTTGGGAACACTCAAAAGAGAAAGGAAGTTACAAGTGAGGTGTAATGACCCGGTCAACCATTTTGAGAATTGTATCTCCGTTCCCCCATTTCCTACTTTTTTGTGATCTACAGCTGTATTATGACTTACCGGGTTAGTTGGTTCGGGTTCGGAGTGACTTTAGAGTGAATTGAGACAATTAGTCTCTTAATTGAAAGCTTAAGTTGGAAAAAGTTGACCAGATGTCGACTTATGTATAAACGACCTTGGATTTGAATTTTGATGGTTTCATTAGCTCCTTTAAGTGATGTGGAATAACATATATGCCGATAATATCTACTATAATCCGGATCTGGAGTCACAACTCACGAGCTTCTAAGATTTTTTACAAACAGTCTGAAAGAAATACAACTGTTTTGAATGAAAAGAATAAGTAAAATAAGGAAAATAGAAGAGGACTCCAAGGTCTGCGGACGCCAAGAGATCTACCTCGAGTCTCCAATGAGGAAATCCAAGCAGCTACGCCTCACAAACAGCTAGGGCTGGTACCAAAGTCTGTACAAGAAGTGCAGAGTATAGTATGAGTATAACTGACCCCATGTATTCGTAAGTGTCGAGCCTAACCTCGACGAAGTAGTGACGAGGCTATGACAAGATACTCACATAATAAACCTGTGCAGATAACATTATATGTACAAGATAACAAATAAAAGCTAAACTTGTACTATTGGGAAGGGGACATGTTAAGGGGATACAAGATACGAGAGATATAGCGGAAATGATAACCAGAACAATCAATATGCCTTCAACCAGTGAAAACAATTAAGAACAATGAAGAAAATTACACGACATCACCCTTCGTGCTTTTATTCTCAACCTCACAATGAAATGAAGAAAATTGCACGGTATCACCCTTCGTGCTTTTACTCTCAACCTCACAATGAAACAATGATTCTGCACAGCATCACCCTTCGTGCTTTTACTCTCACTCTCAGTGTAAATCAGTAGATACGGCACGACATCACCCTTCTTGCATTAACTCTCATAACATGGCACGACATCACCCTTCGTGCATTAACACTCACAATATGGTATGGCATCACCCTTCATGCATTAACACTCACATATGACACGACATCATCCTTTTTGCATTAACACTCTCCCTTACACATAACAATGAATAGATAATAACAGGGAGATAGGATCAACAAGAACATGTCTTACTTCAATAATGGTTCCACAATACCAATCTCAACTTTAGAGTCAATACTCAATTATCACAAGCCCATAAACACGGGAAGAACGATCGATTTAACCAATAACTAGTCTAAGCATGGATAACATGATCAAAGTAAGCAATAATTGCAAGGAATAAGTTCCGCCATAAGCTTTAACCCGGCAACAATGCATAAGTACTCGTCACCTCATATATACATTGTACCCAACATCTAAACATGTAGCAAATAGACAAACAAGTCCTAATCCCTCAAGTCAAGGTTAACCATGACACTTACCTCGCCCCAAAGGTCCACTCAAAGCTCAACCACAACTTTGCCTTTCAAACAAGCCTCCAAACCAATTGAATATAGCAAATTACCATCCAAACGAATCAAATTAAACCTTAGAAACTACCTACAATTGCAAAGGATTCAATTTAGGTCATTATTGAAAAAGTCAACAAAAGTCAACTCCCGGACCCGCTTGGTCCAAACCCGAAATTCGGACCAGAACTTGAATTACCCATTCACCCCCGAGTCCGGTTAAGTAATTTGTCTTGAAATCCGACCTCAATTTGAGGTCTAAATCTCATTTTACAAAAATTCCTAATTCAACCCAAACCCCTAATTTTCACCATGAAAGCACAAGATTTTAGGTTGAAATCTTAGGAAATGTAGTGAAAGATTGAAAGAAAATAGATTAGAATAACTTATACTAATGATTTGGGGAAGAAGGGTTCTCGGGAAAATCGCCTCTAGTATTTTCTTGTTTTGAAAATATGAAGAATGAACAAAAATCCCGTCTAACTCCTATTTGATTAGTCGCAGATGTCGCATTTGCGACCTGGGGTTCGCAAATGTGAAGAAACAGTCGCAAATACAAAGTCCTTCCATTTATGTTATCATCGCATTTGCGAACATTGATCTTTCACAAATGTGACCGTTTGATCGCAATTGCGATCAATGTAGCCCCTGTCCCACTATGCAAATGCGAAGTCTTGTTCGCAAATACGAACTTGAGGTGCCCCAGCTAATTTTCGCAAATGCAATGAGTTGCTCGCAAATGCGAACCTATCAGAAGTCCCAAATGCGAAGCCTGACCTCGCAATTGCAAGGTCTGAGGCCTGCACCAGATCTGAAACACACTAGCACATTCCTAAGTCCAAATTTCACTCTATAGCCTATCCGAAACTCACCTGAGCCCTCAGGGCTCTAAACTAAATATGTACACAAGTCTAAAAAAATCATACCAACTTGGTCGCGCGATCAAATCGCCAAAATAACACCTATAACTACGAATTGAGCATCAAATCAATGAAAATTTTCAAGAAACCCTCATGAATTTCTTATTTCACAACCGGACGTCTGAATCACATCATACCAACTCCGTTTCTCAACAAATTTGACAGACAAGTCATAAATATATTATTGGACCTATACCGAGTTCCGGAAGCAAAATATGGACCGGATATCCATAAAGTCAAACATTGGTCAAACTTTCAAAGTCATTAAGCTTTTAAACTTTCAAATTTCAACAAAGTGCGATAACTCGGGCTAGGGACTTCTGAATTCTATTCCGGGTATACGCCCAAGTCCCAAATCACGATATGGACCCACCGAAATCGTCAAAATGTAAATTCGGGTCCGTTTTCTCGTTGACTGAAGTCAATTAAAATAAATTTTAAGGCAAAATTTTCATATTTTCTCAGTTTTTAACATAAAAGCTTTTCGGAAAAATTTCTAGACTGCGCACGCAAATCAAGGAGGGCTAAGATGAGATATTTAAGGCTTCAAAGCGCAGAATTAGGTTCTAAATTATAAGATGACCTATCGGGTCATCACACGTAATAGGGTTTAGAATGTGGAATTGAAAGTTGCTCCAACACACCGTGACAATCACCACCGACCAGTAATTCAAGCCGTGGTTCATTTGTTCTCTTCAACTTCCGCAACACGAATAAGTAATTTCTCATTTTACAATTTACGTGCTATCTCATGTTTTCAGATAATCGCTTTCCTTCAATGTTAATCGATTATATGTACTTAACTACAAAGTGTCCCATTAAAAAAATAATATTTGTCCATATTAATTAGATTTAACTTATTTTTGTCTCCCACACAACTCTGAATACATTCTCCATGTCACCTCAACACCCAAGGGGATATATATTCCGTTTCAAAAAGTCCAGAGAATAATAGGACCCCCACAAAGAATAAGTGTGTAATTAAAATTCGAGACATGTTCAGAGGATTTTTATGCTTTCCCCATAAACCCAAAAAGAAATATAAGACGCATAAAGATGATGTGACCAAACCCAAAATCAAAGAACGCAAATGACCAATTTAATGCTGAATGTTTCTATTGTAAGAAAAAGGACATTGGATGAGAAAGTGTAAGGAGTATATTGCAACTCCAAAGAACAAGAAACAAGGTAAAATTTTAATGAAAAATATCAGAATGAACAAGTTAAAACTTAAAAACCTCTTAAACTATCACCATTTTGCAAGTTTTATACCTAAACTACCGGGTGTTTACAGAACCCTCGTGAACTACCATAAACTCAAAATAATATATCCTATGGAGGAATATAACTTACTAACATCACGCTCCAAACTCCTCCAAAGAGTTTCAAGTAACATAAAAATTTGAGTGAATAGATAATCCCGTCTAAACTTATTCACTCAAGATGGTCATCTTTTGCATTGGTACCTACTGTGTCTAGTTGATTTATCGAACATGAATTAGGTCGTTGCTTGAACTTTTCACTCTTGAATCTTGATTTGTAGGTTCAATCATTATCTTCTACTTCACTTGATTTTAATGTAAATGTGTGTGTGTGTGTGTGTATATATATATATATATATATATATATATATATATATATATATATATATATATATATATATATATATATATATTTAAAACTGATTTTTACTTAATTTAAACGAAAAGGAGGAAGGGAGGGGGCTGGTGAAAATAAGGGGTTTTAATTAATTGCTAAGTGGTATTTTGTAATTTTAATAGGAATAAACTGAAAGTCCAAAATGAGCCGTTAGTGAAAAAAAGTAATATTAGCTCTAATCATCAAACGGAGGGCAGAACCAATAATTTCGTAAACCACAAGAGAATTTTATTTCCTTTTTATTTTTCTATCAGTTTTATAACGGTGAGAGCATGATTGACCCCAACTTTAAATGGAGGGTAAAATTAGGTCATTTCGAAAATCACAAGGGCGATTTCGACCTTTTACCCAATTTAAATGATGAATTTTTTGATGTTCCAAAGAGCTCTTTCGTTATTACTTTAGAAAAGGACGAGAAATTAATTTTAAAGTTATAAAGGATATTTTTATTTATAAGGGTAATATGCAAGAAGAAAAGAAAAAACTAACCAAATACTGGAGACATGAAGCGGCCGATGTTGCTCGACAGATTATTCGAAAATATTATTCTAGTGGGGTGAGATTTGAATTCACGGAAAAGAACGGCGATGGTCTCCAGTAACATGTGTTGACGTAGAAGCAGAAGAAGCGATGGTTACTGTAATCACCAATGCATTCCCTTCCCACTCCATTTATGGCGAGGAGACAGGTTGGCACAATCGCGATAATTCTCTTATTCCTAATCACTTTATCTGGGTTTTGGATCCCATTGATGGAACTTCAAGCTTTGTGGGGAAAGACTCGTCCGCTTTTGGAATACTAGTTGCTGTAATCTATAATGGAAGACCAATAATCGGTTGCATCGATCATCCAATTTTGAAACTCAGATGGATGGGCATTAGGGGGAGAAGAACCACTGTTAATAGCGAACAAGTGTCGACAATGGATTGTCATGACATGGCAAAAGCTTGTGTCCATCTCAAGGGACCAAACTACAA
The DNA here is from genome assembly GCF_000715075.1 of Nicotiana tabacum. NCBI lineage: Eukaryota > Viridiplantae > Streptophyta > Magnoliopsida > Solanales > Solanaceae > Nicotiana > Nicotiana tabacum. Next base: position 98,866,299 of record NC_134082.1, on the reverse strand, counting down.
TGACGATGCTAAGCAAGGATATGATTGCATCTCCTCCAGGGTGGCTAAGAAGTTCTTTGATCGCAACTGTATTGCTTATGGTGAATTGGCCTCTGGATTCTATGATGTTGTCGTCGATTGTGCTCTAGATCCCTTTGACTTTCTTGCTCTTATACCTATCATTAATGGTGCTGGAGGAGTTATTACGGATTGGCAAGGTCGTGAACTTCTTTGGAGTCCCTTGCGTATGATTCCTGAAGGCGGTTTTAAGATTGTGGGTGGCAGCTGCTGGAAAGCACATTCATCAACAAATTGTTCGAGCACTGTCCTCTAAATAATAGCAAATTCACCCAGACACTACCATTTAATGGATTTTGCTTCCATTCACAATTTAGCTTTTCTATTAGCTTTGGATAAGAGGTGTGGCCACCATTTAAGCTTATGAGTTCGGAATTATAGCTTTTTTAAGTTATTGGATTCCAAAATAATAAAATATAGAAGGTATTTTTTTTTTTCTATAGATACAGGTATTATCCTCTTTAACTAGATTTTTGGATTTTCAAAAAGTAGCAAGAGAAATTTTATTAAAAAAAAAAATCAATCTGGTAACGACATACAAGTTAGCATACATAAATAAAAATTCCAATTTAGAATCTATTGGTTACAAATAAAATAGACTAAGGCTTTTGCGAATCAACTTTTGGGCCAAGTTTAGATCAGACAAATTCCTTCTATAGAAAAAATCATTTTCAGAAACCACTATTGTTTATTGTTTAGTAGCTATTAATTTCTTATAACTACCATATATATAATTACTCCTATAACTACTATTCAGTTGTTACGGTAATGTATTCGCTGTATTCGCGCTACTGTATTCATGAATACAGTAGCAAAAAGTCGCCTAAAAGGTAGTCCAACTGTACATATATGTATTTACGTATATTCGCGCTATGTATTCATGAATACAGTAACGACAATCACCTTAAAAATAGGTCTGTCCAGCTGTATAATAACGGAAAGAGGATTAATTAATGTGATACACCCCTAATATAACTCAACAAAATCAATTCTACTATGCCTTATTATCAACCCAAATAATTGAAATTATTTTTCAGACACTAAACACAAAAACAAAAGCATTGTATATTCAGTTTCAACAAGACACAATCTGCAGAGCTTCAGAGATTCAGTCAATTTTTTTTCTACTATAGTTCGTGGTTTTGATTTGACTGTCATTGATAGAAATTTTTTCTGTCTTGAATTGATACAATTATCTACAGAATATTTAATAACTCGATTTACTAGATGCCACGATCAATTTCCATAATAGGACATGATGACGCCCAACACCGTTGTCAGGCCAGCCAACGCGGAAATATTCGTGAATGCTTATTTTACTTACCAAAAGCAGTTATAACACTTTCTTAATTTAACAATTTAAAACAGGTGATGATAAGCAATATTTAATAATAATTATACAACTCAAAAGAACTGTCTCCTAATGTGTGTGCCAAGACCTTGTGTCACAAGTAGTGGGCAACTAGTAGAATATACAAAAGAATAAAACTATCCTACTATCCGAGATAGAATAGATAGCAAAAGTAAAGAAAGACCCCATCAAGCTGTTGAACGGCACATGAAGGGAACAACGCACCGTGGAAGTCTCGGTCTATGAATCAGGGGCATGCACCAGTTTGATAGCCAGATATACCTGCCTCAAATCCTGTACAATTAAGTATAGAAGTGTAGTATGAGTACATAAACAATATGTACCCAGTAAGTATCCCGTCTAATCTCGAAGAAGTAGAGACGAGAGGTCGACGTGACACTTACTAGGGTCAAGTAATATAATAAAGTGTTCTGCTAGGCATGGCAGTCACAAAGAATCTACAGTTTGTAGTAAGAGGTAATAAGTCATGTTCTTAATAATTTTACAGTTAACCGTATTTATTTCAAGTATTCAGCAGAATAAGTCATGGATAAGATTTCACACACACACACACACACACACACACACACACACACACATATATATATATATATATATCATGCGCACATTATGCCGAGGTCGATGGCCCGATCCAACAGAAAAATAACTGTGCACTGCCAGAGGGTCGAATGGCGCGAACCATAGATGCATCTATTTCTACCGAGGCGATCAGCTAGATCCACAAATATCAATTTAATATCAAGAAAACAGATGAATGCACATTTATTTCCAGGTAAATTCATACAAGTGTATATATTCGCTTATATTCCTTTCCAAGTCCCTAGCATGTCCTAAGAGATCACATTAGCAAGAAAATATAGAGACATTTATAAGTATAGCATGATACGAGTCCTAGACTATCCGGACGATTAACATAATAGTAGCTACGCACGGACTCTCGTCACCTAGTGCATACGTAGCCCCCACATTTAGTAGCAAATTACTCAATTATTACACCTATGGGGACAATTCCCTCTTACAAGGTTAGAAAGGAGACTCACCTCGCTCTAAAGTGCACTTCCAATACCAAGAACGAGCCCAAACACTCAATTCGGAGCCGAACGATCCAAACCTAGTTAAATGAGGTAGGAACTAGTCAATATAAGCACACAAGATCGAATTCTAGCTATTTAAGCCATTTCCCAACTATTAATACAAGTTTCCTAAAATCCGACCCCCCGCCCACGTGCCCGGATTCCAAAATTTTCCGATTTCTAAAACCTAAGGATCAATAATATATGATTTCTAATCCACTTCATAACCAATTTCGTGGTAAAATCTAAGTTTTATTAAAACTCTAGCTATTTAAGCCATTTCCCAACCATTAATACAAGTTTCCTAAAATCCGACCCCTGGCCCACGTGCCCAGATTCCGAAATTTTCCGATCTCTATAACCTAATGATCAATAATATATGATTTTTAATCCATTTCATAACCAATTTCGTGGTAAAATCTAAGTTTTATTAAAACCCTAGGTCTAGCTCTAACCCCTTGATTTCTCCAAATCTTTAGGTGTTAATCTATCCAAAACTCGAGTGTTAAACTTAGAAATAAGGGGGATGAACCTACCTCACGATGCTATGTGGAAATCCCTTCTCAAGAGCTCCAAAATCGCTCAATACCCGTGTGCTAAATGGTCAAAAATGGCTGGAGCTCGACTTAAATGAAGCTCACTGCCTCAGCAGTTTCCGCATCGGTGGTTAGGGGACCGTATCTGCGGTCCCGCATCTGCGAGAGGAGACCACATCTGCAGAATTGGCCAAAAGGACTGGGACCGCTTCTGCGGCTATGGAGCCGCTTCTGCGGTTTGGCCTGGTCAGCTTTGGACATCTGCGAGGCTACGACTGCTTCTGCGGTCTCGCACCTGCGGTCGACCAACCGCAGGTGCAGTTATGGCAGAAGCAGATGCTTCAGCACTTCTCCAAATTTCCAACTTCACTCGAGCCTCGTCCGTTTGACGCTCGGGGCTCCCGAGCACCATCCGAACATACTGACAAGTCTGAAATCACTAGACGGACCTACTCAAACCTTCATAACGCCCGAAACAACGCTAAATCTAAGAATCACCCCCGAAAACCAAATGAATCAAACTTATGAACTTTAAGTTCTTAATTTTCCTCTAACGAGCCGAAACGCCTTAAAACTACTCGGATTGGCACCAAAGTTTTTGGGCAAGTCTTAAATAATATATCGGATCTGTACCGGGCTCCGAAACTAACATACGATCCCGATACCCATGGAATAAATCATTAATTAGTTTCTTTAAATCCCTAGAATTTCAGTTTAACAATTTCCAATAAAAAATTTATTACCCGGGCTAAGGACCTCAGAATTCGATTCCGGGCATACGCCTAGGTCCTATATTTTCCTACGGACCCTCCGGGACCGTCAAAACACGAATCCCGGTCCGGTTGCTAAAAATTTTGACCAACGTCAACCTTAGCCTTTTAAGAAAATCCTAAGGAATCAAATGAGCATATTTCAACCCAAACTCTTCTAAATCCCAAACCAACCATCCCCGCAGGTCGTAAATTAGTTTAAGCAAGTGCGAGAAGTTTTATTTAAGGAAACGGGGTTCTAAAAGGTAAAATAACCAGTCGGGTCATTACATTAAATAGCAAGCTTAACAATGCTAATTCGTCATTCTGGGAAGTGGAACATTGAAAATTGTTATGTCGATTATTCTATTAAGGGGATATTGATAAAGGAGTATATGTCGTACAATGATTTTGTTGCTTCAATTTTGAAGCAACTTGACATAGATTTTAGCTGAAATTGAATACAAAGTGGAAGAAAATTGCACGCCTATGGAAATACACAACAACATAGGTTTCAGAGTATATGTAGAGTTGAAAAAGGAGAACGAAAAATTCGGGATGTATCCATTGTGTATAACTATATTGGATAAAGAAATTGTAGATGGAGGAAGTCTAATTCAAAGTGACCTAATGTAACTTGACTCTACAGATGGTGTGAATACATTCTATACAGTTTATACACTTGCACTTGCGTTATTAAACTCAGGTGAATCAATTGAGATTTTCGAACCGGAAAGGGATTTGATTATTTCAAGTACTAATCAAAAAGAGGTGATGCTTGGACAAGTATTTAAGGATAAGGCCATATTGAAGGTAGTGATAGAGAAATATGCAATTGCTGAAAGGTTTCAATTCCGAGTTGAGGTCAAATGCTATCAAGTTTGAGTGCTATTACATACAACAACTTCATAATATATGTTGTATACAACTGTATGTGTGTGTATTCATAATAGTTTTATACTGTATTCATAATAACATATTATGAATACATCATCTATTAGGTTGTATTCGTAATATATGTTGTCTTTCATAGTATGTCTCTGTATCAGTATTTTTAAAAAATGTGTTGAAATAATTATAGGAGAAGTGAACCATGTATATTAGTGTATTCAACATTGTGTATATTGTATTCATGTAACATACATTGTATTTCATTATATGTTTATATATTCAAATCTTTGTTGAAATATAAAAATGTTATGTGTTTGTGGTTAGAAAATAATTAGCTGAATCAGATGTAGAAGTAATTCTCCAGCTGTACTCAAATATGCATAATGTGTCATGACCCGGAATTCTCACCTTCGGGAGCCGTGATGGAGCCTAACATTTCAGTCAATTTCAGTCAATTTTTAACAATAGAAACAATGAAGCTATACAGAAGCTAAAACTGAATTTTCGGAATAATATAAAACCCAATATAATTGATACAATTCAGATATGGAGTCACAATTCACGAGCTTTTAAGATTTACTACAAACAAAGTCTGAAAGAAAATACAACAATTCTGAAAGAAAGGAAACAGTATAATAGAGAAACTAGGAAGGGACTCTAGGGTCTGCGGATGCAGCAGACCTACCTTGTGTCTCCGACAAGCAAGTCCAACTTCTAATCTCACGCTTAGCTTGGGCCGGTACCAAAATCTGCACAAGAAGTGCAGAGTGTAGTATGAGTACAACCGACCCCATGTACTCGTAAGTGTCGAGCGTAACCTCGACGAAGTAGTGACGAGGCTATGACAAGATACCTACATAATAAACCTGTGCAGATAATAATATATGTACAAAGTAAGAACAAATACAAGCTAGACAAGTAATATCGGGAGGGGGGACATGCTCAGAGGGACACAAGATAAGAGAATCACAGTAGAAATAATAACCAAAATAGTCAATATGCCTTGAACCTGTGAAAACAATTAAACACAATAAAGGAAAGTGCACGACATCACCCTTCGTGCATTAACACTCATAATATGGCACGACATCACACTTCGTGCATTAACTCTCATAACATGGCACGCCATCACCCTTCATGCATTAACACTCACAATATGGCACGACATTACCCGTTCCTGCATTAACACTCTCCCTTACCATATAGCAATGAACAAATAACAACATGGAGATAGAATATCAAGAACAAGTCTTACTTCAATATTAGTTCCACAATACCAACCTCAACTTTGAAATAAATACTCAATTATTACCAAAAAACCGTAAACATGAATGATTAATTTAATATTAACTAGTCTAAACATGGATGGCATGATCAAAGAGGGTAATAATTACGAGAAATCAAACCCTATACGTATGCTTTAACCCGACGACAATGCATAATTACTTGTCACCTCACATATACGTTGTGCCCAACATCTAAACACGTAACAAATAGACAAACAAGTCTTATTCCCTCAAGTCAAGGTTAACCACGATACTTACCTCACTCCAAAGACCAAACTCAAAGCTCAACCGCCACTTTGCCTTTCAAAAAAGCATTCGAACCAATAGAATCTAGCAATTTACCGACCAAACGATTCAAATTAAGCCTTAGAAACTACACGCGATTGCAAAGAATTCAATTTAGGTAATTATTGAAAAAAGTCAACAAAAGTCAACACCCGGGCTCGCTTGATCCAAACCTGAAATTCGGACCAAAACCCGATTACCCATTCACCGCCGAGCATGATTATGTAATTTTTTTGGAATTTGACCTCAATTTGAGGTCTAAATCCCCATTTTTTCAAAAACCTCTAATTCTACCCAAAACCTCCGATTTCTACCATGAAAACTTCAGATTTTAGGTTAAAATCTTAGGAAGAATAGTGAAAGATTGAAAGAAACCAGTTTAGAATCACTTACTAATGATTTGGGAAAGAAGAGCCCTTTGAAAAATCGCCTTTAGGGTTTCTAAGTTTGAAAGTTTGAAGAATGAACCAAAAATCCCATCTAAGTCCTATTTGCTCTGTTACAGGTGTCACATTTGTGAACTGGGGTTCGCAAATGCGAGCCCTGCAAATGCAAAGAACCAATCGCAAATGTGAAGGTTTCACATCCCTACTTTCATCGCATTTGCGATGTATTGTTCGCAAATGCGAACGCTGACCCTTCCGCAATTGCGGTCACTTGATTGCCTTTGCTATCACTGCCCCCTCCCGACTCACTTCGCAAATGCGATGCATGTTTCGCAAATGCGAACTCAATGTGTCCCAGCTACTCTTTACAAATGCGATGAGTAGGTCGCAAATGCGAACCCGTCGAAGGTTGCAAATACGATGCCTAATCTTGCAAATGCGAGATCAGAGGCCTGCACCATAACTAAAACACTAGCAACATTTTCTAAGTCCAATTTCACTCTGTATCCTATCTGAAACTCACCCGAGCTCTCAAGGCTCTAAACCAAAAGTGCACACAACTTTGAAAACATCATACGATCTTGCTCGCGCCATCAGATAAGCAAAATAACACCTAGAACCATGAATTGAACAACAAATCAAATGAAATTTCAAGAAAACTTTAAAACTTCTATTTTTCACAACCGGATGTCCGAAAAACGTCAAATCAACTCCGTTTCTAACCAAATTTAATAGACAAGTCATAAATAGAGTATTGGAACTATACCGGGATCCGAAACTAAAATACGAACCCAGTATCCAAAGAGTCAAACATTGGTAAAACATTTCAAAATCATTAAGCCTTTAATTTTCAAATTTTTACAAAGACAGAACTAGGGCTAGGGACTTCAGAATTAGATTCCGCGCATATGCTGTGACGACTCAACCAGTCATCTCATGAGTTACCACTCTGTTTCCCCCATTTCTGCTTCTTATTGCTTTGTCTATTGGTCTTATGTGTGATCAGGTTGGTTGGCTCGGGTTCGGAAAGAATTTGGTAAGGTTTGAGACACTTAGTCTTTTTTATAGAAGCTTAAGTTGGAAAAGTCAACTGGATGTTGACTTATGTGTTAGAGGGATCGGATGTGAGTTTCGATGGTTCGGTTAGCTTCAGCAGGTGATTTGGGACTTAGGATCATGATTGGAATGAGTTTTGAAGGTTCACAGTAGATTTAGGCTTGAATTGGCGAAGTTAATATTTTGGTAATTTTTGGTTGGTAGGCGAGATTTTGATATAGTTGTCGGAATGGAATTCTGAGAGTTGCAGTAGTTCCATTGTGTCATTTGGGATGTGTGTGCAAAATTTCAGGTCATTCGGACGTGGTTTGGTTGTGTTTTTGATCAAAAGTGGAATTTGAAAGATTTTTGGAAACTTAGGCTTGAATCCGATGTGTTTTGGTTGATTTGATGTTGTTTGAGGTGTTTTGAAGATTGGTACAAGTTTGAATAAGGTTATGGGATATGTTTGTGCTTTTGGTTGAGGTCCCAGGGGCCTCAGGGTGATTTCAGATGGTTGACGGAGGAGTTTGAGATTTTTGTGAAGTTGCAAATTTTTCTGCTTCTGGTATTTCCGCACCTGCAGATTAGGGACCGTAGGTGCAATGCCGCAAATGCGAGGATGGGAGCCACAAAAGTAGAAATGAGCTAGGGAGGCAGAAACCACAGAAGCGGTTAAGAGGACCGCACCAGCGATGTCGCAGATGCGAATATTTCATCGCAGATGTAGAAGCATGGGAACTTAAGTCAAAACCATAGAAGCAGTTGGTTGACCGCAAATGCGGTACCACAAAAGTGGTAAATTGGCTGAAGATGCAAAAATTCATGGGCCAGAAGGTATAAATTGTTTTCTTCGCAATTTTTGAGCTATTCCACCATTTCTAAGTCGGCTTTGGAGCTTTTTGGACGATTTTGAAGAGGGATTTCAAGGGAACTTCATTGAGGCAAGGGTTTGGACCTAAAACTCGCCCCAATGGTATTATTTCACGGATTAGACCTGTAACTAATGGAATTTAAGGGTTAAAATTGGATGAAACTAGGGCTTGATATTGGAGACCTAGACATGGGGGTTTGAGGGACGTATTGTGGCCGGATTTTGGTATTTTTGATATGTATGAACTCGCTAGGAGATAAGGAACCTATTGATGTGAATTTTATCGAACTCTGAGTTGTGGGCTCGGGGTCAGGTTTTGGTATTTTCAGGATTTGTGTCATATATTGATTATTTTCGCTTAGGCTTCGTTACCTTAACATATTTTGACGCCGTGATTCTAATTATGGATAGATTCGACGTGAGTGTAGGCCGATTCGAGGACAAAGGAGTCGCAAACTAGAGATTTGCCCGGTTTGAGGTGAGTAATGATTGTAAATGATGTTCTGAAGGTATGAAACCCCGGATTTCACATCGTTGTGCTATATTGAGGTGACGCACACGCTTGATGACGAGTGTGGGGTCGTGCACTATTTGGGATTGTGACTTAGTCCTTCCTGAACGACTATTTTACTGCGTATTTGACTGAAAATCTATTTGCTATCATCATTATTTGGGCTGAATGCCATATTTGGGCCTCGTGCCAACTATTTGAACCCTTAGGGAATTTTTATTGATATTCCCTCACTATTTTGACTTTATACTTGAACTCAGTCATGATATATTTCACTGTTTTCATACTCAGCCATGTTTACTATGTTTTAACACTTATATGATCTTCTAAATTATAATTGGGCTGAGAAATCCTGTTTTACTACTGCCGAGTGGCTTGCGAGGATTTTTGACTGAGTAAGGCCGAGGGCCTATGTTGTGAGGAAACATTGAGCTTGATTTGAGTCCAAGGGCCTGAGATATGTATGCCACAAGGTGGATTGATTGATATGAGGCCGAGAGACTAGTGATGATGCCATGAGATGACTTGATATTGCGCTTGGGCAGTAAGGGGCCCCTCCAAGAGTCTGCACACCCCCAGTGAGCGCGGGTACCCATTGTGATGTGAGATATAGCCCGAAGGGCTGATATTGTTCTGAGATATTGCTAGAGGGGCGGATTTGTTGTTACTGTGCCCGAGGGGCGAACCTTTATGTGTTTATTTTCCTTAATTTCTTGTCATTTACCAGCTTAAATTTTTGAAAAAGGTTTTCATGAAGTTTAATTTGTGTTAAATGACTTTCACATATCTTTCACTGGTTTTACTACTTCATTTTAGTCTGCAAATGTGCTTTACGTGATTTCCTGCTTTCAGTTTTTATTTATGATTATTACTCACTGGGTTGGAGTACTCACTTTACTTCCTGCACCCTGTGTGCAGATTCAGGCGCATCTGGTCCCACTCCGAAGTGTTGATATTCCCAGCTCAGGCGGATCCGAGGAAACTCTAGGTAGTTGTCGTCATTCGCAACCCAGAGCTTCTTCCCTATCTTATTTCTCCATGTTCTTAGTTACTGTATTAAACTCTATAGATTTCTCTAAGTATTTCGGATTTTTTAGATGCTCATGACTAGTGACACCCCGGTATCGGGCTGTGTTGGGTTGTATTCTGCAAATTATGATATTATCTGCTTAAACTTTGGATTATTTTATCATGCTTTAGACTATTTCTTACTGTTAAATACTGAAATGGGAAGTGTCGGCTAACCTTGACTTCATGAGAGTCATCATCACGACCAGGTTCGGGTTTAGGGTCGTGACAAGTTGGTATTAGAGCATATGTTACATAGGTCTCATGAGTCATGAGCAGGTTTAGTAGAGTCTCGCGGATCGATATAGAGACGTCTGTATTTATCATCGAGAGGCTGCAAAACCTTTAGTAAAACTTCATATTCTTGAAATTCTTGTCGTGCGAATTTGTTGATCCGAGTACTAAACTTCTGTTACTCTATTCTCTCACAGATGGTGAGGACACGCACTACAGGTCAGGATGGATGACCACCAGTACCACCAGCTGTGGCCACTAGAGGCTGAGAACGCGGCCGTGGTCGTGGTAGGGGTAGAGGTGTGGCCTGCACAGCAGCTAGGGCAGTAACTATAGATCAACCAGCCGCCCCAGTTTAGGATCAGGTCCCAGTTATTGATGCTCCAGCAGCCCCAGCTCAGGCACCAGCCGTGCCCATTGTGATTTCGGGTCTTCAAGAGGCCTTGGCTCAGATTCTATCTGTTTGCGCTGGCCTAGCTCAGGCGGTTTCAGTCACTACAGCCGCAGCTACTTCGCAGGCCGGGGGAGGCAATCGGACTCCCGCCGTTCGCACACCTGAGCAGGTCATGCAGGGACTTCAGACACCAGGGGCACATCCAGCCCAGCCGGTTGTAGCTACTCAGGACTATGTAGTTCCTGCCATGCCAGAGGACGAGTAGTGTAGGTTGGAGAGGTTTGGTAGACTTCATCCTTTGACTTTCAGCAGTGCAGAGGGCGAGGATGCCCAGGGTTTCTTGGATAAATGTTAGAGGATGCTTCGTACAACAGGTATTCTGGAGACCAGCGGGGTCCCTTTCGCTACTTATCAGTTTTCTGGAGCTTCCTTCACTTGGTAGGAGGATTTTGAGACGTGTAGGCCTATTGGTGCATCATCCCTTACCGGGCAGCAATTCTTTGTTCTCTTTATGGCGAAGTATGTGCCGTAGTCTCGTAGAGAGGAGCTACACATGTAGTTTGAGTTGTTGCGTCAGGGGGAGATGACCGTGTCGTAGTATGAGTTGAGGTTCTCCAAGTTAGATCGTCTTGCCATCTGGTTGGTTCCGATAGATAGAGAGAGGATTAGGAGGTTTATCGATGGCCTCACTTATCAGCTTCGTATTCTCATGACTAGGGAGAGGGTGACTGGTGCTACCTTCGAGGAGGTTGTGGATATTTCACGTGTGATTGAGTCTGTTCGTCACCAGGACGAGAGGAGAGGGAGGTCAAGAGGCCTCGAGGATTTGGTAGTTATAGTGGTGCTCCTTCGAGAGGTCAGTTTTAGCACCGTAGAGGCCATCCATTCAGGCATGCTCAGCCAGATTGCCCAGGTTATCGTGGGGCATCATCGGGTCATGGTTTTCACAGTTCTTATAAGGGCTAGTCATCACTTAGTGCCCTTCCAGCTCAGAGTTCATCCCGTACTCCATCAGTTTAGGGCTCTTCTATGCCAGGTGCATCTGCTAGTCTCTCCGGTGCGAGGGGTTCCCTTCAGTCCCCTTCTCCAGCACCTGGGAGTTGTTATGAGTGTGGAGAGATGAGTCATATGTAGAGGCAGTGCCCTCGTCGTCTTGTGAGGTCATCTCAACAGAGGGGTCAGTCATCGGCTTTAGCGCCAGTTACTTCATCACCACCCACCTACCCAGCTAGGGGTGGAGGTCAGTCAGCTAGGGGTCGCCCTAGAGGGAGAGGTCGATCAGGTGGCGGTCAGGCCTGTTTCTATGCACTTCCAAGCAAACCCGATGCTATTGCTTCAGATGCTGTTATCACAGGTATTGTTTCAATCTGGCATAGAGATGCCTCTGTATTATTTGATCCCAGTTCCACATTTTCTTATGTGTCATCATACTTTGCTCATTATTAGGTACACCCCGTGAGTTGCTTGCTGCACTTGTTCATGTATCTACCCTGGTGGGCGATACTGTTATTTGTAGACCGTGTGTACCAGTCGTTTGTGGTGACCATTGGGCGTCTGAAGACCCATGTGGATCTTTTATTATTGTGTATGGTAGATTTTGATGTCATTTTGTGCATGGATTGGCTATCTCCGTGTCGTTCTATTCTGGACTGTCATGCCAAGACAGTCACATTGGCTATACCGGGTATGCCACAGATTGAGTGGCGAGGTGTGACTGATTATGTTCCTAGTAGAGTGATCTCATTCTTGCAAGTCCAGCATATGGTTGGGAAGGGTTGTCTTTCGTATCTAGCCTTTGTGAGGGATGTCGGTGCTGAGACTCCTAGTATTGATTCTGTTCCAGTTGTGAGGGATTTTCCCGATGTGTTTCCTGCAAATCTGTTGGGTATGCCACCAGACAGGGATATTGATTTTGGTATTTACCCGATACTGGGAACTTAGCCGATTTCTATTCCGCCGTATCATATGGAACCAGTGGAGTTGAAGGAATTAAAGGAGCAGCTTCAAGAACTCCTTGATAAGGGGTTCATTCGGCCTAGTATGTCACCTTGGGATGCACCAGTTCTATTTGTGAAGAAGAAGGATGGCACTATGAGGATGTGCATAGATTATAGACAATTGAACAAGGTAACAATTAAGAACAAGTATCCTTTGCTTCGCATTGATGACTTATTCGACTAGCTTCAGAGAGCGAGGGTGTTCTCCAAGATTGATCTCCATTCATGTTATCACCAGTTGAAGATCAGAGACTTGAATATTCTTAAGATAGCTTTCAGGACCCGATATGGTCATTATGAGTTCTTGGTGATGTCTTTTGGGCTGACCAATGCCCCAGCAACGTTCATGCATTTGATAAATAGTGTATTTCGGCCTTATCTTGACTCGTTTGTCATAGTCTTCATTGATGATATTCTAGTGTATTCACGTAGTCAGGAGGAGCATACGAAGTATTTGAGAGTTGTGTTGCAGAGGTTGAGGGAGGAGAAGCTTTATGCAAAATTCTCCAAGTATGAGTTTTGGCTCAGGTCAGTGTCTTTCTAGGGGCATGTGGTGTCCAACAAGGGTATTCAGGTTGATCTGAAAAAGATAGAGGCAATTTAGAGTTGGCTCAGACCGTCCTCAGCGATAGAGATTCGTAGCTTTCTTGGTTTGGCTGGCTATTATCGCCGGTTTGCTTAGGGATTCTCATCTATCGCATCACCCTTGACCAAGTTGACTCAGAAGGTTGCTTCATTTGTATGGTCGGACGAGTGTGAGGAGAGCTTTCAGAAGCTCAAGACAGCTTTGACCACAGCTCCAGTGTTAGTTTTGCCATCAGCTTCAGGTTCATATACCGTGTATTGTGATGCTTCGAGAGTTGGTATTGGTTGTATATTGATGTAGGAGGGTAGAGTTATTGTTTATGCTTCTCGTCAGTTGAAGCCCCATGAGAAGAACTACCCCATTAATGATTTGGAGTTGGCTGCCATAGTTCACGCGTTGAAGATTTGGAGGCATTGCTAGTATGGTGTGTCTTGTGAGGTGTTTACTGATCATCGTAGCCTCTAGCACTTGTTCAAGTAGAAGGATCTTAATTTGAGGCAGAGGAGATGGTTAGAGTTGCTAAAGGATTATGATATCACTATATTGTACCATCCGGGGAAGGCCAATATGGTGGCCGATGCTTTGAGCCGAAAGGAGGTGAGTATGGGGAGTTTGGCATATATTCTAGTTGGGGAGAGACCTCTTGCAGTTGATGTTCAGTCCTTGGCCAATCGGTTTGTGAGGTTGGATATTTCGGAGCCTAGTCAAGTATTAGCTTGTGTGGTTTCTCGGTCTTCCTTATATGATCGCATCAGAGAGCGCCAGTATGATGATCCGCATTTACTTGTCCTAAAGAACAGAGTTCAGCATGATGATGCCAGAGATGTGGTCATTGGTTATATATGGGGTGTTGAGAATGTAGGGTCGGATATGTGTGCCCAATATAGATATGCTTCGGGAGTTGATTCTATAGGAGGCCCATAGCTCGCAGTATTCCATTCATCCGGGTGCCGCGAAGATGTATCTGGATTTGAGGCAGTACTATTGGTGGAGAAGAATGAAGAAAGACATTGTGGGATTTGTAGCTCAGTGTCTCAATTGTCAGCAGGTGAAATATGAGCATCAGAGACTGGGCGGCTTACTTCAGTGGATGGATATTCCAGAGTGGAAGTGGGAGAGGATCACTATGGACTTTGTAGTTGGACTTCCACGGACTTTGAAGAAGTTCGATGCTATTTGGGTGATTGTGGATCAGCTGACCAAGTCCGCGCATTTCATTCCTGTGTGTACTACCTATTCTTCAGAGCGGTTGGTAGATATCTATATTCGGGAGATTGTCCGTTTGCATGGTGTCCCTATTTCCATCATTTCAGATAGGGGCACTCAGTTTACTTTGCAGTTTTGGAGGTCTGTGCAGCGAGAGTTGGGTACTCAGGTTGAGTTGAGCATGACTTTTCACCCTCAGACGTACGGGCAGTCCAAGCGCACTATTCAGATATTGGAGGACATGTTGCGTGCTTGTGTCATTGATTTCGGAGGGTCATGGGATCGGTTTCTACCGCTTGCAGAGTTTGCTTAAAACAACAGCTACCAGTCGAGTATTCAGATGGCTCCATATGAGGCTTTGTACGAGAGGCGGTGTAGATCTCCAGATGGTTGGTTCGAGCCGGGTGAGGCTAGGCTATTGGGGATAGATTTGGTGCAGGATGTTTTAGAAAAGGTGAAGGCAATTCAGGAGAGGCTTCGTACAGTGCAGTTGAGACAAAAGAGTTATGCTAACATGAAGGTACGGGATGTGTCCTACATGGTTGGTGAGAAGGTTCTGTTGAAGGTTTCGCCCATGAAGGGTGTTATGAGATTCAGAAAGAAAGGTAAATTGAGTCCTCGGTTCATTGGGCCTTTTAAGGTGCTTCGTAGGATTGGGGAGGTAGCTTATGAGCTTGCGTTTCCACCCAAATTGTCGAGTGTGCACCCGATATTTCATGTTTCTATGCTCCAGAATTATATTGGGGATCCGTCTCATGTTCTAAATTTCAGCACAATTTTGTTAGATGGTGATTTGACTTATGATGTGGAGCCAGCAGCTATTTGAAGCTTCAGGTTCAAAAGTTGAGGTCAAAGGATATAGCTTCAGTGAAAGTGCAGTGGAGAGGTCGGCCCATAGAGGAGGCTACCTGAGGGACCGAGCGGGAGGTGCGGAGCAAATATCCTCACTTGTTTGAGGCTTCAGGTATGTTTCTTGACTTGTTCGAGGACGAACATTTGTTTAAGTTGGGGAGGATGTGACGACCCGGCTAGTCGTCTCATGAGTTACCACTCTGTTTCCCCCATTTCTGCTTCTTATTGCTTTGTCTATCGGTCCTATGTGTGATCGGGTTGGTTGGCTCAGGTTTGGAAAGGATATTGTAAGGTTTGAGACACTTTGTCTCTTTTGAAGAAGCTTAAGTTGGAAAAGTCAACCGGATGTTGACTTATATGTTAGAGGGCTCAGATGTGAGTTATGATAGTTCAGTTAGCTTCGAAAGGTGATTTGGGACTTAGGAACGTGATCGAAATGAGTTTTGGAGGTTCAGAGTAGATTTAGGCTTGAATTGGCGAAGTTGATATTTTGGTGATTTCCTGTTGGTAGGCGAGATTTCTATATAGGGGTCAGAATGGAATTCCGAGAGTTGCAGTAGTTCCGTTGTGTCATTTGGGATGTGTGTGCAAAATTTCAGGTCATTTAGACGTGGTTTGGTTGGGTTCTTGATCAAAAGCGAAATTTGGAAGATTTTGGAAACTTAGGCTTGAATCCGATGTGTTTTGGTTAATTTGATGTTGTTTGAGGTGTTTTGAAGCTTGGTACAAGTTTGAATAAGGTTATGGGACATGTTTGTGCTTTTGGTTGAGGTCCCGGGGGCCTCGGGGTGATTTCGGATGGTTGATGGAGGAGTTTGAGATTTTTGTGAAGTTGTAGATTTTTCTGCTTCTAGTATTGCCGCAGATGCGAGGATGGGAGACGCAGAAGCGGAAATGTGCTAGGGAGGTAGAAATCGTAGAAGCGGTTAGGAGGACCGCACCTGCGATGTCGCAGATGTGGATATTTCATCGCATATGTGAAAGCATGGGAACTTAAGTCAAAACCGCAGAAGCGGTTGGTTGACCTCAAATGCGGTACCGTAGAAGCGGTAAATTAGCCGCAGATGCAAAACTGCCTGGGCCAGAAGATATAAATTGTTTGCTTCGCGATTTTTGAGCTTTTTTTACCATTTCTAAGTCGGCTTTGGAGCTTTTTGGACGATTTTGAAGAGAGATTTCAAGGGAACCTCATTGAGGTAAGGATTTTGGACCTAAAACTCATCCCTATAGTATTATTTCACGGATTATAGTTATAATTAATGGAATTTAAGGGTTAAAATTGGGGGAAACTAGGGCTTGGTATTGGAGACCTAAACTTAGGGGGGACCTATTGTTGTCGGATTTTGGTACTTTTGATATGGATGAACTCGTGGAGAGATAAGGAACCTATTAATGTGAATTTTTATTGAATTCAGAGACGTGGGCTCGAGGGTCGGATTTTTGTAATTTCGGGATTTGTCTCGTATATTGATTATTTTCGCTTGGGCATCGTTCCCTTAGCATATTTTGACGTGGTGATTCTGATTTTGGATAGATTCGACGCGAGTGGAGGCCGATTCGAGGGGCAAAGGCTTCGCGAGCTAGAGATTTGCCCGGTTTGAGGTGAGTAACGATTGTAAATGATATTCTGAAGGTATGAAACCCCGAATTGCACATCGTTGTGCTATATTGAGATGACACACACGCTTGATGACGAGCGTGGGGTCGTGCACTGTTGGGGATTGTGACTTAGTCCATCCCGAATGACTATTTTAACTCATATTTGACTGAAAATCTATTTGCTATCATCATTATTTGGGCTGAATGCCATATTTGGGCCTCGTGCCAACTATTTGAACCCTTTGGGGATTTTATTGATATTTCCTCACCGTTTTGACTTTATACTTGAACTCAGTCATGATATATTTCACTGTTTTCATACTTAGCCACGTTTACTATGTTTTAACACTTATATGATCTTCTAAATGATAATTGGGCTGAGAAATCCCGTTTTACTACTATCGAGTGGGTTGCGAGGATTTTTGACTGAGTAAGGCTGAGGGCCTATGTTGTGAGAAAACACTGAGCTTGATTTGAAGCCGAGAGCCTGAGATATGTACGCCACGAGGTGGCCTGATTGATATGAGGTGAGAGCCTAGTGATGATTCCATGAGATGGCTTGATATTGCACTTGGGTAATAAGGGGCTCCTCTAGGAGTCTGCGCACCCCCAGTGAGCGCGAGTACCCATTGTGATGTGAGATATAACCCGAGGGGCTGGTATTGTTCTGAGATATTGACCAAAGGGCGAATTTGTTGATATTGTGCCCGAGGGGCAAACCTTTATGTCTTTATTTTCCTTAATTGCCTATCATTTACCTGCTTAAATTGTTGAAAAAGTTTTTTGTGAAGTTTAATTTGAGTTAAATGACTTTCACATATCTTTCATTGATTTTACTGCTTCATTATAGTTTGCAAATGTGCTTTACATGATTTTCTACTTTTAGTCTTTATTTATGATTATTAATCACTGAGTTGGAGTACTTACTTTACTCCCTGCACCCCGTGTGCAGATTCAGGCGCATCTGGTCCCGCTCCCGAGTGCTGATCTTCCTAGCTCAGGCAGATCCGAGGAGTCTCTAGGTAGATGTCGGCCTTCGCAGCCCGGAGCTTCTTCCCTATCTTATTTCTCAGTGTTCTTAGTTACTGTATTAAACTCTGTAGATTTCTCTGAGTATTCCTGATTGTTTAGATGCTCATGACTAGTGACACCCCGGTATCGGGCTGTGTTGGGTTGTATTCCGCAGATTATGCTATTATCTGCTTAAACTTTAGATTATTTTATCATGCTTTAGACTGTTTCTTACTGTTTAACTGTTAAATACTAAAATGGGAAGTGTCGGTTGGCCTTGTCTTCACGAGAGACGCCATCACGACTGGGTCCGGGTTTAGGGTCGTGACATACGCCCAAGTCCAAAATCACGATACGGATCCACCGGGACCGTCAAAACACTAATCCAGATTTTTGTACTCAAAACATTGATCGAATTCAACTCAAATAGATTTCCAAGCAAAATATTCATATTTTTATCAATTTTTAACATAAAAACTTTCCAGAAACACGTCCGGACTGCGCATGCAAATTGAGGAAGAATAAAATAAGGTGTTTAAAGCTTCAAAGCACAGAATTAGGTTCTAAAATATAAGATGACCTTTTGGGTCATCACACAATGCCCCATTTACACAACTCTATTCAACATTAACTTGTCGTGACTGTATATATTGTATTCATACATAACCAATTGTATTTGTAAGACGAATATATTTGCAACTATACCTTGTTATTTATTTCTGAGCATTGTGAATGGAAATTTAAGGCTTCTAGTATTAACAAATCACAAATGTTCAAAGTGAGGGAGTTCAATAATAAACACATATGTCCGTTGAAGGATAAGGTGTATGAGCAATGTCAAGCAACCAGTAGGTTGATTGGGGGAATGATTAGGTCCAAGTCTACTAATCATAAGAGTAAATACATGCCAAAGGATATAATTGATGATGTGAAATCGGACTTTAGTGTCGATGTTAGTTACATGTTGGCGTGACGCTCTAGAGAAAATGTAGCGAATTTCCTGAGGGTAAACCAAGTGATTCATACATTAAATTAACAGGGTACTTATATATACTGAATATAACTTATCCTTGTTCATATATTAGAATGGAAAAATCTCCAAAACATGAGTTCATGTATTTGTATATATCGTTGTATGCTTTTATAAAGGGATTCGATTACTGTAGACCCATCGTCGTTGTGGATGTCAGTCACCTAAAATCAGCATACACAGGGATATTCATTTCAGTTAGCACGTTGGATGGTGCAGGTTAGTTAATTAAAAAAATACATACAAGTTAGACTTACATAGAAAATACTAATTTGATTATTTAATACAGTTGTAATGATATTTTTTATCTATATGCAATTGTATTTACAGGAAATATACTGTCACTAGCATATGGTGTAGTTGATTCAGAGAATGATGCTTCTTGGTTCTGGTTCTTTGAGCAATTTAAGGTAACTTATGGCGAACGGAAAAACATGTGCATCATTTCAGATAGAAATGAGAGCATCATCAAATCTGTCTACCGTACCCCATTTTGTCTGTATATGGCATTTATGGAACAACGTATACAAGAAATTTAAAAAGAGTCATGAGACGTTGAGCGAGGTATACTTTTCAATGGAAAATGCATATACCCAAGATGAATTTTATAGTCTAATGGTAAAGATGGAGAAGGTGGATATTCGGGTGAATGATTACTTGGAATTAGCTGGATTCGAAAAGTGGGCTCGATTGTATGCGCCTGTTAACCGGGGATAGATTATGACGTGCACTTGTACCAGTAAGAGAATTACTAATATATGACTTCCTAGAAGAAGTTAGGAAGATGTTTGGACGTTTGAATTGTAGCAATCAAAAAGAAGCTTCACACACATACACAATGCTTGAAAAAATATCAAGAGATTCTTACATTGAATGAGGCACTGTCTATACGTATGATCATAAGTTTATTATAGTTTACTATAATTACTTGCATTGACAAAATTAAGATATATGAATACGTCATGTCCTTATGCCGGATAGAACCTGTAATATTAACCTACCACTTGTATATATCTTAATAAATCTACTGCTTGTATTCGGTTATATTTAACAATTGTATTCAGTGTGTTTCAATATATGCTTTTACACTGTCGCATTCATTATATTCAGTGTTTCAATTATAATGTATTCTCTATTTTGTATTCAGTATATTCAAATATATTTGTACGTACGATATTGTAGTCATTCCTAGTACATGTTATTACTTATGTATTCAATATATTTTATTGGTTGTATTTACTGTATTTTTATTTGTACTGAGAGTATTTTACAGTATTTCACCGTATTTCAAAAATAAATGTATTCACTGTTTATATTTTATTTATTTCAGTTTTTGTATTGAGTGTATTTCAAATATTTATATCCTCTGGTCACAGACAGATAAATATTTTGTACAAATATCCAAAATAAATGTTTCTTTGATTAATGTAGACCATCGACTGAATACTAGAACATGGTGAATGATAAAGGAAGGCATTACACCGTTTGCCTCCCAAAGAAAAATTTCAGTTGTGGGCGGTTCCAAGTTGGCGAGTTACCATGCCCACATGCTTGAGCTGTCTTGAAAAGCAAGTTTCTAATGCCGGATGATTATTCCTCGGACTATTACAAACCAAAATCTGTTGTAATGATATACGAGGTGCCCGTGTATCCTCTCCCTGACCGAAGTCATGGAATATACCAGCACATATATTAGAGGAAGTTGTCTTACCACCCAAATAGAAGAAACCTCCTGGAAGACCAAAGAAGAAGTGTGATAAACCATTAAGTGAATTGCTTCAGAAGAAGAGTCAACAATCGTGTAGTATATATGGGCATGGTGGACATAACAAGCATAGTTGTAGAAATGCCCCACGTAGGAATTAGTTGATGTTCTGGTTTAATTTTTTTTTCAAGCATTGTTTTTGGATTTGTTCAAGTTTTTCTATTACTTATTGATTTCTAGATGTATTTGATTGTTCCTGGATAAATTTTATGAAGGTATATGACTAAATATATTACTGTTAAGTTTTCTGATATGTATAAAAATGATGTATATATAGGTATGTATACGTATAATAGGACAAGCATATTTATTGAATGTGGTTACATACATTGTTATAATACAATTGAAAATATTGTTGAATGCATAATACATCCTTATACGCAAATAAACACATCTTTATATATGTATGTGTTATAATTCAATTCAATGTGATATATATATAAAGATGTATTCTACATTTATTTATGTATATAGATGTATTTTGTATTCAAAAATATTTTCAATTGTATTATAATAATGTATGTAACCACATTCAATGAATATGCTTGTCCTGTTATACGTATATAGACCTATATATGTCATGGCCCAATTCTATTACAGGCTCTGATGGCGCCCAACACCATTGCTAGGCAAGCCAATACCAAACAATCTAGTGATTCCCATTTTTAATAAGTTTACCAAGTAAATAACTTACTTATTTTAAAAGATTTAGGAAATGACAGATGTAAAATACGTAAAAGGAAGCAACTAAGTACAAATCGAAATCATATAATGAATCCAAAACCATGAGTCTACTAGTGAATGCCAAGACCTGGTGTCACAAGTGTATAAGCTACTAGTAGAATTGTACAAAAGAATTCTACTCTACTGTCTGAAATAGAATAGAATGAAAATAAATCAAAAGAGAGACTCCAGCTGCTACTGAACAGCTTGGAAGGGCAGCTCACCGTGTAGTCTCGAATCTGAAGTCAAGCGTGCGCGCCAGACTGATAACCAGATGCACCTGCCTCAGATCCTGCACATCAAGTGCAGTAGTTTAGCGAGAGTGCATAAAACAACATGTACCTAGTAAGTATCTAGTCTAACCTCGAAGAAGTAGTGACGAGGGGTCGACTTCGACACTTACTATGCGCCAACAATATAATGATGAAGTTTTAATTAAACATGATATATGAAATGATAATAGAACTCAGAGCAGGAAAATAAGTAAGCAATCCTTTCATTTCAAGTAAGAACCAAGTTATTTCTCTCATCTAGTCCTTTCACCTTTCAAGTCCATATAACAATATTAAATATAAAGGGGCTCCAATAACTTTATGCCGAGGACGTACGGCCGATCCAAATATACATATAAATATATTGTGCACTGCCGAGGGTCGAATGACCCAAACCATAAATATATCAATTAACCTGCCAAGGAGAACAACCCGCTCCCATAAGAGTAGTGGAAAAATCACCCCGCTCTTGGACTATACTTGTGATGCGGTTAAATATAATTTATCAAGTTAAGCATAACATCCCTCAATTCCTTTCAAAATAAAGAAATTCAACTTGAAGACCTTTGAAATATCAAAATCCTTAACTTAGCCACATTCGATACAATTAACAAATAAAATCAGATAACAATGTCCATAACAACATGGTGTAAGCTTAACATTACCCGGACATAAGCAAGAATAGTAGCTACGTATGGACTCTTTTCACTTCGTGCGTACGTAGCCTCTCACAGATAGCAACACATATTAATTAAGTTCACCTATGAGGTTAATTCCATCTTACAATGTTAGAAAAGAGACTTACCTCGTCTTAATGCCTACTTTCCGGTCTATGATTGTGCCCAAACTCTCAATTTAGCGCCAAACAACTCCCAACTAGTCAAATGTTATTTAAAATAGTTAATACATGCTTAAAAGTTTGTATTCCAACTATTAAAGAGGTTACCCAACCCTAATTGTATGATTCTTAAAATTCACCTCCGGGTCTACGTGCCCTAATTCCAGAAATTTTTGAAGAAAGTCGTTACCCATAACCTCATGAACTCAAATATATAATTTTCACTAAATCACATAATCAATTTGTGTGGTTAAATCTCATTTTTAATCAAAAACCTAGGTTTTCACCTAAATCCATAATTTTCACTAATTTACATGTTATAATCTACCCATAAACTATGTCTTTAACTCACAATTGGTAGAAATCACTTACCTCCAAGTGCTAGGTGAAACCCCCCTTAAAAAGCTCTAAAAATCGCCCAAACAGTGAGAGAAATGTGTTAGAAATTGCCTAAGTCCTGTATTAAATGGACCCTTTTGCCCAGCGATTTTCACACATGCAGTGCCTTTACCGCATCTATGGTCCTGCACCTGTGGCACAATCCTCGCAGATGCGCATTTCTCTTACCTGGCCAAGCTCCGCATCTGCGGACAAAAGGGGTCGGTTCTGCGTGCCTTCCGCACCTGCAGATGGATGGGCTGTCCTTACTATTTCTCTTCTGCAGTTTGTGGCTCGCACCTCCGGCTGGCCAAGCGCAGGTGTGGTTATGATAGCAGTTGGGAGCTTTAGCAGTTGCTCCCAATTTCCAACTTGGTTCGAGCCTCGTCGTATTGACACTTGGGCCCTCCTGGGCCCCCCGAAAATACCAATAAGTTTGGAGTCACAAGACAGACTCGCTCGAACTCTCGGAATGCTCGAAACAACCTTAAAACTAAGATTCACACACCAAAACTAATTGAATCAAACTTATGAACTTCAAGTTCTTCAGTTTACTCCTAATGAGCCAAAACGTGCTTAAACTACTCGGATTGACACCAAATATTGCGTACAAGTCTTAAATGACATTACAGAACTATTCCCGATCTCAGATTTCCATTTGAACCTCGATATTACCAAAACTCCCTCCAAACCAAATTTAAAGAACTTCTAAAACCTTAAAAGAACCAACTTTCACTATTAGGCGCTAAAACATTCCCGGATCATCTAAAACCCGATTCGAACATACGTCCAAGTTCAAAATTATCATACGAACCTATTGGAACCGTCAAATCCAAATTCCGAAGTCGTTTACTCAAAATATTGACCGAAGTCAAACTTAGCATTTTAAAGCCAACTTAAGGAACTTAGTGTTCCGATTTTAATCCGACCCCTTCCAAATCCCGAACTAACCACCCCCATAAGTCATATAACAATAAAAACACGTACAAGAAGTCTTATTTAGGGGAACTAGGCTCTAGAAAGAAAAACAATCGGTCGGGTTGTTATATTCTCCATCTCTTAAACAAACATTCGTCCTCAAACGAGTTTAGAATCACACCTGGAGTGCTAAATAAGTGAGGATATATGCTCCGCATGTCCTCCTTGGACTCCTAGGTTGCCTCCTCGACTAGTTGGCCCCTCCACTGAACCTTTACCATGGAAATCCTCTTGGATCTCAACTAGCAATCCTGTCTAGCAACAATGGGAACTGGCTCCTCCTTATAAACCAGACTCACATCTAACTAAATCTTGCTGAAGTCTTACACATGTGACAAGTCGAGATACTACCTTCAAAGCATAGACACATGGAACACCGGATGAACTCACGATAGACTGGGAGGTAAAGCAAGCTCATAAGCAACCTCCCCAACTCGTCTCAACACCTCAAATGGGCCTATAAACCTTGGGCTCAACTTGCCTTTCTTCCCAAATCTCATGATCCCCTTCATCGGTGATACTTTCAAGAGAACATTCTTGCCCACCATAAAGGATAAATCACGCGTCTTCTGATCCGCGTAACTCTTCTATCTGGATTGTGCTGTACGAAGTCGCTCCTGAATCAACTTTACCTTTTCTAAGGCATCCTTCACTAAATCAGTACCATACAACTTAGCCTCTCCGGGATCAAATCACCCGATGGGAGAACAACATCACCGACCATATAAAGCCTTAAATGGAGCCATCACGATATTGGACTGATAACTGTTACTATAAGCAAAATCGACCAAAGGCAAGAACCAATCCCACTGTCCCCTAAAGTCAATCACACATGCTCTGAGCATGTCCTCCAAGATCTAAATTGTTTGCTCCGACTGCCCGATGGTCTGAGGATGAAATGTGGTGATGAGCTCTATCCGGGTCCCCAACTCACTCATTACGGCTCTCTAGAAAAGCAAAGTGAACTAAGGACCTCTATCTGTTATGATGGAAATAAGCACACCATGCAACTAGACTATCTCCTAGATATAAATATGCACCAATATCTCTGAAGTATACTTAGTCATCACATGAATGAAATGTGCCGACTTGGTCAATCTGTCTATAATGACCCAAACACCATCAAACTTCGGCAAGGTCCACGACAACCTTACTACAAAGTCCATGGTAATGAGCTCTCACTTCCACTTAGGTGTAGTCATCTACTGGAGTGGGCCACCTGGTCTCTGGTGCTCATACTTAACCTGCTGGAAATTTAAGCACCTAACTACATACTTAACTATGTCTTTCTTCATCCTCCACCACTAATAATGGTGCCTTAGGTCGCGACACATCTTCGTAGCACCTAGATGAATGGAATATCGAGAACTGTGCGCCTCCTCTAGAATCCTCTCCCTCAAACCATCGAAATTAGGAACACGTAGACGACCCTGGAGTTATAGGACACCATCCTTGCCAATAGAAACCTCCTTGTCACCACCCTATAGTACTGTCTCTCTGAGAACTACCAAGTGCGGATCATCGAACTGTCGAGCCTTTATCTACTCCAATAGCGAAGACTGGGCAATGATACATACAAAAACTTGGCTGGGCTTTGAAATATCCAACCTCACTAGTCGATTAGCCAAAGAATGAATGTCCAAGGCTATTTTCCTCTTCTCTACTAAAATGAATGCCAAGCTGCCCATACTCTCTACCTTTCCTCTCAAGGCATCCGCGACTACATTTGCCTTGCCCGAATGATAAAGAATAGTGATGTCATAATTCTTCAGTAAAGCCATCTGCCCTGCCTCAAATTGAGATCACTTTGCTTGAACAAATGTTGCAAGATGCGGTGATCAATGTTAACTTCACAAGACACCCCACAAAGATAATGCCTCCAGATCTTAAGTGCATGAACAATTGCGGCCAACTCCAAATCGTGCACAGGATAATTCTTGTAACGACCCGACCGGTCATTTTGAGCTCTAGCGCGTTGTTCAACAGTTTGAGGCCACGAGCAGCTTCAATTCAGGTATTATGACTTGTGCGCATGGTCATAATTGAATTCTGGTTTGGAGTTAGTTTTAAGTTGAAAGAATGGACTAAGGTTGGATTTTTTAAGTAAACGATCTTAGAATTGGGATTCGAAGTTTCCAGCAGGTTCATATGATGATATCAGACTTGGGTGTATGTTCGGATCGGGTTTTTGAAGACTCGGAAGCATTTCAGCACCTATTGTGGAAGTTAGCATTTTTGGAAGAATTTCATAAGTTTGGGTTGAAGTATATTCAGTGTTATCAATATCTGTTTGGGATTTCGAGTCTAGGACTATCTCTGTATGGTGGTTCTGGTATTGGGAGGGCGATCAAAAGTGAATTCGTATGTCCGTAGGTCATTTTGGAGTCATTTGGCTAAGAATAGAATTTTTAAGCTTCTTAGGAAGTTTGACAGAGAGTTGACTTTTTGATATCGGGGTTGGATTTCAATTTTGGAAGTTGGAGTAGGTCCGTAATGTCAAATATGACTTGTGTGAAAAATTTGAGGTAAATCGAACGTGATTTGACGAGTTTAAACATCGGAAGTAGAAGTTTGAAATCTTAAAGTTCATTAAGCTTGAATTGGAGTGCGATTCATGGTTTTAGCATTGTTTGATGTGATTTGAGGCTTCGAGCAAGTCCGTGTTATGTTTTTAGACTTGTGTGGGTGTTTGGTTTGGAGATCCGGGGCCTCGGGTGAGATTCAGGATAACTTCGGAGTGATTTGCTAAAAAATGCGACTACTGGTGCTGGTATGACTGCATTTGCGGTGTTTTGGTCGCAAATGCGACATCACATTTACTGGGGGGGGGGGGGTCGCATTTGCAAACCTGGGGCTGCTGAGTGGGGGATCGCATTTGTGAGGGGTCCATCTCTTTTACGATGTTGTTCTCTTCGCATTTGCGAGGATTCTGTCGCAAATGCAACCACATTAGGGGAGACTGGGCTTTGCATTTGCGCTGCTTTTGTCGCAAATGCGATATCACAATTGCAAGCCTGGTGTCACAAATGCGACATCTGTGTCTGGTTTAGTGGCTTTTTATTCCGAGACTTAGCCCATTTCCCTCATTTCCCACTTGGCCTTAGGAGATTTTTGAGAGCATTTGAGGAGGGATTCCATCATCATCAAAGAGGTAAGTAATTTCTACCCATCATAAGTTAAATACATGGATTATGGTTAGATTATAATGCGAAAATTTTGGAAAATCAAGGGTTGTAGATGAAAAATCTAGAAATTGGTAAAAACAAGATTTAACCATGAAATTTGTTAGGGAATGGAGTAAAAATCATATATTCTTGATCCTTAGGTTTTGGGTAACAATTTTCTTCAAATATTCCCAGAATTCGGGCACGTGGGCCCGGGGATGAATTTTAGGAACCTTTCATTTAGGGTTGGGAAAATGGTTTAATAATTATATGAAATTTTGAGCATGTATAGACTAGTTCTTACCCTATTTGAATAGTTTTGGATTGTTCGACTCCAAATTGGAGGTTTGAGCGCGTTCTTGAATCGGAATAGAGGCTTCGGAGCGAGGTGGGTCTCCTTTCTAACCTTGTAAGAGGGAAGTGTCCCCATAGGTGAGTTAATTGGTTATGTGCTCCTATTTGCGGGGGCTACATACGCACGAGGTGGCGAGAGTCCGTGCGTAGCTACTATTATGCATGCTATACTTGAAATATCTGTAATCTTGTTGGCAGTTGAATTGCTTAAATCCTATTGTATTGGTAAATGAATTTCAAAAAGGCATTAAACTTCATTTTCTTAAATCGCTAATAGAGAATTGGCTTTTATTTGGATAAATGTTCCCCGATAAATTCTTAATTTGTTGTTTGAGCATGTATTTCTATGTGTATCTGCGTCACATGTATGATTCGCGAGCAGGGTGTTTGTTTATTTATGTTGATTACGTCGCATGTATGATTCGCGAGCGGGGTAATAGATGCATCTATGGTTCGGGCCGTTCGACCCTCGACAATGCACATTTTACATTTTTGTTGGATCGGGATATACGACCTCGGCATGATATGCGTATACTTGTATTGCTTGCCTGAGAATTTTAAATGTTGATAATTGCCTTTCCTGGTCGGGGATAAATTGATAAAGATAATGAAAAGTAAATCTTTGGAAATCCAATATTATTGGGAAGTTGTTTACCTGCTATCTGACTTTATGAATTATAATTGTTGTTTTATAAAATTCATTGATCTCCTCACATTTTTACTATATTATCATTGGACCTCTAGTAAGTGTCGAAATCGACCTCTCGTTTCTACTTCTTTGAGATTAAACGGGATACTCATTGGGTACACGTTGTTTTCGTACTCATAGTACACTTGCTGTGCATTTTTGTTGCACAAGCACATGCATCCCTAGTGGCCTAATGGGCATAGCAGCATAGTTGATACGGAAACTTAGGTGAGCTGCACTTCTCCAGGTGATCCGCAGCCAACAGAGTCTCTTTCAAATTACTGTATTTATTTTCTTTCCAATATTGTATTCCGGACGGTTGTTGTATTACATTATTTCCTAAAAATTGCTCATGTACTTGTGACACCGGGTTCTGGGATGATCACGGGATTCTTCAGTAGTTAAATTTTTGTAAAGACTCTGTCACGACCAATAACCGAAGGGCCGCGACGGGCACCCGGTGCTTTACTCAACCGAGTACCAACGTAACATATCTTTCTTATCATATTATCATGAGTAAATGAGCCAGAAAACCCGTCATGAGATAACAAGAATAAAACATAAGAGAATACTCAATATATGAAGACCCAATATGATATACAAACTTATATATATGACATACGGGCCTATAAGGCCGACATGACCATAAGTAAACTCGAAACATAGGCCGACAAGGCCATACAAGTATCCATACACCTGACATCTGTCTACAAGCCTTTAAGAGTACATAAAATCATAAAGGTCGGGACAAGGCCCCGCCATACCAATCAATACATATCCAAAGCATACTGACCAAATAGGCAACTCCGGAGCAAGTGGAGTGCACCAACACCTTCGCTGAGCTGATAGCCTACTGGAGGACTGTCAACCTATCAATCGAGACCTGCGGGCATGAAATGCAGCGTCCCCAGGCAAAAGGGACGTCGGTACGAATAAAGTACCGAGTATGTTAGGCAGGAAAGCATAAACAAGAACAGTAATGTAAAGAGAGAGATAGAGGAGATACAACTTGTAACATCTGAGTGCCTCTGGGGGTTACTGATATGAAATGCATAATACATATATATACATAAGCTTTTTAAAACATCCGCCTCTGTGGGCATTATCATCATCATATCGTACCCGGCCTCAAAGAGGACTCGGTAAAAGCGTACCCGACCATCATAAGGTTCGGTAGAATCGTACCCGGCCACGTGGAGCTCGGTAAACCCAACTGATCAGTGGTTGCACAATATGTGCCGTACCCAGCCGACTATAACGCGACTCGGTAGAGTAAAATAGATACATATACATAATGCATGCTCGACTCATGGAATCACATTCTAAACCTTTTGTAGTGACTTAAGAACATTATGGACATCTCTACCATCAATATGAACCTTAGTATGATTTAAGGATCATACACACTTGTTTAGAATAATTTTATAAGGAAAGAACAACATGGACAACCTTAGTTGCTAGGAGTAGAGTCATTATGAAATAGCGTATCGTTTATGTTCATTTCATTTTAGATCATGCCAAAAGAAAGAAGAATGTGCCTTAATATACCTTAAACCCGTTGAGTCCTTAATCACTTCCAAGCAACTCTTCAAACAAGTCAACTCAATCTATCATAGTGTAAGGAGATTCAAAATCAGTGCTGAGCAAAGGCTAAGTCTATAACTTAAGCTAGTAGCTCGTTTACGTAAATTTTGGAAGCATCTCCCTTGTAACAAGGGCCTCCTCCAATACCATATATAAACAAAAATGACCAGAGCAATCCATCAATACATAATTATCAATATCAAGACACCATATAACAATAACAAGTCACTACTACATTACGACGAGCGACAAGCTCCGATTGGAATCCATATACCCCTTATCAATCCTTATAGACTTCTTACTTCAACATAAAAGTATCATTAACTTGATAATGAAGTCATTAATCAATGATTCCAGCCTTATACCATATATTTATAACAACGAAAATAATCCACAACTTCAACTATCCCCAACTAGCAACTTTATTCACTAGTTCATGTCTAGCCCATCCATTTAACTTAATCAATATCAAGATAACCTTAGGCACAAGCAATAACACAATATACATACCTCCTACAGTAACTTCAAGTCAAAATCCAAGTTATATTCATTTTACAACAACCCTTAATAGCAATACAACACCATAGAAGTGACTTAAGCTAATCCAAGTATTATCTTGTAGTTTATCATCCTAACAACTTAACCAACATACAAGCAAGCTTAAGCACAATTAGTAGGCTGTTATACACACCTTAGACAGCAGCAACAACTTGGAATTTCATCCAAATACAGCCCACAACAATCCTCAATGACAACACAACCTCAAAGAGGTGTTGTTCTTCACTAGAACTAAGTTTTGATGTTGAAATATGGTGTAATCACTTTGGAATCACTTCAAACCCTTGTGGTATATGTTTAGGAGGGTTAGGAGAGGTTTGGAGACGAATTTTAGTTGATAAATAAGCAAAAATAGGCGTCCAAATCATTTATAAATTGAAGTAGGTCAACCACCGCCTAAGTGGGTCCCATTGGGAGCTGCTTGCACGGTCTCGCGAAAACGCGAATATCTCTCTACTCCGATGTCGTATTGACGAATTTTTGGGGGATTTTGGGTCGTGACAATTCTTCTCATGGGGTTTCAGTTGGCGTGAAGCATACGTAATAACTCACCCATCCTGCATCAATACACAACCCAAGCCAACACATGAAGCATCGCAATACATAGTATACATCCTAGAACAGGAAAGCAACACTAAAACCGTTGTTGTAGTCAAGGTTGTCTTGAGCTTCTAAAAGTTCACCTCACAATCATCGGTCCAATGGAACGGAGCACCCTTCTGGGTCAATCTAGTCAAAGGTGTTGCAATGGATGAGAAGCCCTCCTCGAACCGGCGATAATAACCTGTTAACCCCAAGAAACTCATGATCCCAATCGCCAAAGTAGGACGAGGACAACCCTGAACTGCCTCAATCTTCTTAAGATCCACCTTAATACCCTCGCCTGATACAACATGTCCGAAGAATGCTACAGAATCTAACCAAAACTCACACTTAGAGAACTTAGCATATAGCTTCTATTCCCACAATGTCTGAAGCACCACTCTCAAATGTTGTTTGTGCTCCTCCATGCTACGAGAGTAAATCAAAATGTCATCAATGACGACAATGACAAACGAATTAATATAAGGCCTGAACACTCTGTTCATCAAGCCCATAAACGTCGTTGGGGCATTAGTCAAGCTGAAAGGCGTCCCTAGAAACTCATAATGGTCATATCTAGTATAGAAAGCAGTCTTTGGAACATCCGAGTCCCGAATCTTCAACTGGTGGTACCCAAATCTCAGGTCGATCTTAGAGAACACCCTAGCACCCTGCAACTGGTCAAACAAATCATCAATACATGGCAACAGGTACTTGTTCTTAATGGGAACTTTATTCAACTAGCGGTAATCAATGCACATCCGCATAGTCCCATCTTTCTTCTTTACAATTAGCAATAGTGCACCCAAGGTGATATAATCGGCCCGACGAACCCCTTTGCTAGTAGATCCTCAAGCTGTTCTTTCAACTCCTTCAATTCTTTCAGAGCCATACGGTACATTGGGGTAGGTATAGGCTGGGTACTTGTAACCAAGTCAATATAGAAATCAATGTCACGATCTGGTGGAATGCCTGGAAGGTCAGAAGGTAACACATCGAGAACTCCCGGACTACTGGTACTGAATCAATTGCCGGAGACACCGCGGTAGTATCCCAAACATGGGTTAGATAAGCTAAACAACTTTTCTCGACCATGTGTCATGCCGTCATAAAAGAGATAACCTGACTAGATGTACTGACAGACAAACCCTTCCACTCCAATATAGACAACTCTGGCACCGCTAAGGTAGTAGTCTTGGCATGACAATCAAGGATGGCATGATATGGGGATAACCAGTCCATGCTAGGATGAACTCAAAGTCGGTCGTATCAAGCAATAGAAGATATGATCTAGTCTCATAACCACAGAATATGACCATACAAAACCGATAGATCCGATCCACAAAAATAGAATTGCCCACCAGAGTGTATATATAAACAAGAGTACCCAAGGACTCACGAGGAATATCCAGGAAAAGAGCAAACAAAGATGACACATATGAATAGGTAGACCCTAGATCAAATAAAACCAAAGCATCCCTACCGCAAACAAAAATAATACCTGTGATCACGACATATGAGGCCACTGCATCTGGTCCGGCAGGAAAGGCATAAAACCTGGCTGGAGAATCGGTTGGATGACCTCCGCCTGTTGGTCTGCCAAGAAGATAGGATTGCCACCATAATCAGGCCCTACACTTCAACTAAAAGGTAGTGAAATCCACCCCGTGAGACTCCAATATACTTATGTTGTGTAGTTTGTCCCTGCACCTATCAATGAAGTCTTGGGGATCCTCATGTCGCTCGCCCCCAAAGACAGAAGGGTGAAGCCCGATCCACCTATCCAGTAGCTTATGCAGCTCACCGATCGCAACTGCTCTAGGCTCAAGTACAACTATTACAACTAGCTAGGCTCCGCCCATGATTAGTTTGCTTGGGGTATGATATACCATGACCCTGAGCAGTAGAGATCTGTCCTCCCCCTCCCACCTGAGATATGGCTGGGTCTGTTGGAAATAAACCAGCCTGGGTCATAGATTCCATGAACCGTAGCATATGGCCCATGACCTTTTGGAAGCCCGACGCTGTCATGAAATCGACTGGAGTTGCACCTGCTACGGGCACCTCGCCCTACTCTTCAACAATAGGATCCTCCACTAGATCCGCTGGTGGTGCAACTAGGGAAACTCTGGGATGTCCTTGTCCCCTACCTCAGGCTTGGTGTCCTCCCCCGGCTTCAGCCTCAGCCTCTAGCAATAGGGGGAGCAGCCTCTCCCGGGTATGGAACGTCTGCCGCGCGCGTTCTCACCATCTCTGAGACAATAAGAGGAAGAAACTTAGTACACCATAAACTACACATAGGATATGAATAAAGAGTAGTTTCCTAACACCCTATAGCCTCTTGAAGATAAGCACAAACGTCTCCGCACCGATCCGCAAGACTCTATTAGGCCCGCCTATAACTTGTGAGACCTACGTGAACCTAAAGCTCTGATACCATTTTGTCATGACCCAATTCTACTACAGGTTGTGATGACGCCAAACACTGTTGCTAGGCAAGCTAACACCAAACAATCTAGTGATTCCCATATTTAATAAGTTTACCAAGTAAATAACTTTCCTTATTTTAAAAGATTCAGGAAATGACAGATGTAAAATACGTAAACGGAAGCAACTGAGTACAAATCGAAATCATACAATGAATCCAAAACCATGAGTCTACTAGTGTGTGCCAAGACACGGTGTCACATGTATATGAGCTACTAGTAAGGTATACAAAAGAATTCTACTCTACTGTCTAAAATAGAATAGAATGAAAATAAATCAAAAGTGAGACTCCGACTACTGCTGAATAGCTCGAAAGGGCAGCTCACCGTGTAGTCTCAAATTTGAAGTCAAGCGTGCGTGCCAGACTGATAACCAGATGCACCTGCCTCAGATCCAGCACATCAAGGGCAGTAGTGTAGCGTGAGTGCATAAAACAACATGTACCCACTAAGTATCTAGTCTCACCTTGAAGAAGTAGTGATGAGGGGTCGACTTCGATACTTACTAAGGGACAACAATATAATGATATGAAATTCTAATCAAACATGATATATAAACTGATACTAGAACTCAGAGCAGGAAAAATAAGTAAACAATCCTTCCATTTCAAGTAAGAACCAAGTCATTTCTCTCGTCTAATCCTTTCACCTTTCAAGTCCATGTAACAATATTAATTACAAAAGGGTTCCAATATCTTTACGCACGAATTATGTCGAGGACGTACAACTATATTATTCATTGCTGAAGGTCGAACGGACCAACCCATAGATATATCAATTATCCTACCGAGGCGAACGACCCGCTCACATGAGAGTAGTTGCAAAATCACCCCGCTCGCGGAATATACTTGCGACGCGGTTAAATATAATTTATCAAGTTAATAATAACATACCTCAATTCTTTTCAAAACAAAGAAATTCAACTTGAATACCTTTGAAATCTTAAAATCTTTAACTTAGCCCCAATTCAATACAAATAACAAATAAAATTAGATAACAGTGTCCATAAAAGGATGGTGTAATCCTAACACTACCCGGACATAAGATAGAATAGTAGCTACGTACGGACTCTCGTTACTTCGTACATACGTAGTCCCCCAAAAATAGCAACACATATTAATTAAGTTCACCTATGGGGTTAATTCCCTCTTACAAGGTTAGAAAAGAGACTTACCTCGTCTTAAGGCCTACTTTCCGGTCCAAGACTGTGCCCGAACTCTCAATTTGGTGCCAAACAACTCGCAACTAGTCAAATGTTATTTAAAATAGTTAATACATGCTTAAAAGTTCATATTCCACCTATTAAAGAGGTTACCCAACCCCAAATGTAAGATTCTTAAAATTCACCCCCAAACCAACGTGCCTGGACTCCGAAAATTTTCGAAGAAAGTCGTTACCCATAACCTCATGAACTCAAATATATAATTTTCACTAAATCCCATAATTAATTTTGTGGTTAAATCTCATTTTTTATCAAAAACCTAGGTTTTCATATAAACCCATAATTTTAACTAATTTACATGTTATAATCTATCTATAAACTATGTATTTAACTCACAATTGGTAGGAATCACTTAGCTTCAAGTGCTAGGTGAAAACCCCTCTCAAGAAGCTCCAAAAATCGCCCAAAGAGTGAGAGAAATGTGTTAGAAATGGCCTAAATCCCGTATTAAATGAACCCTTCTGCCAAGCGATTTCGCACGTACTATGCCTTGGCCGCATCTACGGTCCTGCACCTGCGGCACAATGGTGCACATTTCTCTTACTTGGCCAAACTCCGCATCTGTTGACAAAAGGGGCCGCTTCTGCGTGCGTTTTGTTCCTGCGACCACTGTCATCGCACCTGCGATCATGCAAGTGCGGGCTAAAATTTCCGCACCTCCAAATGGCTAGGCTGCCCTTACTGTTTCGCTTTTGTGGTTTGTGGCTCGCACCTGTGAGCTGGCACCTGCATCTGGCCAAGCACGAGTGCGATTATGACAGCAGCTGGGATCTTCAGTTGTTGCTCCCAATTTCCAACCTAGTCCGAGCTTCGTCCGATTGACACTAGGGGGCCCCAGCCCCCCTCCCCCAAATATATCAATAAGTTTTGACTTTTGAATCACAAAACGTACTCGCTCGAACTCTTACAATATTAAAGTAAAAGAAAATTCTAAAAGTACGTACGGAAGTCTTACAATATTTTCAACACTTTTAAAAAAACAATAAAGTTAAAATGGAGTCTTGAATCATAAGAATTTAAATACAGAAGTATATAGAAAATTGAATGTATTCCGAATAATAGTTGGATTAAGATAAGAACACATTCATGTATTCAAAACATAAAAGGTTGCGTAAAATCGTGCTAAATTCAATAATAAGCTGAAACTACAATTTGTAAAAAGAGAAAACTATTCTAAAACTATCTTCACAGAAGTATCCGATTTTGTGATTTGCCTAACAATCTTTGCGGGTACTTCATTGTCGCTTATCACATTGGCGTCTAACTTCTGCAAAGCATAGTCCAAAGGAGTGTACCATATCTTAGCCGGATTAAATTAAAATCAAAGGCTATTTGTGCAACCAATCTACAAGTGCTCAAATACTTTACATATGCCATACAACCCATAATCCCCGAAAAAAAGAAAGATTGACAACTGTTAAGTATAATGCATATATAAATGATTGTAAATGATACAAGAATTAAAAAAGGGATTTAATGCATACATGCTCCCAAATCTTTGTTGAGGCACTTTTGAAACAAACACAATATCAAAAGCGTCAATTTCTATCTTGTCATTGTATGTTGGTTCCCTAGACCAATCTACGCCTTGTTTGTTTCTATAAAAATCACTGATTGGTAGGTACAGAGGTATAAGTTTAGCAAACTTATCTATCTCAGAACTAACATAAGCATCATGATCTGTTGATCAGTAGGAGTCATATACATTGATATATCTCTCCTTAAATGATACAACTGCCACTGTCCAACAATGTTTGCCTTTCAAGTTGACTGGTATCAAGACATTGTCGACTATATGCCATGGTATATTAGTTAGCAACCTGCAGCCACCTATATATTCGCATGCAACATCTTTTTTTGCTACACTTGCATCGTTACTTGTATCATTATACTTGACGAAAATTTCAGCAATCCTTGTCATGAATATACAATCAACAGTGGTGTATTTGAATGTGTTACTTTGGTTATACTTGCATTTCTTTTTCAAGTAGTAAAATATGATATCAATATGCTGTAGATTAGTAAATACATAGCGTGAATACATTGAATACAAAAAAAAATCATCTTCTTAAAAGTGAATACAGTGAATAAAAAACATTGAAATACAGTGATTAGAAACAATGAATGTAGTTAATATTGAAATACAGTGAATACATTAAAAATACACTGAATACAAATGGAAATACAGCGAATAGAACTAGTGAAATATACTGTATGCAGCAGTAATAACATGTATTAGGAATATCTTAACTACTATTAATACAAATACATTTGAATACACTAAAAATAACATTGTGAATACAAACATTGAATATAGTGAATGAAACAATAAATACAAATATTGAAATACCATGAATACAACAGGTAAATACACTGTATACATATTGCAATAAATTGAATACAAACAATGAAAAATATTGAATATAACTAAATTGAATGTATAAGGATATATCTTACATTGTCATTCCATACTTGCCCGTTAAATAATAGAATATAAAACCAATTTTTGCCAATGACTTCATGAACTCCAAAATTCAATGGTTTAGGTAGTATTGACTTATATTTCTTGTAATGGTCATCGTTATCCTTTCTGCAAGGATTTTAAAAAAAAAATATGAGTCTTCACGTTATAAAAGCTAAAATCATATATTATACATAGAACAAAACTTAGCTTTGATCATGTTTAGCAAGTAGACCATCACGAACCCATTTCTCGAATTCTTAAATAACTAAAGTATGATGTGGTCCCGTGATAAAATCATCTTCAAAGGGATGTTTTTTTGTTTAAAATATGAGTCAACTTCATTGAAGTAACTGCAGTTCATCGGAGTCATAAATAACGAACATGCTGATATAAAATATGGTTTGATAGAAGTTAATAGGATATTAGTGAGAAAATCAGAATGTATATTTGTACACAAATTTACTAACCGGCTGAGTTGAAGTTTGCCTTGTAAGGTGAAGAATTCCATCGACATGGACGTCGGGTCTTGTGGGAAGGTAAGAGCGTTGAATTAGCAAGTTTAGCTGTAGGATGTATTACAATACTTGTTTTAGGAATCTGACTTGGAAGGTCCTCATCGGCCAAGTCAAATTTGGACACATGTATTTCTTTAGACGTTTGAGCGGCATAAGGTAAAATATCAGATTGTATTCTATTTGGGTCATCAGATAAATCCTCGTTAGTTTTGGGTGGTATCACACTCAGTAACTCTGATTCAGTAGGCCCTTCATCTCTAAAATCACCACAGATAGGAATTTGCTCAATAGCAGCAATGTGTTTCCACTTAAATTAGCATGTGGAAGTCTATTGGTAGGAATCAACTTCTTTTCCATAGTTTAAAATACACCCAATGAAATATATTAATACATCATTTATTTGAATAAAATATGTGCAGTAGATTAGAATAAATATAAAGTACCAAATTCAGTGCACGTGTATACAATTAAGTATATTTGTATTGTGACAGACCTGTGAATACTTAAGTATATGACTGTATTCACATGTATTTTACTGTATTCACATGTATTATGTAACTGTATTCACTAATATAATATTATATTCTCATGTATATGAGTGTATTCTGAATTATGTATATTGTTGTATACATGAGTAAACTGAAGCATATTAAAATAGCTGATTAAAAATATGTATCCAGTAAATCATGAATACATTAAAGATATAACTCAATACTGAATACATATAAATACATTGATTAAACATGTATCATTATACTACATATATACTAAATATTTAAAAAAACAATTACCTATGAATTTTCCCCAACAGCTATATCATGATCTATTGGAATTCCCGAATCATTACACAAGTTGTCCTCAGTTGACCTTTGAATACCACCATCATGTATCCTAGTATATTTCTTTCTTTGATATACCCTTTTGTATTTTGATTGGCTTCAATAGCTTCAGAAAGCTTTTGGAAATTGTCATTGATCAATGTTTGTAGAAAAGGGAACTCGCCCATCACCTAATAATTAAACAAATAATTAGAGAGGAGGGGTTAGAATATATAGGAAAATTAATACCTATACTGTAAAGATGAATATGCATTAATAATACTAAAATAATTCTTGGATGATTTTAGATCCTGCCTCAAGACAGACAAATCATCAGATTTAGTATCAACTGGTTGTCTATCCCTCAATACAAATTCCTTGATTTTAATCTTAGTAGTAGGAGGATTCTTGGCATGAGGTTTAGCAGACACATGTGGCATTGTATTCTTTGCATTTGAGGGATCAATTAGCTGGTGTTCGCGCTTTCTGTGAGGTGGTGGTGATGATGGACTAACGCTTGCATCATGTTTCTTCTTCCGCTGAAGAGGCAGTGTAGGACAAAAGTCATCAGCATCCTCTTCATTGTGGTCTGTATGAAGAGGACTTTGGTCTGCATCAGCTCCATCCAGAGGCCCTTGAATAATTACAAGCTCACTATCGATTGGTTGAATGTTGTTGTATTTCAACAGAAAAATAGAAATACACTCAATGCAAATCATATCTGTTGTATCACTACTAATGTACTCTTTTTATGTATATGGGCAAATATGTATATACTTGTATTCACATGTATTACTATAAAATATTTATAACAATGTATTAAATATAAAAATTATACTATTGTGTGATGTATTCTGTTGTATTTCTGTACTTATGAAAACATGGACATAGATGTATGATGTATTCAAATGTTTTTTGCATTGAACTTTAACACTGTATTTAATTATTGGAAATATATGTTGAATAAAATATCAGTCAATTAAATAATAACAAAGTATCACGTTTACCTGGTCATTGAACATGTCGTTCATCAAGTAAGCATAAGTTGGCTGGTTGTTAGCGGACTTCAAATTGAGTATTCTGGGAATTCGGTAATCAACTCAGAGTGCAATTTTGGGGTCGACCTTTGAACAGTACTCATGCAACCATGCTTGCATAGCAAGAGGCATCCTAGCTATCCTGTAATATTTATTCTGGGAATCTAGCTTCTTACTAATAGATTTGAGAAGGCCTTACCCCATGGGTAATCACAATATCTCTCTCTCTCTCTTTCGACCAAGTCAAAATGTAGTCTTAGAATGGTTGTGGAGTTCTTCTTAGTGGATAATATGAATGTATGTATGAAATACAACACAACTATTTTAGTGGCATCTCCATCGCTGTCAAAACCCCAATTCTTGTCATCAAAATATTTCAACAAATCTTTCTTCTTAATGGTCTTTGCACTGCCAGAGTATGTTTCCACAACCCTGTTAGGCCTCTTTGTGTTAAACTTAAAATCGTCAGTGCCACTAACACAATTGAGATCAGTAACTACCGCAAACTCCCAGAGTGAAAAGCACAATATTGTTCCATTCACATGTAGTAAAAATAAGTCAATAGGACTTTCTTCCAGCTCCAGATTCATGAAGCATCTGGACAACTGATGTTGAACCTCACAGTGCTTCATACCGAGGAATCCTCCAAAATAGATAGTACTAAATAGTTTGTACTGCTCTTGACTAATCTTTTTCTTTGAGGTCGAAGATTAGGTCAGTGCTAGTGTAGGAACAGATATGTTGTGATAAAATAGGTGGGTGAGTAACAAAGAATTTTATTTCATGCATACAAACACAACAAAACAAATAAATATATGCTTGAAAATATAGAAGAATACAGTTAGGTTGATTCATTACCTTAATTGTTTTTAATGTAGGTTGTTTATGGTTTCAAAACATTATAAATACATGTATATATGAAATACAATATTTTGTTGCATAGGTACATATAGAACAGTGAATGCATGAATACATATGTAACGACCCAGTCGGTCATTTCGAATGTTGCAGCCCCGTTTCCCCAGTTACTGCTTATTTTATGCTCAATTGTCGTTATGTGACTTGCCGGAGTAGTTGGTTTGGTTCTGAAAATGTTTCAGAAAGAGTTGAGACACTTAGTCTCAAGGTTGTAAGCTTAAGTTAGAAAGGTTGACCGGATGTTGATTTATATGTGAATGGGTCTGAAATGGAGTTTTGATGGTTCCGATAACTCCGTTGGGTGAGTTTTGACTTAGGAGTGTATCCGGATAGTGATCTGGAGGTATGTAGTTGATTTAGGCTTGAAATGGTAAAAGTTGAAAAATTAGAAGTTTTGAAAATTAAGAAGTTTGACGGAGAATTGACTTTGTGGTTACCGGCCCGAATTTGGTTCCAAAATTTAGAATAGGTCTATTGTGTCATTAATGACTGTGCAAAATTTGAGGTCAATCAGACTTGATTTGATAGGGTTCGTCATCGAATGTAGAAATTAGAAGTTCATAAGTTCATTAGGCTTGAATCGATGCACGATTCGTAGTTTTAGCGTTGTTTAATATGATTTGACACTTCAAGCGAGTTTGTATAATATTTTTGGACTTGTTGGTATGTTTGATTGAGGTCCCGGAGGCCTTGGGTGGATTTGGAATGGTCATCAAAGTGGAATTTGACTTGGACAAATAGCTGAAGTCTGCTGGTGTTCAAATTTGGTTTTCCTTCTATGCGATCGCGTGGATAGGTTCATGATCGCGAAGTCTTGTTTGGGCTGGGTTTTTTATTCTACGCGTTCTTGAGATAGAGTCTGCGATCACGTAGGTTGGTCAAGCAGTGAATCACCAATGCGTGGGCTATGTCGCATTTGCGAAGAAGAAGTTAGGCAGCTGGGTTCCACGTGGTTGTTATTCGCAATCACGTAGCTGTGTTTGTGATCACATAGTTTTGTGAAGGTTAGTTATCGCGTTCGCGTGGGTATTTAGGCAATCACGTATGGTTAATTCTTGGGCAGCAGAGTGTGTGCTTCGCTATCACGAGGCATTTTCCGCGATCTCTATTAAGGACATCCGGGCAAACTTAAATATTTCAAAAATGAGGGTTTTAATTTATTTTACAAATTTGATTTTGGGAGCCCGGATTAACGCAATGCTTGGAGAGATTTTCAAGGGAGTGTTTTGGTTAAATTCCATGATTACATTCTTCGTTTCATCATTTAATTAGTGATTTGGGTTGAAAAATTGGGGGGAAATGGAGAAAACTTCTTAGTCCAAATTTTGGGGATTTGAGCGAGATTTTGTTGTCGGATTTGAGTAATTTTGGTATGGTTGAATTCGTGGTTGAATAGGTGTTCGGATTTTATAACTTTCATCGGATTTCAAGAAGTGGGCTTGAGGATTGACTTTTTAGTTGACTTTTTGCCTTTGGAATTAAAACTTAACATTTTCATATGTAATTGATTCCTATTGATTGAGTTGATCATATCGAATTGTTTGTGGCTAGATTCGAGGCATTCGACGGCCGATTTGCGAGGCAAGAGTGTGTTAGAGTAGAGATTTGCACAGTTTGAGGTAAGTAACACTTCTAAACTTCATTTTGAGAGTTCGATTCCCTGAAATTACGTGTTATATGATTGTTGTTGAGGTGACATGCATGCTAGGTGATGGGCGTGCGGGAGTTGTAGTAATTGTGATTCAGTTAATTCTATGGAACTGTGTAGCTACCTTATCTGAATATTATTATTGTACTCTATATGTTAGAGCACTTGAGTTGTGATTTATGCTAGAAATCATGTTTAGGCTATGTGATGGTACTAATGGGGCCCACAATGGTCGTTCCGAACTGTTAAGTTATTTGCTTAATTTTAGTTATGTACTCAGTCGCATTCATCATTGCATATCATATCTCAGTCTATGTTATCATACATTGTCACAACACATATCATTGATTGAGCCCAAGAGACTGGAGAGATTGATGAATAGTGAAGACGAGGGCCTAATTGTGAGTGATACTTATGGGACCGGGTTGCAACCGCAGTACGCTTTATTGATTCATGCCAGGATTTGGCTTATTATAGCGCTTGGGCTAGATCTGCCCCACCAGTGTCTACACACCCACAATGAGCGTTGCTGCTATTGATTCACAATATTTAATTCAGGATGGATCTACCCTATGTAGTGCTGCGTGATTGAGTGTGATGAATGAGAATTGGGATAGTCAGGTTGAGTACTCCAAGAGTATGAATGCACGAGGCTTTCATTGTGTTGCATCACATACTATATGCATATTAGCATGTTGATCTAGAGATGTCATATTCCTCATCATTCGTACTTAGACATATTTTATATGTTTTGAGTTTCTTTGTTAAACCTGGAAGCATGTTTACATTCCTATACTGGTAACTGCAAATTTTGAGTTTTTCTGAGATATTACTATCATATGTTCTGTAAATTTCCATACTGTTTAATTATGTATTTGGATTGTATTGTTCGAACTCGTCACTACGTTCAGTCCAAAGGTTAGAATTATTACATATTGAGTTGGTTGTACTCATGCTACTATGCACTTCGTGTATAGATCTAGGTGTTTCCTGGCATGATGGTTGTTGA
The DNA here is from genome assembly GCF_000715075.1 of Nicotiana tabacum. NCBI lineage: Eukaryota > Viridiplantae > Streptophyta > Magnoliopsida > Solanales > Solanaceae > Nicotiana > Nicotiana tabacum. Next base: position 98,823,266 of record NC_134082.1, on the reverse strand, counting down.
TATTAGAGTTTTCAGCCGTTCGGAGATTATCAAGGTAACTACCTTGGTGTTCGCATGCCTTGACTCTCCTCCTTTATCCCTCAGTTTTACTTATTCAACTATACTTTCTTAGGCAGTGTATCAGACTATATATTTGTATAGATACTTATGTACTCAGAGAGACCCAGGTTTTGGGGAAATTCTGTATTGAGCTGTGACGTTTCCACCCAGTTTTTATGAGACTTTTACTTACTTAAGCTTATTTCTGTATAATTTAAATTTCAAGAATACGTGGTTGTTGAGGTTGTCGACTTGCCTAGTATCATGATAAGCACAATCTTGACACTCTAGATTTTGGGTCGTGACAAGTTGGTATTAGAGCCTAGGTTACGTAGGTCTTACAAGTCATGAACAGGTTTAGTAGAGTCTTGCGGATCGGTACAGAGACACTTGTACTCATCTTCGAGAGGCTACCGAACCATTAGGAAACCTTTACTTTCTTATATTCGCGTCATGCGAATTTATTGAATATGTAACTAAACTTCTGTTATTCTATTATCTCATGGATGGTGAGGACACGTGCTAAGTACTAGACCAGACGGACAACCACCAGTACCACAAGCTAGGGACACGAGAGGTCGGGGCCGCGGTAGGGGCCAAGGTGCAGCTCGTACAGTAGCTGGAGCAGGACCTGCAAATCCACCAGTTGCTCCAGCTCAGGAGCAGGTTCTATATGTGGTTGAGCTAGTGGAGCCAGCTCAGGCACCAGCTATGCCCGTTGTTATTCTAGGCCTTCAGGAGGCTTTGGCTCAAATATTGACTGTTTGCACTAGCCTTGCTCGAGCAATTTCTGTTCAAACCGCGCCAACCACTTCTCAGGCTAGGGGAGGTACTCAGACTCCCACCACCCATACTCTAGAGCATGTGGTGCATGAACTTCAGACACCGGGGGTACTACCAGCCCAGTCGATTATTGCTTGCTCTAGCCCAAGTGGGTCCCATTATGAGTGATGTGAATCAGAAAAGAGTAGAGAGATTTGGGAGGCTCAGGCCTCCATTATTTAGTGGGGCTGAGTCAGAGGATGTTAATGATTTATTAGATAGGCCAGTTGGTGCTGCACCACTTTCATGGCATGAGTTCTCCTTTATCTTCTTGGAGTTTGTGCCATAGACCTGCATGGAGGAGCTACGCAGACAGTTCGAGTAGCTATGTGTGGAGGGCATATCTATGACCCAGTATGAGATAGGGTTTTCAGAGTTTTGCTTGTCATGCCGTTTGGTTGGTTCTCACTGAGAGGGAGAGGATTAGGAGGTTCATTGATGGCCTCACCTATCAGTTGCATTTTTATGACTCGGGAGAGTGTATTGGGTGCTAGGTTTGATGAGGTGGTTGATATTGCTTGGCGGCTAGAGTTGGTTCACAGTCAGGAGCGTGTGGAGAGGGAGGCCAAGAGGCCTCATGGTTCGTGTACTTTTAGTGGTGTTTACTCTAGGTGTTAGTTCAATCGCAGTAGGTGTCGTACTTAGAGGCCCGCTCAGATGGCTCATCCAGTTCATCGTGGCACATCAGCTACCAATGGTTCATACAATGCTCAATCGGATCAGTCATCTCTCAGTGCACTCCCAGCTCAGATTTCATCTAATTGACCTCCAGTTCAAGGTTCATCCATACCAGGTTCCTCTGGTTCTGGTGGTCTGCCTCAGTACTTGCCTCCATTTTCCAAGAGGGGTTGCTTTTAGTGTGGAGAGTTGGGTCATGTGAAGAAGTATTGTCCCTGCCTTTCGGGAGGCCCAGATCAGCATAGGAGTCAGGCTGCGACTTCCACACCAGTTACTTCACCACCCCCAGCTAGCTCGGGATAGGGATCAGGCAGCAAGAGGTCGCCCTATAAGGGGAGGCCGGTCAGGTGGCGGTCAGGCTCGATTCTATGCTATTCTTGCCAGGCTAGATATCATTGCTTAAGACATAGTGATCACAGGTATTGTCGCAGTATGCTACAGAGATGCTTCTATATTATTTTACCCTAGTTCCACTTATTCATATGTATCATCATATTTTGCTCATTATCTAGATATGTCCCGTGAGTTCTTAGTTTCATTTGTTCATACATCTATGCCAGTGGGCGATACTATTGTTGTTGACCGTATATATCTATCGTGTGTAGTGACTATTGGGGGATTGGAGACTAGAGTTGATTTCTTATTGCTTAGAATAGTCAATTTTGACGTGATTTTAGGTATGGATTGGCTGTCTCTATGTCATGCTATTCGGGATTGTCACGCTAAGACCGTGACATTGGCGATGTCGGGGTTGTTAAGGATCGATTGGAGAGGTTCTCTAGGTTATGCGCCCATCAGGGTGATTTCATATTTGAAGGCCCAACAGATGGTTGGGAATGGGTGTCTGCATACCTACCGGGCATGCCACCTGATAGGGATTTTGACTTTGGTATTGACTTGGTACCAGGCGCTCAACCCATTACTTTTCCTCTGTATCGTATGGCACTATCTAATTTGAAGGAATTGAAATATCAGCTTCAGGAGCTTCTTTATAAGGGGTTTATTAGGCCTATTGTTTCACCTTGGGGTGCACCAGTTCTGTTTGTGAAGAAGAAGGATGGTACTATGTGGATGCGCATAGACTTTGGGCAGTTGAACAAGGTTACAATCAAGAATAAGTATCCTTTATCGTGCATTGATGATCTATTTGACCAGCTTCTGGGAGCGAGGGTGTTCTCTAAGATCAATTTGAGGTCTGATAGTACCAGTTGAAGATTCGGGACTCAAACATTCTAAAGATGGCATTTAGGACCTGTTGTGATCACTATGAGTTCCTTGTGATGTCTTTTGGGTTGACCAATACCCTAGCAGCATTCATGTATCCGATAAACAACGTAGTTAAGCCATATCTTGACTCGTTTGTCATAGTATCCATTGATGATATCCTGGTGTACTCACATAGCTAGGAGAAGCATGCCCAACATTTAAATATTGTACTACAGCGGCTGAGGGAGGAGAAGCTTTATGCCAAGTTCTCCAAGTGTGAGTTTTGGATTAGTTTGGTGGCATTCTTGGGGCACGTGGTGTCCAGTTAGGGGATTAATGTGGATCCAAAGAAGATAGATGAAGTTCAGAGTTGGCCCAGGTAGTCCTCAACTACTGAGATTCGGAGCCTTTTCAGCTTGGCAAGTTATTATCATCACTTCGTGAAGGGTTTCCCGTCTATTACAACACCTTTGACCAAATTGACCTAGAAGGGTTCTCTATTTAGGTGGTCAGATGAGTGTGAGGAGAGCTTTCAGAAGCTCAAGACCTTGACCACAACTCCAGTTCTAATTTTGTGTTCAGCCTCTGGCTCTTATACAATGTATTGTGATGCTTCTCGGATTGGTATTAGGTGTGTCTTGATGCAGGAAGGTAGAGTGATTGCTTATGCTTTGCATTAGTTGAAGCCCTATGAGAATAACTACCTTGTTCATGATTTGGAGTTGGCAGCCATTTAACGAGCTTGAAACACACACTAAAATATGCTTGCTAGTCAAATATAGTATAGAAGATATCGTATCCATATGGATTGAATTTAAATAGTATCTTCGTTGCTTCTAGTTTTAATTGCTATCCAAGATGGTCAACACTTTAGAGTTGTATGACTTAAAACTAAAATATATTAAAAGTCTAAACTATTGGCTAATGACAATTGCAACAAGAATAAGCAAGAAGATATCAAAGGGAGAAAATAGGGGTTGATTGGATAGGTGTAAGATACTTGTTTGGGAATTAACTCTAGTTGATTCAATTCTAAGGTTCAAGTGAGTCTCTCGAATTCACTCAATTATAGTCAACCATTCAGTAGAATCTCCTCTCTTGATTAAGTCACAACCTCGCAATATAAACTAAGTTAAGCTCGGTGAAAATATGCAGGAATTCATAGTGGAATAGTCTTTAGGAGAACCTCTTTCGATTATCCTCCTAACTAGGTCTAAACATTAATTCAACTATCCTCTTTCGATTACTAATAAGAATCAACGAATTCAACCAACAAGATAATGCAAAACATCACAAATTATTCCTCTTTCAATGACATAAACATGTGAACATATATGAAATAATAAAAATACACAAAATGATTCACTACATAAAACTAGAGTTAATATCGACAAACAATTCTCAAAATACCAAATACATCAATCCCTAAGGAAGAATTACTCCACGGATATGGAGAAATTCATCACAAATAAGTTTAATCTAAAGGAATACATAAAACATCCAAACCCTTGTCTTGAGTGAGGATGAATGGTGAAATCCCTGTGCTCTTGCTTCTCCGTCTTCTCCTTAACTTCCTTAGGTCTAAATTATGTCCAAAGTCCCAAAAATATGATTTTCCATGTATATATACCAAGTAGGGTCGGGCCCAAACAAAAAGACCTTCTCCTAAACGAAATAAGACACTTTTTCCGGACAGGACGTGCGCGTCCGCGAAGCTGGAAGTGTGCTCAGGCACTTGACCGCACATTTTTCACCCTATTCTGGCCCTCATGCATTCCCAATGCACGACTAGTGTGCAGCCGCGCACTTTACACCTTGTCATATTGGGAATTTGGAAAACATAAAACATGAAAGTTGTAGCCCATTTAAATAGCTTTCCAACTATATATTGTGGAGCCCAAATAGAATTCTGAGCGAAAAGTTATGTGAATTTTACTGGATAATGTGCAGTATGCCTACTCGATTCTTTGTTTTGTTCTTAAAGTGCACCATTATCCGACGATCCTTGAACACGATCCCGACTTAATTCTTTGGGCTCTTACTCAGACTTCAAAGCTCCAAATCACTTGAATTCATTCCATAACATCTACATATCTCGGGATCACTCCTACAAGGCATAAAACACATAATTAGTGCAAAACACTAGCTGTTCAAGCTCAATTCAATCAAAGAGCAATAAATTTAGGTGTGATAAATGATTAAAACACAATATTATAGCCTACCATCACCATTGTTCATGCATTGAAGATTTGGAGGCATTATCTCTATGGAGTGTCTTCTGAGGTACTTACGGATCATCGTAGTCTCCAACACTTGTTCAAACAAAAGCATTTAAATTTGAGGTAGATGAGATGGTTGGAACTGCTAAAGGACTATGATATTACCATTCTGTATCATCCCGAAAAGGCCAATGTGGTGGCCGATGCCTTGAGTAGAAAGGCGGTGAGTATGGGTATCCTTGCATTTATTCCTGTTGGTGAGAGATCGCTTGCAACTAACGTTCAGTCCTTGGCTAACCAGTTCGTGAGGTCAAATGTTTCAGAGCCATTCGGGTACTAGCTTGTGTAGTTTCTCGGTCTTCATTATACAATCACATCAGAGAGCCCCAGTATGATGATCCCCATTTGCTTGTACTTAAGGACACGGTTCAGCACGGTGATGCCAAGGATGTTACTATCGGGGATGATGGGGTGTTGAGGATGCAGGGTCGGATTTGTGTGATGAATGTAGATCCTACAGTTTGCGTTATTCCATTCATCTGGGTGCCGCAAAGATGTATCAGGACCTGAGCCAGAACTATTGGTAGAGGAGGATGAATAAGGATATAGTTGGGTTTGTAGCTTGGAGCCTAATTGTCAGCAGGTGAAGTTTGAGCATCAAAGACAGGGCAGATTGCTTCATAGCCTTTAGGTTCCGAAGTGAAAATGGCAGCGTATCGCCATAAACTTTCTAGTTGGGCTCCTACAAACTTCAAGGAAGTTTGATGCTATTTGGGTGATTGTGGATCGGTTGACCAAGTCCATAGTGAGGTCAAAGGATATAGCTTTAGTGAAAGTGTAGTGATCTACATCCGTCAGATTTTTCGCCTTCACGGTGTGCTAGTGTCCATCATTTGTGATTAGGGAGCGCAATTTACGTTGCACTTTAGGAAAGCATTGCAGTGAGAGTTAGGAACCCAGGTTGAGTTGAGTACAACATTCTATCCTCAGACGTATGGATACTTTGAGCGCACTATTCAGATATTGGAGGATATGCTGCGTGCTTGTGTCATAGATTTAGGGGTTCTTGGGATCAGTTTGTGCCACTGCCTACAACAACATCTACCAATCGAGCTTTTAGATGGCTCCGTATGAGGCTTTGTATGGGAGACGGTGTCAGTCTCCGGTGGGATGGTTTGAGCTAGGTGAGGCTAGGATATTGGGTACTGACTTGGCTTAGGATTCTTTGGAAAAGGTCAAATTGATTCAAGATTAACTTTGCATGGCGCAATCTAAACAGAAGAGATACGCCGATCAGAAGGTTTGTGATGTTGCTTACATGGTTGGGGAGAAGGTACTACTCAGAGTTTCACCCATGAAGGGTGTTATACAATTCGAGAAGAAGGGCAAGTTAAGCCCTCGATACATTGGTCTGTTTAAGGTGCTTCAGATGATTGGAGATGTGGCTTACAAGCATGCCTTTCTGCTTAGTCTATCGAATGTTCATCAGTGTTTAATGTTTCTATGCTCCGAAAGTATGTCAGCGATCCGTCTCATGTTTTGGATTTCAGCACGGTTTAGTTGGATGGTTATTTGACTTATGATGTGGAGTCAGTGGCCATTTTGGATCGGCATGTTCGAAAGTTGAGATCAAAGAATATAGCTTCGGTGAAGACGTAGTGGAGAGGTCATCCAATCGAGAAGGCTACTTGGGAGACCAAGGGGGAGATGCGGAGCAGATATCCACGCCCATTTGAGACTCTTTGTATGTTTTTAGACCCATTCGAGGATGAACGTTTGTTTAAGAGGGGGAGGATGTAATCACCTGGCCGGCCATTTTGAGTGTTGTAGCCCCATTCCCTACTTTACTGATAATTTTATGCTCAATTATCGTTATCTGACTTTCCAGTAGTTGGTTCAGTTCCAGAGATATTTCGGAATGAGTTGAGACACTTAGTCTCAAGGTTGGAAGCTTAAAGTGAAAAGGTTGACCGAATATTGACTTATGTTTAATGAACCAACCTGTCATTTTGAGTGTTGTAGCCTTGTTCCCCTATTTACTACTTATTTTATGCTCAATTATTGTTATGTGACTTGCCGGGGTAGATGGTTTGGTTCCGGGGTTCGAAATAAGTTGAGACATTTAGTCTCAAGATTGGAATCTTAAGTTGAAAAAGTTAACCGGATGTTAACTTATGTGTAAATGGCTCCGGAATGGAGGTTTGATGGTTTTGATAGCTCCATTGGGTGATTCTGGATTTAGTAGTGTGTCCGAATAGTGATTTGGAAGTCCATAGTTGATTTAGGAATGAAATGGCAAAAGTTGAAAAATTTGAAGTTTTGGAAATTGAAATGTTTGACTGGGAATTGACATTGTGGTTACATGGCTCGAATTTTGGTTTCGGAAGTTGGAATAGGTCTGTTGTGTCATTTATGACTTGTGTGCAAAAATTTGAGGTCAATCGGACTTGATTTTATAGGGTTTAGCATCGAATATAGATGTTAGAAGTCCATAAGTTCATTAGGCTTGAATCGATGTACAATTCGTGGTTTTAGCATTTTGTTGATGTGATTTGACGCTTCAAGCAAGTTTGTATGATATTTTAGGACTTGTTGGTATGTTTGGTTGAGGTCCCGAGGGCCTCGAGTGGATTTAGGATGGTCATCGGAGTAGAATTTGACTTGGAGAAATGGTTGAAGTCTGCTGAAGTTTGTTGGTGTTCAAGTCTAGTTTTCTTTGTATGCGATCACGTGGATAGGTCTGCGATAGCGAAGGCTTGTTTTGGCAGCTGGGATTTTTAATCTAGGCATTCGCGAGATGGAGTCTTTGATCGCGTAGGTTGGTCAAGTAGTGAATCGTCAACGTATGGGCTAAGCCGCATTTGCAAAGTAGAAGTGAGGCAGCTGGGTTCCACGTGGTTGTTATTCACAATCGCGTAGCAGTGTCTGCGATCACATAGTTTTGTGAAGGTTAGTCATCGTGTTCGCGTGGGTCTTTAGGCGATGACGTAGGGTTAATTCTTGGGCAGCTGAGTTTGTGTTTCACGAACGTGAAGCATTTTCCGTGATCGCTATTAAAGACATTGGGCAGACTTAAATATTTAAAAAATGAGGGTTTTAATTTATTTCACAAATTTGATTTTGGGAGCTCGGATTGACGCAATTCTTGGAGAGATTTTCAAGGGAGTGATTGGGGTAGGTGATATTCTTACTTAGTTTTGGTTAAATTCCATGATTATATTGTTCATTTCATCATTTAATTAGTGATTTGGGTTGAAAAATTGGGGGAAATGGAGAAAACCTCTTAGGCCGAATTTTGGGGATATAAGCGCGATTTTGGTGTCGAATTTGAGTAGTTTTTGTATGGTTGAACTCGTGGTTGAATGAGTGTTTAAATTTTGTAACTTTTATCGGATTCCGAGATGTGGGCCTGAGGATTGACTTTTTAGTTGACTTTTTGACTTTTGAATTAGAACTTAATATTTTCATATGTAATTGATTCCTATTGCTTGAGTTGAATGTATCGAATTATTTGTAGCTAGATTCGAGGCATTCGAAGGCCGATTCACAAGGCAAAGGCATGTTAGAGTAGAGATTTGCACAGTTTGAGGTAAGTAACACTTCTAAACTTGGTTCTGAGGGTATGAATCCCTGAAATTACGTGCTGTGTAATTAGTGTTGAGGTGATGTGCATGCTAGGTGACGGGACGTATGAGCGTGCACTGTAGTAATTGTGATTTTGTAAATTTTGTGGAACTGTGTAGCCAGTTTATCTGAATATTATTGTTGTACTCTATGTGTTAGAGCACTTGAGTTGTGATTTATCCTAGAAATCATATTTAGGCTATGTGCTGGTATTAATGGGACCCATAGTGGTCATTCCTTGCTGTTGAGTTATTTGCTTAATTGTAGTTATTCACTTAGTCGTATTCATCATTGCATATCATATCTCAGTCTCTGTTATCATACACTCTCACATCACATATCATTGATTTGGGCTGCTTAGCATAAGTGTTTTTAGCCCGAGATACTGGAAAGATTGATGACTGATTGAGTAAGGACGAGGGCGTGTTCGTGGGTGATATTTATGGTATCGGGCCGCATTCTGCAACAGGCGTTATTGATTCATGGCAGGATTTAGCTTATTATAGCGCTTGGGCTGGATCTGCTCCTCCAGAGTCTGTGCACCCCTAATGAGCGCAGTTGCTATTAATTCATGATGATTCGAGCTAGATCTAGCCTAGGCTGGATCTGCCCTGTACAATGCTGAGTGATTGTGTATGATGAGTGAGAATTGAGACAGCCAGGTTGAGTACTCCGGGAGTGTGAGTGTGCGAGAATTTCATTGTGTTCCCTAACATACGATATATATATTGGCATGTAGATCTAGAGATGTCATATTCCTCATCATTCAGACTTGACATTGTTTACCGTGAAAATGGTAATGACAATTAAATTTGTAAAATGGGATTCTAAAAATACGTGATCTATTTTTATGTCAGTTGTTAGAGTAGTTAATGCTAATAGTATGAAGTTTACCAATAAAATACAAGCTAAAATGGTGCAATAATAAAACCGAGAGGCTTGTTGCTTGGGCTTCGGACTGGTCGTTGGAGGACCTCGGGGTCGATGTCCGGCTCGAGCTCGATCTATCGGGGTAACCGGGAAAGGGGATAACAGTTAAGGTATGATCAAACAAGGCTCTTTATGGCCAATACCAAGCAATAAATGAAGAACAAGTATGAAAGTGATAAATGCTAAAATGGCCTCGAGCGAGTAAGTTAGAGAGAAGAAAGAGAGAGAGATATTATTGATATCATGTAGAGTAGTTGGAGCTCTGCCTTATAGAGTATTAATGACTCCCCTTTTATAAGATAGGGCAGCCCAAACTTAGTACAATATACGTTGAGTGATAAAGGAAATGGAATAGGACGGATAACTATCTTCATAACGTAAGCGTGGGCCAATGTTAGGCTGCCCAAATAGACTTAATCGACTCTGAATGCATTCTTTGGAAACTTCCCGTGTTCCCTAGGGTTTCGACCGATGTTATCCTTGGGTGGGTATCGACAGATCTTGAGCTATGTGACCGGCTCGACGTCCCGAGCCTCCGAGGTGACCTACTGAAGCAATTTTGTCAACAAGAAATCGGCCTCCAATTTCACTGTGCACAGATAGTCTTCGCATTTCTTAGAGGGGAGTGATAAGAAATGATTTTGACACTCCACTTTGCAGGCTCCCACAATGATGTCATGCTAATGGCGCAACCCCTTTTACAAGTGCCGAGGCGTTTCACCCTTTTGCTTCTTCAGGGTCATCCGATGTGTTGTGACTCCTCGTTCTCTGGGGTCGTAATATTACTGTCGATTCAGCTTCTATGAACGCATTGATCTTGCCTGCTGTTACGCCTTTTGAGGGCGGTAATGGCGTCGTCGGTTACTTTGTCCTCCCCTTATAAATGGGCCTTTTTGTGATTAGTTTTTCATCCAAACATTCTTTGATACCCATCCTTTCCTCCTTTCTTGCCATCTTTAGTTTTTGTCGTCTCGTCATGTTTGAGGCCCACGGCCTCAAGGTCTTACATCAACGTCATGCGCGCCATGGCCCGACTCTCGATCCTTCTTTGGTTGGACGAATTTGTGCTGCTGTAATGTTATTGTTGTTGTTGGTGGTGGTGTTGTTGTTGTTGTTTTTGCTGTTATTGCTGTCTCCGTTGGCTCGGGGCGATGAGGCAGAGGACCGATTTTCTCCGAACCGGGGAGATACTTGGATTATGCACTGCTACTCACCCTCCTTCCTAGGCTTGGCGTGTTACACCCCCTTTGGATTCCTGGGGGTATGTCGACAGTCTCTACTGGCTGTTGCCTCCCAGGCTGAGGCAACGTCTCAAGAAGTGACTTTACAATGGTAGTTCTAGCGGAGTTCGTACTAGCCAAATTTTTCACCCAGCCATTTCTTGTCTTCTTCCGGCCTCTCCTTTGTCATTTTGCTCTTCACCCTTGCTTTCTACTTCTATGTCCTTCCTTTTGAAGATGCCCTTCTGGGAGGATCAAGATGAGGTCTTCGAGGGGATTGGACTTGGAAGACATTGTCTTTGGGGTCATACACCTGAGGAGATGATGCCGGAGATGCCGCACTTCGGGAATATGCTAGATTCTTAGACTCTTGTTATATGCATACCTTTGAACTTCTTTATTTCTGTGTATGGATCCCCTTGCGGGCTTTTGTAATCATATTTAAGGACCCTCCGAAGGCCGTTCTAAGCGAACATTTTATGAATACAAAGATATTTCCTTGACTCCTGCCTTTGATACTTATTGTATTTCTTTATGTTTGTGGCAGCTCTGAATGCAGGATCCTATTTTATCATTGCTAACACTGGACCCGGATGCAAATATTCCTTCTAGCCTTCGGTTGATGGAACGGCTTCGCGCGGGGCCTCTCGTGGTTCTTCGGACTGAACCCGAATAAGGCCAATAACCTCGGGCTGCCGGGACCCTGACTTTGCGTGAAAACGAGGATAATGTTATTGGGCCTCATAATAACCTTTGAAAAGGAATTTTCTAGGGGACCCATGGACGGAGGATGCTGGTGATTTCCTGAAAGCAGCCTCTGAGTGGAGGCTCGCTCGCTCTCGGACCATCTTGGACAGCACCTGAAGCCCGGTTCGTACAGGTGACGTTCAAAAACGCTTTTTTCTTCATAGATTGGTTTCCCTTGATGGAGATCTTCGAATTTGTGTGCCACCCTTGTGTTGGTGAAGGCATTGTTGGCTCTATGGAGCGTCGCCTTACTATGATAGAGGTCTTCGAGATCAGGTATCACCTCGAGGCTGGAGATGGTGCTATTGGTTAGCATCTTCGGTCAGCTTTGAATCGTCGCCGCTCTTCCAATTTATGATATGAGGCTGTTTCTACCCTCACAGGGATTTCCCTATCTTACGCAACTGCCATTTTCCTTCCATGTTTTTGGTATTAACACGCCTGTACGTCTCTCCGCCTTTTAGTCTTCAGCTTTGTGACTGCTACGACAGTAATGACAGGATTAACCTGATGGGAGAGGGGGGGAGAGAAGCTCCCCCTCTAGTTTTTGGGGCCATCGGGGTCTGCTGATTCCATGGTACCGTTTGATCACACCCTTAATCAATGTTGCTGGGGGATGATAGAGATCGGCCATGGACGAGTTACTCTGCTCGAGTGTTGACCGCTGGTATTATACCTTAGGAATGTATATTATTTGCTTGGAAAATGGAGCAATATTCTTTAGGCGGCATGCCCCGCACTTTACCAGTTCTTCCTATGGCGGGTGCGAATTCAGTAACTATGTCTTCCTTCTTCGGTCATGTTTACACGGGCGTTTGTAGGTATCGGATGGACCCCCATGAGCAAGGTTGTGATCCTCCGGGGAGAGGGGGGAGTTGTAGGCTTCCGAGCCTGGGGACGATGGTGATAAATGGGATATGCACTCGCAGTGTGATGGAGCTTTTAGCAGTCCTAAATGGGTTAGTGTTTCCGTCGAGGGGACGTCGTCCGAGCCTGTTGTTCTTGAAGTTTTTGATTCCGGAGCAGTGGTTCCTCCGAGTGATCATACTTCAACTGAAGTCAGTTCTTTCCAAGGCCGAGGGGGCAAGACCAACAGGGATGTGCTTCGGCCTTCGTGGAAGTCTGCCGGCCTTACATCGTGGTGAGCTTCAGCATAGTTCTTCCGCATCTCATGCCTTCCCTTCCTTATTAGGTTTTCTCTCTACAGTACTTTGATAGGCTAATGTTTGAGCTGCTCTGCCATGGGGATAGACCTCGGAGAGCTCTGGATGAGGGTAAGTCCCCTAGGCTCCTTAGGGGTGAAGCCAATCAAGTTAGGAATACTTATGGTGAACTGAAGGCTTAGGTGCAGGGTCAAGCTTCGGTTTGAGCGAATATGATCGAGAAGCTAGAGTCTGATCCCTCGAAGGTCTGGGTCGAAACAATTGATGCTCGAACTGAAGTAGCATTGAGTCGGACCAAGGCTGATGAGGAAATGGTGATCTATTTGAAGGATGTCACTGATGTCCGAGTTGAGTTGGAGCGGGCCCTCGATCATGAGAAAGGATTGAGGGATAAGTTTGTTGTAGATACCGAGGAGAGGTTCTTGAAAAGATCAGCGCTAGGGGTTTTGTCCTCCTTGAAGAGTTGGCTTAAGCGAAGGCGGATGAGCGTGATGCTTGGCTTAGTTTTTGCCAACGTCATGGGGAGCAAAACTGGAGATGGTTGGTAGTAGCCTTCTGGAGCGGAGCGCACATTTTGAAACTTTGTATTTTTTGTTCGCAGAGCATGTTTTTAGATTGAAACTGCACTTTTTATGCTTGTAAGAAGGAAAAGAAACTTAAAGCTTTATCTCCTTTGTATCTCCCTCTGTATTGCTTTTGACTAGGCGGGTTGGTTTCGGAGTTCGTCAGGCAGGCCCGAGGCTCTTGTGCGCTCGGTAGGTACGTCTTTTAGTGCATGCTGGAGTTATAGCTCTTATGCTTTGCTCAACTGTTTTGGGTTTAGTCTCCAAGTTGGGCTTTGACTCGGGCTTACCTGACCTTCAATCTCCTGTGCCAACACGGGCGGATAACGATGGATCTTATTCATTGCCTTATGGCATTTGTATTTTAACTATTTTGGGTTCAGTCTTCGAGTCGTGCTGCGACTCGAGCTTATTTAACCCTCAAATTTTTTGTGCCTGCATGGGTGGATGAAAATGGCTTTTATATGCCTCGGTTCGAAGCGACCTATAAGTGTGTGGCCCCGAGGCGCGTTTGGCTGGAGACAAACTCACTTACGCCATGCCCGTAGGCATGTGTAGTTAACTATTTTGGATCTGGTCTCCGAATCGGGTTGCAACTCGAGCTCATTTTAATTCTCCAGTTTTCAATTTGCAAGCTGGCGACAGTGGTTCTTACGCTGTTGGTCATTGTGACCTTTTAGTGTGCTGCCCGGAGGCTCGTTTGGCTGGCGACAATGGCTCTTACGTTTTTTCCCGTAGGCATATTATAGGCTTTGTTTTCCTCTCGTTAAGGTCTTTTTGAAATAATTTGCCTGACCCGTCATCGGTTCAGGAAGAATCTCGATTTCAAGTCGTTAGCGGCAATGTTTGAGCACCTCGGAAGGTTTTTAGCTCGTAGGCTAAGTAGCTCGAAGCCTTGTGATTCGGAGCTGACATGGTTAGAGCTCGTTTTCCTGTTGAGGGAAGCTTGTTTTAACTGGTTCTTTTCAAAGTATATTCGAAGTAATGGCCTGTGATATTTTTAGCGACGGTCGGGCGTCCCCGAGTCACATTAATTTGGCTAGAGCAACCGTTTTGATCATAGTCATATGTGTTTGGCCATAGCAATTTTTGATCCCGAGTGATAGTTTAGGCGTTTACACTGAGGGTATGCCCTTTCGGGATTCTTACAAATGCAACGTGTAGCCTAAACTTCAGGATTGAGTTTTATGCCTGTAGTAAGGTCTTACAAGATTTTCATGCCTGTTGAGGTCTTTCAGTTTTGTCATGCCTATTGAGGTCTTACTATTTTGTCATGCCTGTTGAGGTCTTACAGTTTTGCCATGCCTGTTGAGGTCTTACAATTTTTTGTTGTTATGTAAAAATAGAATTGGCTAGACTGAGTCTGCCCGCTCGGGGTCTTATGGCCTCAGATTTTCCAGTGTGTGGCAATTGACGATAGTCTTCGAGTCATTGAGTTTGCTTAGGCTCAAAGTCCGTTATTCATGAGATCATAATTGCCTTGTTGGGGCCTTAAGAACTCGGAGTTCCGACCCTGGGGTCGTGCGGGTGCCAGATTGTTTATGCTAAGTCTCCAAGTATTTTGAGACACATTCGGTGGAGGGACCTTACTGTGAGAAGGCAGAATTTTCTTGTTGGAGTACGAGGTGCTTTTGGTGACAGATACCTTTTGATCTGTTGACGTAAATACATGTTGTTATGTTGAATATATCTATGCTAGACCGAGTTTGCTTGCTCGGGGTCTTACGACCTCGGGTTTTTAGGCACGTGGCGACCGGCGGTAGTCTTTGAGTACTCAAGGTACCTTTGATGTTTGTGACACTCGGCGATTTTTGTGTTGCCTTTCCTGAGGTTTCGTGATTTCAGAGTTTCGACCTGGAGACCACCTGTGCATTGAATTGCTGGCATCAGTCCCCGAGTGTTCGGGACATTTTTGGCAAAAGAATTGTTACCTTACTTTGCGAAGGTGTATTTGACAAAAGATATTCTTTGATTGCTTGGTACAATAGTACAGATGTTTGCCGACAGGAGCCTAACTATATGGATACGGTCCTTTCGACCGTTTGGCCTGGTACATTGCTTTCCTACAAAAACACCGTTTGTTATTTGAAAACCTCTTCGAGTGGGTAGCTTTTTGGGGGAATGCCCCTCACCGTTCAAAAGTTGTCTGCAAGAGAAGTTTTGAGCATTTGCGGAGTTTTCCTTAGGCAGCCTGCAGACATTGCCTCGTTAAAAACCTTGCCAATAAAACCCTTCCTTTGGGATAAACACTCGGTCGAAGGAAAAGAGTGCAATGGGTGCGTTTTTAGAGCCTTGAGGTCTTCAGGTAGTGTTAGCGCTATGACAGCTCCGATCAGGTGCCTACATAAGGGTTAGTTCTGAATTCAAAACAAAAAAGGAGATGGTCGTACCTTGAAGTGAGGTATGCAGGCGATGCCTCAGGATTGATTTGTTATAACTGCCTGAGGCGAAGATGCGGTATGGATTTCTAATTTGTTTTGTCAAGGTCGATTAAGGGTGAGGCCCGATTCGCCCTTTGGCTTATTCGGGGGTAGAGGTACGAACGTTGGTACCACATCGCGTATCGCAAACATTTCCCTTGTTGCATGTTGTTCCCCGTAGAGAGTTTTAATCCCGTCCTTTGTTGGGAATTTTATCATATGGTGAAGGGTGGATGGAACTGCTCTCATACAATGTATCCATGGCCACCAGAATAAGGCGTTATACCTCAGGTCTCCCTCGATGACATGAAATTTGGTGTCTTGGGTCGTGCCGGCCATGGTAATCGGGAGGATGATTTCTCCTTTCATCGTTTTGCTTGCCATGTTGAATCCAAGCTGTTCTATTATCCTTGACCTGATAATATTGGTCGAGCTACCTGGATCCACGAGTACACGTTTTATCTGAAAAAAAATTACAAGGAAGGAAATTACCAGGGCGTCGTTGTGGGGTTGAGACAGGGTCTCAGTGTCCTCTTCACTGAATGTGAGGGTGTCTTCGGGGATATATCCCCGAGTTTGCTTCTCTCTGGTGGTGGAGATTTTTGTTCTTCTCATTATGGGTTCCTACGGGGCATCGACGCCACCATAATCATGTTAATGACGTGTTGCGGCTCGTTTGCCCCCATATTCTTGGGTGCCTCCCTTTCTCAGAACTAATTTTTGGATCAATCGCTAAGGAATTCCCGGAGATGTCCTTTGTTAAGCTACTGAGCTACCTCCTCTCATAGTTGATGACAATCCTCGATCCTGTGGTCGTGCGTGTTGTGAAACTCACATACTAAGTTGTAATTCCTTTGCGAAGGATTTGTTGTATCGGTTTGGGCCACTTGGTGTCTCTGATCTTGCTAATAGAGAACACAATATCTGACACATTGACATTGAAGTTGTATTCTGACAGGTGGGGTGCACCTGTTGGTACTACGTTTCGATCAAACCTGGTTCTATTGATGAGCCCTCAGGGGTCCTGTCCTCAATCCACCCTCCGATCATTGCGGGGTAGGTTGCGCCTCGAGGCGTTACTCCTATCCTCGAGGTATGGTTGATACCTTTTTTGTTTGGCTTCGGTTCCTTTGCCAGGAGCATGTTTGGGTACACTAAGCCCGAATGGGCTCCCAACTGGTCATCCTCAGCTCTGATCTTTGACTAGTACCGGTTGTGGACGTCCGACCAGGTCACGGCCGAATACTCCATCAGGTTCTGTTTCAGCTGTTTCAGCTTCGTTCGTTCAGGCCTTGGGTGAAGGGTTGTACTTCCCAGTCATCGGAGACTGCAGTAGCTCCATCCGTTCCATCTGAAAGCGGGACACGAATTCCCGCAGCACCTCGTTGTCTCTTTGCTTGATTTTGAAAACATCAGACTTCCTTGTTGCTACCTTGATGGTTCCGACATGTGCCTTTACGAAGGAGTCTGCTAGCATGGTGAACTATGGAATTGAGAGCCAAGTTGTGGTACCACATCATGGCCCCCTTCGAGAGTGTTTCCCCAATTTTTTCAGCAATACAAACTCGATCTCGTCATTCTTTATATCGTTGCCTTTTATTGCGCAGGTGTAGGCAGTAACATGTTCATTAGGGTCGGTGGTACCGTTGTACTTAGGGAGTTCTGGCATTTTGAAGTTCTTTGGAATGGGCTTTGGGGCTGCTTCCTTGGGGAACGGTCTTTGTATGAACTTCTTCGAATCCACGCCTTTAAGGATCGGGGGCGCTCCCAGGATCTAATCGACCCTAGAGTTGTAGGTTTAGACCTTCTTATCGTTTGCTGCTATCATTTTCTCACCTGATTCGATCCTTTTGGTAAGGTCCTCTAGTATTTTTACTATGGCAGGGTCGGCTATCGATCCGTTATTGCTTGATCTCTTGGGTACTTGTTCGGCGGGGGGAGCTATTTCAGGTGCTGCTGCGTTGGGAGTCTTTAGATGGCTTTGTAACTGCGCGATGACCAACTGTTGTGACTGCAACATTTCAAAAATAACATGAAGACTAACTTCATGTTCTTCCCGGTCTGGGGTTTTTTGGGCTTCCTATCGGTCGCTATGCCATATGCTCCTGTCGGTGTGTGAGTTTCGTCGACCTGTGGTGTGTCCTGTGAATCCGCGTCCGCTAGAATTCATCCGGGCGCATTATCAGGATTCTGAGGTGGTGTTCTGGAAGCCAGAACAGCCACGCTGTTTTCCCCGTGATTTTCGAGGTTGTCGTTCTCGACTCTGTTTACCAAGCCAGACATTTTGACCTGAAATCAAAGATCTCGAGCAAGAAAAAATGTGGAAGATAACTTGTGTTTCTGTAATGAAACTAGCAAGAAAATAATCATCATTTTACTAGCAAGATAACTTGTGTTTATAAAAATACGTGATCTATTTTATGCTAGTTGTTAGAGCAGTTGATGCTAAGAGTATGAAGTTTAACAATAAAATACAAGTTTAAACAGGACAAAATCAAACCAAGAGGCTTGCTACCCGGGCTTCGGACTGGCCGATGGAGGACTTCAAGGTCGATATCCGGCTCGAGCTTGAGCTATCGGGGTAACCGGGAAAGGGGATAACAGTTAAGGTATGATCAAACAAGGCTTTTTATGACCAATACCAAGTAATAAATGAAGAACAAGTACGAAAGTGATAAATGCTAAAGTGGCCTCGAGATATGTTGTAGAGTGTTAATGACTCCCCTTTTATAAGAGGGGGGAGCCCAAACTTAGTACAAGATACATTGAGTTATAAAGGAAACGGGTTGGGATGGATAACTAGCTTCATAACATAAGCGTGGGCCAATGTTAGGCTGCCCAAATAGACATAATTGACTCCGGATGCATTCTTCGGAAGCTTCCCGTGTTTGCCGGGGTTTCGACCGATGTTATCCTCGGTTGGGTATCGACAGATCTTGAGGGAAGTGACCGGCTCGAGGTCCCGAGCCTCCGAGGCAACCTACTGAAGCAATTTTGTCAACGAGAAATCGGTCCTCCAATTTCACCGTGCACATACATATTTTATCTGTTCTAAGTTTATTTATTAAACCTGGAAGCATGTCTATATTCCTATACTGGTAACTACAAATACTGAGTTTCTTCGAGATATTACAGTCATATGTTCTATAAATTTCCGTATTATTTGATTATGTATTTGGATTGTATTGTTCGAACTCGTCACTACTTTCAGTCCAAAGGTTAGAATTGTTACTTATTGAGTTGGTTGTACTCACGCAACACCCTACACTTCGTGTGCAGATCAGGTGTTTCCTGGCACAGTGGTTGTTGATATCAAGGTTTTCAATCGTTGGAGATTATTGAGGTACTTCCTTGACGTCCGCGGGACTTGACTATCCTCTCATATCCCTCAGTTTTACTTATTCAGCTCTACTTTCTTAGACAATGTACCAGACTATGTATTTGTATAGATGTTCATGTACTCAATGACACCCGGGTTTTGGGGAAATTTTGTATTGAGCTGTGACGTTTCCATTCGGTTTTTATGAGACTTTTACTTACTTAATCTTATTTCCGTATAACTTAAATTTCAGGAATGCGTAGTTATTGAGGTTGTCGGCTTGCCTAGTATCTTGATAGGCTCCATCACGACACTTGGGATTTTGGGTCGTGACAACATAACTAATTTATTGAATACATCAAAATACACTGATTATTACAAAAAATGTGAGTTATGGAAATAATAATAGAATTATTGGTGTATTTAAAAATATTATTTTATGAACTCAAATACATATAAATACACCTAAATAAAACAACAGAAAATCACGACACTTGGGATTTTGGGTCATTGAGTATTTTTGTTCGCCATTCGGCTTCAATGGTTGCTGATGAACCTGCAAATATAGGTTTTTCTTGAGTGATTTGCAAATCGAAAGATGACCCATGAAAATTGAGTGCTTTAGTGGGTATACCTTATGTAACCCTCTTCGGAGTTGTTGAATCAATCATTGAAGAGAAATTTGAAGTTTTGTGCTGAAAATCTAACAATGGTGAATATTTTAAAAAAAAGTGAAGAGAAGAAGAAGAAGCTTGAACCGGCCAAAAACCCAAAAACTTTAATACATACCACGAATTTTTGGAGCAAAAACATTGGAAGTGAGAGAGAGAAACGTGTTGTGCTAAAATCATGCTTCAACAATGGCGAATACAATCTTGCTGTGAGAGATAGAGATACTGGAGAGAGTAAGAAATATTTTTTTGTGATTGTAGGAGAGAATAACTGAAAGAATGAGAGAGAAAAACGATACATAGTGTATTTCATGCCTTAACGGTAGTATATACCATTAATACATATTTTGCTATAAAAAATAAAAGGTAGCTATAGAAAATAATATTTTAAAAGAATTTTTATTTATAATATATAAGATGTAAACCTTTGCTATAAGAGGTAAGATTTCCCAGACAAATCTACTTTGATATTGTAATGAATGGGCTTATTTACTCTCTCACTATGAAAAATCCAGAGTAGATAGTTTTTGTTTTTGTTAATTAAGGTTTCCTACTTCAAATCTAAATCAAAGTTCAAAATTTCCTAAAAAGGAAAAAGGAAAATAGGAGTAGGGGTGGGCGTTTGGGCGGTTTGGATTGGATATGAGAATTTCAGTTTGCATATACGATTTTCAGATTGAAGAAATGACAATCCATAACCTATCCAAAATATTTCAGATTGGATCGCAATTTATAAGTTCAGTTTTGGATTAATCAGTTTGGATAAGATGGATTGTTGATTTTGAGCGTATAAGTTGAGATGTTTCTACTTTTTATAAAAATTAATATCTAAATGAAGTACTTATGTAAAATTGCCTGAAAATTTACTCATTCTTGCCGCAATCATCCAAATAAAGTATTCAAGTAATAAAATTATTATAAATAGTATAACAGAGACAGTAATACGGCCGATAAGAAGTAGCAATAGTAAAATCATGTCCAAATAAAGAGTATTCTGACAGTAACTTAGTAATTAATATGGAAAACTAGTTATTGGTTGAATCAGTAACCCCATAGCAGAAATCATAATCGTTGGGAGGACGAGTGGCGTGTTACAACTCGAGCTTGCAAAAACTTGGGAGAAGCATATGTTTATATCAAGGAGCCGGATTACAACAAAGTTGCCAAAGTTGCGTAAGATCGTTTGGTATACAAGATTGGAGAAACCTTCTTCAACGGCAATTGTGTTGCTTACTCTGAATTGTCTGTTCGAATATTGCAAGTCGTTGTTGATAGTGTTGTTGATCCATGTGGTTTTCTAGGGATAACTCCAAATTGAACAAATAGAAATTCTAGAGTTTAAAATCTTAATTCTGTGTTTCAAAACTGTCACGACCCTAAAATTGATCCGGTCGTGATAGCATCTATCGTGAAACTAGGTCAGCCGACACAATTTCCGAATTAATCATTATTCAATAAAAGTCATTTTTAAGCCTTTAATTAATCAAATGTCTCATAATGTACGTCTAAATGAATAGTGCATAATAAATACACAAGCCTGACATCGGGGTGTCACAAGTCACGAGCATCTACTAAGGTATGAATACAACGAAGAGTCTGAAAATAAACTAAAAACAATCTGCGGCTGCGAATGTCAGGCAACTACCTTGCTATCCAAGTGTTTCCCTTCCATTCCCTCTTCAATCCTTCTCAAAAAGCTCCAAAATCGCTTAACAATGGAGGAAATAGACCAAAAATCGCGAAAACCACTTTTAAAACATTCTGCCTATGGATTATACCGCGTTCGCGAAGCACAAAAATCTTTGACCAATTATTCCTCTTTCGCGAATGCGACTTCCATCATGAGAACGTGAAGCCTCCGCTAACCAAGCCATCGTGAATGTGACCATTTCTATGCGAACGCGATGTATAAACCCATGGGATCCCATTTGCTCCACTTTACCCTACGCGAATGCGACTCCTCTCAAGAGTTCGCGATTCACTGGAAATCAAACCCACGCGAATGCAACCCTTGACTCGCAAACGCGAAGAACATATTTTCCTCCAGGCCTAACTCCTCTTCGCGAATGCGGGATAATCTACGCGAACATGAAGAACAATTCTTCTGCCAGCAAAATCTGCAACTTTCCAAACCAAGAATTGGTCCGTTAACAACCCGAAACTCACCCGAGGCGCTCAGGACCTCAACCAAATATGCCAACATATCCCATATCATCATTCAAACTTGTTCCAACCTTCAGAACCCTCAAAACAACATCAAAATATCAAATCAACCACCAATTCAAGCCTAAGAACTCCAAAAACTTCAAAATTCCGATTTCGATCAAAATGTCTATCAAACATCGCCCGAATGACCTGAAATTTTGCACACGTCCCAAATTATACAACGGACCTACTCCAACTTCCGAAATTTCATTCTGACCCCTATATCAAAATCTCCGCTACCAACCAGAAAATGCCAAAATTCCAATTTCACCAATTCAAGCATAAATCTACCATGGACCTCCAAAATACATTCTGAATGCGCTCCCAAGTCCAAAATCGCCTAACAAAGCTAATCAAATCATAAAAATACAAATTCGAGATCGAATACTAAAAAGTCAAAACTTGGTCAAACCTTTCAAATTTTTAGCTTCAAACTGAGAACTGTTCTTCCAAATTCATTCTGATTACCCTGAAAATCAAAACCGATGATTTACATAAGTCATAATATATCACACGGGGCTGGTCATGCCCAAGAACTAGCAAGTGAAGTGCAAAAGCTCAAAACGATCGGTTGGGTCGTTACAGAAACATCAAATAGCTTCTTAGCCTTCCTCGATTGGCGTGCACAGTTCATGCCTTTTTAGAAAAGCCTTTATGTGAAAAGTTGATTGAAATAAGAATTTGTGCCTTTAAAATCTATTTGAGTTGACTTTAGTCAATGTTTTGAGCAAACGGACCCGAATCCCTATTTGACGGTCTCCGTAGATCCTAATCATGATCTGGGACACGGGCGTATGCCCAGAATCGAATTCGAAGGTCCCTAGCTCGAGTTATCGCAATTTGTTGAAAATTTAAAGTTTAAAGGTTAAAAGAATTTAAAAAGTTTGACCAAAGTTTGAGTTTATTGCTACTAGGTCCGAAGTTTAGTTCTGGATCTTGGTATAGTATCGTTACTATATTTATGACTTGTATGTAAAATTTGGTGCAAAATGGAGTTAATTTGACATGATTCAGACGTCTGGTTATTAAAATAAAAATTCTTAAGTTTCATTAAAAAATTATTTGATTTGGTATCTGATTCGTTGTTCTAGGTGTTATTTTGGTGTTTTGATTGCGCGAGCGATTTCGTATGAGGTTTTGGACTTGTGTGCATATGTAGTTTGGAGCTTCGAGGGCATGAGTTTCGAATAGCCTACAGACCATTTGAACTTAGAAGGGGGATCTGATAGTTACTCTTCGCGAACTTAGAAGGGGGATCATGAATCGGTAACAACATGCTGCGACATGCATCCCGATCCCATAATATCCTCACAACACAGGCCCTCGGCCTCACTCAGTCAGAAACCTCTCAAGCCACTCGGGTAACAGTAAAAATAGGAAACTCAGCCCAAAATATCATTTAAAGTATCAAAATGGAGTAAATACGACTGAGTTATGAAATCAGTAAAATACAGCATGACTGAGTACAGATAATAAGTCAAAACAGTGAGGAATAGTAGTAACAAGCCCCTAAGGGTCCAAAACCGTTGGCACGAGGCCCAAATATGGCATTCCGCCTAAAATATAGTAATACTTTCCAAAACACAATGATATCAAATAGTTTTCAATCAAATACGCGACTTAATAGTCATACGGGACGGACCAAGTCACAATCCCCAATGGTGCACGACCCTACGCTCGTCATCTAACGTGTACATCACCTCAAAGTAGGACAACGATGTGAAATCGGGGGTTTCATACCCTCAGAACAACATTTAAAATCATTACTTACCTTAATCCGGTCCAAACTCTAGCCCGTGATGCCCTTTCCTCTCGAATCGCCTCCAAATGTGACGAATCTAACTGAAACCAGATTCATACCATTAATACACGCTAAAGGAACAATGAACAAGCAAAATAATCAAATTAACTCAAAAATCCCGAAATAGGCTCAAACCTAGCCCTTGGGCCCACGTCTCGGAATCCGATAAAAATCATAAAACTGGAAAACCCATTCGCTAACGAGTCCACCCATATCAAATTCACCAAAATCCGACATCAAATGGCCATTCAAAACCCCAAAATCAACTCTCCAAATTTTCTTCCATTTTCCCCAATTTTCATCCCAAATTTCCAAATTAAATGATAAAATCAAGACAGAATCATGGAATTTTACCAAATTTGAGTGAAGAACACTTACCCCAATCAATTATCTGAAAATCCCCTGCAAAATCGCCTTCCCCCGAGCTCTCTAATGAAATTTGAGATTATGGACCAAAACCCTTATTTTTTAACTTAAACATTCTGCCCAGTTATTTCCTTCATCGCGATCGCGGAATTTGCCTCGCGATCGCGAAGCACAGAAATGGACTGCCCCTCAACTTACCTTACGCGATCGCAGAAACACACACGCAATTGCAGATAACAAACTCATCAACCATCGCGAACGCGACCCTCACTACGCGATCGTTTAGAGAAATTTCTTCACCTCACGACCACTCCAAATCCTTCTTCGCAAACGCGACCTCAACCACGCATTCACGTTAGCCAACTCAACATACCTTCGTGATCATAGAGACTAACTGGCAATTGCGTAGAACAACTTCCCAGCTGCCCTCAACAGACCTATGCGATCACGGCCCCTCTCTTGTGATCGCATATAAGGAAACCAGCAAAAGAAAAATATAGTAGTAACATCAGTCTCTTCAAAGCCAAACATACTCTGACAACCACTCGGAACACAGCTGGGGCCCTCAAGACCTCAACCATATATGCCAAAACATCCCATAACATCATTCATAATTAGTCAAACCTTTGAATCACTAAAAACAACATCAAAACACCAAATCAACCTCGGATTCAAGCTTGAACATCCAAATTTCCAAATAGCACAAACAACGCCGCAACCTATCAAACCTCGTCCGAATAACCTGAAATTTTGCACACACTTCACAAATGACACTACGAACCTACTACAACTTCCGGAATTCCATTCTGGCCTCGATATCAAGATTTTCATTGCCGACCGTAAACTCCAAAATTTCAATTTTGCCAATTCAAGCCTAAATCTACCATAGACCTCCAAATCACATTCCGTACGCGCTCCCAAGTCCAAAATCAACTAACGAAGCTAACCTAATCATAAAAATCCAAATTCGAGATCGAATACTAAAAAGTAAAAACTTGGTCAAACCTTTCAAATTTAAAGCTTCAAATTGAGAATTATTCTTCCAAATCTATTCTGATTACCCTGAAAACCAAAAGCGACGATTTACATAATTCATAGTACATCATACGGGACTAGTCATGCCCAAGAACTGGCGAGCAAAGTGCAAATGCTCAAAACGACCAGTCGGGTCATTACATCCTCTCCCACTTAAACATACGTTCGTCCTCGAACGTGCCCAGAGTTGTTCCGAAACCATCAAATCGCTATGTAGCCTTACCATGCACATAGCCAGGGGTGATCCCACGTCACCCTATCCAATATAGGTCTGATAACACAACATAAATGAAATTTCACAATCCAACCTAGTCCATTAACCTTAGAACCTAATTTCCACTCCCAAAATTATCTATAAGATTAGAACCTCACATCCATACTCTGAATAAGTTCGAAAAAGTTGTAACAAACCATATCTGCAACTCTAGATGCAATTACATGATATACCCCATAACTCAGACACTCGTAGCGATAACTTCTAATCATGACAACTGCACACAATATCCGAATACCGATAATAAACCTCTTAACATTTAAAGTCTCATTCCAACACTTTCGTATACTGCCAATGACGAAAGAAACACGAAAAATCATAATCATTCCTCAGATCAACCATTCATTAAGCTCCCCCTCCTTTGGCAAGAACTATGGTAAATTTCTAATGCTGAGAACCCCTCACACATCGTAGAACCAGAACACACGAATCTAACCCGAAATATCATACCTCTACATAACTTCGCTACAATGCGCGACCTTATCCAAACACTGGTCCACATGAAACACCTCAAGTCACTATGCCTAAAATCAACAACCACGCGCAGTTTGATATCTAGTACCGAAAACAAATTATTATAACCACGGCGAAGCAATTGACATAACACTACATAAACCCGAAAGGACACAACCGATATGCCATCCACCGAGCAATACCCAATACTCTTCCCGCTCGAATTCCACTATGAGACCCCAATAGAACCGAACCATATGTGCCTATAACCAACAACTCATAATGCCTCACAACACGGAAATGTAACTCATAGATCACTTCCAAAACACTAATGAGCTCCATAAAAATCGAATCAACACATCCCTCGACAATAGCAACTCAGAGTCAACAAAACTGACTCGATGCAGAACACATATCTATATAGGCCTACCAATAAATCCCTCATTAAGGAGTTCCTAAAGTTGCTCCTTCAACTTCTTTAGCTCCGTCGGTGCCATGCGATACGGTTTCCTACACCAAATCAACAACCTTGTCTGGCGACATGCCTGACAGTAGGAAACATATCCGGAAAATTCCTCACCACCATAAATGAATCAATGGTAGGAGCCTCTGCACTAACATCCCTCACGAAGGCCAAATAAGAAAGACAACCTTTCCCAACCATCCACTGGCTCTTCAAAAATGAACTCACCTTACTAGGAACATAATCCGTCAAACCTCGCCACTCAAATCTGTGGCATCTCTGGCATAGCCAACGTCGCCATCTTAGCGTGACAGTCCAGAATAGCGTGATGTGGAGACCACTAATCCATACCCAATATCATATCAAAATCAACCATACTAAGCAATAAAGATCCACTTGGGTCTCCATACCCCCAATAGTTGCCACACAAGACCGATATACATGGTCTACAACCACGACATAACCTGTTTAGGATAACTCTTATTCCCCAATCCGTAAAATGTACAGATCACCATATCCGATCCCAACTGCACTGCTCGAATATGTAACACACCTCTAATACTAAATCGTGCCATGAGGGATACTACTATAATTCTTCTATGTAACCAAGAAAACTTGAATATCAGCAATCGATCCAACAAGAGAGCACCGCAATACCAATGAAGTACCCTTAACTCAAACACATTGCCCTTTCTGAAATGTATACCCTCATCAAGCCGCACCAATTAGTGATATTATTTACCTAGTCGTCTGAAACGACGCATGTTGTCTAAGAATTTATGACCTTCCTTTTAGAACTGAATCGTGACCTTACACATGCAAATCTCAACCCTACACAACATACCGCATATACCATACCATCCTAGGTTAAACATAATAACTTTATATCTATTCCAAGCCACAAGCAGCTACGTACTCAACTAGCCGAGCACCTTCTATTTGATCCCATCTAGAAGAAAATCACTATTCATTACATGCTCCTCATGCCAGTAGAAATTATACATCTCTAACCGTGGTAGGAACCATCAAGAACTCTCCGAATTCTATTTGCACAAAACCAAACTGTCAAAACTGAATCCTTTTAACTAAACCAAGTTACGCAAATCACCAAAATCCTAAGAGCATTGCTATGAAACACCTGTAGGAACTCATTACCTCATAAGCACCCAAAGAACTAATCATATCCCTTACCATGTCAATCCGACCTACTACCAAGTTGTTCTATTTATCCAAGCTCATTCTAAATTACCTTCAAATTGATACTTCTTCTCGCTATAACACCACAAGCCTCGACCTAGACTCACCACACAAGACCCAAGCATAAGACTACACCGCACTAAGGCTCATAAGCCACTGAATACTCTCTTAAATATCCCCAAAAACATCACATTCAAAATACATACCCTGAAAAGACTTCCTGCAAATCCAAAGCCATTACCTTCACCTTCCTAATACTGATATACAAAATCCCATAATTGATATAAAAATACCACAAGTCTTGATATCCTCTAATGTAAACCCCCATTCCTAGCCAAATATACATCCTGAAGATCTCCAATTACCACATGTAAATCTTGAATCCTTCAAAACCATTCTCAGGAGTTATCCACTCTACTCAGGTTTCAATTAGACTGATCAAATGAACCGAACGACCTGTACCCCATTAGAACAGCAACACGTATGGAAGAAACCCATCCTTCTAAGCAGCCGAGTAATCCCTTACTCCATACATATTACATCCCTTACAATAATAACTAATCCATCCAAGGTTTCTCATATACCCATAAGCATAACTGTAATACCCCCAATATTTTAAATGAGATCATATGGGGTATTTAGTAAATAATTTAAGTTTTCTTTTAAAAAAAAAGAAAGAAAGAGAAAATTAGCTAACTAAAAAAAAGAAAAAAGAAAAAAGATAAGCATTTAAACCAAAGGGCCAAAGCCCATTGGTACATCTGCCAATAAAAGGTGAAAAGGGTTAGAAGCAAATTGCTTCTGAAGGAAACGAAGCAGAAAGCTTCGAAACAGCGTAAAAATGAAAAGAAAAAGAGCAGAGGAAGAAAGAAGGAAAAGAGAAAAGAAGGAGGAAGAAGTGGGTGCAGCGTATTGGAGCCATAACTATAACTGTTGTGGAATCTTAAGCACAAATTGTCTCTTATGGGTATTACTTGAACTTTTTCTTCTGGTGGATTTTAATTTCGATTCTCTTGATTGGAAGATTCTACAGAGTAATAGAAATTACACTAGTTCATTCACACAATTGCGAATTTTCTTCCTAAAGAACCAATAGAACTTTATGAAATTTGGAGTAATAAGTTATATGAATAGGTTGGAGTTGATAAATTAGTAATTACTCATATGAGAGTAAATAGAAATCCACAAATTAAGATCCAAACATGAACCCCGATGATTGGGTATTCTAAATTAGCTATGAATTAGCCTAAACAAAGAAATTAACATGAGATTGATATTATGTAATTATAGATTGATTGGAGGAATTTGTACGAATTGCTCGAGGTGAAGCATTTGGTATTTCGTCACGAGTACAGTGAGTAGTAATCTTATCGTAATTTGTGTTTTCATAACTTGCATGATTTACACATGATTTTTAATATGAATATGTTACCGATTATTTTGAGTTGCATGTGGGACAAGTCTTTTACTCGATATGATACCGAAATAGTTATTTGAGATGAATACCGTGGTTTTAAATATTTTCGTTGTCACTAGATCTGTTTGACTGTTGATTGAATTTACTGTTATCGAAAGAAAATTATATGATTTGATAAGAACCGAAATGTCCTATATTGTTTTAGAATAGTTTCTACGAGTATATACGGATTACAGAGACAAGTATAAATGGGAGTAGACATTGAAGGATCCCGTAGCTAACGGCGGGTTCGTTAGAACTGGTGAACCTTATAATTACAAATTATCGGTTATAGCCCTCGCTAGTGGGAAGGTAGAACTAGCATACCGTTACCAATTTCCCTTTAGTAGGGACTACCGTTATATATGACTTCTTGCAAAGAAATCCACAGTTATACCGATTACATGATCCGTTCATTGAAACCTCCTAAAATGTGAATACTGATATTATACAGTGGTTACCGAGCTTATTACTGAATGATTAATTATGTTTTACTACAAGAAAAGCGTGATGAGACGGAAAATTTATTTATTGTTTCTGAAAGGGCATTTTTACGTTATTTTCTCTTTGAATTACTAGCATGCTTCTAACTTGTCCCCAAACCAAAACGGTTATGGTTAAGAGTTATTACTCACTGAGCTAGCGACTCATTCCCCGCTAATTGTTTTTACAGAGACAACAGCTGACGCAGGCGAGGATCTCGTTAATTAGAGCTCACAGGTTGAGAATTCTTGGTGAGCCTCGCACTTGTTCGCGTGGACAGAGATTTTATTTATTGTTATGGTCTTTTCATTGAACTCTTAGAGTCGCTCCATAGTCACTATTTTAGTGTCATGAGTATTCTTTTGTTATTATAGTCTTATGTTGAGTATTGTTCTCTTTTATCAAAGTTGGAGATAAATTAGTATTTCTAGTGGTTAGTTGGTGATTTAGTTATGGTGGAGACTTGTATTGGTTAATTGACAAGATGTCAATTGTTGAATTACTATTAGGATGTTTGGTTGCTGATTTGAGATGGGGAAAAAAATTGGGATAGTCCAAAAACAGGGGAAACTCTGTCCGATTTTCTGTAAAATTACCAATGAGGCTTACTTGGGAGCACATGCTCCTAAGCGCCGGTCACAATCCTAAATTGGGTCGTGATAAAGTTCGTATCAAAGCTTAGGCTTTAAGTCCCGAGACATGGAGCAATATTTAGTAAAGTCTTGTTCATGGGTATGTAGGCGCCCATACTTATGATCTCGAGGCTACTGAACATTTAGGAATGTTTTCCCTTCTTTCATTCTTTGATCGTACGTTGAGATAACTTGAGATTGACTTTCGAATATTTCCTTCTTAGATGGCTAGGACACGCACACCCTCATCTTCTGGACGTGGTGCTACCCGGGATGGCGGTCAAGTTGGGGGTTCATCAAACTAGAAGACAGACTGCTCCTCAACCCCAAATTGGGAACATAGGTCAAAACCAAGCTGTTATGCCAGATCAAGTGCAAGGGCAGGGAGTTCAGAACGCTCCACCACCAGTGTCAACTATTGTACCTATTGTTGCCTTACCTGCAGATGCAGTGGAAAGGTTATTGAATGTGCTAGAGGCATTGATGCCTACTCCGGGCGAAAGTTTAGCTCCTCAGGCTACTTTACAGACACAAGCACCTACACAGACTCAGCCTTTCGGGAATAAGGAAGTATCCCTACACGAGTTCCTGAAATTGAAATCACCAAAATTCACAGGTTCCAATAGTTCAGCAGATCCTCAAGGTTTCTTGGATGGGACACTCAAGGCATTACGTGCTCTTGGATGTTCTAGTGAGAGAGCCGTGGAGCTCGCAGCATACAGACTAGAGGATATGGCCAACACATGGTATGAAACTGTATTGCTAAGAAGGCCAGTAGGAGCAGCACCACTGACATGGGACGAGTTCACTAAATTGTTCAAGAATCATTTTCTTCTAGACAGTCTGATGCAACAATATGCTAGAGACTTTGAGAGATTGGTTCAGACTCCTGATATGGATGTGTCAACATATAATACTAAGTTCTGTAAGCTGGCTATATATGCTCCTCACTTAGTGCCTACCGAAGAAGCTCGAGTTCAGAGGTTTGTTGATGGATTGGTTGGTCGTCTATACACTGCAGTAGCCCCACAGATGAAGACTTTATCCTACTCTGATGTAGTCGACCTTGCTAGAAAGATTGAAAACAAGGGACGTGAGGATCGTGTAGCTAGTGATTTACGTAAGAAGGACAAGATAGGAGGGGCCTTCAGTGGTGGTTTTAGTGAAAATAGAAGAGCGGGAAATCAGGGACAACAACAACAACAACAACAACAGGGTTCTCAGACAGGGACACACATGTCTTCATAGTCCACATACAGACCACCTTACAGACAGGGTAATAGGGGACCTTTATCTTCTGGACATCATAATTCTGGGCAGATATATGCCACTCCTCCAGTCTACCAGACTTGTGGTAGATCACATTTGGGCCAATGTCGTGTTCTAACTAGAGAGTGCTTTCGGTGTGGCTAGTTGGGACATCCCTTGAGGGATTGCCCTCAGCCTCCGAGAAATTTCAACCAGGCTACTATTCAGTCAGCTGCACCGACTCAGACTACTCATAATACTTCAGGTGCTACAGGTACAGGAAATAGAGGTCGAGGTGTTTGAGACCGTACTAATGTGAATCAAGGACAAGGCAATGCTACAAGAGGTCAGGCGAGATTTTTTGCATTTACTAGACAGGATGCTCAGGCCTCGAATGCAGTGGTTACAGGTATTCTTTCTGTCTGTTCATTTGATGCACTTGCGTTGATTGATCTGGGATCTACCCACTCCTATGTGTCCTCGTACTTTGCCTTGAGATTTAGTAGACATCCCGAGCTATTGAATGATCCTTTTCTAGTTGCTACTCTTGTTGGAGAGTCTCTATTAGCTGAATACGTGTATCATGCTTGTCAGATTCGGGTCGAGGGTAGAGATACCCTAGCTGACCTTATTGTACTTGATATGATTGACTTTGACATGCTGATGGGAATGGATTGGTTATCTTCTTGCTATGCTATAGTCGATTGTCATGCAAAGATAGTTAAGTTTGAGATACCAAATGAACCCAGTTTTATTCTAAGAGGGAGTCAGGTTCTAGAGACTTGCAAAATTGTATCTTTTATGAAGGCTCAACGACTTCTGAAGAAAGGTTGCTTGGGTCTCTTAGCTATTGTAAATGACACAAGAAAGGAAACAGTTAGTATAGAAAATGTACCCGTAGTGAGAGAATTTTCTGATGTATTTCCTAAGGATTTACCAGGATTGCCTCCAGTACGAGAAATAGACTTCGATATTGATTTGCTACCTGACACACAGCCCATATCGATACCCCCATATTGAATGACACTAGCAGAGTTGAGAGAGCTAAAGCAACAGTTACAAGATTTGTTAGATAAGGGTTTTATTAGACCTAGTGTATCACCATGGGGTGCACCAGTACTGTTCGTAAAGAAGAAAGACTGATCCATGAGAATGTGTATTGACTGCAGGCAGTTGAACAAGATAACAATACGCAATAAATATCCTTTTGCCTCGTATAGATGACATGTTTGATTAGTTACAAGGAGCTGCCCACTTTTCAAAGATTGACCTCTGTTCTGGTTATCATCAACTTAGAATCAAAGATGAAGATATTTCTAAGACTGCTTTCAGAACTCGATACGGGCACTATGAGTTTCTTGTGATGCCTTTCGGACTGACAAATGCTCCAGTTGCATTCATGGATTTAATGAATAGAGTGTTCAAGCCGTTTTTGGATAGCTTTGTAATAGTATTTATTGATAATATCCTGATATATTCTCGTAGCCAAGGAGAACACTAGAATCATCTCAGGACTGTGTTGCAGACATTGCGAGAACATCGGCTTTATGCTAAGTTCTCGAAGTGTGGATTCTGGCTAAACTCGGTATCATTTCTAGGACATGTTATATCTTAAGATGGAATTATAGTAGATCCTAAGAAGACCGAAGCTATGTAGAAATGACCCAGACCTACTTCTCCTAAAGAGATACGTAGCTTTTTAGGCTTAGTAGGCTATTACAGGCGTTTTGTGCAGGATTTCTCCAGAATAGCATCGCCGCTGACCAAGCTAACACAGAAAAATGCAAAGTTTTAGTGGACGGAGGAATGTGGGAAAAGCTTTCAGAAACTCAAAATGTGTCTGACAATTGCACCAATATTAGCCTTACCATCAGGTTCTGGAGGATTTACAGTATTCTGTGATGCCTCGAGGGTGGGATTAGGATGTGTTCTCATGCAAAATGGTCGTGTTGTAGCTTATGCTTCGAGACAATTGAAAAAGCACGAGAAAAACCATCCTACACATGATTTGGAGATGGCTGCAGTGGTATTTGCTCTAAAGATTTGGAGGCATTATCTATACGGTGAAACTTGTGAGATTTATACTGACCATAAAAGTCTGAAGTATATCTTTCAGCAAAGAGATTTAAATCTTCGGCAGCGTCGTTTGATGGAACTACTCAAAGACTATGATTGTTCTATTTTGTATCATCCTGGAAAAGCCAATGTGGTGGTTGATGCATTGAGTAGAAAATCAATGGGGAGTTTGGCACATATAGCCCCTGCAAGGAGACTTTTAGCTAAAGATATTCAGAGCCTAGAAGATACAGGTATCAGATTTAGTGTCAGAAATTCAGAGGCATTGTTGGCTTGTGCTCAGGCTAAGTCTTCATTTGTTGAGCGCATTAAGGCCACCCAATATGAGGATGAACGATTATGTAAATACAGAGATAAGGTCCTAGATGGCAAAAGCAAGGATATGACTGTTGAAAGTGATGGTGTTCTTCGAATGTGTGAGAGGCTATGTGTAGCATACGTAGATGGGTTGAGACATGCTATTCTTAAAGAAGCTCACAACACTAAATACATCATACATCCTGGATCCACAAAAATGTACCATGACCTAAAGCAATTTTATTGGTGGGAAGGTAGGAAGAAAGATGTGGCTAACTTTATTTCTAGTTGTTTGACTTGTCAGCAGGTCAAGGCTAAGCATCAGCGACCCGCAGGATTACTACAACAAACTGAGATTCCAGAGTGGAAATGGGAAGGAATTACTATGGATTTTGTCACCGGGCTACCACGAACCCTTAGAGGTTATGACTCGGTATGGGTGATTGTAGATCGACTGACGAAATTAGCACACTTTTTGCCGGTGAAGACTACATATGGTGGAGTCAGGTATGCACAGATATTTATGAACGAAATTGTCCGACTTCACGGAGTTCCAGTATTCATCATCTCTGATAGAGGATCACAGTTCACTTCACGCTTTTGGAAATCTTTTCAAGAAGCATTGGGTACACGAGTAGATCTTAGTACTGCATTTCATCAACAGATAGACGGGCAGTCTGAACGTACTATTCAGATCTTGGAGGATATGTTGAGAGCTTGCATTCTTGAGTTTGGAGGTAGTTGGGACACTTATCTACCATTAGCTGAATTTGCTTACAACAATAGCTTCCAGTCCAGTATTCAAATGGCACCGTACGAAGCATTGTATGGTAGAAGGTGTCGTTCTCCTATCGGATGGTTTGAAGCTGGTGAGACTAACTTATTGGGACCCGACCTAGTACAAAAAGCTATGGACAAGGTCCAATTGATCATATAGAGAT
Organism: Nicotiana tabacum; assembly: GCF_000715075.1. Classification (NCBI taxonomy): domain Eukaryota; kingdom Viridiplantae; phylum Streptophyta; class Magnoliopsida; order Solanales; family Solanaceae; genus Nicotiana; species Nicotiana tabacum. The sequence continues at coordinate 98,788,718 of NC_134082.1, read as the reverse complement.
TGCTTGCAGCTCAAAGCAGACAGAAGTCTTATGCTGATAAGAGAAGAAGAGATTTAGTGTTCACAATTGGAGACAAAGTGTTCCTACGAGTCTCCCTTATGAAAGGTGTAATGCGGTTTGGGAAAAGAGTCAAGTTGAGCCACAGGTTTATAGGACCGTATGAGATAGTAGACCGAGTGGGAGCGGTGGCTTATCTTTTGGCACTTCCTCCTGAGTTATGTTATTCATCCAGTGTTTCATGTCTCAATACTAAGAAAATGTATATCAGACTTATCTCAGGTGATTGAAGCACCGACAATACCGCTCGATGAAAAGATGTCTTACGAGGAGGAGCCGATGGCAATTATTGATAGGCAAGTAAGAAAGCTACGGTCAAAAGAAATTGTGTTCGTTAAAGTTTTATGGAGAAATCATACCGTTGAAGAAGCTACTTGGGAGGTAGAAAAAGATATGCAAGTGAAATATCCCCATTTGTTTCAGTCTAGAGGTACGTACTTGAGTTAAATTCGGGGACCGAATTTCATAAGGTGGGGAGAGTGTAATACCCCAATGTTTTAAATGAGGTCAAATGGGGTATTTAGTAAATAATTTAAGTTTTCTTTTAAAAAAAAAAAGAAAGAAAGAAAAAATCAGCTAACTATAAAAATAAAATAAAAAAGACAAAAAATAAGCATTTAAACCAAAGGGCCAAAGCCCATTGGCACATCTGCTAATAAAAGGTGAAAAGGGTTAGAAGCAAATTGCTTCTGAAGGAAACGAAGCAGAAAGCTTCAAAACAGCGTAAAAAACGAAAAGAAAAAGAGCAGAGGAAGAAAGAAGGAAACGAGAAAAGAAGGAGGAAAAAGTGGGTGCAACGTATTGGAGCCATATCTATAACTGTTGAGGAATCTTAAGCACAAATTGTCTCTTACGGGTATTACTTGAACTTTTTCTTCTGGTGGATTTTAATTTCGATTCTCTTGATTGGAAGATTCTACAGAGTAATAGAAATTACACTAGTTCATTCACACAATTGAGAATTTTCTTCCTAAAGAACCAATAGAACTTTATGAAATTTGGAGTAATAAATTATATGAATAGGTTGGAGTTGATAAATTAGTAATTACTCATATAAGGGTAAATAGAAATCCACAAATTAGGATCCAAACATGAACCCCGATGATTGGGTATTCTAAATTAGCTATGAATTAGCCTAAACAAGGAAATTAACATGAGATTGATATTATATAATTATAGATTGATTGAAGGAATTTGTACGAATTGCTCGAGGTGAAGCATTTGGTATTTCGGCACGAGTACAGTGAGTAGTAATCTTACCGCAATTTGTGTTTTCATAACTTGCATGATTTACACATGATTTTTAATATGAATATATTACCGATTATTTTGAGTTGCATATGGGACAAGTCTTTTAATCGATATGATACCGAAATAATTATTTGAAATAAATACCGTGGTTTTAAATATTTTCGTTGTCACTAGATCTGTTTGACTGTTGCTTGAATTTACTGTTATCGAAAGAACATTATATGATTTGATAAGAACCGAAATGCCCTATATTGTTTTAGAATAGTTTCTACGAGTATATACGGATTACAGAGACAAGTATAAATGGGAGTAGACATTGAAGGATCCCGTAGCTAACGGCGGGTTCGTTAGACCTGGTGCACCTTGTAATTACAAATTACCGTTATAGCCCTCGCTAGTGGGAAGGTTGAACTAGCATACTGTTATCGATTTCCCTCGAGTAGGGACTACCGTTATATATAACTTCTTGCAAAGAAGTCCACAGTTATACCGATTACATGATCCATTCATTGAAACCTCCTAAAATGTGAATACTGATATTATACAGTGGTTACCGAGCTTATTACTGAATGGTTAATTATGTTTTACTACAAGAAAAGCGTGATGAGACTGAAAATTTATTTATTATTTCTGAAAAACGTTATTTTCTCTTTGAAATACTAGCATGCTTCTAACTTGTCTCCAAATTAAAACGGTTGTGGTTAAGCGTTATTACTCACTGAGCTAGCGACTCATTCCCCGCTATTTTTTTTTACAGAGACAACAGCTAACACAGGCGAGGATCTCGTTAATTAGAGCGTGCAGGTTGAGAATTCTTGGTGAGCCTCGCACTTGTTCGCGTGGGCAGAGATTTTATTTATTGTTATGGTCTTTTCATTGAACTCTTAGAGTCGCTCCATAGTCACTATTTTAGTGTCATGAGTATTCTTTTGTTATTATAGTCTTATGTAGAGTATTGTTCTCATTTATCAAAGTTGGAGATAAATTAGTATTTCTAGTGGTTAGTTGGTGATTTAGTTATGGTGGAGACTTATATTGGTTAATTGACAAGTTGTCAATTGTTGAATTGCTATTAGGATGTTTGGTTGCTGATTTGTGACAGGGAAAAAATTTGGGATAGTCCAAAAACAGGGGAAACTCTGTCCGATTTTCTGTAAAATTACCGATGAGGCTTACTTGGGAGCACTTGCTCCTAAGCTCCGGTCACAATCCTAAATTGTGTCGTGACAATAACACAACCTTTATTAAAAATATTTCTTTAATCGAGTCATCCTCGACCTCAACCTCTGTAAGCCACACTGGTTCACTAATATACCTCAAACTGAAATTAATACAACACATAATCGTGCAATCAACTAATCAATAGCATACTCCCCTACTTGGCTCAAAGCCATAGGTCAAAACACACAAGACTCACAATACCCATACTCTACTACTGCCATAATACCATGGTGAGATTAAACTAAATCTTTCATAAGCTCATGCAACACAAACCATCTAGTATCTCAAATCATCTGCAAATCTCATATTCACCCTTGTAACAGTCATGCCCACTCTTATAAGCGTTCCAAACTCAAATTGTAACACACATATTTCACTAGTAAAAGAGGGATCCCAACAAACAACATAGGGATCACACAAACCTCAGAACACCCTGCAGGAGATAACTCACCTGCTTTGCCTCAAAATAACATCTCTTCATACCCTTCCACCGTCATAAACATCACGCTATCACTTAATCTTCCTGAGTCTAAACTCATATCACGACATAAAATCTACTTTACTCCCTAACTAAACAACATGAAAAGATCCTTCACACACCCATAACTCGGGGCTATACATCAAATCAAGATGGAAATCAAGCACCAAATAGTGCTTGCTATCCTCAAGCAGACCCTTCTCGTCACATTCCAATCATATGAACACATCTCGCAGTCACATCATACTCATCACATAGCCATCCAGTCCTCACTTCCACTAACAGGGACACTGCCGAACATATAAATCTAGAAGCACCTGCTCACACAATTAATGCCTCAATGCTCAAACTATAGGAAAAACCCGGCCTCAAGGCCTCCAGACTGGCCCAACATCAACATACAGAAATCACATCTCACCCTTCGATCAGGCAATCATAAGTCATCGATGCACAGCTAATATCAAGCGCTCATGCGCGCATACGGATGCGTGAAAGGAATTCAAAGAGTTACATTTCAAGCTGAATCAAGGACGCACGATCATAATTCAAGAATGTGGGATTTCCTAAAGGTTATGCAACCTTCCGAGGATAAGTACAGATGTCTCTGTACTGATCCGCGAGACTCTACTAAACCTGCTCATGACTCGTGAGACGTATGTAGCCTAGGCTCTGATACCAACTTGTCACGACCCTAAAACTGACCCGATCGTGATGGCGCCGATCATGAAACTAGGCCAGCTGACACAAACTCAAACCAACCAGAAAATCATAAGAAGTCATTTTTAAGCCATTAATTAACCAAAATTCCTTACTATAAGTTAAAATAAGCAGTGTGGAATGAATACACAAGCCCGACATCAGGGTGTTACAAGTTATAAGCATCTACTACCACTGTTCTGATGACATCAAGGCCAACACTGCCAGGAAAATCACAAAACAATACACTAAGGAAGAATAAAGTAGGGAGAAAGTAGGGTCGGGATCACCAGACAGCTACCTTGCTAACCCCGATGAACCTGCGATTGAGTGATCAACACCCGCCACCGAGTTCAGAAATACCTAAATCTGGACACAAGGTGCAGGGAGTAATGTGAGTACACCAACTCATTAAGTAATAAAAGTAAATGAAGAATAAGTAGTAAGAAAACACTTAAACCATGTCATAACGCTACAACAAATACAGTACATTTCCAAAATAGTATAGAAATCATTTATTTCGTAAATCAAACTCAGTTTCAGCAAAAACCCTTTCCTTTTTTAAAACATCTTCCAATAGTTTCAAACGAGTGATAAAACAGTGAGTAAAAATGATAGAAACATAAACAACCTCTCGGGCAAAATATGTACCATAAACTGCCCATCTGGCATAATATCAAAAGAACCAGCCCCTCGCGCTACCTCATAATCACTCGTAATTAACTCCTCGAGAATAACATGAATCAAGAACTTCCCCTCGGGCAAAACATGGATCAAGAACAGCCCCTCGGGCAACAATTGGAAACAACAACAGCCCCCGAGATACATCACATCTTGTACATTGGGTACCCGCGCTCACTGGGGGTGTTTAGACTCTGGAGGGGCTCTTACAGCCCAAGTGTTATAACAAGCCATCTTGTGGCATAATCAATCGGGCACTCGGCCTTACATAACAACAATCCACCTTATGGCATAAAACAATCAGGTCTCGGCCTTACAATATCATGAATCAGTAACAACCTACTGCGGTGTGCAACCCAATCCAATAATATCCTCACAACACAGTCCCTTGGCCTCACTCAATCAAATACGTAACTTAATAGTCGTATGGGATGGACCAAGTCATAATCCCCAATGGTGCATGACCCCACGCTCGTCATCTAGCGTGTACATCACCTCAAAGTAGCACAACGATGTGAAATCCGGGGTTTCATACCCTTAGAACAACATTTACAATTATTACTTATCTCAATCCGGTCCTAACTCTAGCCCGTGATGCTCTTGCCTTTCGAATCGACCTCCAAATGCTCCGAATCTAACCAAAACCAGACTCATACCATTAATACGCGCTAAAGGAACAAAGAACAAGCAAAAATAATCAAATTAAACTCAAAAATCCCGAAATTGGCTCAAACCCGACCCCTGGGCCCACGTCTTAGAATCCGATAAAAATTATAAAACTGGAAAATCCATTTGCTAACGAGTCCACCCATATCAAATTTACAAATATCCGACATCAAATGGCCATCCAAAACCCCAAAATCAACTCTCCAAATTTTCTTCTATTTTCCCCAATTTTTACCCCAAATTCCAAAATTAAATGATAAAACCAAGACATAATCATGGAATTTAACCAAATTTAAGTGAAGAACACCTACCCCAATCAATTATCTGAAAAATCCCCTCCAAAATCGCCTCCTCCCGATCTCTCTAATGAAATTTGAGATTATGGACCAAAACTCTCATTTTTTAACTTAAACATTCTGCCCAGTTATTTCCTTCATCGCAATCGCGGAATTTGCCTTGCGATCGCGAAGCACAAAAATGGATTGCCCCTCAACTTTCCTTATGCGATCATAGAAACACATACGCGATCGCGAATAACAAACTCATCAACCATCGCGAACAGGACCTTCACTACGCGATCGCATAGAGAAATTCCTTCACCTTACGACTGCTCCAAATCCTTCTTCGTGAATGCGACCTCAGCCACGCGTTCGCGTTAGCCAATTCAACATACCTTTGTGATCGTAGACCCCAATTGGCGATCGCATAGAAAAATTTTCCTCAGCTGCCCTCAACAGACCTATGCGATCGTGGCCCCTCTCTTGTGATCGCGTATAAGGAAACCAGCAGAAGAAAAATACAGCAGCAACAACAGTCTCTTCAAAGCCAAACATACTCCGATAACCACCCGAAACACATCCGGGGCCCTCGGGACCTCAACCAAACATGCCAACACATCCCATAACATCATTCAAACTTAGTGGAACCTTTGAATCACTCAAAACAACATCAAAACACCAAATCAACCTCGGATTCAAGCTTAAGAACATCAAAATTTCCAAATTCCACAAACAACGCCGAAACTTATCAAACCTCATTTGAATGACCTGAAATTTTGCACAGACTTTACAAATGACACTATGAACCTTCTCCAACTTCCAGAATTCTATTCCAACCTCTATATCAAGATTTCCACTGCCAACCGGAAACTCCAAATTTCCAATTTTGCCAATTCAAGCCTAAATCTACCACGGACCTCCAAATCACATTCCGAACGCGCTCCCAAGTCAAAAATCACCTAACGAAGCTAACCAAATCATAAAAATTTAAATCTGAGATCAAATACTAAAAATTCAAAAATTAGTCAAACCTTTCAAATTTAAAGCTTCAAACTGAGAATTGTTCTTCCAAATCTATTCTAATAACCCTGAAAACCAAAACCGATGATTTACATAAGTCATAGTACATCATATGGGGCTAGTCATGCCCGAGAACTGGCGAGAGAATTGCAAATGCTCAAAATGACCAGTCAGGTCGTTACAGCTTGACACTTACGCAGTACATTGGGTCGGTTGTACTCATACTACACTCTACACTTCTTGTGCAGATTTGGGTACTGGTCCTAGCTGTCTGTGAGGTTGATCAGCTCGGATTATCTTATTTAGAGACTCGAGGTGGATCTGTTGGTGTCTGCAGACCTTGAAGTCCCCTTCCTCTTTCCCTATATATTGTTCATTTCATTCGAGACAAGTGTACCTATTTCAGACTCTATTTGTAGAACCTCTAGAAGCTCGTGTACTTGTGACTCCAGATCCTAATTGTACTAGATATTTGGGTTATTATGCTACTTTGTACTTTATTTTTGTTTCATTTATGTTAATTGGTTAAATTTTTCAAAGTTTTTAAAATTGGCAAAAGAAATTTCTCTAACATAGGCTTACCCAGCGAGTGAAATGTTAGGCACCATCACGGTCCCGAAGGTGAGAATTCCGGGTCGTGACAAGTTGGTATCAGAGCACTAGGTTACTTAGGTCTCACGAGTCATGAGCAAGCTTAGTAAAGTCTGGAGGATCGATGTGGATACGTCTGTTCTTATATTCCAGAGGCTATGAAGTTTAGGATAAACTTCACTTCTATTCTTCTCTGTCGTGCGATTTTATTCTATCATTAATAATTGAACTATTCTAATCTTGTTCTCTTGTAGATGGCGAGAACTCATACTATATCTTTAACTGGACAGCTGCCGGAGCCTCCAGTGGCATCTCCTACGAGGGGAAGAGGTCGAGGTCGAGGCACAGACAGAGCTCTGCCTTGAGCTCGAGCAATACCACCAGCAATGCAGCCTTAGGTGGATTTTGATGATGAGGTTCCGCCTCAGACTGTACCTGTTGGAACAACTCAGGTCTTGGAGGGATTCATCGTCACTCCAGTGCTTCAAGATACTCTAGTCCGTCTGGTGGGCCTTATGAAAAGTGTGGCCCAGGCCGGTACATTTTTGATGGCACCAACCGTCTCCCAGGCTGGGGGAGGAGCACAAACTCTCTCTACTCACACTCTAGAGCAAATGGCTCCTAGTATCAGACTCCAGTAGTCCCGCCAGCTGGGGTAGTTCAGTTGGTTGTTGCAACACAGGTTGGTGATAGGCCCGCCATGTCTTCTGAGGGCTTATTTTGATCGAACAAGTTTACAAAGCTCTTCCCAATTGACTTAAGTAGTGCACCTTCTGAGGACCCACAGGATTATATTGACCATTTCCTTGAGGTGCTGCAGAACATGGGGATAGTTGAGACCAATGGGATTGATTTTTCTTTGTTTCAGATGATGGGTTTTGCCAAAAAGTGGTGGAGAGATTATATGTTGACTAGACCAGCTGGGTCGCCTGCTCTTACTTGGACCAGTTCTCTCCGCTTTTTAGAGAAGTTCCTCCCTATCAGACTGAGAGAGGATTACCACAGGTAGTTTGAGCGTCTCCAGCAGGGCAGTATAATTGTTACTCAGTACGAAACCTATTTTGTGGATCTGGCCCGGCATGCTCTTCTTTTACTTCCTACTGAGAGAGAGAGAGAGGGTGATGAGGTTTATTGATGGACTCACTCACCCTATCAGGATACAGATGGCTAAGGAGACTGGGGGTAAGATTTCCTTTCATGCGGTAGTTGATGTTGCTAGGCGGATCGAGATGGTTCTTGCACATAAGAGAGGGCATGGGTCTGATAAGAGACCTCATCATTTCGATGGGTTCAGTGGTGCCTCATTTGGAGGTAGGGGTACTTTTGGTAGAGGCCATCCTCCCTTATATGTATCATCTTGACCACCTATCCTACAGTGCACCACCAGCTCCTATTAGTGCACCTCCACTCCAGAGTTCTCAAAGTGGTTATTCAGGTTGACAAGGTCAGTTTCTGGATCAGCAGTCACAATAGCCGAGGTCTTGTTATACTTGTGGTGATCCGAGGCACATTGCTAGATTTTTCCCTCGAGCACCAGATAGCTCACAGTAGTAGGGTTCTAGTACCATGGTTCCAGCACCGGTTGTTTCATCGCTTTCTTAGCTAGCTAGAGGTAAGGGTCTGGCAGCTAAAGGTGGAGGTCAGTCAGTTAGATGTGGAGGCTAGCCAGCTAGGTCCCGTCCTAGAGACGTCGTTTAGAGTGGATGGGCCTCGGCCTGATTTTATGCTTTTCTAGCTAGGCTTGAAGTTGAGTCATTTAACGCTATCGTCATAGGTATTATTCCAGTTTTCCATAGAGATGCTTCAGTTCTATTTGATCCGGGCTCTACTTATTCCTATGTGTCATCCTATTTTGTTTCATATCTGGTTGTGACTCGTGATTCTTTGAGTGCTCCTATGTATGTGTCTACACCTGTAGGAGATTTTATTATAGTAAATCGTGTCTATCATTCATGTGTGGTTATTATTGGGAGTCTTGAGACTAGCATAGATCTTCTACTTCTAGATATGGTAGATTTTGATGTCATCTTGGGTATGGATTGGCTATCACCTTATCATGTTATATTGGATTGCCACGCCAAGATGGTGACCTTAGCCTTGCCAGGGTTGCCTAGATTAGAGTGGGGGGACTCTTGGACACTCTACTAGCAGGGTTATCTCTTATATGAAGGCTCGACGTATGGTCGAGAAGGGGTGTCTAGATTATTTGGCTTATGTCTGCTATTCTAGTGCGGAGGTTCCTTCCATGGATTCAGTACTAGTTGTTTGTGAGTTCCTAGAGGTATTTCCTACAGATCTGCTGGGGATTCCACCCAACAGAGATATTGACTTCTATATTGATTTAGCTCTGGGCACTCAGCCCATTTCTATTCCACCATACCGTATGGACCCTCTAGAGTTGAAAGAATTAAAGAAGCAGTTGCAAGATTTACTTGATAAGGGCTTTATTAGACCTAGTGTCTCGCCCTGGGGTGCACTTGTGTAGTTCATAAAGAAAAAGGACGGATCGATGAGGATGTGCATAGATTATCGGCAGTTGAACAAAGTCACCATCAAGAACAAATATCCATTGCCGAGGATTGATGACTTATTTGATCAGCTTCAGGGTGCCAAAGTGTTTTCGAAGATTGATTTAAGGTCTGGCTACCATCAGTTAAATATTAGAAATTTGATGTCCCTAAGACAGTTTTTCGTACTAGGTATAGGAATTATGAATTTATAGTGATGCCACTTGGGATGATAAATGCCCCAGCAGCATTCATGTATTTGATGAATCAGGTGTTCAAGCCCTATCAGGATTCCTTTGTGATTGTATTTATTCATGATATCTTGATCAACTCCTACAGTCGAGAGGAACACGAGCAGCATCTTTAGATTGTACCTCACACTCTAAGAGATAGCTAATTATATGCCAAGTTCTCAAAGTGCGAGTTTTGGTTGGACTCAATCACTTTTTTGGGGCATGGCGTATCTATAGAGGGCATACAGGTGCATCCTAAGAAGATTGAGGCAATTCAGAACTGAACTAGACCCACTTCAGCTATGGAGAACCAAAGTTTCCTGGGTTTGGTGGGTTATTACCATCGGTTCATGGAGGGGTTTTCATCTATTGCAGCCCCACTAACCAGATTGACCCAAAAGGGTGTCCCGTTCAGATAGTCAGACGAGTATGAGTCGTGCTTTCAGAAGCTCAAGACTGCTTTAACTACGACGCCGGTGTTGGTGTTGCCCACATGTTCAGGATCTTACACGTTGTATTATGATGCATCTCGTATTGGGCTTAGTGGAGTATTGATGCAGGATGGCAGGATGATAGCATATGTGTCGCGGTAGTTGAAGCTTCATGAGAAGAATTACCCTTTTCATGACTTAGAGTTGGCAGCCATTATTCATGCGCTAAAGATTTGGAGGCACCATCTTTACGGTGTGCCGTGCAAGGTATTCTTCACGGATCATCGGAGTATACAGTATTTGTTCAAGAAGAAGTATGTCAACTTGAGGTATAAGAGGTGGTTGGAGTTGTTGAAAGATTATGATATCACCATTTTCTATCATCGGGGAAGGCTAATGTGGTGGTTGATGCCTTGAATAGAAAGGCAATGAGTATGGGAAGCCTTGCGTACATTCCAGTTAGTGAGAGCTTGCATCAGATGTTCAGACTTTGACCAATCAGTTCGTGACTTTAGACATTTCGGAGCCCAGTCGTGTTCAAGATTGCACATTTGCTCGGTCTTCCTTGTATGAGTGCATCAGAGAGTGGTAGTATGATGACCATTAATTGCTTGTCCTCAGGGACACAGTGCGGCACGGTAGTGCCAAACAGGTTACAGTTGGGGATGATGGGTTTTAAGGATGTAGGGTCGTATTTGTGTGCTTAGTGAAGATAGACTTCGTGAGTTGATTCTTGAGGAGGCCCACCGTTAGTAATATTTTATTCATCCGGGTTCTGTTAAGATGTATCAGGACTTGCGACGGCACTATTGGTGGAGAAGGATGAAGAAGTACATAGTTTCATATGTAGCTTGGTGTCTAAATTGTCAGCAAGTTAAGTACGAGCATCAGAGACCTGGTAGTTTTCTTCAGAAGTTAGAGATTGCTGAGTGGAAGTGGGAGCATATCACTATGGATTTTGTTGTTGGACTTCCACGGACTTAGAGGAAGTTCAACGCGGTATGGGTTATTATGGACAGGTTGACCAAGTCAATGCATTTCATTCCCGTGGCAGTTACCTATTCTTCAGAGCGGTTGGCTAAGATTTACATCAGTGAGATCGTCTGTCTTTGTAGTGTGCCATGTCTATTATTTCTAATTGAGGTACGCAGTTCACCTTGCACTTCTGGAAGGCAATACAGTGGGAGTTGGGTACAGATGTGGAGTTGAGCATAACATTTTATCCCCAGATGCACGGACAGTCCGAGCGCACTATTTAGATAATGGAGGATATGCTTTGCGCTTGTCTTAGAGATTTCGGGGGGGTTCTTGGGGTCAGTTCTTTCCTGCTTAAGGATTTTGCCTATAACAACAGCTACAGTCGAGCATTCAGATGGCTCCCTGTGAGGCATTATGCGGGAGGCGCTGCCGTTCACCAGTTGGATGGTTTGAGCTGGGGGAGGCTCGGATGTTTGGTACAGATTTGGTACAAGATGCTTTGGATAAGGTCAAGATTATTCAGGATCGACTTCGCACAGCTCAGTCCAGGCAGAAGAGTTATGTTGACCGTAGAGTTTGTGAAGTTGCATACATGGTTGGAGAGAGAGTATTGCTCTGAGTTTCACCCATGAATGGTGTGATGAGGTTTGGGAAGAAGGGCAAGTTGAGCCCTAGGTATATCATACTCTTTGATATTCTTCAGAGAGTGGGTGAGGTGGCCTACAAGCTCACATTGCCACCTGTTTATCAGCAATTCATCCGGTGTTCCATGTGTTCATGCTTTGGAAGTATGACAACAATCCTTCATATTTGTTAGATTTCAGCTTAGTCCAATTAGACAAGGATTTGACTTATAAGGAGGAGCCAGTGGCTATTTTAGCCCGGCAAGTCCGACAATTGAGGTCTAAGAGTTATCCTTCAGTTCGAGTGTAGTGGAGAGGTCAGTCAGTCGAGAAAGCTATTTTGGAGTCTGAGCTGGTTATGTGGAGTAGATATCCACACCTTTTCACCAGTCCAGGTACTTTTCTATGTCTATTCTAGGATGAGCGGTTATTTTAGAGGAGTAGAATGTGATGACTCCATAGGTCATCGAGAGTTTTAAATCTTAATTCTGTATTTTGAAACCTCAAATAACTTCTTTTAGCCTTCCTCGATTTATGTGCATAGTCCGCGCCTTTTTTCTGAGAGCCTTTATGTGAAAATTGATTAAAATGAGAATTCGTGCCTAAAAATCCATTTGAGTTTACTTTGGTCAAAGTATTAAGCACCGGATCCATGTTTTGACTATCATACTGGGTCTGCATCGTGATTTGGGACTCGGGCGTATGCCCGTAATTGAATTCTAAGGTCCCTATCTCGAGTTATCGCAATTTGTTGAAAATTTGAAGTTTAAAGGTTAAAAGAATTTAAAGGTTTGACCAAAGTTTGACTTTTGTTGCTACAGGGTACGGATTTTAGTTTCGGAGCTTGGTATAGGTTCGTTACTATTTTTGTGACTTGTCTGGATAATTTGGTGCAAAACAGAAATAACTTGAGGTGATTTGGACGTCTGGTTGTTAAAATAGAAATTCTTAAGTTTTATTGGAAATTTCGTTTGATTTGGAGTTCGATTTGTAGTTCTAGGTGTTATTTTTGGTACTTTGATAGCGCGAGCGAGTTTGTATAAGGTTTTTGGACTTCTGTGCATATGTGGTTTGGAGCCGCGATGGATCGGGTGAGTTTCGGATAGCCTACAGACCATTTGAACTTAGAAATTTTTTGGTTTCTTGAGCTTCTGCTATATTAGGGTTCATGTGCTTCATAATCGCGAAGCCTTTCTCGCAACCACAAAGAGGAGTCTAGGACAGGGGACGATTTTTTTCATCGCGAATGCGATGGTTAGGTCGCAAACGCGGAGTGTTGGGGGTTTTACCCTTTGCAAACGCGACCAGCTTTTTGCGAAGGCATAGGGGTATGGGCCTAGGAGGGGGATCAGACCATTACTCTTTGTGAAAGCGACTCTGGGATCGCCAACGCGAGGGCAGGTGGGTGTAAGCCTTCACAAACATGAAGGGTAACTCGCGAACGTGTAGGCCAATGAGTTGTTGTGCTTCACAATCGCGTCATGCCTTTTGCTAATGCGAAGAAGGCCTGACGCCCAGTGATTTAAATGTTTCAAAAATGAGATTTCTCCCATTTTTAATGAATTGTCTATTAGAGCTCGGCCTAGAGGCGATTTTGAAGGGAAAACTCAACACCAATTCATAGGTTTGTACACTTTAACTCATTTTCTTCCATTTCATAACCCATTAATTTCTATCCCTAATCTTTATTTTTCCATGGTAGAAAACTAGAGATTTAGGAAGAATTGGGGGTGGGGGGTTTGCAAATTAGGGATTTAGACCTCAATTTGAGGTCGGATTCCGAAACTGATTACATAATTGAGCTTGGGGGTGAGTGGATAAATGGATTTTGGTTTGAATCTCGCGTATGACTAAGCGACCTCGGGGTTGACTTTTTTATATTTTTTGGGAAAGGTATAAAAATCCTATTTTTACGTATTGTAATTTATTTTCTTAACATTATTTGACGTTATCGAGTCGATTGTGGTTAGATACGAGCGGTTTAGAGACGAATTCTAGAGGAAAGGCCTCGGTAGAGCTCTGAGTTGACTGCAGAGTGAGGTAAGTGTCATGACCTAAAATCCACTAAGGGTCGCGATGGCGCCGGACACTATTGTCAGGCAAGCCAATACTAAATAACTAGTAGTTTCTCGTTTTACATATTTTTGATTTCACTTCTTTTATAAGTTTAAACAATAAGGAATAAATTTCCACTGAATAAATAATGATATCTTTAACAATTTCAAAATACTGACTACTTCTATAGACATCCCAGAACCCGGTGTCACAAGTGCATGAGTATTTATTAGGGAATGGAATAAAATACAATAATTGTCCGGAATACAAGTGGACAGAAATGAAAATACAGTACAATACTCTGAAGGAGAATCTGCTGGCTATGGTTGTCTCGATAAATGTAACTCACCTAAGTCTCTGTATCAACCATGTCACTAGCCACACATAAACCTGTGCAACAAAAATGTACAACAAGTGTAGTATGAGTACGAAAATAACATGTACCCAATGAGTATCTCGTCTAATCTCGAAGAAGTAGAGACGAGAGGTCGACTTCGACACTTACTAGTGGTCCAATAGTAATATATTATTAATGCGAGTAATCATGGAGTTATTAAGAACGACAGTAATTTCAAATAAGTCACGAACATGTAAAAGTTTCTTTTTATATTAAAAATCTCTGGATTCATAATCTATTAATTTCCAATTATCTCAAGCTAGGGAGGGCAAATATCAATATCGATAAATCTCAAGGCGAGCAATACAAGCATGCGCAAATCATGCCGAGGACGTATGGCCCGATCCAACAATATTTAAATTGCGCACTGCTAGATGGTCGAATGACGCGAACTATAGATGCATCTATTTAATCTACCGAGGCATTCGGCCCATTCCGAAATTAAACACACACAGACAGTCAACCAAGGAGTCAACATGAAACAATTATCCAAAGAAAGCCAATCCTCTTATAACAATTTAAGAAAATGAAGTTTAACCTTTTTAGAAATTCATTTACTAATTCGACGTGATTTAAGCAATTCAAATTGTCAATAAGATTACAAATATTCCAATTATAGCATGCTTTTGGGTCCTAGACTACCCAAACTCAAACATAACAGTAGCTACGCACGGACTTTCATAATTTTATGCATACGTAACCCCCACAAATAGGAGCACATAACCAATTATTTCACCTATGGGGATAATTCCCTCTTACAAGGTTAGAAAGGAGACTCACCTCGCTCCGAATTTCCATAACCGGCATTCCACGCCCTTCCAAAGACTCGAATCGATGCACAATGCTCCAAAACTAGCCAATAATTATGCAGATCCATTAATATATGTTCAATTAATAATTACAATCCAATTTATAGCAATTCCTAACCCCGATCGAAAAATTGACAAAATTGCCCTCGGGCCCACATGCTCGAACTCCAAAATATTTCGAAGATAAAGTTTACCCATGAACTCCCGAACTTAAATATATGATTTTCTCTTAATTTCATACCCAAAATCGCGGTCAAATTCCAAGAATACAAATTTTCTAGGTTTCCTTCAAAATCCCAAAATTTCTACTAATTTACATGATTTTCCATGTTAAGATCTAGATATAATCCAAGTAATTAACTTGCAATAGGTGAGAATCACTTACCTTGACATAGATGATGAAAATGGAGCTCCAAAATCGCTCCTAGGTCAGCTAACATAGAGGAAATGAGATGAAATGAGCCAAACACATCTCTTTACACTTATACACTGCCCAGGCGACTCTTCTTTGCGTTTGCGAGACCCCCATTGCGTTCGCGAAGAAGAAAATTCCCAAAAACCATTTTCCAAACTCTTCTCAGACAGCCTCTAGTATAATGGCCATAAAGTTTTGTAAAAAACTCCAATTGACAAATGGTTTAATGTTTTGAAAACTACACACCAAGATCTATCACTTACATGTTTTTGTAATCCCATTTCCTTAAAGATTGTGACATACAAGCTGCCAAAGTTAGCCCTATGCAACACAAATTTCTTCTTTATCTTCCTGAATAGCCTGTAGTGTACCAGCCATAACCTTTGGTACACAAATCCAAATGCTAAATGGTTTACCTTTCTGCATACTAGACACAAAGGGCTACAACTTTCATTTTTGAATCATCTCCAAATTCTTTATAGATTGCGAGCTATGATCCTCCGAAGTCAGACCTATGCAACAGAGATTTCCTTCTTCGCGAACGCGAAGAACAGAGTCCCTGAAGCCAAACCCTTTTTTGTGAAAGCGAGAGGATCCTTGCGAACGCGAAAAACAGCACCAGACACTAGCAACAGCTATTGCAAAGCAGCCCGAAATGATCTGAAACACACCTGAGACCCTCGAGGCCCCGTCCAATCACACAAAATAGTTAACATAACATGGACCTGCTCGAGGCCTCAAATCACATTAAACAACATCGAAATCATGAATCTCACCCCAATTCAAGTTTAATGAACTTTAGAACTTCAAACTTCTGCATTCGATGTCGAAACATATCAAATCACATCCGATTGATCTCAAATTTTGGACGCAAGTCACATTCAACATTACGGACCTACTCCAACTTCTAGAATTGGATTCTGACCCCGATATCAAAAATTCCACTTCCGGTCAAACTCCTCAAAAACTTTCAAATTTTTATTTTTAGCCAAATGACTCCAAAATGACCCACTAACCTCCGAATTCACTTCTGAACGCGCTTGTCACGACCCGATCGGTCGTCTTAAGAAATAATGTCCTAATCCCCTATTAACTGCTTTCCCAAAATTTATTTCTTCTAATGTGATTTGTCGGGATGTTCGGTTTTGAGTTTCGGGGAGTTTTGAGACACTTAGTCCCTAAATAAGAGCTTAAGTGTTGGAAAGTTGACCGTAGTCGAAACATTGTAAAGACAACCTCAGAATGGAAATTCGATGGTTCTGTTAGCTCTGTTGGTTGATTTCGGGGTTAGGAGCATGTTTGGATTGTGTTTTGGAGGTCCGTAGATAATTTAGGCTTGAAACGCCGAAGGTTGAATTTTTGAAGTTTCCGGTTTGATAGCTAGATTTTGATCCGAGGGTCAGAATGGAATTCCAAGAATTGCAGTAGTTCCATTGCGTCATTTGGGATGTGTGTGCAAACTTTCAGGTCATTCAGATGAGGTTTGATAGACTTTTTGATTGAAAGCGATTTTGAGGAAAATTGGAGTTCTTAGGCTTAAATCCTTGATTAATTCGAGGTTTCGATGTTGTTTTAGGTGTTTTAAGGATTGGTACAAGTTTGAATGAGGTATTAGGTGATTTTTGTGCTTTTGGTTGAGGTCCCGGGGGCCTCGGGGTGATTTCGTATGGTTGACGGGAAGTGTTTGAGAAATTGTTGCAGCTGTTATATTTTTGCTGCTTCTGGTATTTTCACATCTGCTGTATTTATGATCTGGACTGAGGTGTGGTATACCAAGAGATCCCTGGCATGTATACTGAGGATACCAAGAGATCCCTAGCATATATTGAGGATACCAAGAGATCCTCGGGATACCGAGAGATCCCTAGTATATATTGAGGATACCAAGAGATCCTCGGGATACCAAGAGATCCCTAACATATATTGAGGATACCAAGAGATCCTCGAGATACCAAGATCCCCAGTTATCATCCTTGTTATGAGTAGTACTTCCTTGTGGTTTGCCTTCATCTTTGTTTCCGTTATTGTACTCTTATTGTCCTGTGTATATTCTTACTATAGATTTTCAATTGCACTGCTTATCTTATCCCGTTATCTTTATATTTATTTAATCTCAGTAGGGCCCTGACCTTCCTCGTTACTACCCAACCGAGGTTAGGCTTGGCACTTACTAAGTACCGTTGTGTTGTACTCATGCCTCTTCTGCGCATGTTTTTCATGTGTAGATCCATGTACTTCTACTCCGGCCTATCATCCTTGAGGAGGCGACTGCCTGAGAGACTTCGAGGTACATCTACTACGTCCGCAGATTGAGAAGTCCCTTTCTATTCTTGCTTTTAGTATTTTAGCCCTTTTGTATTTTTCTGTTCTTATTAGACATTCCGGAGTTAGAGCCATGTAGTATTGATCTTATCTTGTGATACGTGGGTTTCCGGGTCTTGGATTTAGATATTGGTTTTGGTATATATATGAATATGGTGTAACTGAGCGGCACATTTAATACTATTATTGCCTTATTTCTGTTTTTAAATTGGTTATCTTTCGCAAGTTTTGGTTATCTTCCGCAAGTTTAGGCTTACCTAGTCGTAGAGACTAGGTGCCGTCACGATGTTCACGGAGGGCGAACCGGGGTCGTGACATGTTGGTATCAGAGCTATAGGTTCATAGGAGTCATGGATCACAAGCCGGTTTATTAGAGTCTCGCTGATTGGTACGGAGACGTCTGTACTTATCTACGAGAGGCTATGTAATTGTTAGGAAAAATTTCCACTTCATTTGATTCCTTGTCGTGCGATACTTTGACATCACAATTCTAAAATTATATCTTCTATTCTCTTACAAATGGTGAGTACATGTGCTACCCGAGACTATCAGGCACCCGCACCCCCTACTATAGCTGTTAGAGGCCGGGGCCGGGGTAGAGGCTGGGGACGCGCACGTGGTGCAGCCAGAGCACCTGCGCGAGCTGCTGCCGAGGTACCACTAGTGGATCCAGCCGGAGTCCAGGCACCTGACGCGTCTACTACTACTACTACTCTAGCTCTTTAGGAGACTCTGACACAGTTCATGAGCATGTTTACCACCTTGGCTCAGGCAGGATTGCTTCCCCTTGCTGCAGCCACATCCCAGGTCGGGGGAGGAGCACACACTCCCGCCGCCCGCATTTTTGAGTAGTGAGTGCATGTCGAGCAGGTCCCTGAGATTATCCTTGTACCACCTGTAGTGATAGCTCAGCCCGAGGACTGGGCAGCTGCTTCCGAGGATGAGTTGCTAAGGCTTGAGAGGTTAAAGAAGTACAAGCCTCCTGTATTTAGTGGTCTAGCATTGGAGAATGCTCTGGGATTTCTTGATGAGTGTTATTGCATTCTCCGTACCATGGGTATCTCAGGATCGAGCGAGGTTTCTTTCGCTACCTTCCAGCTTCGAGGAGCCGCCTATGAGTGGTGGCGCACCTATGATTTAGACAGTCCAGATGAGGGTGCTTCACTGACTTGGGCTCAGTTTTTGGATCTGTTTATGAGGGAGTATGTTCCTCATAGCCTCAGGGACACATGGCGCGCAGAGTTTTAGTATTTGCGCCAGGGTGCTATGACTATTTCAGAGTATGTTGTCCGTTACACCAGTTTGGCTAGGCATGCACCAGCCTTGGTTTCTACTTTTCGTGAGAGAGTTCGCCGATTTATTGAGGGCCTTATTCCCAACATTAGATCTAGCATGGCTCGTAAGTTGGAGATGGATATTTCTTATCAGCAGGTGGTGAGCATTGCTAGGAGTATTGAGGGTATGCATGCTATGGAGAGAGAGAAGAGGGAGGCCAAGAGGTCTCGTGAGTTGGGCCATTATTCTGGAGCCCATACCCCAGCTGCAGGTCATCATGGTAGGGGTTATATGAGTCGCCCAGTTCATTCAGCTCTTCTAGCAGCCAATAGTGCTTCAGTACCTCCTAGACCTCAGGAGCCTTATTATGCACCACCGATATCTAACGCACCTCCTACGCGGGGTGCTTTCAGAGGTCAGTCTAGCAGACCTGGACCTAGCCAGTCGCAGCTACCACATCCTCCCAGAGCTTGTTTTGAGTGTGGTGACACACGCCACGTGGTGAGGGGTTGCCCTAGACTTGGGAGGAGTGCACCTCCACAGACTTCTCTGCCACAGCGTGCCCCGCAGAGTTCTCAGGCTATGATTATAACTATGGTTGCTACCCCACCTGCTCAGCCAGCTAGAGGTGGAGTTTGGGGAGGTAGAGGTCACCCTAAAGAGGGAGGCCAGGCCAGATACTATTCCCTTCCTGCTCGTACCAAGGTTGTTGCCTCCGATTCTGTTATCACAGGTATTATATTGGTTTGCCACAGAGATGCATCAGTTCTATTCGATTCAGGCTCTACTTACTCTTATGTGTCTTCTTATTTTTCTCTGCATTTGGGTGTACCTCGGAATTCTTTGTGTTCCTCTATTTATGTTTCTACTCCTATGGGAGATTCTCTTTTTGTGGACCGCGTTTATCGGTCGTGTTTGGTTGCTCTTAGTGGTTTTGAGACCAGAGCTGATCTATTATTACTTAGCATGGTTGATTTTGATATTATCTTGGGCATGGAGTGGTTGTTGCCTCATTATGCTATTCTTGATTGTCACGCCAAAACCATGATGCTGGTTACACCAGGTGTACCACGTGTTGAGTGGAGAGGTACTTTAGATTACACTCCCAGTAGAGTTATTTCTTTTCTTAAAGCTCAACGTATGGTTGAGAAGGGGTGTGACGCGTATTTAGCTTATGTGAGATGTCAGTATTGATACTACTTCAGTTGATTCAGTTCTAGTAGTACGGGATTTTTCCGATGTATTTTCAGCTGATCTTCCAGGCATACCGCCTGATAGAGATATTGATTTTGGCATTGATCTGTTTCCGAGCACTCAACTCATTTCTATTCCTCTGTATCGTATGGCTCCTCCTGAGTTGAAGGATCGATTACATGAATTTCTTGATAAGGGTTTTATTCGGCCCAGTGTATCACCTTAGGGTGCTCCTGTCTTGTTTGTAAAGAAAAAGGATTGTTCTATGCGTATGTGTATTAATTATCGCCAGTTGAACAAGGTTACAGTGAAGAACAGTTATCCTTTGCCTCGTATTGATGATCTGTTTGACCAGATTCAGGGCGCACGAGTGTTCTCTAAGATTGATTTGCGCTCAGGTTACCATCAGTTGAAAATTCGAGAGCCAGATATCCCGAAGACTATTTCAGGACTCGGTATGGTCATTACGAGTTCCTTGTTATGTCATTTGGGCTGACCAATGCCCCAGCAGCTTTTATGCATTTGATTCATATTGTATTCCGGCCGTATCTTGACTCGTTTGTCATTGTCTTTATTGATGATATTCTGGTATATTCCCAGAGTCGGGAAGATCAGGAGCAGCACCTGAGGACTGTGCTTCAGACTATGAGAGATAAGAAGTTATATGCTAAGTTCTCGAAATGTGAGTTTTGGTTTGATTCAGTGGCATTATTAGGCCACATGGTGTCGAGTGAGGGTATTCAGGTGGATTCGAAGAAGATAGAGTCCATGCAGAGTTGGCCCAGACCATCCTCAGCTACAGAGATCTGTAGTTTCCTTGGTTTGGCAGTTATTACTATTGCTTTGTGGAGGGATTTTCATTGATTATAGCCCCTATGACCAGGTTGACCCAGAAGGGTGCTTTGTTTCAGTGGACGGAGGAGTGTGAGGCGAGCTTTCAGAAGCTCAAGACAGCTTTGACCACAGCCCCAATTTTGATATTGCCTACAGGTTCGGGGTCTTATACTGTCTATTGTGATGCCTCGAGGATTGGCCTTGGAGTAGTGTTGATGCAGGACGGTAGGGTGATTGCCTATGCGTCCAAACAATTGAAAATGCATGAGAAGAACTATCATGTTCATGACCTTGAGTTAGCTTCCATTGTTCACGCTCTGAAGATTTGGCGCCATTATTTATACGGGTTCCTTGTGAGATTTATACTGACCATCGAAGCTTGCAGTATTTGTTCAAGCAAAAGGATATAAATTTGCGCCAGAGGAGGTTATTAGAGTTGTTAAAGGACTATGATATCACTATGTTGTATCACGCGGGCAAGGCCAATGTGGTGGCCGATGCTTTGAGTTGCCAGGCAGAGAGTTTAGGGAGTTTGGCTTATTTACCAGCATCAGAGATGCCTATGGAGATGGATGTTCAGGCCTTAGCTAGCCTGTTTGTGAGATTGGATCTTTCGGAGCCCAATCGGGTTCTAGCTTGCGTGGTTTCTTGGTCTTCCTTATTTGATCGTATTAGGGAGAGGCAGTATGATGACCCTCATTTGCTTGTCCTCAAGGACAAGGTTCAGCACAGTAATGCCAGAGAGGTGACTATTGGTGATGATGGGGTATTGAGGATGCAGGGTCGGATTTGTGTACCCAATGTTGATGGGCTTCGAGAGTTGATTCTAGAGGAGGCTCATAGCTCGCGGTATTCCATTCATCCAGGTGTCGCGAAGATGTATCAGGATTTGGGACAATACTATTCGTAGAGGCGGATGAAGAAAGATATAGTTGGATTCATAGCTTGGTGTCTCAACTGTCAGCAGGTGAAGTATGAGCACCAGAGACCAGGTGGGTTGCTTCAGCAGATAGAGATTCCGGAGTGGAAGTGGGAGTGGATCACCATGGACTTTGTAGTTGGGCTCCCACGGACTTTGAGGAAGTTTGATGCTATTTGGGTGATTGTGGATCGGCTGATCAAGTCCGCTCATTTTGTTCCTGTGTGCACTACTTATTCTTCGGAGCGGTTGGCGGAGATTTATATCCAGGAGATTGTTCGTTTGCATGGTATTCCGGTGTCCATCATCTCAGATAGGGGTACTCAGTTTACATCACGGTTTTGGAGGGTCGTTCAGCATAAGTTGTGTACTCGGGTGGAGTTGAGTACAACATTTCACCCTCAGATGGACGGACAGTCCGAGTGCACTATTCAGAATCTTGAGGATATGCTCCGTACGTGTGTGATTGAGTTTGGAGGGTCTTGGGATCAATTTTTGCCATTGGCGGAGTTTTCTTACAACAACAACTATCAGTCCAGCATTCAGATGGAACTGTATGAGGCTTTATATGGGAGATGGTGTAGATCCCTGGTGGGTTGGTTTGAGTCGGGTGAGGCTATACTATTGAGCACAGATTTGGTTCAGGATACTTTGGAGAAGGTTAAGGTGATTCAGGATAGACTTCGTACAGCCCAGCCCAGACAGAAGAGTTACGCGGACCGAAAGGTTCGTGATGTTTGCTATATGGTTGGAGAGCGGGTTCTGCTTCGGGTATCGCCTATGAAGGGCGTTATGAGATTTGGGAAGAAAGGCAAGTTGAGTCCGATGTTTATTGGCCCTTTTGAGATATTGAGGCGTATGGGGGAGGTTGCTTATGAGCTTGCCTTACCTCCCAGCTTGGCAGGAGTTCATCCGGTATTTCATGTTTCGATGCTCCGGAGGTATTACGACAATCCGTCACTGTCACACCTCCCTTTTACCACCCGAGAGGGTATATGGGGAGTTTTTCCAATTAAAGTGACATTAATTGAAATGAGATTATTTTATTTAATCAAAGTCGCCACTTGGAATAATTTATTTGGTGTTCCAAGTTACCGGTTTATTTTAAAATCCCAAATCGAGTAAATTCGACTTTCCTTTTGAAGTCTGCGAACCAGAAATTCTAAGTAAGAAATTCTATTAACCCGGGGGAAGGTGTGAGGCATTCCCGAATTCCGTGGTTCTAGCACGGTCGCTTAAACTATTATAATTGACCTATTATCTGATTCGAATACATGTTTTAGCCTATGGTGCATTTTTAACTTATTAACCGCTTTAATTATTGTTACATATTGCAAAACACATCACGGGAACCGTACCCATGATCTACAACATGTTTAATTTTAAAGATTAAATTGTGACCGGGTCACATAAATGTACCCCCGAATTTTAGTGATTAAGCGTCACGACTACGTCACAGAAATCATACACGTAGCTATGACAATTATTTAATTAACGCGCCTAAAGCAAACTACGAATGTTCAAGGCATTTTCTACACTAAAATTTTTTACTTATGTGAGGGCCATAGATTAAAGGATTTTATTTGTGTATGGCACACCCAAATTATTTTAAGAAGAATTAATTCTTGAACTAAATTTGTGAGGGCCATGTGTTATAGATTTAAAGCATGGCACACCTCAAGTTATTTAAAAAAAAAAAAGTTATATATATTTTAAAGGCAAACTAAAGATATTCCTAATTTAAACTAATTTAAAACTAATCATCACAACCACGTCACGGGAGCTGTACCCGTAGTCGTAATAAGTTTAGAAAATCGCATGCCTAAAGCAAACTACGATATTTAATCAATTATTTCCTAAATTAATTTTGGATTATATGAGAGCATCATATTATAGGCGAAATGGTTGTAAAAAAAAATAACAGCGATCACTACATGCTAGCAACATCACTGGAATTATTATTTGGACTTGATTATGGAAATATTGGATTAGCCTTTGGCTTAGCGCAGAAACTACTCTTACAGCAGAAGCATTGATATGAAGTAGGAGGGAAAGATTAGTAGAACATGAAGAGAAATTAGTCAAAACAACATGTCTCTATATTGCTATACTCATTCCATTAACACTCCCGAAAAGAAACAGATAATTGCTTCTAAGAGAATTGCTTCAAGACCAGAACATAGGTTGTCCATTTAACAATTTTATGAAAACTCAGGTCATCAATTCCCCCAAATAAACCATCAAAACTTCAGGAAAAAAAAACGAATATAACCATTACGGGGAAAAAATTGATAGTAGAAGTTAGGGGAGGGGGGCGACACATCAATGAAAGGCCAAAAACTTCCCATCAGCATAACCTTTGCTATCGAATGAGCCTATGTTAGACAATATAAGACCTTGTCACTTTCGTTTTGATATCAGGTACTTAACATACACCATATGTGAATATAGTGCATATTTTGCCACATTAAATTCAGAAAAGCTAAGTTATTTCATTGCTATACTTAGCACGAGAGAATCAGCTTTCACATTTAGGATCCATCAGAAGCTTAACTGGATGCAATGAAACCGAAGACACTTTGACAAACAAACAACTCCTCGCACCCAATAGTAGTATTCTAAACTTTCTCGAGTTAGTAGAGTCACAATTTATCAAAGATGGTCATTCAAGTGATGAGGTCAGTTCTATTATGTGATGTCCCCGGTAAAATTTTCACCGAGTCGAATACCATTATGATGCTGAAACATGTACACGGCACAAAATCAACAAATCAATAGCACCAGTTAGCGTTGTCAGTAATTTAACTTGCTGTTCTAAAGCTGTCTTCCACAACATTTCTGCATATTCCATGAATTACAACTAGCTTTCTTTGCCAATTCAACACTAATGTAGTCACTAGTTGTTATAGACTTGACCTCAGATGCATCATCATACCAATTATCAATTTACAGAAAAGTCTAATCTGGACGGGTGATTAGTTAAATTAAACTATTACGCTAAGCACCGACATCAATTATTTTCCAGATCTACTGGTTTGGTTCATGGCTTGGTGTAAAAGCCTTTTGAACTTCAAGAAAACCACTCGAAAATCTCTAGCTTGAACTCTAATTTTTATTTAGCAGTATGTCCATTTCAGTATACTAACACATTAATCTAAAAGAAGTCATGTACATTTCGACAAAGATAATCACAGAATCATACTTATACTTAAAGATTGACCATAATGTAATACAATGAACTCTGAACAATTTCGAAACAAAGAAAGAAAAAGTAACAAGAACATCATGCCTATTATACTGCTCTCATTCAAACAGAACCGAGTTTTACATCATTTTTATTTGATTAGCGAGATACCTGGTCACATCAATCGTACAAAAGATAATAGACTTCTAATACTTGAAAGGAAGTTGCAGCAATCAAATAACGACAGAGAAGATATGAATCGAGCCCAGCCAATCGCAAAATCGACTGCAAAAATCTACAGGAATCAAATGGAAAATCCCCAGCCTTGAGGACCAGAAATCAACTCAATCCAAACTCATTTTTTTGAGAAAACCATAATCAACAAAGAATGCTAAAAAAACGTTTTTGTGCTTTTCTCAGATTTTTCTTTTTTAAAATGAAACTCGAATGAAGAAACAAACTTAGACCATTTTTTTTCCGTCTTCGAACAAAGGGTGTCGAATCAGAGAAGAGAAGGTCTCAGAAGAAGAAAAACTTTACAACCCTATAAATTTACTACTAAATGTTTTCTGAAGATCTTTTTCCAATTTTTTGTTTCTTCTCCTTTTTTTGCACATAGAGCTTACCTCATATATATAGCCTTCAAAAAATCTCCAAAATCTTCCCAAAAATCCGAAAATCCTTCAAATATTTGAACAATTTTTGGGACAAATGGAGGGCGTGGATCGATTTTAAGGCTGTCCAACGGGACGACCCGTCCCGTCCCGCATCCCGTCCCGGTCCCGTCCCGTCCCGTCTCGCTTCAAGTTAAATGGGATGGGCCAATGTTAAACGGGACACAGGATGGGACGGGACAGCCATTTCGTCCCGTTTGTCCCGTCCAGTTTTGTCCCGTCCCGTCCTCCGTCTCGCCAGAAATTAATTTTTTTTTTTAAAACTAGTCGTTGGGCAACGGCTTAAATGGCAAAAATAGTCATTGCCAACGGTCTAAACAGCCCCTACACCCCCCAAAACACCCCTACCTCCCTCCCCCAAGCTTTTTATATAACCCCTAAGTTTATTAAATTATACTTTGGCCCTATTTTCTACTATAAATACCCTCCATTCTTCTTCATATTTTTCCACAAAAAATCAATCTTCTCTTTCAAATCTCTTATATTCTAATATTCTAACTATATTCTATATTATTCTCTCAATTTTGTTACTATCAAGTATTAACTACCAAGTATCAAGTGATATCTTTCAAGTTTTAACTTTCAAGTATTTGGGCAAATTTTTTGGAGCAACTTTCAAGCTTAAAATTAATTTGTCAAGTATTTGGAGCAATATTTTGGGCAATTTTTCAAGTTTCAATATTTAATCACGGTGCACTTGTTCCATCTCCTAATTTTAATATATAATTTTTACGTATCATTTTAGTGCTTAATTTTTGTGTTTACTTTACGTGTTATGTTTTCGTATTTCATTTGTGTGTTTAATATTTGTGTTAGCTTTTTTAATTTAATTTCATATTTAAATTATGGCACCTAAAAATATATTTGGTATTTTTAAAAAAAGAAGTAAAGCAAATAGTAAAGGTGCAAGTAGTAGTAATCCTAATCCTAACCCTTCTCCTAGACTTAGAGTTAGAAAGCATATTGATGAAATGACTCATGTTGATGAAACTTCATTTTCCCAACCCCCCACATTTTATGATGTTCATGTCGGAGAACAACTAGATCATGAAACTTTACAAAGACAATTTGGCAATGATATTTTTTAGAGGATGAAGAAAACGAGGAAGAAGAATTAGATGAAACACCCACTAGTCCCGCAACACAAGCTCCAACTCAGAGTCAATCTCAGTCTGGAGCTTTACCCCTCGTACCCCCTGTAAGGGGTAAGCCTAAGGCTGAACGTCCCAAAACATCACTTGTATGGAAATTTTTTAAACATGATAAAGTCAATCATCGTGCTATATGTGAAAAATGTAAGCAAGTATTTGCACACTCAACAAGTGGTGGGACGGGGGTTTAACTAGACACTTAAGAAAGGATCACAAATCTTTACGGATACAAGCTAACATAGAAGCTGGAAAAATTATAGATCCTACCATCAGTTCTGGCACTCCTAGTGGATCTGGTTCTAATCAAATTCAACAACAACTTGACCCTGCTTCTAGTCATGTTTTACGCAAATATAACAAAGATAGAGATCATGAGAACTTAGCAAAAATGGTGGTTGTCTGTGGCTTACCTTTTACTTTTTCTTCTCACCCTGCTTTTGTGCATTATATACAAGAAACTTATAACCCTGCTTTTCAAGGTTTTCCTAAGACCACAGTTAGAAATGATGTTTTTAAATTTCAAACCGAATATCTTCAATATATTCGTTGTGTATTTTTTCACTTAGATTGTAAAGTGTCTATCACATCTGATATAGGTCGTAGTCCTAATGGTTGTGATTATTTAACTATTACATGTCATTGGGTTGATCATCACTGGAACTTGCAAAAATGTATTATTGGTTATAAATTTATTGATTCAAAACACACTGGAGCATATATTGCAACTAATGTTCTACAAATACTTGATTTTTATGGACTCATTAATAAAGTTTTAACTATCACCTTAGATAATGTTTCTGCTAACACAACCACGGCGAATAGCTTAAAATCTAGACTTTGTCCAATTAATCCAATAATTTTTCATGTTAGATGTGCATGCCATATTTTTAACTTGGTAGTAAAAGATGGTCTTAATTTATTTTTTGATGCTTGTAGTAAAATACAACATACTTGTGGCTATATTTTTCGTGTTCATAAATAAAGTAGAATTCGTGAATTTGCTCAACAATGTGCTAGGGCTAGCCTTCCATTTAGAAAAGTTCCAAAAGATGTTTGTACTAGGTGGAATTCTATTTATAAAATGCTTAAAGTTGCTTATGATTATCGGGTGCCTATCCAAAAGGTATTTGATATGCAGAATGCTCACCATGTTGATCAAATTGTTGATTCTGATTGGGATGCGATCAGAGAGCTTACTTAATTTTTAGAAAAAATTTATTATGCTACAAAACAATTTTCTATATATATTATCCTACTGTTACACAAATATTATGGTATATTTGTGAAATTTCTATTGTATTTGGTAAGTATAAAACATATCCAACTTATGCACCGACCATTAAAGAAATAATTTTAAAATTTAAAAAGTATTTTTTCCCTATTCCCGAAGTTTATTTAATTTATACTCTACTTAACCCATCTTTAAAACTAAGAGATGCAAAGAGACTTGTTCGTAAAAATTTTGAGAATTTAGAAATTCAAGAAAATGACAAACATCTCTCGAAAACTGCCAAGCTAGCATATATTCTTATGCTAGATCAATGTTTGATAAATATAAATCTATGGATACAAATAGTTGTGAAACTGCTCCTTCTACTTCTAAGTCTAGAGCAGAAGTTTTATGGGAAGATATGGATAACATAACAGATTTTGATTCCACTATTGATGATGAACTTGATTCTTATCTTAATCAAGGATTGGAAAATATTAAAGACGAAGAAGGCAAGGAACAATTTTTATCATGGTGGAGGGAGCGTGGCAAGGCTTTTCCAATACTTTCAATTATGGCCCAAGATATCCTGGCTATTCAAGCATCATCAGTAGCATCGGAGAGTGCTTTTAGCGCGACAAGATTTCAAATTGGAGATCATAGACATTCATTAGCGGAAGACAGTCTAGAGATTTCCATATTATTCATAGATTGGATTAATTCAGAAAGAGAAATCTTGGTTTTGAAAAATGAACCACTAAGGAAGAAGAAGAAGAAGAATACAATGAGATACTAACCACTGGGAGCGATGACGGCATAGAGCTCATGGAACACCAATCAACATTGTCAATTCCAACAGAATGTCCGAGAGATATTATTGATAAGTTACAAAGAAGCTATATAGGAGCTTACAAATATTAGTATGATAATTTGTAATTGGCTATTAAGAGGCCTAGTTCAAACAGAACCCTTCCTAGAAGGTGGATGCGTAGCTTAGGTGCTCTTCAAAAGAATTATATTTGAGATTTGAAAGTTCTACTAATAAAATAAAAGGCTCTAAGCATTGAATTTTATTTATGAATTGTTTTAGTTACTTAATAGTTAATACTTTGAAATTATATTAAATAAATTATAACTCTATTATAAATTTATAATTACTAGAATATTTCATTACAAGTCTGTTGTTTTAATATTTTATAATTCTTTACTTAGTTTTCTAATTTTTATTTTAATATAGTAACATTTAAGTTTATTAAATAATTAGTCAAAAATCTAGCCGTTGCAAACATTAAAAACAAAGTAATTTTCAAAAAACTAGACGTTTTTTAAAACAAAAATACACTTAAGGCCCACGAACCCGTCCCGTCCCGTTCCGTCCCGTCCCATCCCGTCCCATCCTGTTTGTTAGTGGGACGGGATGGGACAAACGTTTTGTCCCGTTTGTGTGGGACGGGATGGGACAAATGTTTTGTCCCGTTTGTCCCGTATCGTTTCGTCCTGCTTAAATGTCGTCCCATCCTGTCCCGTCCCGCTGGATAGCTATAATCGATTTACATCTATCCACGGCTCCATTCATCCAACAAATTGGTCTTGTTGTACGGAAATCATGCAATTTGGGAGAGAATATTCGAATTCCTTCTGACAAAAACCATTAGGAATCAAATAACGTGGAGGGGGGCCCTTTTGGGTGAACTCAGAAATGAGTTATGGCGAGTCAAAGAGGAAGACGATGAAGGAGCAGTAGGGTGCGTCGTTTCTGAGGTTCTCTAGATTTAGGGTTTGAGATGTGGAAAAATTATAAGAGGGGTTTTATATTAAGAGGGAAACGGGGCGGGTCAGTTTATTTTGTTGGTCTGATCCGATTTTGGACTGGGGCTATAGAGAGGGAAGTGGGCTGGGAATTAATTTAAAGACAAAATATTGGGCCAAATTTGGGTGTATTGGAGGATGGCCCAATTTAAAAAAATGGACTCCTTTCCAATTTCTCAATTATTTCTAATGGTCATTTTCTTTCTTTTTTTAATTAAAAATTCTATGGATTAAAAATCCTAAATCATATAAAAAAGTGAAAGTGAAATAATTAACTAATTATAAAATTATAAACATCACTTAAATCTAAATTAAAAGAGAAAAATCAATAAGCTAAAAATTGAAAGACAAAAATGTAACAACGAGCTATTTTTTTGTGATTTTTAAATTTTTATAAAACAAATAATTACTGATTAATTCTAAAAATGTAGAAACAAATCCTAAATTCAATGCATGATATTTTTGGTATTTTTCATGATTTAAATAGAACTTAAACATGCACAAAATACAAATAATTAAATAAAAAATCCTACAAAATCCTATAAAATGACAAATAATTGTAAAAATCTATTTTCTTTGATTTTATAGGAGCAACTCATATAGGGCAAAAATCACGTGCTCATAGCTGCCCCTCTTTGCTCGCAAACACGAAGGATTTTCGGGCAAAGATAAAGTGAGCAATTACGAGCATTTTTGCACGTTTGAAATTCCATGAGAAGTATTTTTGAAAGAGTCTGACCGAACCTTGCTTCAGAGGTTGCCTACATATCCTTGGCTTTAAAGGAATCAAGTCAGTGTAGTTCTGGAAGTTTTGGTAGCTGGGACTACCGGGAAGCTGTGATTTTACTGTTGTTGCTGCTGCTACTGCTTGCTGAACTCCTTATTACACCAAAATGAAAAATAAAAACTAACTAGCTAAGCCTATCAACTACGAGTTACAAGATTCCTATCTATAAACTTCTTGAGGTTTGATCTTGAGTCTTGGCTAGTTCTTGTTGCAGACTCCGATATGAATCTTGATGTTCATCATCTATAACCACTGGTTCACTTTTCAGCTTTGGATCAAGGTGGGACACACGAAGCCTCTGACTTCAATCATATCTTGAGCAATCTGCATCTTTCTCCACTTCAGCACTTTGAGTTCATTTCTTTTTGCTCTTTTTCTTCTTTTCTTTATTTTGGATTGAGACTCATTCTTTTGGTTGTCTCGAACCCTGTGCCCTGAGGTCAAACCTGCTCGGACACCAAAACAAACAAATGAACGAAATTTTTATACCCCAGTTTTAACTAGGAAAATTTCGTGAGTTATTTGTAACTAAGAACTAAACTATATTTTTTTTTTGAAAGCGGTAAAATAAGGATTGTGTGTCTTTAAGAGGAAGAGATTAGGGAATGGAGCCCTATATCTAAAAATCTCAACTAAGGATTGGAGCCCTATGTTGGAAAAAGGCGACTAGGGGATGGAGACTCTATATCAAAAATCTCAACTAGGGATTGGAGCCCTATGTTGGCAAAAGGCGACTAGGGGATGGAGAACCTATGTCTAAAATTTTAACTAGGGATTGGAGCTCTATGTTGGCAAAAGGAGACTAGGAAATGGAGGACTTATATCTAAAAATAATCTCAACGAGGGATTAGAGACCTATGTTGGCAAAAGGCGATTAGGGAATGGAGGCCCTCTGTCTAAAATCTCAACTAGGGATTGGAGCCCTATGTTGGCAAAAGGCAACTAGGGAATGGAGGTCCTATGTCTAAAAATCTAAACTAGGGATTGGAGCTCTATGTTAGCAAAAGGCGACTAGGGAATGGAGGCTCTATGTTTAAAATCTCAACTAGGGATTGGAGCCCTATGTTGGCAAAAGGCGACTAGGGAATGGAGGCCCTATGTCTAAAAATATCAACTAGGGATTGGAGCCCTATGTTCGCAAAAAACGACTAGGGGATGGAGGCCCTATGTCTAAAAAATCTCAACTAGGGATTGGAGCCCTAAGTTGGCAAAAGGCGACTAGGGAATGGAGGCCCTATGTATAAAAATCTCAACTAGGGATTGGAGCCCTATGTTGGCAAAAAGGAGACAAGGGAATGGAGGCCCTATGCGTAAAATTCTCAACTAGGGATTGGAGCCCTATGTTGGTAAAAGGCAATTAGGGAATGGAGGCCCTACGTCTAAAATCCCAACTAGGGATTGGAGCCCTATGTTGGCAAAAGGCAACTAGGGAATGGAGGCCCTACGTCTAAAATCCCAACTAGGGATTGGAGCCCTATGTTGGCAAAAGGCGACTAGGGAATGGAGGCCCTATGTCTAAAAATTTCAACTAGGTATGGAGCCCGATGTTGGCAAAAGGCGACTAGGGAATGGAGGCCCTACGTCTAAAAATCTCAACTAAGGATTGGAGCCCTATGTTGGCAAAAAACAGCTAGGGAATGGAGGCCCGATGTCTAAAAATCTCAACTAGGGATTGGAGTCCTATGTTGGCAAAAGACGACTAGGGAATGAAGGTCGTATGTCTAAAAATCTCAACTAGGGATTGGAGTCCTATGTTGGCAAAAGGCGACTAGGGAGTGGAGGCCCTCTGTCTAAAATCTCAACTAGGGATTGGAGCCCTTTGTTGGCAAAAGGCGACTAGGGAATGGAGGCCCTATGTCTAAAAATCTCAATTAGGGATTGGAGCCTTATGTTGGCAAAAGGAGACTAGGGAATGGAGGCCCTATGTTTAAAATCTCAACTAGGGATTGGAGCCCTATGTTGGCAAAAGGCGACTAGGTAATGGAGGCCCTATGTCTAAAATCTCAACTAGGGATTGGAGCCCTATGTTGTGATAAGGCGAGTAGGGAATGGAGGCCATATGTTTAAAAATCTCAACTAGGTATTGGAGCCCTATGTTGGCAAAAGGCGACTAGGAGATGGAGAACCTATGTCTAAAATTTTAACTAGGGATTGGAGCTCTATGTTGGCAAAAGGAGACTAGGGAATGGAGGCCCTATATCTAAAAATAATCTCAAAGAGGGATTGGAGCACTATGTTGGCAAAAGGCGACTAGGGAATGGAGGCCCTCTGTCTAAAATCTCAACTAAGGATAGGAGCCCTATGTTGGGATAAAGGCGAGTAGGGAATGGAGGCCCTATGTCAAAAATCTCAACTAGGGATTGGAGCCCTATGTTGGCAAAAGGCGACTAGGGGATGGAGAACCTATGTCTAAAATCTTAACTAGGGATTGGAGCTCTATGTTGGCAAAAGGAGACTAGGGAATGGAGGCCCTATATCTAAAAATAATCTCAACGAGGGATTGGATCCCTATGTTGGCAAAAGGCGACTAGGGAATGGAGGCCCTCTGTCTAAAATCTCAACTAAGGATAGGAGCCCTATGTTGGCAAAAGGCGACTAGGGAATGGAGGTCCTATCTCTAAATATCTCAACTAGGGATTGGAGCCCTATGTTGGCAAAAAGGTGACTAGGGAATGGAGGCTCTATGTTTAAAATCTCAACTAGGATTGAAGCCCTATGCTGGCAAATGGCGACTAGGGAATGGAGGCCCTATGTCTAAAAATCTAAACTAGGGATTGGAGCCCTATGTTGGTAAAAGGTGACTAGGGAATGAAGGCGGTCTGTCTAAAATCTAAACTAGGGATTGGAACCCTATGTTGGCAAAAGGCGACTAGGGAATGGAGGTCCTTTATCTAAAAATCTAAACTAGGGATTGGAGCCCAATGTTAGCAAAAGGCGATTAGGGAATGAAGGCCCTATGTCTAAAAATCCCAACTAGGGATTGGAGCCCTATGTTGGCAAAAAGGCGATTAGGGAATGGAGGCCCTACGTCTAAAATCTCAACTAGGGATGGTAGCCCTATGTTGGCAAAAGGCGACTAGGAAATGGAAGCCCTCTGTCTAAAATCTCAACTAGGGATTGGAGCCCTATGTTGGCAAAAGGCGACTAGGGAATGGAGGCCCTATGTCTAAAAATCTCAACTAG
The DNA here is from genome assembly GCF_000715075.1 of Nicotiana tabacum. Classification (NCBI taxonomy): domain Eukaryota; kingdom Viridiplantae; phylum Streptophyta; class Magnoliopsida; order Solanales; family Solanaceae; genus Nicotiana; species Nicotiana tabacum. The sequence goes on along the minus strand of NC_134082.1, from coordinate 98,754,789 downwards.
GGATTGGAGCCCTATGTTGGCAAAAGGCGACTAGGGAATGGAGGCCCTATGTCTAAAAATCTCAACTAGGGATTGGAGCCCTATGTTGGCAAAAAGGCAACTAAGGAATGAAGACCCTATGTTTAAAATCTCAACTAGGGATTGGAGCCTTATGTTGGCAAAAGACGACTAGGTTATGGAGGCCCTATGGCTAAAATCTCAATTAGGGATTGGAGCCCTATGTTGCCAAAAGGCGACTAGGGATTGGAGGCCCTATGTCTAAATCTCAACTAGGGATTGAAGTCCTATGTTGGCAAAAGGCGACTAGGGAATGGAGGCCCTATGTCTAAAGTCTCAACTAGGGATTGGATCCCTATGTTGGCAAAAGGCGACTGGGGGATGGAGACCCTATGTCTAAAAATCCCAACTAAGGGTTGGAGGCCCTATGTTGGAAAAACGTAGAAGATTGAGATTGGGAATTCTAAACTACCATTTTTGTTTGAATTTTCTTTCATCGCTTTTTTCATCTTGTTTTCCTTTCACTTCTTTTATTTTATTTCAAGGAATGAGTAAATGCGGGAAAAAACTTGGAAGGGACTTCCCTTTTTATGGATTGTTGCTGCAAAGCTGTTTCTAGCACTTGCACATTTCTTTTTCCTCTTTTTTGGTTGCACCTGTTTCTTGCACGGTTGCTTTGGATTGTACCTGTTTTAAATTTTTCAAACAAAGGACAATTGTTAGTTTGAAATGGTGGTTGGTTTTGTGGCCTTGATTGTCTCAATCGCTTTATCTCGTCCGAACTTCTTTGATGAAGATCTCAATTGCAACTACTTGTTCCCTGAGGATCGATTTCATTTCAGGCCATGAGAACCTCTAGTTTTTTCCAGATTTTGCCATGATGGTTAGTCGGTGGAACTCAACCTTTTTGACTTTATTTTTCCTTCGTAGGCCTTTAACTTTTGACTTGTTGTTTTTCTTTTCCTCTTTTTTTTTCTTTTTTTTATAACCATTCGGAGCATTGTTAAACTTTTGGCTCCTCAAACTTGCTACAACGGCTAGTCACGTGGGACTTAACCTTTTCCAACTTTATTTCGCCTTTATATGCCTTTCATTTTTGGCTTCTTCTTCCAATTTCAATTTCAAAGCATTTGGGGTACCTTGGCTTTTTCAAACCTTTGCCGAGATGGTTAGCCACGTAGGACTCAACCTTTTCAACTTCATTTGCATTTATAGGCACTTCAATTTGATTTTCTCCTTCTAAGAGTTTTCAATTTCAAAACATCAGCCAACATGGCCAGTCGAAGTCGACTTGATGCCTTTGCCGAGGCTGGGTGCATTTTTGCCTATTGTCTTGTATCAAATGAGACCCCTGTAAATCAGTCTTACTATCCTTTCTTTGTCTTAGTTTCGGAATAGAGTTAGATAGAAAAGGATTCAAAGAAAACAAATAATGGAATGGAGAATGAATTTAAAACGAGAAGTGTCCCTTTCGGGGAGGAAAGAAGGACTTATCTGGAGTGCATGCAGACTTCAATAGACATGACATGCCTTTTGGACTGGATACCCAATCTGCACAACTATCCACCTTCTCATAAACCCATTGCGATCCATGTTTTAAAACCGAGAAACCTTGTCAGGACTCTTTCAGTACCGATGGTAGTGAAGGGTTTCTTCTTTTCGATCAATGGCGCCCTTTGCGGGTTTTCGCCAATCGACCTCTCTCATTTCTCTTCTCACCATCGCTTTATAGTGCCCGTGTGGGTTTTCACTAACAAGGCTCTGTAATTTTGATTTCTTTGCTTACTGTCGCCTCACTGTGCCAGTGTGGGTTTTCACCAATAAGACTCTCTCATTTTATTTTTCTCATTTTGACTGTACCGGATCCAAGTAGCTGTATTTTCTGATCCTTGAACATTCTCACCGATTGATAGGAAGGATTTGAACAGGTTTTGGGTAAAAATGATTTCGATTGAGTTGCAACTTTGGAACCTTTTGGGCGGGATCATCGCCGAACCATTATAACATCTGCCCCAGTTTCATTTTTGGAGGACTTTGGATTTTTGTTTTGGTGTGACTGAACCCCAGAGAGAGGCTGCCTACGTATCCTTTCGGAATCAAGTCAAACGTAGTTCAGGGAACTTTGTTTTTGATTTTCTTTTATTTTTCTGTTTTGTTTTGTTTTCTCTTTCTTTTCCTTTTTTTTCTCTTTTTCGTTTTTTTCATTTTCTTTGTCTTTTCTTCCTCTCTTTTTTGTATATATTTTTTTTCTTTTCCTTCTTTTTCTTTTTTTTCATTCCATTTTTCAATAACACTTTCAAGTTCCAAAGAATGGGAGCCGGCTCAAAGGGCTTGCAAAGGGTTGATAATGTTTGGGTAACGAGAATGAAAGCCTTCGTCATCCCAATCGGAGAATATTAGTACTGTAAGGAGGATCCAACATAGTACCTTTTGACTGCATTTGCATTGACAATTATTTGAGGGACATTTCCTTCGATGTGTCCCAAATACAACACACTCTTTTGGCAGTACTCTTGTTGCAATGTATGGAGTTTTCCAATCTGGAACCCATTTTCCTTCAATTGTTCCAACTCATTGTTTTATTTCCTCAAATTTATCTTCATTACGATCTAATTCTTGATTCATTGTTTCGAAGTTTGACATCGTTTTAGGATCTGGGCATGAAGTCCACAAGTATGTCATGTTATTGAAATCTACATTATAGAGAACTAAAAAGAGCATAAGAGAAATGACAAGATTAAAAAAAGAGACATTCCTAGACAATGAAATATTAATTTCATTTGATTTTTTTAAATTGTTTTTTGATTTTTTGATTTTTTTTCAATTTTTTGAATATAGAAGGGTTTAAATCAGAAAGTAAGACAATAAAATAAAAACATCCGGATCACACCCTGAGATAATCCGGATGCAGAAAGGATAGCAAGACTGGCTACCGAGACTCTCGTCTGATAGGGAACCTTCAGGCTTGGTGACCGTTTTTTGGCTTTGCCTTTGTCTCGACAATAGCTGCAATGGCCTTCAGTGCCGGATCAAATTCCTCATCTTCACAAATCATTCAGACTATTGGCCCGATGTTGTGGGCAGGCAACAGATTGTTCATCACATCAGGAGCTTTTTCGTCCCGAAAAATAATTCTTTCAGCTTCAATCAAATCTTAAACTGCCCTTTTGAGGGTCCAATAGTCCTCTGTACTGTGTCCCACTGCTCCAGAGTGGTATTCACATATAGCGTTAGCTCGGTGCGAGGGGGACTCGGGGTTTGTCCAGTTCGGGGCCACTGGCTGCAATAGATCTAGCCTGATTAGCTTTTAGAACAAGCTTGAATATGATTCACCAATTGGTGTGAATTGATTCTTTCTGAAAGGCTCTCTTGGGCGAGGATTGTATTGGGAATCATTTGGTTGAGGATTATATGGAGCTTGGTAAGGATGGGCATTTCTGAGAGGTGGAGTTCGGTTTTGTGTATAATGTTGTGGTCACGGGTGAGATTGCGTGCTCATCACCGCATAGGGGGCGCAGTGTCACCGCATAAGCATTATCTTGAAGGGGATAATAGTGTGGTGGGACAATAGGAGGCACATATGATTAGCTGAATGACCTACGGGCCCCCCTCGAGCTTGACACCATCATGGCTCCCTCTTCAAACCCATTTCTGTTCATCAAACCCTCCAAACCATTCTAAGCAGCCTGTGATGTGGCCTTAAAGGCAGCACGACTCAAGATTCGGCCCGTTTTTAAACCGTTTTCAATCATTTCCCCAATTTTGATAGCCTCAGCGAACTGCTTACCCACAACAGCCATCATGTTTTGGAAGTAGTCAGCCTCTTGGGCCTGCAGAAAGATCGTGACCATTTCAACTTCGTCTATTGGAGGCTTTACCCTTGCTGCTTGCTCATGCCTTTTGACAGCATACTCGTGGAAGCTTTCCGTGGTTTTCTTTTTAAAATTGAACAAAGTGTTTCTGTCGGGAGCAATGTCCACATTATATTGGAACTGGCGGACAAAATCTCGAGCCATATCGTCCCACACATGCCAATGAGTAATTTCTTGATCTGTATACCACTCAGAAGCGATTCCGGTGAGGCTTTCCCTAAAATAGGCCATTAGCAGCCCCTTTTTTCTACCAGCACCCCTTAATTGGTTACAATATCGTTTCAGATGAGCGACCGGGTCTCTGTGCCCGTTGTACTTTTCAAATTTTGGCATATTGAAACCAACTGGCAAGTGGACATGGGGAAACATACAGAGGTCAAAGTATGAGATGCTCTTTTGGCCACTCAGACCTTGCATGTTTTTCGGGCTTTGTTCTAGGCTCTTCATTTTCCGAGCCATCTCTTCTTACTCGGGACTTTTAACAACCTTTTCTTGCTCCCCCGAGAGATCATATTATGGAGGTTGAATGAAAGAGTATGGGTTCACATGTGTTATTTCTGATTGAAACTGTGGACCCTGCAAGGTGAATATTGGAGGCGGTGCCTTTGAAGCCGGTGCCTGGGGGTGAGCCACATAAGGCATGCCAAGATCATTGGTGGGCATTGGAAGGTGCCCGCATGGAATGCGTGGGTTTGGCACATGGGCATTGGTAACCTCACTTGATCTGGTGATCAACTCAGGAAACCCAGGGATTGCACTTGGCAGTTCCCTACCATTAGACCAGGCGTCCCATATTTCCAATATGCGGAGACGCAACATCTTATTCTCTTCAGCAGCTGCTGATTCTAGCTATAGAATAGCCGATGCTGGGCTATCCTCAGGACCGATGATTGGTAGATTGCTTGCGGAGGCTATCTATGCATTTGGATTATGTGAAGGAAGGGAAGCTAGACTACCAACAAAACCAACCACCAAAACCTGGCTAGTTTGCACATCCAACAATCTTGTTAGTTTTAAAACAATTAACATATAGGAAATCGCATGTTGGGATGCAATGCATCTAACAGTTAAACGCTTCTACCATGTGTTTGAACGGTTGCATGCTTCATCCAGGCCTTAACTAGCCCTTTTCACTCTATACATGTTTTCTTCATTCCTGTCTCTCCTTAATCACTCTTGATTTTTTCTTTTATCTCGTTTTTGCACTCTTTTATTTTTGGCACTTTCTTTTTCTCTTTTGTTTGTCACTCTTTTATTTCTTTTCGCTCTTTTTTTTTCACTTTTTCTTTTTCACTCCAATTTTTTTTTCTTTTTTTTTTTCAGTTTATTTTTCACTCAATTTATTTATGGCTATGATCGAATCCGATGGGGATTGCCTACGTATCATGACGCTGCATGAATCAGATCTTGCTTAGTTCGGAAAAATCGAAAATGGAGTAAATAAGCTAACTCTTTTTTTTTACTTTTTATAAAACTCAGACCTTGAAAGCTTTAAGCAAAAGAAAAACATATTTGATTTTTGATCTTTTTTTTTTGGAATTTTCTAAAAAAATGCTTTAAAAGAAGGGATTTTTTTTTTGGGAGTTTTGATTTTGAGTTTGATTTTTCTTTTATTTTCGAAAGAAAGACTTCTAAAAATTTCTCTTCTTTTGATTGGAACTTTGGGATTTTTAAAAGGAAAAAGGAAATATTTTTGTTTGAATTTCCATTTGTTATCTCTTTTTCTAAAGAAGAAAGAAAAAAAATATTTTTTGAATTTTGGATGTTGCCTCTTAATTTCGAAAGAGATACTTTTAAGAAAATGTTTTGAATTTCTGAGCTTTTATTTATTTACGAAAGCACTTCTAAAGAAAAGGAAAACTATTTTTGGACTTCAATTTTTTCAAATTTTTTTTGTTGACATTTACGAAAGAAATACTTTTAAAGAAGGAAAAAAATATTTTCTTCTTTTTTCGTTTTTTTTTTAAAAATTTGGAAAAATACTTCAAAATAAAGGAAACTCGTATTTCGGATTTTTATTCTTTTTGATTTTTTTTATTTCTTTTTTCTTATGAAAGACTTTAGAAAGAAGGAAACTATTTTTTTTTTAGTTTTAAAAGCTTCTTCTTTTTTTTTGAATTTTCTAAGAAAAGATTTCTAAAGAAGGAACTAAAGGAGAATATTTTTTTTGGATTTTTTGAAAATTGGAGTCGGAACCGATGAGGTTTGCCTACGTATCTCACATCCGGTGAGAATCAGACCCGCTAGTTCGGTCAGTTTTGACGGAACAGGGGAAACATGACTTTGAAAATTTTGGCTCAATTTGAAATGACTTTTCTTTTTCTTTATCTTTTTTCTTCAAAATTTCGGCAGAGTTTCAAAATTTTCTAAATATCTACCTTACTCTTTTTTTTTTTATTTTCTTTCCCTATTCTAGAAGTCAGTCAGCATGCAAGCCGAACCAAGCAGATGCACATGTAGCACGAAAGATGCATCAAGATGGCCTTTATTTCGGGTGCACATGTCCTAGACGGACACAACCCCTATGTTGAGTCCCCAAAGTCAAATGCACATGATGCAAACAAGCGTTCCTACTAGGGATCCGGCATGAGGCTGAGTTATTCTAAGTTTAAAAACCTAGGTATATTGTTCTAGACTTGGTGTACCCGAGCGGACAACTCGAGCCGAGGGGGAGGGGCGCTACGTACCGGGAACCAAAAGGCCATCCGGCTTTGTAACTTGTCCGAGCCTCTTTCTAATTTAAGGTATGACACTAACAGAAGAGGAGTCACGCCAGCGTGCACATCCTCGAAGATGAGAAGAGAAGGGTTTCATAACAGTTTATATACATTTCAAATAATATCAAAGCGGTAAAAAATGACATTTAGCACATTAGACCCAAACATACAATAAAAATCAGATAATAAATAAAAACCAATTATAAAAGTTATTCCAAGCTCGAATTCTTGAACCCTGAACCGAAGTTCTGGGTTTGGATCTCCAGCGGAGTCGTCAGAGCTGTCACACCTCCCTTTTACCACCCGAGAGGGTATATAGGGTTTTTTCCAATTAAAGTAACATTAATTGAAATGAGATTATTTTATTTAATCAAAGTCGCCACTTGGAATAATTTATTTGGTGTCCCAAGTCACCGGTTTATTTTAAAATCCCAAATCAAGAAAATTCGACTTTCCTTTTGAAGTCTGCGAACCAGAAATTCTAAATAAGGAATTCTACTAACCCGGTAGAAGGTGTTAGGCATTCCCGGATTCCGTGGTTCTAGCACGGTCGCTTAAACTATTATAATTGGCCTATTATCTAATTTGAATACATGTTTAAGCCTATGGTGCATTTTTAACGTATTAACCGCCTTTAATAATTATTGTTACATATTGCAAATTACGTCACGGGAACCGTACCCACGATCTACAATATGTTTAATTTTAAAAATTAAATTGTGACCGGGTCACATAAATGTACCCCCGAATTTTAGTGATTAAGCGTCACGACTACGTCACGGGAACCGTACCCGTAGCTATGACAATTATTTAATTAACGCGCCTAAAGTAAACTACGAAAGTTCAAGGCATTTTCTACACCAAAATTTTTTACTTATGTGAGGGCCATAGATTAAAGGATTTTATTTGTGTATGACACGCCCCAAATTATTTTAAGAAGAATTAATTCTTGAATTAAATTTGTGAGGGCCAAGTGTTATAGATTTAAAGCATGGCACACCTCAAGGTTTTTTTAAAAAAAAAAAAAGAAACAAAAGTTATATATATTTTAAAGGCAAACCAAAGATATTCCTAGTTTAAACTAATTTAAAACTAATCATCACAACCACGTCACGGGAGTCGTACCCGTAATCGTAATAAGTTTAGAAAATCGCATACTTAAAGCAAACTACGATATTTAATCAATTATTTCCTAAATTAATTTTGGATTATATGAGAGCATCATATTATAGGCGAAATGGTTGTAAAAAAACAGCGATCACTACATGCTAGCAACATCACTGGAATTATTATTTGGACTTGATTATGGAAATATTGGATTAGCCTTTGGCTTAGCGCAGAAACTACTCTTACAGCAGAAGCATTGATATGAAGTAGGAGGGAAAGATTAGTAGAACATGAAGAGAAATTAGTCAAAACAACATGTCTCTATATTGCTATACTCATTCCATTAACACTCCCGAAAAGAAACAGATAATTGCTTCTAAGAGAATTGCTTCAAGACCAGAACATAGGTTGTCCATTTAACAATTTTATGAAAACTCAGGTCATCAATTCCCCCAAATAAACCATCAAAACTTCAGGAAAAAAAAACGAATATAACCATTACGGGGAAAAAATTGATAGTAGAAGTTAGGGGAGGGGGGCGACACATCAATGAAAGGCCAAAAACTTCCCATCAGCATAACCTTTGCTATCGAATGAGCCTATGTTAGACAATATAAGACCTTGTCACTTTCGTTTTGATATCAGGTACTTAACATACACCATATGTGAATATAGTGCATATTTTGCCACATTAAATTCAGAAAAGCTAAGTTATTTCATTGCTATACTTAGCACGAGAGAATCAGCTTTCACATTTAGGATCCATCAGAAGCTTAACTGGATGCAATGAAACCGAAGACACTTTGACAAACAAACAACTCCTCGCACCCAATAGTAGTATTCTAAACTTTCTCGAGTTAGTAGAGTCACAATTTATCAAAGATGGTCATTCAAGTGATGAGGTCAGTTCTATTATGTGATGTCCCCGGTAAAATTTTCACCGAGTCGAATACCATTATGATGCTGAAACATGTACACGGCACAAAATCAACAAATCAATAGCACCAGTTAGCGTTGTCAGTAATTTAACTTGCTGTTCTAAAGCTGTCTTCCACAACATTTCTGCATATTCCATGAATTACAACTAGCTTTCTTTGCCAATTCAACACTAATGTAGTCACTAGTTGTTATAGACTTGACCTCAGATGCATCATCATACCAATTATCAATTTACAGAAAATTCTAAACTGGACGGGTGATTAGTTAGATTAAACTAGTACGCTAAGCACTGACTTCAATTATTTTCCAGATCTACTGGTTTGGTTCATGGCTTTGGTGTAAAAGCCTTTTGAAATTTCAAGAAAACCACTCGAAAATCTCTAGATTGAACTCTAATTTTCATTTAGCAGTATGTCCATTTCAGTACACTAACACATTAATCTAAAAGAAGTCATGTACATTTCGACAAAGATAATCACAGAATCATACTTATACCTAAAGATTGACCATAATGTAATACGATGAACTTTGAACAATTTCGAAACAAAGAAAGAAAAAGAAACAAGAACATCATGCCTATTATACTGCTCTCATTTAAACAGAACCGAGTTTTACATCATTTTTATTTGATTAGCGAGATACCTGGTCACATCAATCGTACAGAAGATAATAGACTTCTAATACTTGAAAGGAAGTTGCAGCAACCAAATAACGACAGAGAAGATATGAATCGAGCCCAGCCAATCGCAAAATCGACTGCAAAAATCTACAGGAATCAAACGGAAAATCCCCAACCTCGAGGACCAGAAATCAACTCAATCCAAACTCATTTTTTTGACAAAACCAGAATCAACAAAGAATGCAAAAAAAACGTTTTTGTGCTTTTCTCTGATTTTTCTTTTGAAAATGAAACTCGAATGAAGAAACAAACTCATACCATTTTTTTTCGTTTTCGAACAAAGGGTGTCGAATCAGAGAAGAGAAGGATTCAGAAGAAGAAAAACTTCATAACCCTAGAAATTTACTACTAAATTTTTTTTCTGAAGATCATTTTTCAATTTTTTGTTTCTTCTCCTTTTTTTGCACATAGAACTTACCTCATATATATAGCCTTCGAACTCCAAAATCTGCCCAAAAATCCGAAAATCTTTCAAATATTTGAACAATTTTTGGGACAAATGGAGGGCGTGGATCGATTTATATCTATCCACGGCTCCCATTCATCCAACAAATTGTCCTTTTTGTACAGAAATCGTGCGATTTAGGAGAGAATATTCGAATTCCTTCTGACAAAAATCTTTGGGAATCAAATGACGTGGAGGGGGGGACCATTTTGGGTGAACTCGGAAACGAGTTATGGCGAGTCAAAGAGGAAGACGATGAAGGAGCAGTGGGGTGCGCCATGTCTGAGGTTCTCTAGATTTAGGGTTTGAGATGGGGAAAAATTATAAGAGGGATTTTATATTAAGAGGGAAACGGGGAGGGTCAGTTTATTTTGTTGGGTCTGATCCGGGTTTGGGCTGGGTCTATAGAGAGGGAAGTGGGCTGGGAATTAATTTAAAGACAAAATATTGGGCCAAATTTGGGTGTATTGGAGGATGGCCCAATTCTGAAAAATGGACTCCTTTCAAATTTCTCAATTGTTTCTAATTTCCTTTCCTTTTTTTTTAATTAAAAATCCTTATGGATTAAAAATTCTAAATCATCTAAAATGTAAAATTTAAGTAATTAACTAATTATAAAAAATTATAAACATCACTTAAATCTAAATTAAAAGAGAAAAATCAATAAGCTAAAAATTGAAAGATAAAAATGTAACAATGAGCTATTTTTTGTGATTTTTAAATTTTTATAAAACAAATAATTACTGATTAATTCTAAAAATATAGAAACAAATCCTAAATGCAGTGCATGATATTTTTTGATATTTTTCATGATTTAAATAAAACTTAAACATGCACAAAATGCAAATAATTAAACAAAAATCCTACAAAATCCTATAAAATGGCAAATAATTGTAAAAATATATTTTCTTTGATTTTATAGGAGCAATTCATATAGGAAAAAAATCACGTGGTGATCAGTCGCACGTGTTGGATTTTAGTTCAGTCCAGTTGGACAAGGATCTATCTTATATTGAGGAGTCAGCGGCAATATTGGACAGGCATGTTAGAAAGCTGAGGTCAAAGAACATTGCATAAGTAAAGGTTCAGTGGTGGGACCAGCCGGTTGAGGAGGCGACCTAGGACACCGAGCAGGATATGCGCAGCCGTTACCCTCATCTTTTCACTACTTCAAGTATGTCTCTATGCTCGTTCGAGGGCGAACAAATGTTTAAGTGTAGGAGGATATGACGACCCAGCCGGTCGTCTTAAGAATTAATGCCCCAATCCCTTATTAAATGCTTTTCCCAAGTTTATTTCTGCTAATGTGATTTGTCGTGATGTTCGGTTTTGAGTTTCGCGGAGTTTTGGGACACTTAGTCCCTAAATGAGAGCTTAAGTATTGGAAAGTTGACCGTAGTTGGAACAGTGTGAAGACGGACTCGATATAGAAATCTGATGGTTTTGTTAGCTCCGTTGGGTGATTTTCAGGTTAGGAGCGTGTTCGGATTGTGTTTTGGAGGTCCGTAGCTAATTTAGGCTTGAAACGCCGAAGTTTGAATTTTTGAAGTTTCCAGTTTGATAGCGAGATTTTGATCCGTGGGTTGGAATGAAATTCCGAGAGTTGCAGTAGTTTCGTTGTGTCATTTGGGATGTGTGTGAAAAATTTCAGGTCATTCGGACGAGGTTGGATAGACTTTTTGATCGAAAGCGTATTTTGAGGAAAATTTGAGTTCTTAGGCTCAAATCCTTGATTAATTTGAGATTTCGATGTTGATTTAGGTCTTTTAAGGATTGGTACAAGTTTGAATGAGGTATTAGGTGATGTTGGTGCTTTTGGTTGAGGTCCCGGGGGCCTCGGGGTGATTTCGGATGGTTGACAGGAAGTTTGAGAAATTGTTGCAGCTGCTATATTTTTTGCTGCTTCTGGTATTTTTGCATCTGCGGTTTGGGGATCACAAATGCGGCACCGCAGAAGCGGCTAAGAGGCTGCAGAAGCAAAATTGAGGGAGGTTAGCAGGTTTCAAGGGATATTTCTGCCGAAGCGGAATCGCACCTGCGAGTTGGAGACCGCAGGTGCGGAAATTGTCCATTTAATAAAAAGTCGCAGATGCGACTAAGTCTCCGTAGAAGCGGGACCATAGATGCGGTCCCAGGGTCGCAAATGCGAAAATCGCTGGGCAGAACATATAAATAGTTGCCTTCGCGAATTTGAGGGATTCTTTCACCATTTTCATCCGGGTTTGAAGCTATTGAGAGAGATTTTTGAGGAAAACAAAGGCAAATCGCTTGGAGGTAACGTCCTTGACTTCATAACTCGTTTTTATGTGATTAAAGATCTAATTAGTGTTGAGCAATTTGGGAAAAATGGTAATTAGGGCTTGAGTTTAAAAGGCCTTTAATTGAGGATTTGAGGGGCCATTTGGACTCCGATTTCAGTGTTCTTATTATGTATAGACTCATGAGAGTACAAGGTTTCTAAAAATATAAATTTCACCCGATTCAGAGATGTGGGATCAAGGGGCGTTTTGGTCATTTTACATAATTTCGCGCATTAGCTTAGACTTTAATTGTAGAATCAATTACTTGAAGTGTTATTTACATTATGAAATTGAATTGGATAGATTTGGGCCATTTGGAGTCTAGTACTCGTGGCAAAGAAGTGGTGTCGGATTGATTTTGAGATTGTTCGAGGTAAGTGGCTTGTCTAACCTTGTGTGGGGGACCTTTCCCTTAGGATATGATATATCTGATAATTGAAATGCCTTGTATGTGAGGTGATGAGCGCGTACTTGAGCTAATTGTTGAAAATCCGGTTTTTCCTTAAGTATTTCAATTGAGTTCTTTTTCCTATTTTATTCTACTTGTGAATTTAGCCTGTTGCTAGTTTAGAAAAGCATGTTTAGTTGACTTAATTGCCAATTTGCTTAAACTGCCTTAATTGCATTACGTGAAGTATGTTAGGCTATGATTAACTGTTTACTTGGTACGAAATTTAGCTTAATTGGGTACTCTTGTGTTGCTGCTGTGTGTTTTACTTTGGGACTACAGGACGACATCCCAGGAGATCCCCTGTATGTATTTATGATCTAGACTGAGGTGCGGGATATCAAGAGTTTCCTGGCACGTATATTGAGGATACCAAGAGATCCTCGGGGTACCAAGAGATCCCTAGCATATATTGAGGATACCAAGAGATCCCTAGTATATATTGAGGATACTAAGAGATTCTCGGGATACCGAGAGATCCCTATCATATATTGAGGATACCAAGAGATCCCTAGCACATATTGAGGATACCAAGAGATCCCCGGTTATCATCCTTGTTATAAGTGGTACTTCCTTGTGGTTTGCCTTCATCTCTGTTTCCGTTATTGTACTCTTATAATCATGTGTATATTCTTACTGTAGATTTTCAATTGCATTGATTATCTTATCCTGTCATTTTTATATTTATTTAATCTCAGTAGGGCCCTAACCTTCCTTGTCACTATACAACTGAGGTTACGCTTGGCACTTACTGAGTACCGCTATGGTGTACTCATGCCTCTTCTACGCATATTTTTCATGTGCAGTTCCAGGTATTTCTACTCAGGCCTATCATCCTTGAAGAGGCGATTGCTCGAGAAACTTCGAGGTACACATGTCGCGTCCACAGACCGATAAGTCCCTTTCTATTCCTGGTTTTAGTATTTTAGCCCTTCTGTATTTTTCTGTTCTTATTAGACATTCCGGAGTTAGAGCCATGTAGTATTGATCTTAGCTTGTGATTCGTGGGTTTCCGGGTCTTGGATTTAGATATTGGTTTTGAGATCTATATAATATGGTGTATGGCGAGCGGCACATTTAACGCTGTTATTGCCTTATTTCTGTTTTTAAATTGGTTATCTTTCGCAAATTTTGGTTATCTTCCGCAAGTTTAGGCTTACCTAGTCTTAGAGACTAGGTGACATCATAATGGTTCATGGAGGGCGAACCGGGGTTGTGACAGCGCTCCCAACACCAGAATCATCATACAGAGCTATTCCCAGACTCGGAATCCCAAACAGACATTGATAACATTGAAGCACTTCAACCCAAACTTATGAAATTCTTCCAAAAATGCTAACTTCCACAATAGGTGCCGAAACATTCCCGGGTCTTCCAAAACCCGATCCGGACATATGCCTAAGTCCAAAATCATCATACGAACCTGCTTGATCCTTCGAATCCTGATTCCGAGTTCATTTACTCAAAAATCCAATCTTAGTCAATTCTTTCAACTTAAAGCTTCCGAAATGAGAATTCTCTTTCCAAATCAACTCCGAACTTCCCGAAATTCAATTCCGACCATGCGTACAAGTTATAATACATGAAGTGAAGCTGCTCATGGACTCAAACCGTTGAACGACGTGCTAGAGCTCAAAACGACCGGTCGAGTCGCTATAGTAAGTGTCGTGGTTAGTCTTGACTTGAGCGATTAGGACTTGTTTGCCTATTTTCTACATGTTTAAATGTTGGGTACAACGTATATATGAGGTGGCAAGTACTTACGCGTTGTTGTTGGATTAAGGCATACGGTTGGGATTTATTTCTTGTAATTTATTTGCTTCTTTGATTATGATATTCATGCTTAGACTAGTTTATTACTTAATAGATCGTTCTTTCCACATTTACGAATTATTTGTGATAATTGAGTATTAGTGGAAGTTGAGGCTCGGTATTGTGGAACTGTTGTTGACGTAAGGTTTATTCTTGATTATTCATTGTCCCAAAGGTTATATATTCATTGCTTCATGGTAAGGGAGAGAGTATTAAAGCACGAAGGGTGATGTCGTGCCGATTATTATATCATTTATTGATTTATACATAGTGAGAAAGAGAGTTAAAGCACGAAGGGTGATGTCGTGCCGTATATATCATTTCATGATGAAATTGAGAGTAAAATCACGAAGGGTTATGTCGTGTTGTATTTAACATTTTATGAAGAGATTGAGAGTAAAAGCACGAAGGGTGATACCGTGCAGTCGTTATTCATTTTGTTTATTCGTTTTATTGGTTGAAGGTTTATTGATTGTTTCTTGTTGTCATTTCCTATGGTAGTTACTGTATCTTGTATCCCATTTCGCATGTTCCCTCCCAATAGTACATGTTACATCTTTATTTGTTTTATGTTGTACATATATTTTCGTTTGTACAGGTTTAATTACGTGGGTGTCCTATCAGAGCCTCGTCACTACCTCGTCGAGTTAGGCTCGACACTTACGAAGTACATTGGGTTAGTTGTACTCATACTACACTGTGCACTTCTTGTACATATTTTGGTACTGATCTCAGCTGTTCGTGAGATGCATCAGCTCAGATTAGCTTATTTGGAGACTCGAGGTAGATCTGCTGGCGTCCGCAGACCTTGAAGTCCCCTTCCTCTTTCCCTATTTACTGTTCATTTTATTCGAGACAGTTGTACCTATTTCAGAGTCTATTTGTAGAACCTCTAGAAGCCCGTGTACTTGTGACTCCAGATCCGGATTGTACTAGATATTTGAGTTATTATGTTATTTCATACTTTATTTTGGTTTCGTTTCTGCTAATTGGTTAAATTGTTCAAAGTGTTTAAAATTGGCAAAAGAAATTTCTCTAACGTTGGCTTGCCTAGGGAGTGAAATGTTAGGCGCCACCACGATTTCGAAGGTGAGAATTCCAGGTCGTAACAACATATGTATTCTCAAGTTGAGGATGAAACAACATCAATAGCAGAGCCCAACGGCCAAGCTACTTCAACAAGGTGATCTTTGCAATTAACTTCATGCACCATTGTGATCTTTTGGTAACAATTAGTGCATGTTCATCAACAACAAAAAATTAAGAACTAGAAGGTATTATTAATACTGGTTAAGCAAGAAACTAAGAACTTACCAAATCCATCTACCAGCAAAGTGTATCCATATATCAAATCCATGAAGATATAAGGTACTCCTTACGTACAATTTACGTGATGGAGTTCGGATTTTGAGAGCCAAATGAGGTTTTTTTTATCGTGATCTTTTTATATGCCTTTTATATGTTTTAATTGTTAAATATTGTGACTTATAATACTATTTACTTAGTTTCCAAACATGTTAATTTTACTTTTAAAAATTTAAAAATTCTATATTCAAATTCACGGTCAAAATTAGAAAATTTCACTTTCGAAATTCTAGCTCAGCCACATATATCGGGATAAGGGGGAGTATGTCGTTATCTACAATATTAGGGAATACTTATTTCATGCTTTGTTTATTAGTCGGGCAAGCTAGCTTTGCCAAGGGCGGATTTAGGGGACGGAAGGTTGTTCTTTCGCCGAAAAATTATATTGTGTAGATAAGATAAAATTTGGTTTGTGCCTCTATATATTATATTTTGAATCTCCTTGACATAGCTTGAAAGAATAGTTTAGTGGTCAAGGCCGGGGTTCAAAACTTTTGTAAGGTCGCTGGTTCAATTCCCATTGACCATAGTTTTCTTTTAATTTTTTTAATTTTTTTTGAAACCCCTTAGCGAAAATCTTGCTTCCGCCACTGAGTTTTGCTGCTTTGAAGTATTGTATTAGTTGGGATACACCAGAGGGGCTCTTTAGGATCAACTATATCAACCTAAAAATAAATATCAACCAAGTCATGACAAATAAAATATCTTTTGAGTAATGACATACATATGCTTATTTGGTTAAATTATGCCTTAAAATGAAGATAATGTTTACCATGTGTTAATTAAGTGATTTATAACTATTTTATGAATATGATGAATGCGTTTACGTTAATGATTCAAGTCTTCATGTATTGCTTGGTTTTGAAGTATATGATTTGATTTCAAGTTCAAATACTAGAGTTTAAGCTTTATATGAAAAGTTGCCAAAAATGATTCATGCGCCAACTATGAAAAAGTTTAAATGTCCAAAGGACCTAAAAATGATCGAGTGTTTAAGTTGGATGATTTTGGAAGAGCTTTAGAAACTCAGAGGATGTTCATTTTGGTTTTTTTATTTAGAAAAATCAGTTACTCCGTATGGAGGAATGAAAAGTTTGAAAAAGCTCATTTATCCCTCGTCGAAAAATAGAAAGAAAATCTATATGCTTATACAGAGAAACACTTTTTCCGGCTCTTAAAAAGTTGAGAAGAGAGCAAGCCTCACATCGTTGCCGTTAATGTTTTCAAAGGAGGAGGCGTGAAGCGAGGCGTAAGCCCTGAGACATAGGGCGTATGTCCCACGGATCCTTAAATTTTATTAATTTTACGAATTTTAAGATAGTATAAAATAAAAATAATTATAAAAATTACATTAAAATCACAAAATTATAACAAATAATCTATTTAAAATATTTATGAATTATAATTCAACTATGAATAATACGAAAAGTATGACATATATCATAATATGCAAATTAGGTGTAATGTCGTTACAACTCAAAAATCAAAAGTAATGTATTAGATACGAAATCTTATATGTATCTCTTAAGGAGTAATGAATCTTGAAAGAATTTCGATATTATGATTTGATTTTTTTCTTCTAAATACTCATTTTATTTAATATGGTTTCTATTTGAAATAAAAGTTATATAAAAACAGAATTCACAACTTAAATATGATTCTCTAGCATCATTTATTTTTAATAAGTTTCAACAAGTTAATAAAGTGACACATAATACACCATACAATACCATGATAACTAATTATTTGTAAATAGTTACTAGCTAATACTGAGCTATTAAATTAATAAGTATTGTATCTCGTAAACATGAAAAAACTAATATTTAGAAAAATGATTATAAAAAACAATTATGGACTATTATATAATAAAGACATAAAAAAAGTTAATAAATAAATACTTTTTAAATGAATGATTTATTTAAAATTTACTATCATAGCAGTCTTAGTGGATAACGTGCAATAATTTTTATTTTAATTATGACATAAAATACTCCCAACTTAATGATTTATGATTTCAAAAAAGGAATTTTGAATCGTCAATGATTTATTAAGAAAAATCGAGGATTTACAAGGTTAGTTATACACAATTACATAAAGTTCTATTAAGCGAGCCTAGTACACTGAACGTTGGGTGCGTCTGGGGCGTAAGACCTGATGGCCGAGGCATAAATCTCACGGAACTAAGCCCCACACATAAGTCTAGGGGTGTTTTACGAGTGCTTCTCCCTGGGTGAGCTCCGGGCAAATCCTAATTCTGCCTTTTAAAATAGAGGTTGCCGTCATCACTCCTTCGCCTTCGGATTTGGTCAAATGATTTGATTGATAAAATTATTTTTCTTTTCCTTTATTTATTTTTCCTTTTCTGATAATTTTTATGCGACATTTTGATTTAAATTTCGCGGTCATAGCGGTATGTTATCCAAAATGGTCCTAAACAAAAAATTGAATAGACATTTCCAGAGTTAGCTATAAATTCAGAGGTGTAACGACCCGACCGGTCGTTTCATGAGTTACATCCCCGACTTTCCCATTTCTGCTTCCTTGTGTGTTGTTCAGTTGTATTTCATCATATCGTATTGGTGGCGTTGTGTTCGGAGTTGACTTAGGGTGGAATGAGACACTTAGTCTTTTTTTGGGAAGCTTTAGTTGGAAAAGTCAATCGGAAGTTGACTTGTTAGTAAATTATCTCAGAACTTAGATTTTATGGTTCGGATAGCTTCGTGAGATGATTTGGGACTTAGGAGCATGATCGGAATGTATTTTGGAGGTCCGTGGTAGATTTAGGCTTGAATTGGCGGAATTGCAGTTTTGGCATTTTCCGGTTGGTAGTGAAAATTTTGATATTGGGGTCAGATTGGTAATTCTGGAAATTGTAGTAGGCCCGTTGTGTCATTTGTGATGTGTGTGCAAAATGTCAGGGCATTCGGATGAGGTTTGATAGGTTTTTGGATCGATTGCGGAATTCGGAAGTTTGGAATCCTTAGGCTTGAATCTGAGAGTGATTTGGTGTTTCGATATTGTTTTGAGTGTTCCAAGGGTTTGTATGAGTTTGAATGGTGATATGCGACTTGTTCGTATTTTGGGTTGAGGATCAGGGGGCCTCGGAATGATTTCGGAAGGTTGTCGGAAAGATTGGAATTGAGTTTGAGCAGCTTCAGCTGTTGTTCCTGTCATAACTGCACCTGCGAATTAAGGACCGTAGGTGCGGGCCCGCAGAAGCAAAGAAACGGTCGCAAATGCGTCAAAGGTTGAGAAGGGCAGAAACTGCAATTGCGGTGAGGTGAGCGCACCTGCGAGGGCGCATGTGCGGGTTAGTGACCACAAAAGCGATTTTGGAAGTATAAGTGATTTCCGCAGGTGCGACCTTGATGGGTTTTTGATGTCTTAACCTTATGCTTCTTATGTTTTGATGATCTAACAAACTTGTCGTGAAGAACCAAATAGAGAACCTTGTCCCATAGGATACACATCTCATGTGAACTGGTCGAAGTCTGAAAATCAGTGAATGGATGAACAACCATAGGGAGGAACACAATAGGGACCCGATACCCTAGTCTCTTAGGGTTCTCCGACAAAAGCACAAGTTCAGTGACTGTACGCAATCATTATAAAGAGAAACACAATAGGGACTTGCTCCCTTAGGGTTCTCTGACAGAAGTACAAGTCAAGTGCACAACTGGAATGTAGCAGAAGAAAGTGACCATCTGGCAACTGTTACCGAAGAGGAACATAACTAGGACCTTTACAGAAGAGGAACACAACTAGAACCTGGTCCGTTGCTGTGTCCTGACAGAAGTACAAAGTCCACTATCCAGCTGGAATGCAACTGTCCAGAAGTGGTTGTGCAGACAGCGCAACAGTCACTTCTCACTGGGAAGAAGTATACCAAGAGTTGGCATCACTATCCATTGTGATATCTTTTGTGATAAAATAACCTGGTGCAAGACACACCACCACTTGTGCATTCAGTGATATTCTCTCAAGACGAAAAAGCATTCATCCAGCATGGAAGTCACTGGTGTGTCAAGAACAAGAAGACAACTCCACTAAGGTCAGTTTCCAAATGAGTTTTATGTACATCCATAGTTGAGTTGTAATCTTGTTATTTGTTCATCATTGTAATTCCTGGTTTTCTTTCTTAGAAGCGTTGTCTTAGGTACATACCAACTTCGTAAACTTCAGAGTTTATGTTGTGACTAGGGATAGTCATAAGTTAAATCCTTTGTAACTAGGAGAGTTATAGAGTGGATTGTGATGGTTGCATCACAAGTTAGTTTGAAGTCTTTGCAATAGGGTGTTTGCAAAGTGGCTTGTAATATGTAGATTACAAGTTAGTAGAGTTAAAAACCTACAAGAGTAGGTCGTGGTTTTTTGATCCCCTTGTATGAGATTTTTCCACAAAGAAAATCTCTTGTCTTCTTTACATTCAGTCTTTACTGCATTCTATGTATCAGTCTCAGAGAGGACCAGGTACTCTATCATTTGATGGACTCATATAAACTAACAGACCTATTTGATTGCAGGTGCGGTCGCACACGTGCGAGTTTGGGGCCGCAGGTGCGGTTGTCACGACCCCAAACCCGGACCCGATCGTGATGGTGCCTCTCATGCAGACAAGGCCAACCGACACTTTCCCATTTCAGTTTTAAACAATTAAACAATAAGAATTTATTCTAAAACGTAATAAATAATTCAAAAGTAAGCAGTTAACAGAACAATTTGCGGAAAATAAACCCAACACAGCCCGATATCGGGGTTTCACCAGTCATGAGTATCTATCAATACACTACAAGTCTGAAATGCCTACCAAGCTATTACAAAGTCACTAATAAGGGAAAAGAAATGAGATAAGGGGGAGAAACACGGGACTGCGGATGCTAAGCAGCTACCTCATGAACTCCGAAGTTTAGCGGGAGCTCTCAACTCTCACTACCAGGATCAGCAATACCTGAATCTGCACACGGGGTGTAGGAAGTAAAGTGAGTACTCTAACTCAGTGAGTAATAATCATAAATAAAGACTGAAAGCAAGAAATCATGTAAGGCACATTATAGGCTATAATGAAGCAGTAAAAACCCGTAAAATAGTGAATCAGTAAAGATATGTAAAAATCATTTCAGTTCAGTTTAAACGTCATAAAAGGCCTTTTTAACAATTAAGCAGGTAAATGACAGGCAATAAGGAAGATAAACACATAAAGGTTCGCCTCTCGGGCACAATGTCAACAAATCTGCCCCTCGGCAATATCTTAGAACAATACTAGTCCCTCATGCTATATCTCACATCACAATGGGTACCCGCGCTCACTGGGGATGTGCAAACTCCTGGAGGGGCCCCTTACGACCTAAGCGCAATATCAGGTTATATCGTGGGATCATCACTAGGCTCTTGTCCTCATATCAACAAACTACCTCGTGGCGTACAAATCGCAAGCCCTCGGCCTCATAATCAAAATCAGGTGTTTCCTGACAACATAGGCCATCGGCCTTACTCAGTCAAAATTCTCACAAGCCACTCGGGCAACAGTAAAACATGATGCTCAGCCCAAAAGATCATTTAAAATATCCTTTAAGTGTTAAAGTAGAGTAGACATGGCTGAGTTATGAAAACAGTAGAATATAGCTTGACTGAGTTCAAGTATAAAGTCAAAACAATGAGGAAATATCAATAAAAATCCCCTAAGGGTTCAAATAGTTGGCACGAGGCCTAAATATGGCATTCAGCCCAAAACATGATGATAGCAAATAGATTTCAGTTAGATACGCGATAAAACAGTCATTCGGGACGGACTAAGTCACAATCCCCAATAGTGAACGACCCCACGCTCGTCATCAAGTGTGTGCGTCACCTCAATATAGCACAACGATGTGCAAATCCGGGGTTTCATACCCTTAGAACATCATTTTCAATCATTACTCACCTCAATCCAGTCCAAACTCTAGCCCGCGATGCCTTTTCCCCTCGAATCAGCCTCCACTCGCATCGAATCTATCCAAAATCAGAATTACAGCGTCAAAATATGCTAAGGGAACGAATCCTCAAGCAAAGATAATCAATTTATAGCATAAATCCTGAGATTACAAAAATCTAACCCCCGGGTCCATGCCTCGGATTCCGATAAAATTCACATCAATGGATTCCTTATCACTCCCCGAGTTTATTCATACCAAAAACATCAAAATCCAACCACAAATGATCCCTCAAATCCCAAATTCTAGGTCTCCAATTTCAAGCCCTAGTTCTTCAATTTGAGGCTTAATTTTCATGATTAATTAGGTAGATTTCACATTAGAATCGAGTTTTAGGTCCATGAATCTTACCTGCAAGTGATTCCCCTTGAATCCCTCTTCAATCCTCTTCAAAAAGCTCCAAAAACGCTAAAAAATGGTGGAAATAAACCCCAAAATCGCGGACAAGACAACTATTTAAACATTCTGCCCATGCCTCATTTCCTTCTTCGCGAACGCGTTCAACGCCTCGCGTTCGCGAAGCACAAATCAACTTTGACCAAAATCTCCTCTTCGCGATTGCGACCAGCCACTCGCGAACGCGATGGCTCCTCCTCTTAACCCTTCGCGAACACACTGCCTATATCGCGAACGCGATGAACAAACACCTTCCAACCTAGCTGCTCAATTTCCTCTATGCGAACGCGATGACCAATCACCCAGCCCTTCGCGAACGCGGAGCGTTCCTCGCGAACGCGAAGGCTAAGATTTAGCCTTCACCAGCTAACCCTTCGCAAACGCGAGAACCTACTCACGAACACGAATGTCTAAATTCTCTACAACACACAGCAGTTTGTTTGCAATTCCAAACAACATGAAATGGTCCGATTGACCACTGAAACTCACCCGAGGCCCTCGAGACCTCAACCAAACATGCCAACATATCCCATAACCTCATTCAAACTTGTTCCAACATTCAGAACACTCAAAACAACATCGAAACACCAAATTCGCATCGGATTCAAGCCTAAGAATTCCAAAATCTTCTAAATTATGCTTTTGATAAAAAACCCAACCAATCCACGTCCAAATGACCTGAAATATTGCACACACATCCCAAATGACACAATGGAACTACTGAAACTCTCAGAATTTTATTCTGACCCCTATATAAAAATCTCACCTATCAACCGGAAAACGCCAAAAATCCAATTTTGCCAATTCAAGCCTAAATCTACTCCGGACCGCCAAAACACATTTTGACCATGCTCCTAAGCCCCAAGTCACCTCTCGAAGCTATCCGAACCATCGAAATTTACGTCTGAGCTCTCTAATGCATAAGTCAACATCCAGTTGACTTTTCCAACTTAAGCTTCCTCAAAAGAGACTAAGTGTCTCAAACCTTACCAAATCCTTTCCGAACCCGAGCCAACCAACCCGATCACATATAGAACCGATAGATAAAGCAATAAGAAGCAGGGGGAAACAAAGAGACAACTCATGAGACAACTGGCCGGGTCGTCACAATGGTAATGCCTGGGCAAAAATTATATAAGCATTCCTTCACGATTTTCAGCTTATTTCCTCCATTTTTAGACGGGTTTGGAGCTTTTTGAGAGGATTTGAAGAGGGATTCAAGGGGTAACACTTGAAGGTAAGATGTTTGAACTCAATACTCGATTATATGGTGATTTATAACTAATTAGATATGCAATTATTGGAATTTAAGGGTTAAAATATAACACTCCTCAAATTTATAAAAGTTTCAAGACTCGCTAAATATAGGAATTAGTTTTTTTCCTTAAATTATACTCCTGTTATGAATTTAAACTCATGTGATTGACTTTTCAGTTACTTCTCTATTTATAAACAATTGGATATATAAATTAGGAAAATAATATTAATTTTAATATTATTAATTATCAGAAGTGAGTATCAAAAAAAAGGAAAAAGAAGCAAAGTAAGTATTTAAGAATTTGGGCTTAAAACCCATATAGTACTCCTCTGTTCCAGCGACCAAATCAAAGGCATAAAGCCTTGATGAAAGTGAAAACAAAAGAAAAGTCCAAAACACACAAAAGCTTAAGAAACAGAACTTGAGAAACGCACACACGAAAATAAGAAACAGAAGTAGCAAATAATTCACGCAGTCAACGAAAAATCTATGGTTCTTTACAAATCATTAATTCTTGAACTCATATATATAAAATTTCTTATTGTTAATTATCCTAAAGTAGTAGTAGGTAAGAATAGAATAGTTAATTTCCTTCTTTCTCTATATGAAGAGTAAATTCCATGTTTAGGTGTGAAACTTTAAATTAATTAAAATGCACTGGTTGTTGTAAAATCAATTATTTGACGGGTATAAATTAGACTGGGGTCTACATATTGGCTCGAGAAGTTTTGAGGTGAGTTGATATAACCCTTTACTAAAGTGGTTTAACTCACAAAAGCACGCATACAAGGTGTTTGATGAATTGCTTAAAAGAGTTTATATTTACTTAATTGGAGCGAGTGAGTACCTATTAACTTAGAATAGTTCTAGCAAAAGTTTAGATGATTTATTATGATATATGTGCATAAATTTTCAGATTTTTGTGTTATTCGTATATGCTATTTTCATGTTGAAAATTTATGAAGAAGCAAGAATCTTTAGAAATACTTTTAGATGTTTATTTTATTCTTATGACATGCTTTACCTTTAAGGATACCAGCATGAGCATATACATGATGTTCCGAAAAGAAAAGATTTAGACTTGAAAAGTCACAAGAAGAAGTAAAAAGAAAAGATTTTTGGGAGTATCCTTTATTCTGAGAAGGGGTCATCGTCCAGGCCGAGGGTCCTGACCAAGGCATTGAATTCCTAAAACTACTTGTGTCAAAGTAGGGAGCACACGAGCTGAGGGTCTCGTTACTGAGAAATTACTTAGTCATGCTAAGGTATGATACATGAGTGCTGAGAACCATGAAGCAAGTGGCACCTCGTGGATTGGGCCTATTCGATCAGGTTGGGATCGAACCCGTGCCGATCACACAGTGACTGAGACAGAATTAAGTAAGGATAGTTGGAACTCCCAAAGTATAAAGTGAAGTATTTTTTTTTTGTAAGAAAGAAAAAGAAAAGATTTCTTTTAGAATATTCATAAATTGCTATTATGCAATTATTTTGAATTGTTCTTATAAGCATTATGTTTACATGCATTTAGAACATTTGCTCGTAATGTATATGTTATTAAAGTTTTTCCCCCTGTTGTTGAGACTCACTGAGTGTAATGGATGGTACTGACGTTCTCTTTTGGGAACCTACATTGGTCTGCGGTACAACATATGAACCAGTTTTACAGGTCAGCAACCTACGGGTTAGGACTTACTTCTCTTCTAGTGCTATTGGTGAGCTCCACTTTTGTTCGTGGAGTATTCCTTAGAGTCATCTTTATTTAGTTATTTCTTTATTTACTTAGAGAACGGGCCAAGAAATCTCATGTCCTAAGCAATACATCAGTTTATCAGTAGAGGCCTTCATAGACATCGTCGTTGGGTTAAGATTCAGATGTTTTTGATAATAACTAAGCAGTAATTCAGTAGTTACTATGAATGAAGTTTTGTAGTTGATTTATTTAAATATTTAAATTAATTAAAAGTATTTGGTTAGAGTATTGCCTTGTTGCATATTAAGTTTGCAGTTATAATAGATTTGATAAGCGGAGATGGTTCACTCGGTCATATTTAGTGATTGAGTGCCGTCCCGGCTTGTTCAGAAAATGGGTCATGACAAACTTGGTTTTAGTCTGCTAACATAATGCTAATGCCATAATGGATCCAGGTTCAACGTTTTTATATGTGACTGCATACTTTGCAATTAACCTCGGACTAGAACCTGAACAACTTAGTGAGTCATTCCTAGTATCTACTCCAGTTGGCCAGTTAGTGAAAGTCACAAGAGTCTATAGAGGTTGTATAGTTTCAGTCCAAGGTCGCAACACTAAAGCCGATCTCATAGAGTTAGAAATGGTGGATTTTGATGTGATCATGGGTATGGATTGGTTGTCTTCCTGCTATTCCATGTTAGATTGTCGTGCCAAGATAGTCAGTTTCCAATTTCCAAATGAAGAATTCTTAGAGTGGAAGGGTAGTTCAACATTGCATGTAGGAAAGTTTATTTCTTACCTTAAGGTACAACGAATGATCGGTAAGAGGTGTCTCGCCTATTTGGCTCTCATCATTAATCCAGAATCAGAACCACCAGCTCTTCAGTCTGTGCCAGTTGTTAGAGAATTTCTAGAAGTTTTCCCAGATGACCTACCCGGACTTCCTCCTGAAAGAATCATAAACTTTGGCATTGATCTCATGCCATGCACTCAGCCAATATTCATACCTCCTTATAGGATGGGTCCAACAAAAATTAATTAGTTGAGAGAGCAGTTGAAAAACCTTCTTGACAAGGGCTTCATTAGCCCGAGTGTTTCAACGTGGGGTGCCCTGGTCCTATTTGTCAAGAATAAAGATGGGTCCCTCAGAATATGTGTCGACTATAGGCAGTTGAATAAAGTTATCATTAAGAACAAGTACCAAGTTACCATTAAGAATAAGTACCCACTACCAAGAATTGATGATTTATTTGATCAACTTCAGGATGCAAAGTACTTTTCAAAAATAGACTTGAGGTCGTGGTACCATCAGTTGAGAATCAGAGAAGAAGATATATCTAAAACAAACTTTAGAACTCACTACGGGCACTATGAATTTCTAGTAATGTCCTTCGGGTTGACAAATGCTCCAGCTGCATTCATGGACCTCATGAATAGAGTTTTCAAGCCATTCCTTGATACCTTTATTATCGTGTTTATAGACGATATTTTGGTATACTCTAAGAGCAAGGATGAGCATGTTGAACACCTCATAATAGCCTTGCAGACCTTGAAGGAGAATGAGCTTTATGCCAAGTTTTCAAAATATGAGTTTTGGTTGCAGTCAGTGGCATTCTTAGGCCACGTGGTATCTAGTAAAGGAATAAAAGTAGACCCTCAGAAGACAGAAGCAGTCAAGAACTGGCGTAGGCCAACAACACCAACCAAAATCAGGAGTATCTTGAGGTTAGCTGGCTACTACAGAAGGTTTGTAGAGGGGTTTTCCTCACTTGAAGCTCCACTAACTAAGTTGACTCAGAAAGCAGTTAAGTTCCAGTGGTTAAATGCTTGTGAGCAGAGTTTTCAAGAGTTAAAGAAGAGGTTGACCACTGCACCTGTGTTAACCTTGCCGACAGGTTGGGGTGGATTCACAGTGTAATGTGATGCCTCCACAGTGGGCCTTGGTTGTGTTCTTATGCAAGATGGAAACGTTATTGCGTATACTTCCAGGTAGTTAAAGAATCATGAAAAGATTTACCCCACACACGACTTGGATCTTGCAGCAGTGTTGTTTGCATTAAAGATATGGTGACATTACCATTATGGTGAGCATTCTGAAGTGTTTACAGATCACAAAAGCCTCCAGTACATTTTCAAGTAAAAAAAATTAAATTTGAGACAGAGAAGGTGGCTCGAGCTATAGAAAGATTATGACATCAATATCCTTTATCACCCGGGCTAAGTTAATGTGGTAGCAGATGCACTTAGTAGGAAGTCAATGGGTGTCTTGGCCCATCTTGCATTGCAAAGGCAAACTTTGGGTCGAGAAATTCAAAAACTAGCAAATGATGGAATTAGACAGGATGAGACCGAAGAAGGAGGTATAGTTGTTTATGCCTTAGCGCAATCCTCTTTAGTTGTGCATTTTAAGGCTAAGCAAGACGAAGATCCATACTTAGTGAAGTTAAAAGAAGAAGTTAGAAACAAATAAATCACTACTTTCACTCTAGGAAGTGATGGAGTTCTGAAGTTGAATGATCGGTTATGTGTGCCTGATATAGATGGTTTTAGGAAGGACATAATGGAAGAAGCTCACAGTTCGAGGTACTCTATCCACCCAGGTGATACCAAAATGTATCTGGACTTGAAAGAGTTGTATTGGCGGAAAGGAATGAAGAAGCAAGCAGCAGATCATGTGGCTAAATGTTTGAATTGCCAGCAAGTCAAAGCCGAGTATTAGAGGCCTGGTGGCCTAGCTCAAGATATAGAGATACCATAGTGGAAGTGGGAGATGATTAATATGGATTTCGTAGTAGGTCTACCTAGCACATACCGTGAGCATGATTCAATTTGGGTTATTGTAGACCGACTGACAAAGTCCGCGCATTTTCTTCCAGTAAAGACGACAGACTCCGCAGAGCAGTATGCGCAGTTGTACAACAAAGAAATAGTTTGATTGCATGGTACTCCAGTTTCAATCATATTTGACAGAGGCCCTCAGTTCACAGTGCATTTTTGGCAGGCATTTTAGAAAAGATTAGGTACCAAGGTCAATTTGAGCACTGCTTTCCATCCACAGACTGATGGTCAGGAAGAAAGGACCATTCAGACTCTCGAAGATATGTTGCATACGTGTGTTATATATTTTGGAGGTAATTGGGATGATCACTTACCACCTATAGAATTTTCTTACAATAACAACTATCAGGCCATCATTGGTATGGCTCCTTATGAAGCGTTGTATGGGCGGAGATGTAGGTCTCCAGTGGGTTGGTTTGAACCAGCAGAGGTGCCATTGATTGGTCCAGAGTTTGTTTGTGAGGCCTTAGAGAAATTCCACCTAATCAGAAAAATACTGAAAGCGGCTTAGGGTCGTCAAAAGTCTTATTCTGACAAGAGGCATCGTGATTTAGAGTTCATGGTTGGTGACAAGGTATTTTTGAAAGTTTCACCAATGAAAGGAGTTATGAGGTTTGGTAAGAAGGGGAAACTTAGTACTAGATTTATTGGACCTTATGAGATTATAGAAAAGAAGGGGAAACGTGGCTTATGAGCTAGTGTTTCCCATTGAGTTATCCTCTGTTCATCCTGTCTTTCATGTGTCTGTTCTTAGAAAGTACATTCATGACGAGTCGCATATAATACCTACCGATACCATAGAAATTAAAGAAGGCTTGACTTATGAAGAGGTACCTATAGAAATTTTTGATAGGCAAATAAGAAAGTTGAGAACAAAGGATATAGCATCGGTAAAGGTTTTGTGGAGTAATCATGATTCAAAAGAGGCTACGTGGGAGGTCGAGGAAGATATGAGGAAGGAATATCCATATTTATTTGAGTAACAAGGTATGTGAACCTAAGTTTGGCTTGACATTTATATTTCATTTATTAAATACAAGTTAGCAAGTGTTTATGTCCTTCCTAGATCATACTTAGTTGTTGTAGTAATTTAATTTATGCCATAGTATATTTAATTCATTAAAGTAATTTACTTGTGCTAAAGTGATGTGCTTTAGATTCTTGTTAGTTATTGTGGTACCTCCTTGCCAGAGTGTGAGTAATTAATTTATGAGTTGTGTATGGTGCCTATGAATGACTTGTTATGGTATGTTTGGTTGTTGTTGGTATAGTTGTGATATTTGTGACATGGATATTTTTTGGATAGTCCAATTTATAAGGGAAACTCTACCGAAATATTTGAAAATTTAGGGTGTTATCAAAAATTTTGAGTCCCTTGGAAGAGTGGGTAGTGCTTAAGAAAACTTAAGAGGTTCAAGGACCTAAAGAATGATTGTTAACTTAAGAATAAGACTCTAGAAACATTCGAGGACGAATATTTTTTAAGGAGGGAAGATTGTAATACTCCGCAAATTTATAAAAGTTTCAAGACTCGCTAAATATATGAATTATTTTTTCCTTAAATTATACTCCTATTACGGATTTAAACTCTTGTGATTGACTTTTGAGTTACTTCTCTATTTATAAACAATTGGATGTACAAATTAGGAAAATAATATTAACTTTAATATTATTAATTATTAGAAGTGAGTATCAAAAAAAAAAGGAAAAAAAAAAGCAAAGTAAGTCTTTAAGAATTTGGTTTAAAGCCCATATAGTACTCCTCTGTTCCAGCGACCAAATCAAAGGCATAAAGCCTTGATGGAAGTCAAAACAAACCAAAAGTCCAAAACATACAAAAGCTTAAGAAACAGAACTTGAGAAACGGACGCACGAAAATAAGAAACAGAAGCAGCGAACAATTCACGCAGTCAACGGAAAATCTAGGGTTATTTAAAAATCACTAATTCTTGAACTCAGGTATATAAAATTTCCTATTGCCAATTATCCTAAAGTAGTAGTCGGTAAGAATAGAATAGTTAGTTTCCTTCTTCCTCTCTATCAAGAGTAAATTCCATGTTTAGGTGTAAAACTTTAAAATTTATTAAAATGCACTGGTTGTTGTAGAATCAATTATTTGACGGGTATAAATTGGACTGGGGTCAACGTATTGGCTCGAGAAGTTTTAAATTGAGTTGATATAACCATTTACTAAAGTGGTTTAACTCACAAATGAATGCATACAAGGTTTTTGATAAATTGCTTAAAAGAGTTTATATTTACTTAATTGGAGCGAGTGAGTACCTATTAACTTAGAATTTTTCTCGCAAAAGTTTAGATGATTTATTATGATATATGTGCATAAATTTTCAGATTTTTGTGTTATTTGTATATGCTATTTTCATGTTGAGAATTTATGAAGAAGCAAGAATCTTTAGAAATACTTTTAGATGTTTATTTCATTCTTATGTCATGCTTTACATTTAAGGAACTGGCATGAGCATGTACATGATGTTCCAAAAAGAAAAGATTTAGACTTGAAAAGTCACAAGAAGAAGTAGAAAGAAAAGATTTTTGGGAGTATCCTTTATTCTGAGAAGGGGTCATCGTCCAGGGCGAGGGTCCTGACTAAGGCGTTGACTTTCTGAAACTACTTGTGCCAAAGTAGGGAGCACACGAGCCGAGGGTCTCGTTGCTGAGAAATTACTTAGCCATGATAAGGTATGATACATGAGCACTGAGAACCATGAAGCGAGTGGCACCTCGTGGATTGGGCCTATTCGAATAGGTTGGGATCGAACTCGTGCCGATCATACGGTGACTAAGACAGAATTAAGCGAGGATAGTTGGAACTCCCAAAGTATAAAGTGATGTATTTTTTTTATAAGAAAGAAAAAGAAAACAATTTCTTTTAGAATATTCATAAACTGCTATTATGCAATTATTTTAGAATTGTTCTTATAAGCTTTATATTTTACATGCATTTAGAATATTTGCTCTTAATGTATATGGGCGTAATGGCTTCCTGGCCACTTAAACTTGTAGGACTTTTGAATGCCGATACACGAACTTTGGATTTTTCCATTTGAACACTCCAACTTGACAAAATTAGTACTAATAAACACATCCAGCAGAGCGTGTATATCAATTGCTCTGACATGTACAACACATCATGATAAGTTATTTATTACTTTCCATGTGTTATTTGTGGGTCCCATTTTTAAATACAAAATCAAAAAAAGAAGAAGTTACAAATACAAAAAAGGAAAATAAAAAAAACGCCTGAAACATACCCAATATTAATCTGTACACAACCGCCCCCTTCTTCTTCGTTCACCCTCCTCCCTTCCTTTCTTTACTCTTCTTTCTTCTCCTTCCTCTTTTTCTTCATTATTCTTTCTCTCTTATTTCTAAATCAAGTTCACAACATCACCATGGCCATGATTAGACCATAACAAAAAAAAAGAATTTGGAATTTCAAAAAAAAACAAAATTACAGAAATCCATGATTTTGAAAGTGGAGGTCGCCCAATATCATTGCAAATTTGCCTTTTTTCTGCTATTTTGTCAAAGATGAATTCGATGATAGAACAACGACAAAGCTCAAACTTTCTTCCGACCACTGTTGTTGAGGAATGTTGGGACGGAAATAGTGGGTGAAGACTAGAAAAAATTATTGAAGGGGAAGATGAAGGACAAAAAAACAGAGAAAGGGGAGGGGGAAGAGAAATTAGGATGAGAATGAAAAAATTGGGTGAGAGTTTTGTTGGGAAGACGAAAGAATTGGAAGGGGAGGGGAAAAGAGAAGGGGAAAGGGAAAAGTCTTCTTTTTCTTTTTCATTTTTCTTTTTATTTATCTTTTATTCTAATTCTACTTTTTTAAGTAAAAACAATACTATTCACGCGCCTTGGCAGCGTGATTTGCACACAGTTTAGCCATGTCAGTTGCAGTGCTTCTACATAGGCATGGTCAACGGTCAAAAGTGTTTATTAGTACCCATTTTGTCAAGTTTTGAGTGTTCAAATGAGAAAATTCAAAGTTCATGTATCGACCTTCAAAAGCCTTACAAGTTTGAGTGGCCAGGAATCTATTACGCCATGTATATGTTATTAAAGTTTTGCCCCCCTGTTGTTGAGACGCATTGAGTACAATGGATGGTACTGACGTTCTCTTTTAGGAACCTACATTGGTCTGCGGTACAACGTAGTAACTGGTTTTACAGGCCAGCAGGCTTTGGGTTAGGACTTCCTTCTCTTACAATGCTATTGGTGAGCTCCGCTTTTGTTCGTGGAGTATTCCTTAGAGTCATCTTTATTTAGTTATTTCTTTGTTTACTTAGAGAACGGGCCAGAAAATCTCATATCCTAAGCAGTGCGTCAGTTTATCAGTAGAAGCTTCATAGACATCGTCGTTGAGTTAAGATTCAGATATTTTTGATAATAACTTGGCAGTAATTCAGTAGTTACCACAAATAAAGTTTTGGAATTGATTTATTTAAATATTTAAATTAATCAAAAGTATTTGGTTAGAGTATTGCCTTTTTGCATATAAAGTTTGAAGTTATAATAGATTTGATAAGCATAGATGGTTCGCTCGGTCATGTTTACTGATCGAGTTCCGGTCCCGGCTTGTTCAGAAAATGGTTCGTGACATAAAATTTGAGAATTAGGGCTTGAAATTGGAGAGTTTTCATTGGGGATTTGAGGGGCCACTTGAGGTCCGATTTTGATATTCTTGGTATGTATAGACTCGTGGGAAGATAAGGATTCTAGTGATGTAATTTTTATCGAATTTCGAGACCTGGGCCCGATGGTCGGGTTTGCTAGTTTCGGGATTTTTTAGGTAATTTGATTATTTTCGTGTAGGCTTTGTTCCTTTATCTTATATTGACGGCATGAATCTGGTTTTGGTTAGATTCGGATTATTTGGAGGCCAATTCGAGATGCAAAGGCATCGCGGGCAAGAGTTTGGACCGGTTTGAGGTAAGTAAATATTGTAAATGTTGTCATGAGGGTATGAAACCCCAGATTTCACATCGTGGTCCTACTTTGAGGTGACACACACGCTAGATGACGAAAGTGGGGCGTGCACCGTTGGGGATTGTGAATTGGTCCATCTCGTACGACTATTAAGTCACGTATTTGATTGAAAACTATTTGATGCTATTGTATTTTGGAAAATATTACTATGTTTGGGGCTGAATGCCATATTTGGGCCTTGTTCCAACTATTTGGACCTTAGGGGATTTTTACTACTACTCATCACTATTTTGACTTAATATCTGTACTCAGTCATGCTGTATTTTACTGATTTTACAAACCAGTCATATTTACTCTTTTTTTATACTTAAAATGATATTTTGGGCTGAGCATCCTATTTTACTGTTGCCTGAGTGGCTTGAGAGGTTTCTGATTGAGTGAGGTCGACGGCTTGTGTTGTGAGGATATTATGGGATCGGACTGCGCGCCGCAGCATGTTGTACTGATTTTGTGATATACGAGAGGGCGAGGTCCTGATTTGTTATGCCACGAGATGTCTTGTTGGGCTGTAGGAGCCCCTCCGAAGTCTAAACACCACCAGTGAGCGCGGCCAGTGCGAGTGATGTGATGTAGCCCGAGGGGCTGTTGTTGATTTATATTATTGCTCGAGGGGCTAATTACGAGTGACTGTGAGGTAGACAATGGGTTGGATCTGTTGATATTTGGCTCGAGGGGCTGTTTACGTTTCTATCATTTTTACTCACTGTTTCACCACTTGTTTAAAACTATTGAAAGATATTTTAAAAAGGTTTTACTGAAACTGAGTTATTTTTACGAGTTAATTGATTTTCTATATTGTTCTGGACATATACTGTTATGTTGTAGTGTTATAACGTGGAATTACCTATGTTCTTACTACTCATCTGCTTTTACTTTTATTACTTACTGAGTTGGGATACTCACATTACTACATGCACCTTGTGTGCAGATCAAGGAGTCTCGGGACACGATAGTGAGTGCTGATCAGTCTTCCAGCAGGTCTCCGGAGTTGGCTAGGTAGTTGCTTGGCGTTCGCAGCCATGTACTTCTCCTTCTTACCTTACTCAGATTGTCTTAGTATTTTATTTTCGGACTATGTTAGCCTTTCTTATTCGTAGACGGGTTTGTAGGTTCTCATGACCGGTGATACCCCGATGTAAGGCTTGCGTTATATTTTCACACTGCT
This sequence comes from Nicotiana tabacum, assembly GCF_000715075.1. Lineage (NCBI taxonomy): Eukaryota > Viridiplantae > Streptophyta > Magnoliopsida > Solanales > Solanaceae > Nicotiana > Nicotiana tabacum. The sequence goes on along the minus strand of NC_134082.1, from coordinate 98,720,770 downwards.
TATTTAAACTTATATTGTGAGATATTTTTGTTAATTAATGGCTTAAAATAACTTTTATAGAATAATGGTTTGATTTGGGAATTGTGTCGGCTGACCTAGTTTCACGATAGGCGCCATCACGACCGGGTCAATTTTAGGGTCGTGATAAGTTAGTATCAGAGCCTAGGTTACATAGGTCTCATGAGTCATAAGCAGGTTTAGTAGTGTCTCACAGATCGGTACGGAGATGTCTATACTTGTCCTCGGGAGGCTGCAGAACCTTTAGGAAAAGCTTCACATTCTTGAATTCCTGTTGTGTGAATCTGTTGATTCTGGTAACTAAACTTTTGTTTTTCTATTCTCTCACAGATGGTGAGAACACGTGCTACCGATCAGGATAGATGACCATCGGTACCACCAGTTGGAACCACTAGAGGCCGAGGACGCAACCGAGGCCATGGTAGGGGCAGGGGTATAGCCCGCACAACAGCTAAGGCAGCAACTGCAGACCCACTAGCCGCCCCAGTTCAGGATAAAGTCCCAGTTGTGGATGCTCCAGCAGTACAAACTCAGGCATCGGCTATGCCTATTGTTATCCCAAGCCTTCAGGAGCCCTGGCCAGATTTTATCAATGTGCACTGGCCTAGCTCAGGCACTGTCAGTTACTACTGCCACAACTACTTCTCAGGACGGGGGAGGTAATTAGACTTCTGCTGCTCGCACACCTGAGCAGGTCATGTAGAGACTTCAGACACTAGGGGTACCTCCAGCCCAGCCGGTTGCAGTTGCTCAGGACTATGTAGCTCCTATTATGCCAGAGGACAAGCATCGTAGATTGGAGAGGTTTGGTAGACTTCAGCCTCTAACTTTCAGTGGTGAAGAAGGCGAAGATGCCCAGGGTTTCTTGGATAAGTGTTAGAGGATGCTTCAGACCGCAGGTATTCTGGAGACCAGTGGGGTCTCACTCCACTACTTTCCAGTTGGTGGGAGGCTTATGAGAGGCGTAGTGCCCCCTTTTTTGGCAGCAATTCTCCATTCTCTTTCTAGAAAAGTTTGTACCTGAGTCTCGCCGAGAGGAGCTGCGCAGGCAGTTCGAGCAGCTTCATTAGGGTGACAGATCTGTTACACAGTATGAGATGCAGTTCTCCGAGTTGGCTCGTCATGTATTTTGGTTGGTTCCCACATACTAGGAGAGGATCAGGATGTTTATAGATGGCCTCAGTATTCAGCTTCGATTGCTCATGACCAGAGAGAGAGTATCTGGTGCTACCTTAGATGAGGTTGTTGACATAGCTCGACAGATTGAGATGGTTCGTGGTCAGGAAAGGGTTGAGAGGGAGGCTAAGAGGCCTCGTAGTTAGGGAGGTTTCAGTGGTGCTCCTCATGGGGTCAGTTTCAGCACGGCAGAGGCCGTCCATTCAGGCATGCTCAGTCAGCTCGCCCAGGTTATCGTGGGGCATCATCGGGCCATGGTTCTCACAGCCCTCATCAGGGTCATTCATCACTTAGTGCCCTTCTAGCCCAGAGTTCGTCCCGTGCTCCATCAGTTCAGGGCTCTTCGATGCCATGTTCTTCTACTAGTCATCCCGGTGCTAGGGGTTCCATTCAGTCCCTATCTCCAGCACCAGGGGTTTGTTATGAGTGTGGAGAGTTGGGGCATATGTGGAGGCAGTGTCCTCGTTGTCATGGGGGTTTGCCTTGGCAGAAGAGTCAGCCATCTACTTCAGCACCAGTTACTTCACCACCCACTCACCCACCCAGCTAGAGGTGGAGGATAGTCAGCTAGGGGTTACCCTAGAAGAGGAGGTCGATTAGGTGGTGGTCAGGCCCGTTTCTATGCACTCCCAGCTAGACCAGATGCTATTGTTTCAGTTATGGTAATTACAAGTATTGTCTTAGTTTACCATAGAGATGCCTCTGTGTTATTTAATCCTGGTTCTACTTTTTCATAAGTGTCATCATATTTTGCTCGTTATTTGGATACGCCCCGTGAGTCTCTCATTTCATCTGTTCATGTATCTACTCCGGTGGGCGATACTATTATTATGGACCACGTATATTAATCGTGTGTGGTGACTATTGGAGGTTTGGAGACCCGAGTGGACCTTCTGTTTATTTGTATAGTGGATTTTAGTATGATATTAGGCATGGATTGGTTATCTCCGTATTGTGCTATTTTGGACTGCCATGCTAAGACAGTGACGTTGGCGTTGTTTTGGGTGTGCCACAGATTGAGTGGCGAGGGTCGACTAATTATGTTCCCAATAGAGTGATTTCATTCTTGAAGGCCCAATAGATGGTTGGGAAGGGTTGTCTTTCTTACTTAGCCATCGTGCGGGATGTTAGTGTAGAGACTCCTAGTATCGATTCTGTTCCAGTAGTGAGGAACTTTCCAGATGTGTTTCCTGCAGACCTGTCGGGTATGCCACCGGACAGGGATATTGACATTGGTATTGATTTGGTGCCAGGCACTTAGCCCATTTCTATTCCATCGTATCGTATGGCACTGACGCAGTTGAAGGAGCAACTTTAAGAGCTCCTTGATAAAGGGTTTATTCGGCCTAGTCTGTCATCGTGGGGTGCGCCTGTTTTATTCGTGAAGAATAAGGATGACGTTATGAGGATGTGCATTCATTACAAGTAGTTGAACAAGGTCACGATCAAGAACAAGTATCCTTTGCCTCGTATTAATGATTTATTCGACCAGCTTCAGGAAGCGAGAATGTTCTCCAAGATTGATCTTTGTTTAGGGTACCACTAGCTGAAGATCAGGGAGTTAGATATTCTTAAGACAACTTTCAGGACCCAATATGGTTATTATGAGTTCCTTGTGACGTCTTTTGGACTGACCAATGCCCCAGCAACGTTCATGCATTTTGTGAACAACATGTTTTGGCCTTATCTCGACTCGTTTGTCATTGTATTCATTGATGATATTTTGGTATACTCGCGCAGTCAGGAGGAGCATGCCGAGTATTTGAGAATTGTATTGCAGCGGTTGAGGAGTGTAAGTTGTGGCTCAGTTCAGTGGCTTTCTTGGGACACGTGGTGTCCAGTGAGGGTATTCAGGTTGATCCATACAAGATAGAGGCGGTTCAGGCCATCCTCAGCCACAGAGTTTCGCAACTTTCTTAGTTTGGTGGGTTATTACTGTCAGTTCGTTCAAGGATTTTCATCTATTGCATCATCCCTAACCAAATTGACTCAAAAGGGTGCTCCATTCAGGTGGTCGAATGAGTGCGAGGCAAGCTTTCAGAAGCTCAAGATTGCCTTGACCACAACTTCAGTGTTAGTTTTGCCATCAGCTTCAGGTTCATATACAATATATTATGATGCTTCTAGAGTTGGTATTGGGTGTGTGTTGATACATGAGGATAGAGTGATTGCTTATGTTTCCCATCAATTGAATCCCCATGAGAAGAACTACCATGTTCATGATTCGGAGTTGGCTGCCATTGTTCACGCGTTGAAGATTTGGAGACATTATCTCTATGGCGTGTCTTGTGAGGTGTTTACTGATCATCATAGCCTCCAACACTTGTTCAAGTAGAAGGATCTCAATTTGAGGTAGCAGAGATGGTTGGAGCTGCTAAAGGATTATGATATTACTATCTTGTATCATCCGGGGAAGGCCAATATGGTGGCCGATGCCTTGAGTAGGAAAGCGGTGAGAATGGGTAGTTTGGCATATATTCCTATTGTGGAGAGACCTCTTGCAGTTGATGTTCAGGCCTTTGCTAATCGGTTTGTGAGGTTGGATATTTCGGAGCCCAGTAGGATCTTAGATTGTGTGGTTTCTCGGTCTTCCTTGTTTGATCGCATCAGAGAGCGCCAGTATGATGATCCTCATTTGCTTTTCCTCAAGGACAGAGTTCAGCACGACGATGCCAGAGATGTGACTATTGGTGATGATGGGGTATTGAGGATGCAGGGCCGGATATATGTGCCCAATGTAGATGGGCTTTAGGAGTTTATTCTGGAGAAGGCTCATAGCTCGTGGTATTCCATCCATCTGGGTGTCGCGAAGATGTATCAGTATTTGAGACAACACTACTGGTGGAGGAGGATGGGGAAAGATATAGTGGGATTTGTAGCTCGGTGTCTCAATTGTCAACAGGTGAAATATGAGCATCAGAGACCGGGTAGCTTACTTCAGCAGATGGATATTCCAGAGTGGAAGTGGGAGTAGATCACTATGGATTACATAGTTGGGATCCAACAGACTTTGAGGAAGTTCGATGCCATTTGGGTGATTGTGGATCGGCTGACCAAGTCCGTGCACTTCTTTCCTATGTGTACCACCTATTCTTCAAAGCGGTTAGCTGAGATTTATATCCGAGAGATTGTTCGCATGCATGGTGTCCCTATTTCCATCATTTCAGATAGGGGTACTCAGTTTACATTGAAGTTTTGGGGAGCCGTGCAGAGAGAGTTGGGTACTTAGGTTGAGTTGAGCACAACTCTTCACCCTCAGATGGACGGGCAGTCCGATCATACTATTCAGATAATGAAGGACATATTGCACGCTTGTGTCATTGATTTTAGGGGTTCATAGGATCAGTTTCTACCGTTCGCGGAGTTTGCATATAACAATAGTTATTAGTCGAGTATTGAGTTGGCTCCATATGAGGCTTTAAATGGGAAGCACTGTTGATCATCAGTATGTTGGTTTGAGCCGGGTGAGGCTAGACTTTTGGGTACAGACTTGGTGCATGATGCTTTGGACAAGGTGAAAGTGATTCAGGAGCGGCTTCGAGCAGTGCAGTCGAGACAAAAGAGTTATACTGACAGGAAAGTTCGTTGTGTGTCTTACATGGTTGGGGAGAAGGTTCTACAGAATGTTTCACCTATGAAGGGTGTTATGAGATTTGTGAAGAAGGGTAAATTGAGTCCTCGGTTCATTGGGCCTTTTGAGGTGCCTTGGAGGATTGGGGAGGTGGCGTATGAGCTGGCTTTGCCACCTAGGTCGAGTGTGCATCCTGTATTTCATGTTTCTATGATCCGGAAGTATATTGTCGATCCGTCTCATGTTATGAATTTCAGCACGGTTCAGTTAGACGGTGATTTAACTTATGATGTGGAGCCAGTAGAGGGATCAGCCCGTAGAGGAATTCACTTGGGAGACTGAGCGGAAGATGCAGAGAAGATATCCACATCTGTTTGAGGCTTCAGGTATGTTTCTTGACTCGTTCGAGGACAAACATTTGTTTAAGAGGGGGAGGATGTAACGACTCGGCCGGTCGTTTCATGAGTTACAACCCTTTCTTCCCCATTTCTGCTTCCTTGTGTGTTGTTTAGCTGTATTTCATCACATTGTAGTGGTGGTGTTGTGTTCGGAGTGGTCTTAGCGTGGAATGAGACACTTACTCTCTTTCTGGGAAGCTTTAGTTAGAAAAGTCAACCGGAAGTTGACTTTCGAGTAAATAATCTTGGAACTTGGTTTTTATGGTTCAGATAGCTTCATGAGATGATTTGGGACTTAGGAGCATGATCGGAATGCATTTAAGAGGTCCGTGGTAGATTTAAGCTTGAATTGGCAGAATTGGAGTTTTGGCATTTTCCGGTTGGTAGTGGAAATTTTGATATCGGGGTTGGATTGGAATTACGGAAATTGGAGTAGGTCCTTTGTGCCATTTGTGACGTGTGTGCAAAGTTTTAGGTCATTTGCTTAAGGTTTGATAGGTTTTTGGATCGATTGCGGAATTCGGAAGTTTGTATATCTTAGGCTTGAATCCGAGGGTGATTTGGTGTTTCGATGTTGTTTTGAGTGTTCCGAGGGTTGGTATGAGTTTGAATGGTAATATGTGACTTTTTCATATTTTTGGTTGAGGTCCCGGGGGCCTCAGGATGATTTTGGAAGGTTGTTGGAAATATTGGAATTAAGTTTGAGCAGCTTCAACTGCTGTTCCTATCATAACCCCACCTGCGGATTGGGGACCGTGGGTGCGGGCCTGCAAAAGCGAAGAAAGGGTCGCAGATGCGTCCAAGGTTGAGAAGGGCAGAAATCGCAGATGCGGTGAGGTGAGCATACCTACGAGGGTCCAGGTGCGGGTTAGTGACCGTAGAAACGGCTTTGAGCGGATATGTGATTTCCGCAGGTGCGACCTGTTTGACCGCAGGTGCGAGTTTGGGGCTGCAGGTGCGGTAATGCATGGGAAGAAACTATATAAGCATTCCTTAGCAATTTTCAGCTTATTTCCTCCATTTTTTAGATGGGTTTGGAGCTTTTTGAAAGGATTTGAAGAGGGATTCAAGGGGTAACGCTTGGAGGTAAGATTTTTGAACTCAATACTCGATTATATGATGATTTCTAACTGATTAGACATGAAATTATTGAAATTTAAGGGTTAAAATTTGAGAATTAGAGCTTGAAATTTGGAGAGTTTTCATTAGGAATTTGAGGGGCTATTTGAGGTCCGATTTTGATGTTCTTGGTATGTATAGACTAGTGGGAGGATAAGGATTCTAGTAATGTGATTTTTATCGAATTTTGAGATGTGGTCCCGGGGGTTGGGTTTGGCCAATTTCAGATTTTTGACGTAATTTGAATATTTTCGCATGGGCTTTGTTCCTTTAGCTTATATTGATGGCATGAATCTGGTTTTGGTTAGATTCAGAGCATTTGGAGATCGATTCGAGAAGCAAAGGCATCGCGGGCTAGAGTTTGGACTGGTTTAAGTAAGTAATGATTGTAAATGTTGTCCTAAGGGTATGAAACCCCGGATTTCACATCGTGGTACTACTTTAAGGTGACGCACACGCTAGATGATGAACATGGGGGCGTGCACCGCGGGGGACTGTGACTTGATCCGTCCCGTACGACTATTAAGTTGCATATTTGATTGAAAACTATTTGATACTATTGTGTTTTGGAAAGTATTACTATGTTTTGGCTGAATGCCATATTTAGGCCTAGTGCCAACTGTTTGGACCCTTAGGGGCTTTTTAATACTACTCCTTACTGTTTTGACTTAATATATATACCCAGTCATGCTGTATTTTACTGATTTCACAACCCAACTGTATTTACTCTATTTTGATACTTAAAATGATATTTTGGGCTGAGCTTCCTATTTTACTGTTGCCTGAGTGGCTTGAGAGGTTTCTGATTGAGTGAGGCCGAGGGCCTGTGTTGTGAGGATATTATGGGATCGGGCTGCGCATCACAGTATGTTGTACTGATTTTGTGATATATGAGAGGTCGAGGGTCTGATTTGTTATGCCACGAGATGGTTTGTGATAGCGTTTGTGCTGTAGGAGCCCCTCCGAAGTCTGAACACCCCTAATGAGCGCGGCCAGTGTGAGTAATGTGATGTAGCCCGATGGGCTGTTGTTGATTTATATTGTTGCCTGAGGGGCTGATTACGAGTGATTGTGAGGTAGCCCGAAGGGCGGTTTATGGTACATGTTATGCCCGAAAGACTATTTACGTTTCTATCATTTTTACTCACTGTTTCACCACTTTTTTGAAACTATTGAAAGATGTTTTAAAAATGTTTTACTGAAACTGAGTTGTTTTACGAGTTAATTGATTTTCTGCATTACTTTGGACATATATTGTTAGGATGTAGTGTTATGACATGGAATTACATGTTTTCTTACTGCTTAGCTGCTTTTACTTTTATTACTTACTGAGTTGGCGTACTCACATTACTTCCTGTACCTTGTGTGTAGATCCAGGAGTCTCGGGACGCGATAGTGAGTGCTGATCAGTCTTCCAGCAGGTCTCCGGAGTAAGGTAGGTAGCTGTTTGGCGTTCGCAGCCCTGCACTTCTCCTTCTTACCTTACTCGGATTGTCTTAGTATTTTATTTTTGAACTATGTTAGCCTTTCTTATTCTTAGACGAGTTTGTAGTTGCTCATGACTGGTGACACCTCGATGTCGGGCTTGTGTTATTTTTCCACACTGCTTATTTAAACTTATATTGTGAGATATTTTTGTTAATTAATAGCTTAAAAATGATTTTTATAGAATAATGGTTCCATTTTAGGAATTGCGTTGGCTGGCCTAGTTTCACGATAGATGTTATCACAACCGGATCGGTTTTAGGGTTGTGACAAGAGGCTTGGCCTCATTTTACTTATTGAAAATCTGAAAACTCTCACATCTCTCTTTTGCATATTGCATAGTTTTCAAAAGAAAAACGTAAGTGTCTAGTGTGTGGTTTTTTGCCATTTGTTGAGTTCGTCAAAATTCTGCAATTTTTATTGCCAGCTTAACATAGTAGTGTATCATGTTATCCTCGAAAAAAATAATCTAAAACCTTGGATAATTGTGACAGGATAATTTTTTTTAAAGAAACAAAATCTTCCATTGGACTAAGAACTTTTAATTCTTCGACTTCTACTTCTGTTTCTGTTTAATTTTGCGAAATTTATTTTCGAACACAATCTACTCTTACATTTCTTATGGTGAGAATGTCTATCTAGAAACTAACTATTGTAGGATAGTAGTTAGATCTATTTTTAAATGGAGGCTATTCATACCAGACCAAAGAGAAAATATTCTTCGGTGTTAGCACACTACGTCGAAATCGTGCAACACTATGGTGAAACGGCTAGGTGTCACGACGCGGAAGTCCTACCATCGGGGTTGTGATGACGCCTAACATCGCACTTGCTAGGCAAGCCAACGTTAGAGTTTTATTCACCTTTTTCCTTTATATTTCATAAATTAGCATTAACATAGTTAAATCAAATTGAAATAAATGCGGAAGTACTTATTAACAATCCCATAACTGTTACCACCCAAAAGCTGGTGTCATAATCCACGAACATACTAAGAATATCTACAAGTATTAGCCTGAAAGAAAAGTACATCAGTCTCGAAAGAAGGTAAAACAGTAAAGTAGAAACATAGGAGGGGACACCAGGGCCTACGTAAGCCTGCAGGACTACCTTGGGTCTCCTAAATTAATGCCAGCAACCGACCTCTCGATTAGCCACAACCAGCTCCAAAATCTGTAAAGAAAGTGGAGAGTGCAGTATCAGTACAACCTACGCCATGTACTGGTAAGTGCCGAACCTAACCTCGATGAGGTAGTGATGAGGCTAAGATGGGGAATTTACAATACAACATGCATATGGTTTATAATAAAGCAAAAGGAAGTACGGAACGAAATGGAACAGTAACTTGCAGTAACATAAATACGAAACTCAATTATCTTGCCAGTACTCAGGTATAACCAATCCTTAAGAGAGTTACAATGCTACAGAATAAAATCACAGCAGAGGAAGAATACGTAAACAACAAAATAATATGGCGCGCGTCTCGATCCCACCATATCATTAGTAACAATATGAACATTCACCCTTATTACTCCTGTTGTAGTGTGCAACCCGATCCCACCAGTCCACCCTTATTACTCCTCAATATATCACCTGTATTCCTCCTGTTACGGCATGCAACACGATCCCACCTGTCCACCTTTATTACTCCTGTTGCAGCGCGCAACCTAATCCCAATAGACAATCACATTTCACTCTTATTCCTCATGTTGCGGTGTGCAACCCGATCCCACTATAGCAGTAACAATCACACTATAAGAACACGTATTTCACAATTTATCTCAAAACACTCCACAACATTTATGCCTCAAACCCAAAAAAACGGAAAGCTATATAATTATGAGACTTCATCAATTAATACTACACAGTGAAACCGACCAAAATGTACCATGAATCACCGATAAACCAACTTAAACCAATAATGTAACACAATGAACTACGGAATAATTAATATCTTCAATAAAGAAAACAACATCTAACAAGAAGCAACTAAACATTGAAGCACCAATAAGCATGTAGCAGTCAAGACAGGAAAACAATATATTAGGAACGGGGAAGGGAACAGGCTAAACAGAAAATTTGGCGGCGCATAGGTACTCATCACTAAACCTATACGCCATACATATGAAATTTCACATAGCAATTAAGTCGGGGATCCCTAATCCCTCGAGTCAAAGTTAGACCAAACACTTACCTCAATCCAATGGCCAACGGAATGCTCAATTACCGATTTTCCTCTAAATTTCACCTCCAATCCACTCGTATTAAGTCATAATTAACTTAATAACATCAATTACAGCTAAAGAAATCAATTCGAATGCATAATTATAAGTTTCCCAATTTTCCCCCAAAAAGTCACAAAAAAACTCAAGCTATCATGGTCAAAACTCGAGGTTCGGACCAAAACCCATTCACCCACGAGCCTAAATATGTAATTAGTTTTGGAATCCGACCTCAATTTGAGGTCTAAATTCCCAAATTTTGAAATTCCTAAGTTCTACCAAAAAAATCCTCAATTCCACCATGAAAAACCTAGATTCTAGGATGAAATCTTGTAAAAAAAGTAAAAGATTGAAAGAAATGAGTTAAGAATCATTTACCTATAATTTGGGAAAGAAATAGCCTTCGGAAAATCGTCTCTTGAGGTTTAGGTTTTGAAAAATGGGAGAATGAATAAAAAATCCCATCCAAAATAGTTTTTGAACAGTTGTAGATATCAAATTTACGATCAGGAGTTCGCAAATGCGAACCCCGCAAATGCGAACATCCCTTTGCAAATGCAAAGAATGTCCAACACCTGCTACTACCGTAAATGCGACATGTTCTTATCATAATTGCGATCCTGAGCTTCGCAATTGCGAAGGTTCCCTCCCAGCCCTTCTGATCGCAAATGCCAAACTTCTTCAGAAATGCGATGCTCGCATTTGCGAACCAGACTTTGCAAATGCGAAGACTGCAGACCTGAATCATACCAGCAAAATTCCTTAAGTCCAAATCACTCTGTAGCCTATCTGAAACTCATCCGAGCCCTCAGGGCTCCAAACCAAATATGCACACAAGTCTTAAAACATCATACGGACTTACTTGTGCAATCAAATCGCTAAAATAACACATAGAACTACAAATTTAGCACCAAATTGCATGAAATTTTCAAGAAATAGTTTCACAACCAAAGGTCCGTATCATGGCGAATCAGTTCCATTTCTCACCAAATTTCATAGATAACTTATAAATATTATTTAAACCAGTACCGGGCTTCGGAACCAAAATACGGACCCGATACCAACGAGTGTCACACCTCCTTTACACGCCGAGGGTATATGGGTGTTTTTTCAATTAAAGTGGCATAAATCGAAATGAGATTAATTAATTTATCAGAGTCGCCACTTAGAATAATTTATTTGGTGTTCCAAGTCACTGTTTTATTTTTTTAAATCCCAAATAGAGGAAATTTTATTTTTTAAAGTCCGCAAACGAGAAATTCTAGATAAGAAATTCTGTTAACCCAGGAGAAGGTGTTAGGTTCTCCCGGGTTCCGTGGTTCTAGCACGGTCCCTTAAACTGTTAAAATTGGCCTATTATCTAATTAATTACGCATTTTAAACCTATGTGCATTTTTACGACTTTTTAAACCGCTTTTACTATTTTTTAGGAAAATTCAATGTTATTTAAAATACATCTTAAACCACGCTACATGAAATGCACCCGCGGTTCGCAACACGTTTTATTTAACATTGTTGGAAATTGAAGTCGGGTCACATGAAATGTACACCCGGATTATAGCAATTAAAACTACGTCACGGGAGCCGTACCCGTAGCTATGATGATTTAATGTAGTGCGCCTAAAGCATCTACGAAGATTCATTTTTAATATCTAAGTTACAATATTTGTGAGGGCCATCGATGATCTAATTTATGGATAGCACACCTCCAACCCTTTTCTCTTTAAAGGAAATGTACTTAACTATAGAAACTACAAGTGTTAGCTCTTAATCTAATTTATGAGGGGCATGAGTTATGAGTTTTGTTTGGTATGTCACACCTCAACTTATTTCTTTTTAAGAATTATATTTAAACTAAAGGGAGCCTAAAGAGGTTCAGATTTTTAAATCGAATCAAAGTTTAATCTAAATCTCCTAATTATAGGCGTGTTTTGGTTGATATACTAGGCACTTATTTAAAGGAATTATGGGCCAGCAGTAGGCTCATATTATTTAAAAATCTTATAAAAGAGAACAAGGGAAAGCTGGGCTCAACATCATGCCCATAAATGAGGACAAAGACAAGAAATCACCAGAATTTCGAAAGGGCCAAGGACTGGGCCTATAATCAAATTTTCAGTATTAAGAACGAAATACATTCCATTATGCAAATCCTAAATTTACACCACTAACAACCATATTAGAAACTTTGAAATCATTACATTGCTATGAATTTGAACTATGAAACTATTTAAACACTACATATATTAGGGTTCTAACACGTTAAAATTCTGAAAGACATATACATGTTGAGTACTGAAAATTAATCAATTGACATAAAATGATCAATGATAAAAGGCTCCTAGACTGACTCAATGTTTGGACCTATAGACTAGTCCCAACTCGTCTGAGATTAGTCTGTCACTTGGGCTACAAATTCAAACCCTCTTTTCATCAACTAAGCAGCCTTTGGTTCTGCTGAATGGGCTCAAAGCCCAGCACCATTACTATTTTTTGTAAAAAAATGACAAAATACATAACTAATGCCTGGTTTATTACAGTCTTCCCAAAATAGAATAAACAACTTCCAAAATCAACACCTTATGTTAATACTTGTTACATAACATATATATATATATATATATATATATATATATATATATATATATATATATATATATATATATATATATTAAAAACTAAACTATTACAACTATCATAAATGATATCATGAAGAATCCTAGCCTCTTTTGAACATGATTTGTCCACAACAATATGATTCCATTTTCAGCTTTTGAACCTACTGATTTGGCCAATTAGTAGCCAAATCTGCAGGCAGTAGCTTACAGCCAAACAGACAAGAGAGAAAATAAAGGGCTTTAAATAAGGCGAAAGCTGTCTACTCAGATAAAGGGTGGAAACATGACTTTAAAATTTCATAATCAGCCTTAATGGCTAGAAGATTTGGCTATGGACATGAACAAGGCTAATTTGGCAAACTGAAACTATAAGGCATTCAATTATCAGCTAGGTTGTTCATGCTCAAACTTTAAACTCACATATTCAAAACTTAATCACATTCATATCATTGTAAGCTAACTACTATCATGAAAAGGCATTCACTTGCACAAACACCATTTATACATCTGATTTCATATCTTTTAAACAAACCATTCATGGCATTACATAGAGAGGAAATTGATGTTAAATAACTAAGCAGCAGCAACCAAACAGTAAGTAACAGGAGAAAGAAAAGAATGAAGATAGCTGAAGCTTGCAAGGACGGAAACCAACACAGCAGCAGCAGCCCCAAATAAACCAGAAATTTAAACCAAATCTAACCCAACTTGAAACCAGTAATCTCAGCTAAAGAACCCAAGAAAAATCCTCTGCTTCAAATCATGTTTTCATCTTGTAAAACCAAGAATGAGAAGTTTTGGATGTTTTTCTAAAATTTGATCTTTCTTCAGAAAAGAAGGGAGAACTTTTGTGCAGTAAAATGATGTTGAATGTGTGTGTGTGAGTAAGTGACATTTTCCCTTTTATAAAATGCACAAAAATGCATCAAAAGAGGAATATTCTAACCTAAAAATTATGAAAATCAGAATAGTACAACATCTTTTACAGCTATCTATCCTTTTCTTTATCCAATACCAACATTTTTATGCTAAGGATAGGGACAGCTGTGCAAAGTCTAGAAGGTTCTGATATTAGCCTATGCATAATCCATTTTTACCTTTCTAATTACTAACTATTTCAGCTTTGTCCTAAGTTCTTTTAGTTCCATTAGGTCCCTACAAGTTTCTATTGTTTTGCAAACCAAGGCAAACAACACAAAAACTTGACTTAAAAGCAAAGAAGATCAAATGGACAAATCCTGATTCAATTTAAACTTCTAACTGGACCTTAATTATTTTAACACTTAACTGAAATCAGAAATGACATAGAACAAAAACATTTGCACCTATCGTGAATGCAGAATTGATCAATAAGCCATTTTCTAAGAATTGAACCTATTGCTCCAGACTAATATCATTATATCAGGGAATCAGACAACAAGAAATTAATAGGCTAAACAAACATTATTGAACCTCAAATGACAAATTGACCAATCAATGACTGTGACAAAATGCTTAACTCATGAACTCTAAACTACTTATTAGTCTCAATGACTAAATGCAGAAGGAAACAACAATTCTGAATAAAAAACAAGAACCTAAAACATGCAATTACAAACAGAACAACCACATGAAGAATCAATCAAAGAAAAAGAAAACGAGATGGCCAAGAAAAGAAAACATAGAAAGCAAGCAAGAAATTACCTATACTAATGTAGGAAACAAGTTAGAATCGGAGAAACTAGCCAAAGTTTGGATTGGTTGGGCAATCTTGAAAATAAATCAAACCCACAAGAATCATCTGCTCTCATCAAAAGTAGTTGACTCATGTAGGTTTGAGCCATTAATTCTTTCAGAATTAACTCAGTAGAGGCTTTTAAGTTTTTAGATTTTCGATCTGAAAGTGCTTGATTTTGAGGGGCCTTTTGGGCAAACCAATATGGTATTAGGGGTGAGGGAAGTGAGGAGATAACCTGGTGAAGTTTTGGGTTGATTTGGAGAGGTTAGGGTTTTTGGGATTGAAACTCAGATTTGAGATTCGAGGCGTTTAGTGATGATTTGAAAGAAGTGGGTTAGATATTTGGAAAAAGGAGATTATGGGAGTTCTGGGATGTTGATTTGGGGCCATTTGGAACACCGGAACCGCCGTGAGGCGATTTTCGGTGAAGCTTGGCGGCGGAGACGGCGAGGAATTTAGGGGCGGCTAGGGTTCCAGTAGGCTTGGGTGAAGGAGATGAATTGAAGGGGTTCCAAAATGGGGGAAAGGATTTTTGGACACTAATATAGTAAAAGGCTGGTTAGTTCCCAGCCGTTAGATCCAAAGTGATCAACGGCTGGGATCAAAACAAGAATGATTCGGTGTCGTTTTGGGCGTAAAAGGGGAGGACCGGGTGGTTGAGTTGGGCTGGGGTTGGGACGATTTGGAAATGGGTTTTGGGTATAAGAATCAGCCCAAAATTAGAAATTTAAACCCCTTTTCAATAACTAACCAATTCCCTTTTTCTTTTCTTTTTTCTTCTCTCTTTTTTAATTAAAAATCCTAAATTAGTTCTAAAATTGTAAAATTAAATCAGATATCTAATTACAAAAATTATAAAATTACTATGATCCTAAATTAGAAAAGAAAAATCATTAATCTAAAAATTAAAAGGTAAAAATGCACAATGAACTATTTTTTGGGATTTTCATTTTTAATAACACAAATAATTAACTAATCAATCCTAAAAATATAAAAATAAAACCTAAATGCAATGCATGGTATTTTTGGCATTTTTCCTGATTTTAATAATAATTAAACGTGCACAAAATACAAACAATCAATACAAATCCCACAAAATTCATGTAAAATGGCAAAATAATTGAAAAACCCTATTTTCTTGGATTTTATAGGAGTAATTCATATAGGTCAAAAATCATATGCTCACAGCTGCCCCTCTTTGCTCGGAAACACGAAGGATTTTCAGGCAAAGATAAAATGAGCAATTACGAGGGATTTTTGCCCGTTTGAAACTCCATGAGAAGCATCTTTTGAAAAAGTCTGACCGAACCTTTCTTCATAAGTTGCCTACATATTCTTCGCTGTAAAGGAATCAGGTCAGTGTAGTTTTGGAAGTTTTGGTAGCTGGGACTACCGAGAAACTATGATTTCACTATTGTTGCTGCTGTTTCTGCTTGCTGAACTCCTTATTACACCAAAGCGAATGATGAAAAGCTAAACAAGTTAAGCCTATCAACTACGAGTTACAAGATTCCTATCTATAAACCTTCTAAAGCTTGATCTTGAGTCTTGGCCAGTTCTTCCTACAGACTCTAATCTGAATCTTGATGCTCGTTAGCTGCAATCGCGGGTTCATTCTTCTTCGGCTTTTGAATCAAGGCGGGACAATGCAAAACTTGTGACTTCAATCTTATCCTGGGTAGTTTGCATCTTTTCTCCGCTTCTACACTAAGAGATCAAAATCTTTCCTTGTTTCTCCTTTCTATAATTAGGGTTGAGGCTTCTTCTTTTGGTTATCTCGAACCTTGTGCCTCATGGTGAAAACCTATTCAGCCACTAAAGCAAACAAACAAATGAAATTTTCTGCCCTAGTTTTCACTAGCAAAATTTCGTGAGTTATTTGTAACAAAAATCTAAACTATTTCTTTATTGAAAGAAACAAAATCAAGATTGTGTATCCTTGGGAAAAAAAGATTAGGGGTAGAGCCCTATATTTATGATGAAATCAACTAAGGAGTGGAGACCCTATGTTGGAAAAGAGACTAGGGAGTGGAGACCCTATATCTAAACTAAATTCAACTAGGAAGTGGAGACCCTATGTTGCAAAAGCAGACTAGGGAGTGGAGACCCTATATCTAAAAGTAAATTCAACTAGGGAGTGGAGACCCTATGTTGGAAAAACAGACTAGGGAGTGGAGACCCTATATCTAAAGTAAATTCGACTAGGGAGTGGAGACCCTATGTTGGAAAAGAAAACTGGGGAGTGGAGATCCTATATCTAAAAATAAAATCAACTAGGGAGTGGAGACTCTATGTTGGAAAAGTGACTAGGGAGTGGAGACCCTATGTCTAAAATAAATTCAACAAGGGAGTGTAGACCCTATGTTGGAAAAGCGACTAGGGAGTGGAGCCCTATATCTATAATAAAATCAACCAGGGAGTGGAGACCCTATGCTGGAAAAGAGACTAGGAAGTGGAGACCCTATATTAGAAAAATGACTAGGGAGTGGAGACCCTATGTCTAAAATAAATTCAACTACGGAGTGGGGATCCTATGTCTAAAATAACTTCAACTAGGGAGTGGAGACCCTATGTCTAAAATAAAATCAACTAGGGAGTGGAGACCCTATGTTGGAAAAGCGACTAGGGAGTGGAGACCCTATGTCTAAAATAAAATCAACTAGGGAGTGGAGACCCTATGTTGGAAAAGCGACTAGGGAGTGGAGACCCTATGTCTAAAATAAAATCAACTAGGGAGTGGAGACCCTATGTTGGAAAAGCGACTAGGGAGTGGAGACCCTATGTCGAAAATGTTTTTGAATTTTCTTTTTTAATTATATTTAAGAAAAATGTGTAAGAATGCAGGAAGGAATTTGGGAGAGACTTCCTTTTGGATTGATTATTGCTGCAAAACTATTTTTAGCCCTTGCGCAATTTCTTTTGGTGGCACCTGCTTCTTGCAAGGTTGCTTTGGATTGCACTTGTTTCATGTTTTCAAATAAAGAACAATTGTTAGTTTGAAACAGTGGTTAGTTTTTTGGCCTTGATTGTTTTGATCTCGGTCCAACTCTTTAGATGAAAACCTCTATTACTCGATGGCTTTCTGGAGATCGATCTTTCTTCTACACCCAGGGATCTTGACTTTTCAAAATTACACATGATGGTTCACCCATGTGGGGCTTTGGCCTTTTCATCTTATTTTTGCCTTTATGAGCACTTGACTTTGGATTTCTTTCCTTTTCAATAATTTTAACTTTGAAGCATCGACCATGATGGCCAGTCGGGATCGACTTGATGCACCTGCCGAGGGTGGGTACTTTTCTTGAATTTGGCTTTTGTTAAGCAGAAACCTGTAAAACCAATCTTGCCATCTTTTCTTTGTATTAGTTTCGGAGAAGGATTAAACCGAAAGGGATTCAAAGAACAGTAAATAAAAGACAGGGTGATGAATTTAACAAGAAGTGTCCCTTTCAGGGGAAGAAAGAAGGACTTATTTGAAGTGCATTCAGAATTCAATAGACATGACATGCTTCTTGGACTGGATACCCGATCTGCGCAACCATCCAATCTCTCATAAACCCACCATAACTCGTGTCTTAAAACCAAGAAACCTGGCTAGGATTCTATCAGTGCCGATGGTTGTAGGGAATTCCTTCTTTTCGATCAATGGCACCCTTTGCGGGTTTTCGCCAATTCACCTCTCTCATTTCTCTTCTTACCATCGTTTTATAGTGATCTTTGCAAGTTTTCACTAAGAAGACTCTCATTTTCAGTTTCTATGCTCACCATCACCTTACGGTGCCCGTGTGGGTTTTCACAACTAAGACTATCTCATTTTATTTCTATCATTTTGATTGCATTGGATCCAAGTAGCTGCATTCTCTGATCCTTGGACATTCTCACCGATTAATCGGAAGGACTTGAAAGGATTTGGGTAAAAATGATTTGGACTGAATTACAACTTTGGAACCATTCTCGCAGGATCATCACCGAACCATTATAACATCTGCCATAGTTTCAACTTTTGGGGAATTTGGATTTTTGTTTTGGTGTGGCTGAACCCCAGAGAGAGGCTGCCTATGTATCCTTTCAGAATCAAGTTGAACGTAGTTCAGGGAAACTTTGTTGTTGATGATTTTTTTTACAAATCTTTTCGGGTTCCAAAGAGGGTGATCAAATAAAGGTAACCGACTCAACGGGTTGGCAAAAGGTTGAAGTATTTGGGGTAGCAAGAATGAAAGCCTTCGTCATCCCAATCGAACAATATTGGTATCACTGAAGGATTAAACGTAATACGTCTTGACTGCGTCTGTATTGACAGATGTTTCAGGGTCATTTCCTTCAATGTCTCCCAGGTACAATACCCCTTTTGGAAACAATTTCTTATAACGTATGGGCCCTTCAGTTTGGAGCAAACTTTCCTTTTGCTTCCTTGTGATGCGGGAGAATACGTCTCAAAATGAGTTGCCCCACTTCAAAATTCTTGGGCCGCACTTTCTTGTTGTAGGCACAGGCCATTCTTTGTTGATACAACTGCCAGTGGCAAATTGCGGCCATCCGCTTTTCATCAATCAGGGTTAGCTATTCTAGACGGGTCTTGACCAACTCATTATCCTTAATCACAACTTCAACAATGATAGAGAGAGAAGGAATTTCAAACCATAAACCAATAGATAGGGTTTGTGTGATATCCCAACAATGCAAATGACAACGTTTCATGCCATTATCTAGAACTTTGGATCATCTTCCTAAGAATCTTATTGATATTCTTGTTTGCTGCTTCGACGACACCATTAGCTTTGGGCCGATAAGGGGTAGAATTCCGATGCGTGATCTTAAATTGTTCACATATCTCCCTCATCAAGTGATTATTCAAGTTTGCAGCATTATCCGTAATGATGGTTGTAGGAATACCAAAACGGCAGATGATGTTGGAGTGCACGAAATCTACCACTGCTTTCTTAGTGACAGCTTTGAGAGTGACCGCTTCAACCCATTTTGTGAAGTAGTCAATGGCAACCAATATGAATCTATGCCCATTTGAATTTTTTGGCTTGATTGGCCTAATGACATCCATACCCCAAGAAACGAACGACCATAATGCTGACATAGGATGCAGTTCTGAAGGTAGTGCATGAATCAGGTCACTGTGCACCTGACACTGATGACATTTTCGGACAAAACTGATGCAATCCTTTTTTATAGTCATCCAGTAATAACATGCTCGAAGGATTTTCTTTGCAAGGACGTATCCATTCATATGGGGACCACACTCCCGTGTGTACTTCATTCATGATTCTTCCAGCCTCTTCGGCATCCACGCATCTTAGAAGGTTCAGATACAAAGTCCTTTTGTACAAGACCTCTCCGCTTAAGAAAAAGCCACTAGAAAGCCTTCTAATGGTTCTCTTTTGGTCTCCATTGGCTTGCTCGGGATATTCCTTCGTTTTCAGAAATATCTTGATATCATAATACCATGGCTGAACATTTGGTTCCACCTCAACTATATTGCAATAACTATGCCTTTCTCAGATTTGGATTTTTAACGGGGACAATGTGGACATTGCCTGGATATGGCAACATCGAGGCCAAAGTAGCGAGTGCATTGGCCAACTCATTGTGAAACCGAGGAATGTGCCTGAACTCGACTGACTTGAACCGTTTGCTAAGATCTTTCACATTCTGCCTTTATGGAATAAGCTTGACATCCCGACTTTCCAATTCACCTTGAGCTTTTCGGATAATCAAGTCTGTATCTCCCAAGATTAACAATTCTTCCACATCTTGGTCGATTGCCATTTTCATACCCATAATGCAGGCTTCATACTCGGTAGTGTTGTTGGTGTAGAAAAATCGAAGTCGGGTTGTGGCTAAATAATGCTGACCAGTGGGTGTGATCAAGATTGCCCCAATCCAGACACCTTTTGCGTTCACAACTCCATCGAAGAACATTTTCCAAGCATTGGCGTCTTCTGAAGTTACCTCAACTGAATTTACTTCCTCGTCCAGAAAGTAAGTACTCAAAGGCTGATACTCATCATCAACAGGATTTTCTGCTAAGTGATCCGCTAAAGCTTGAGCTTTCATTGCCGTGCGGGTAACATAGACTATGTCAAACTCGGTAGGCAGGATTTGCCATTTTGCTAACCTCCCCGTGGGCATCGGCTTTTGGAATATGTGCTTCAAAGGATCCAACCTGGTGATGAGATAGGTGGTGTAGGCCAATAGGTAATGCCTAAGCTTCTGAGCAACCCAAGTTAGGGCACAACAAGTCCTTTCCAACAAAGTGTATTTGGCTTCGTAACTGGTGAACTTTTTGCTCAGGTAGTATATGGCATGTTCCTTCTTCCCGGTCACATCATGTTGCCCAAGAACACATCCAAAGTAATTCTCCAAGACTGTCAAGTACAAAAACAAAGGCCTCTCAAGTTCTGGAGGGACCAAGACTGGCGGATTTGACATATATTCTTTGATTTTGTCAAAGGCTTCTTGACACTCATATGTCCATTTAATTGCTGCATCTTTCTTTAACAACTTAAATATGGGCTCACATGTGGAAGTCAACTGAGCAATGAACTAGCTGATTTAATTCAACCTTCCCAATAGACTCATAACCTCTTTCTTGGTTCTCGGAGGAGGCAAATTCCGAATAGACTTTATCTTTGTTGGATCTAGCTCGATGCCCCTCTGACTGACTATAAATCCCAAGAGTTTCCCAGACGAAACTCCAAATGTGCATTTAGCTGGATTCAACTTCAAGTCATACTTACGCAGACGCTCAAAGAACTTTCTCAGATCCCGAACATGGCTATCCTGGGTTCTTGATTTAATAATTACACCGTCCATATACACCTCGATTTCTTGGTGCATCATGTCATGAAAGATTGTAGTCATAGACCTCATGTAAGTTGCCTTGGCGTTATTCAAACCAAAAGGCATGACCTTGTAACAATAGGTGCCCTAGGGTATGGTGAAGGCTATCTTTTCCGCATCTTATTCATCCATCAAGACTTGATGATATCCAGCATAACAATCCACGAAAGACTGTATCTCATGTTTGGCACAGTTGTCAACAAAGATGTGGATGTTTGGCAAAAGGAAGTTGTCTTTGGGACTTGCTTTGTTCAGATCCCAATAGTCGACACACACTCGAGTTTTTCCATCTTTTTTTGGCACCGGAACCACATTAGCCAACCACGTGGTGTATCAGACCACTCGGATCACACCTGTTTTTAACTGTTTGGTGACCTCTTCTTTGATCTTGTCACTGATGTCAGTTTTGAACTTTCTTTATTTTTGCTGGACAGGGGGATGATCTGGGTAAGTTGGCAATTTGTGCAGCACTAAATCAACACTTAGTCCTGGCAGGCATATCAGCATAAGACCAAGGAAACACATCTTTGAATTCGAACAAAAGTTGGATCAATGCATCTGTAGTTCTTTTATCCATATGAATGCTTATCATGGTTTCTTGGACCTCTTCTGAACTACACAAATTGACTGGCTCAGTTTCATTTAAGTTCGTCTTAGGTTTATTCTCAAATTGTTCCAGTTCTCAGTTTATTTCCGTAAAAGCCTCATCTTCATAGTATTCTAGTTCTTGATTCATAATTTCACAATGAGACGGCGTGTTAGGATCTGGGCATGAAGTTCACAAGCATGTCATGTTATTTATGTCCGCATTATTAGAACTGAAAGAAGAAAAAAGAAAAGTAACAAAAATCAGAAAGAATAAAGAAAGAGATTCATAGATGATGAAATATTGATTTCATTTCATTGAATTTGAAGATAGAAGGGTTTATATTGGAATTTTAAAGACAATAAACTAAAAGAAACATTCGAGTTACACCCTGAAATAACTTGGAATGCAGAAAAGGTGGCAAGACTGGACTACCGGGATTCCCGCCTGACTGGGAACGGAGTAGCCTTCCAATTTTGTCGCTTGGCATCGGGCCCCATAAATTGCACCTCAACAGTGCTCGAGCCTTCACCTGGCTGGACTATATGAGCTTCATATAACATTTGCCTCATGGCTCTACATGTGTCCTCAATTTTCTCGGTCGTGAAAGACTTATCTTCTTCTTTTGTGTACTTTATCTTGACGAATGCTTTGGAGAGATGCGGGGCCTGTTGAGGTAGAACCCACCCGTTATTCTTACATTTTTTAGCCCATTTCATGTTGGCTTCTGTAGCTTTGAAATTGACACCAAAGAAGTTTTTACTGGAAGTCAAGGTGATGGGCTCCGTAATACCTTGCAAAGATGCCCCGAGATCCTTCCCAGGCTTATAACTGTGCTTGATCATCTCAGTGGCGGCCATGATTGACGCATTTGACAGAAAGTGTTGAGGACACGTGCTTCCTTCCTCACATTGATCTGCGACCACAACCTCAAAAGCTTGATAGACTATGTGCTCGCTACCTTCCCTAGCCTCGAGACATGGGACTGACGGGTCCCTATAAATTGATTGCTCGTCCTCTCCATGGACCACGATTTTCTGATCTTCGTGTTCACATTTTACCATTTGGTGGAGAGTAGAAGGTACGACCCCCGCAGCATGGATACAAGGCCTTTATAAGAAAAAATTATAGGAGGTATCCATGTCCAAGACCTGAAATGTCACCTCAAAATCTACCAGACCGATAGTCAAGATCAAATTAATCTATCCTATTGCGTCTCTCTTGATACCATCAAAATCACACACACAAACATTGTTAGGCCTGATTCTCTTAGTCCCAATTTCTATTCTTTGCAAAGTTGAGAGAGGGCAGATGTCAACCCCAGATCCGCCATCCAGCATGACTCTTTTCACATAGTACCCCTCACATTTAACTATCAAATGAAGGGCTTTGTTGTGGGCAGCCCCCTTCCGGGGGCAAGTCATTCTTGCTAAATGAACTCTGGTTGGCTTCGAAGAATCTTTCTGCCATCCTTTCCAGCTCCTCAACAGTGGTTTCAATTGGAACATAAGCCTCATTGAGGGTCTTTATCAGCACTTTCTGATGCTCATTCGAGCATATCAGTAGAGACAAGAGCGAGACTTGAGAGGGAGACTTTCGGAGTTGGTCAATTACCCCGTAGTCCGAGGCATTCATCTTTTGGAAATATTCCTCTGCTTCTTTGTCACTGACTGGCTTTTTAAGCGGAAAGTGCTTCTATTTGGCATTATTTACTTCTTCCATATTGGGGTACTTCCCAGACGGGTTTGTTTCGATCACTTCCCCTACGATTTCTTTTCCATTGTACATCACTACCGCTCTGTTGTAATTCTAGTGGACGACAGTGAGATCCTTCATGGGCTTCTGCGGTGCGCGATTGATAACCACGGGCTCATTCAGCCTTGGTGAAATTACCGGCCCCTACGCCACATAAGTACCTCTTGGTACGTACATCTTAGTTCCCTTGCTTAGCTCGAACCTCTTGGGGGGACTCAACACAAATTGTTCTTTCCTGTAAGCCCGGGGAACATACAGAATGTCTTCTTTAGGGGATACTACCCCTATTTTGGTTTCCACTGTCTTTTCTACACTTTGAGGGGTGGAGTTACTCTACTTCTCCCCCTTGTTTTGCTTTGCAACTGCCCTTGGCTTCTTTTCAACATCAGCGATGGCAATGATGGCTTTCAGGGCTGGGTCAAACTCCTTATCTTCGCAAATCATCCAAATAACTGGCCCGTTGTTGTAAGCCGGCAATGGGTTATTGGTCACATTAGGAATCTCTTCATCTTTTAGCACTATTCGCTTTTGCTCTATCAGAC
Organism: Nicotiana tabacum; assembly: GCF_000715075.1. Classification (NCBI taxonomy): domain Eukaryota; kingdom Viridiplantae; phylum Streptophyta; class Magnoliopsida; order Solanales; family Solanaceae; genus Nicotiana; species Nicotiana tabacum. Next base: position 98,696,711 of record NC_134082.1, on the reverse strand, counting down.
TTTAGACCGCCATTTTAAGAGTCCAATAGTCTTTAGTGTCATGCCTTTCTGCTCCTGAATGGTAAGCACATCGAGCACCGTGTCGGTAGGAGGGCGACTCTAGCTTTTGCCTGGTTTGGGGTACGGGTTGCAACAAACCCATTTGGACCAGTTTAGGAAAAAACCTAGAGTATGATTCACCAATAGGCGTGAAGTTGCTTCTTCTGGGTGGCTTCCAGGCACGGGCATTTTATGGAAAATTATTTTGTGGGGGACGGGGATTATATGGAGCTTGGTAAGGAGGGATATTTCTAGGAAATGGAGCTTGGTTTTGATTGAACTATTGTTGTGGCCGAGCGTATGGCTGGGCATTCATCACCGCATAAGGCTGAGTAGCCATGGAATAAGCCACATCTTGGTGAGGATAATAATGTTGCGGGGTGTTTGACGGGAAGTATCATCGGGGTTGATGGGGGTTCCTCAGGCTTGAAGCGGCCATTGCCACCTCTTGTTTCTTCTTTCTATTTGCTACACCTCCTGACCCACTCTGGATTGCTTAGGACGTAGCTCTTATAGCAGACTAGCTCAATATGCGGCCTGTCTTCAAACCATTTTCGACCATCTCCCCAATTTTGATAGCCTCAGCAAAAGGCTCTCCCATTGCAGACATCATATTCTGGAAGTAGTCAGCCTCTTGGGCTTATAGAAAAACACTGACCATCTCGGCCTCATCCATCGGGGGCTTCACCCTGGCCGCTTGTTCGTGCCACTTAACAACATATTCTCGGAAACTTTCCAAAGACTTCATTTTGAGATTATACAGGGAATTTCTGTCTGGAGCTATGTCTATGTTGTACTGGAATTGCCTCACGAAATCTTGAGACAAATTATCCCATATGTGCAAGCGAGACATGTCTTGGTCCATGTACCACTCGGATGCAATGCCAACTAGACTCTCTCCGAAATAAGCCATGAGGAGCTCCTCTTTTCCGCCTGCCCCTCTCAATTGATTGCAATACCTCTTGAGGTGGGTTGTGGGGTCCCTGTGCCCATCATACTTTTCGAACTTGGGGGTTTTGAAACCGATAGGCAAATGAACATGCAGGAACATACATAAATTAGCGTAGGATATGCTCTTTTGGCCACTTAAACCTTGTATATTCTTAAGTCTTTGTTCCATGCTTCTCATTTTCCGAGTGATTTCATCTTGCTCGGGATTCGTTGTAACTTTATCTTACCCCGCGGTAAACTCATACCCGGGTTGTTGAGGGTAAGAATTGATGGTGAAATGGACAGTGTACGGCGGAAAAGATGGTACTTGGAAAGTAAAAGTAAATGGTTCAGATTTAGAGTCGAGAGGAGGAGAAAAACCCAGAACAAAAAAGGAAAACGGTTGAGAATTGGAGAAAAGTTACTGTTTCATTGAATTTTTCTATGATTTTGATTTCCTTTCAACTTCTGAAACTATTTTAACTCATCATAGTGAGAAATGGTTTGAACTTGGTCGTCAAGTTTGGTTTAAGGTTTTGTTGGGCTGTGTTTGGTTAAATTTGATATACTGAGCTGTTATACATCATTTCTGGGGTTTGGAGCTATTTTGCTGGTTGTTTTGGTGCTGATTTCTACTGCTGCACCTGCTGATACTTCATTTTCTTATCTTTGTTCACTTTCAGGTATTCCGTGATTCTATGAAATATTGAATGCAAGTGTGAAAGTTGTAAATGCTTGAAGATTCCATGAATGAATACTGTTTCCTTTAATCATAAATGTTAGCTATTTACTTACAATTTCTGAAGCTAGTGATGTAGTGTAATAGTATTTATCCTAGCCTGTTCATTTTGATATAGTAGTAGTGTAATATTTCCTAGGAATTTCATGCTGCATCTTGTCTTGATGGAAGACATGAGGTATGATAGTTTGTTGGTGCGTAAGTAACTCAGGACATTTGATACTTTTGTGTATACGGACTGTTGGTTAAGCCATTCACACGTTTGGTATGCATATATTCAGTCATGTGGTTAAGCTCTGTTGTTTTGATCTCTAGCTTATCAATTTAGTTTTTGAGAATCAGATTGTGTTCGATTTAAAAGGGTGACTGCCTACTTTTGGAAGTAAAGTTTTATGATTGTTACTTTGATTGGTACCAATCTCTGGATACTTAATGTAATTAGATGTATGCATTGGTTTGAGAATGAGGTTTGGGCTTGTCTAAATGTGCAAAGGTTTCTGTAATAGGCTAAAACCAAAAGTACATGGATCATTGTGGTATGGGTCTAAAATTAGACTAAGTATGCTTTTTATGATTGTTCATCAAGTCACTTCATAGAATTCCATTTGTTGTTCACATAGATTAAGCCAATGTCTTAAATAAATTAAGAGTCACACAGTGGTTTGTAAAGTTAGTTAATAGATTGATGTCAAACATGACGAACCAATGAATGTTTGATTTGGGAGTATTCGATCAAATTACTTGTCTATGATTCCATGTTAAAGCAATTGTAAATCTGGAAGTCGAATGGCAATTTGTGCGTGTGTTTTGGGATCAGATCCAAATGAATTTTGCTTTATCTCGATTTATTGCAATTTCTTTCCTGTGTTTTACCATCAAAAGGATTTGATCCCGAACTCCCTTCCTTCAGCTGCTTTGTTTTCGAAGTGGGCTTGCTATGGAGGTTTTGCCCAAATCGGTTAAGGTCGACATCCCCCCAGCCACAGTACTTCATTGGGCTCGGTTAAAAAGGGAAATGGATCTTTGTTACTTATCCCGTTTTGAGTTTAACTTTAACATAAAATATCTCTTGAATTCCTTTGGGCCTTTTCTTTAATTAGGCTAGACTAGCTCAAAATTAGATTGGAGGTGAGCCATATTAGATAATACAAATAGTCTATGGCCCTCCGAACTTTAGTTTGAATAGCCTTTTAAATTGGAATTGAGGTGCGCCACGCCAAATAAAATCTCCAATGCGTGGCCCTCATTTAATTATTTCTTTTAAAATAATTAGAACTCGAGGCATGCCATTTTAGTAAATTTTCATGGCCCTCGCAAAGTTAAAACACGTAGTTGCTTTAGGCGCGTATCTTAATAATATTACCTTCCTAAACTCGGGTGTGCATTTTCTGTGACCCAACTCTAAATCTTACAACGTCAAATAAAAATGTGTTTCAAATTGCGGGTGGATTTCATGTGGCGCGATCCGATGACATGTTTTAAATGACGTTAAATCTTCTTTAAAATTAATTAAAAGCGTTTAATAGTTTAAAATGGCATCATAGGTTAAAACATGTATTAAAATCAGATAATAGGCCAACTATAATAGTTTAAGCGACCGTGCTAGAAACACGGAACCCGGGAACGCCTAACACCTTCTCCCGGGTTAAAAGAATTCCTTACTTGGAATTCCTGGTTCGCAGACTTCAAAAGGCAAGTTGAATTTCCTCGATTTGGGATTTAAAATAAACCGGTGACTTGGGACACTGTAAAAAAGGAGGTGTGACAGCTCTGGCGACTCTGCTAGGGATCGAACCTAGAATCTCTGGTTCAGGGTTTAAGAATTCGAGTTTAGAATAGCTGTTATGATTGGCTTTATCTGTTATTTGATTTTTTTACATGTTTGAGCCTAATGTGCTAAATACCGCTTTTACCGCTTTAATTTTGTGTGAACTGTATATAAACTGCTACGAAACCCTTCCTCTCTCTGAGTCTCTAAATCATGGAGAATGGTGCACTTCGTGTGACTTCTCTTGTGTTTAGAGTCTTACCCAATTTTAGAACGAGCTTCGGACAAGTTGCAAAGCCGGTGAAGCTTCTGTATTCCCGATACGCTGCCCCCCCTCGGCTCGAGTTGTCCGCTCAGGTAAACCAGGTCTAGAACAATAAACCCAGGTTTCAAACCTAGTATAACAAAGCCTCATGCTGGATCCCTAGTAGGAACATTTATTTGCATTACGTGCATTTGACTTAGGAGACTCAACATAGGGGTTGGGTCTGTCGAGAACAGGTGTAACCCAAACGGAAAGACCATCCTGATGCATCCTACTTACTACTTGTGCATTTATTTGCTTCAGATTTACATGTTGACTGGCTTATGAATAATAGGAGAAAAGTTGGGAAAAAAATCAATGTGAGGGCTTGGAGAGATAATCACTTATTTTGAAAATCAGTGTCCAAAAATATGCTGAAACCCTGCCAAAACTTTGACAAAAATTTTCTGTTTGAAAAATAATTGGTTTATTTTCGTCCAATATGCCCAAACTACGCCAGTTTAAATCTCACCAGATGTGGGATACGTAGGCAACCCTCATCGGGTCCAACTTCCCTTTTTGCAAAAATAGCCCAAAAACAACAAAATTTTATTTTTGTCACAATAAGCAGGGTGATGTCGTTCTTGCTTAAAATAAGCCGAATATCCTCAAAAAAGGCGTCGGAAGGCTGTTTTTTGCAAGAATAGCCCCTTTTGGTCAGTTATGTACGGTTAGCAGGCACTGCCTTAAAATCTTCTTCCCTAAAGTGTTGAAAGGCCGTATCTGCAAAACTGGGTTTTATTTTCAAAGTAAAATTGTGGAAAAAAATGGTATCATTTTTGGGTCAAAATGAGTGACTAAAACACCTTAATAAATGTACAGGATGAACGCAAATGAAATTGAACCCTTCACAGTCCTTAAAGAGATCCCCTTACAGCTCCACATATGGTGGAATGATCTAGGAAAAAGAGAAACAGTGGTAAGAGTTCTGGGAGGCCTCGTCGGACTATTGAACATCAAGCCAAGGTTGGACATAATTGAAGCTTTAATACCTTTTTGGGACCCGACTCTCAATGTGTTTCGCTTCTCTGACTTTGATCTCACACCTACATTGGAGGAAGTTTCAGGTTATGCGGGCCTTAATGGAAACTTTAGAAGTCGATATCCATTGGCACCAAGACCGATATCCCCCCACAGATTTCTGGATTTGCTGAGTATTAGTCGGGATATTTGGGACGGAAATTTATCTAAAGGGTATTGCATGCTCCAGTTCTTGTATCATCGATATGGTAACCCTCGGGGTTTTGAAAAGCCGAACACTGGTCTAACCCATGCCGGAAATAAAGAAAAATGGGAGGCAAGGCGGGGTTTAGCTTTTATGGTAGCCTTATTGGGTGTTGTAGTTTGTCCACAAAAAGATGGTAATATAGAGATAGGTCTCGTGGGAATGATCGATATTGCAATCAAGAAAGCCAACAACACAGTGGTTTCCCTAATTTTATCTGAAATCTACCGAGCCTTGACTATCTGTCGGGAAGGAGGAAAGTTCTTCCAAGGTTGCAATCTGTTACTACAATTATGGATGTAAGAACATCTCTGCCACCGGGTTGGGTATATGAATTACGATTTGACCGGTTTGAGCTGCATCGAATAATTTGAAAGTCGAGTGGCAGGTATTGAATTCCCCGAGCGTACTGAAGCTTGGCTTGCACATTTGAGATCCTTGACTGATGATAAAATTGAGTGGGCATTCGGATGGCTTCCTACCACCGAAGCAATGTACATGTCAGCGGAAGTGTGTTATCTCCTCTTGATGGGCATCCGGAGCATCCAGCCTTATGCTCTACACAGGGTTTTGTGCCAATTAGGAAGATTTCAAACCATCCCCAATGATGAAGATTTTAGTAAAAATGTCATTGAATTGGGCCCAAAAGTCGCATTTCCAGAAGGGAAAATTCGCCAAGTGTGGAATGAATGTAGATTTCTTGAACCTAAGACCATGGTGCGAAATCTAGCTAGAGGTGAAGTAGACCCTAAGTACATTTTCTGGTTCGGCAAAAGGTTCCAGATTCCTGAAAGTCCCGTAAAGAGACCCCATGTCCAACAGTTCACCGATTGGGCACAGGTGCAATGAGACTGGTTGACCAAAGAAAACGAGTACAATGCCAAAATAAGCCAGTTGGAAAGGCGAGTCATGGAGCTTCAATTTGAAAATGGTGTTCAAGCTGCTGCAGATGAGGGAGAAAAGAAAAAACTAACTCAAGAAAATGAGGCCCTCAAAGCTCAGATCCAAAAGATGAATATAGCTGCTAGAAACCCTAAAAGAAGCCGGGCTGTTGAAAGACTTATAAACGATCTGAAAAAGAAAGTCCTTGAGTGTCAAGAAGACCTGGAAAAGTCTAAAGCCAATCTAGCAAAAATCCGGGCACAATGGACAAAGAAGGAAAAAGAGCGGGCACGGGTTGTGCAACAAATGAAGAGGAACTATGAAGGGACCATCAGTAGCCTAAGAAGAAAGGTAACCACTCTCGAGAATGAGGCAGCCAAGTAGGCTAAAGATTTCAAAGCTGATAGGGAATACTGTTATGATTTGATGGCTCAAATGGAGGAAGGAATGCAGCAGTTGCAAGATCAACACCTTCATGACTCTCAAGTGTTAGAAGCCCAGAATCAGCAAATAGGGCGGTTGCTTCAGGAAAAAGGCAGAATTAGAGAAAGGATCAGAACCATCACTAAATACATTACCATGAAATGCCAAGCGTGCAAGGACATGACTCGTACCACCTTTTTCGCTGTAGTGATGACTTTTGTCTGCCAAGTTATGAGTGATTTGGAGCGACTGCAAGGGGATCTTGTATTTAGGCCCGCGGCAAGACCGAATGATGTCCCGCGGGCACCAGGAGTATTAATGTATTCTTGATTTTTACTTGAGTCTGTATCTTTCTTTTCTGTTGGAGTCTGTTAGTTTATTTTCGATTCTGTTAGTCAGTTCTTGAGTCTGTATTGTCATCTTGTTGTTGGAGTCTATTGTTTTATTTTTAGTTTTGAATCGTTGTAATCCAGAGTATTTCCCTTTTATGAGAAAGATTAAAAATTCCAAATTGTTTTGTTATTTAGTTTTACATTTTATCGCCCCAGAACTACGATTGGTCTGATTCATGCGAGGTCATGATACGTAGGCAATCTACATAGGATTCGATCATAACCCAAAAAAACACTTTGTAAAGCAAAACGGGAAAAAATAAGTAAAGCCGGGATGAAGCATGCAACCATTGCAAAACATGTAGAAACACCTTTAACTGTATAGGTGCATCACACCCCAACGTGTGATTACTTATCTGTGATTTGTTTCAAACTAACCATTTGATGATGTTACTCTTAGTCCAAGGTGTTAATAGAACGGTGGTTGGTTTTCGTGGTAACCTGGCTTTGCACCCGTACTTTACTAGATCGAAAGGGAGCATCGGAATGTCTTTAGAAATGACTCTGACAACAATTCCCATCACGGATGATAGCCCAATCTCGGGCATCCCAACCTCAGAATCGGCAGCTGCTGAAGAAAACAGATTCCTGCGTCTTCGGGTTATGGAAATGTGGGATGCTTGGGCAAATGGAAGAGAGCCACCAAGAGCAATCCTGGGATTCCCCGAGCTTTTTCCTAGATCAGGTGGTACTTCCAATGTTCCAATCAGTCACCCAAATACCCCACTAGGACATCCAACTATCTCAGCTCATTTTGTGGGAACACCTTCTGAGGTTCGCCCCCAGGTGTTCATCTCCGGTGCAGCTTCAAACATCTTCACCGCTCCTCCATGCTCGGCCACAACATAGCCTACACTGCCTAGGCCCAATTTTGACCTCTCGGATTTCACCTTCCAAACACCCACCTTTCAGATGGAACCTCCTCAATTTCCCACTTATACTTATCCTCAACCACCCCAATTTGAGTTCACTGCGGGAAAAGAAAAGACCACCAAAACTCCTGAGAAAGAAGAGATTGTGAGGAAGATGAGGAGTATGGAACAGAGTCTCAAAAGCATACAAGGTTTGAGTGGACAGAAAAGTGTATCCTATGTCGACTTGTGCATGTTCCCCCGTGTGAACCTACCATTGGGATTCAAAACCCCAAAATTTGAGAAGTATGATGGACACGGTGATCCTATTGCTCACCTCAAGAGATATTACAACCAGCTGCGAGGAGCTGGTGGAAAGGAAGAATTACTCATGGCCTATTTCGGAGAAAGTATGGGTGGCATTGCATCTGAGTGGTACATGGACCAGGATATATCCCGCTGGCACATCTAGGATGATCTTGCTAGAGACTTCGTCAGGCAGTTCCAGTACAACATTGATATCACTCTAGATAAGAACTCGTTGACAAACTTGAAAAAGTAATCCTCGGAAAGCTTCCAGGAGTACGTAGTTAAATGGTATGAGCAGGAATCTAGGGTAAAGCCTCCGATGGATGAGGTTGAAATGGTCATAGTTTTCCTCTAAGTTCAAGAAGCTGACTACTTCCAAAATATGATGTCCGCAATGGGTAAACCGTTCGCTGAAGCCATCAAGATTGGCGAAATTGTTGAAAATGGGTTGAAAACGGGCCGAATTCTAAGCCAATCCGCCATCAAAGCTACCTCCCAAGACATTTAGGATGGGTCTGGAGGAATGGCAAAGGGCAAGAAAAAGGAAGAAACATTTATGGTAGCGTCAGGTGCAAGAAAACATCATACTCCCAGATCATTTTTCTCAGAAAGGACCCCGCAACACTACTACCCCCACCAAGACGTAGCCTATGCTCCTCAGCCATACCCGGTCATTAATGCTCAAACTTTTGTCCGGCCACAACAACAAGCCAACCGGAACCAAGCTCCATTTCCTAGAAACCAGCCTCCTTACCAAAACCACTACAACCCCCGGCCTCCACAAAACAATTTCCACCCTCATGAACCACCCAAGAGGACAAATTTTACAACAATTGGCGAACCATACTCCATCCTGTTACCAAAGCTTGTTCAAATGGGTCTGCTACAGCCTGTTCCTCAAACAAGACAAAACCCAGCATCACCCGCTTACAGAGCCGGTACACGATGCACTTATCACCCAGGGGAAGAAGGGCATGACACGGATAACTGTTGGACTCTGAAGAGAGTTATGGAAAACTTGATAGAACAAAGGAAGATAGTGCTAAGGGATGAATATATTCCCAATGTAACTAACAACCCGCTACCGGCCCACAACAACGGGCCGATAATCGGAATGATTTGTGAGGACAAGGAATTTGACCCTACCTTGAAGGTCATCATCGCCATCGCTGATGTACAAAAGAAACCAAAAGTTGCCCCGAAGCAAGAAAAAGGGGGGAAAAAGAACAAAACCACCCCTCCAAAGTCAGAAAAAATTGGAGCAATGCCTCCCAAAGATGCCGTCCTCTATGTCCCTCGAGGCCGCAAAGAAAAGTATATGGATTTGAGTCCTCCCAGGAGGTTCGAACTGAATAAGACAACCCAAATGTATGTGCCCAAGGGAGCTTATGTGATGCAGGGGCCAATTAATCCACCAAGGCTGAGTGAGCCCGTGGTTATTGGCCGCGCATCGCAAAAGCCCATAACGGATCCTACCGTTCTGCCCTCGAACTACAACAAATCAGTGGTAACTTACAAAGGCAAAGAAATCTCGGGAGAAGTTCAAGAAAATAACCTGGCTGAAAAGTATGTCAATTTGGAAGAGGTGAACAACGCCACTAGAAAGCGCTTCCCATCTAAGAAGCCCGTGAGTGCCGAAGAAGCGGAGACCTTCTTTCAAAAGATGAAAATGGCGGATTATGAAGTGATCAACCAGCTTCGAAAATTTCCCGAACAAGTCTCTTTATTGGCTTTGCTGATGAACTCCACCGAACATCAAAAGATATTGATCAAGACCCTTAACGCAGCATATGTGCCTGTTGAGACTTCTATAGAATAGTTGGAGAGGATGGCAGAAAGTTTTTTCGCAATTAACCAGATTTCCTTCAGCAAAAATGACTTGCCCCTAGAAGGGGACACGCATAACAAAGCCCTGCACCTGACAATCAAATGCGAAGGGTACTACGTGAAAATGGTTATGTTGGATGGAGGCTCTAGGGTATACATCTGCCCACTCTCAACTCTACAGCGCATGGAAATCGAGACTGAAAGAATTTGACCCAACAATGTCTGTGTACGTGCTTTTGATTGTATAAAAAGGGACACAATTGGAGAGATCAATCTGACTCTGACCATTGGCCTAGTTGATTTTGAAGTAACCTTCCAAGTTATGGATATGGACACATCCTACAATTTTCTTTTGGGGAGGCCATGGATTCATGCAGCGGGGGCTACACCTTCTACCCTTCATCAGATGGTAAAATTTGAGCATGAAGATCAAGAGATTGTGATCCACGGGGAAGACAAGTAATCAATTTATCGGGACCCATCAGTCCCATGTCTTGAAACAAGAGAGGGGAGTGAGCACATAGTTTATCAGGCCTTTGAAATTGTGGTCGTAGACCAGTACGAAGAGGGAAACCCTTGCCCCCAACCCTTTATTTCTAATGCATCAATCATGGTGGCCAAAGAAATGATCAGACATGGCTTCAAACCGGGGAAGGGGCTCGGGAAATCCTTGCAAGGGATAACTGAACCTATCACCCTGACCGCTAGTGAAAAGTTCTTCAGGATAGGCGTCTGACCCACTCTAGCTGATGTAAAATGGGCAAATGATAGAAAGAATGATGGTTGGGTCTTGCCTTGGCTGTGCCGTATCTGTACAGAATATTTGTCAAGCCAAAACACCATGAGGAAGAAGAATATGAGGCCTTCACGGCCGAAGAGATTGAAGAGATCCGTGGGGCAATGAGGAAGATACTATATGAAATCCATATGGTCCAGCTAGGGGAGGGCTCAAGCACTGCTGAGGTGTTGTATATCGGACCTGACGCCAAGCTACAAAATTGGAAGGCTACGCCATTCCCAATCAGGCAAGAGTCCTAGTAGACCTGTCCTGCCACCTTTTCTGCATCACGACTTATTTCAGGGTGTAACTCGGATGTTTTCTTTAGCTTCTTGTCTTTTAATTTTCCAATGTAAACCCTTTTATCTTCAAATTCCAAGAAATGAATCAATATTTCATCATTCATCTTTCTTTATTCTTTCTGATTTTTGTTATTTTTCCCTTTTGTTTCTTCTTTCAGTTCTAACAATGCGACTTTAAATAACATGACATGCTTGTGGACTTCATACCCAGATCCGAACACACTGTTTAACTATGAAATGATGAACCAAGAACTGGAGTACGATGAAGAAGAGGCCTTTAGGGAAATAAATCGAGAATTGGAACAATTTGAGAATAAACCTAAGTCAAACTTAAATGATACTGAACTGGTTAATTTGGGTAGTTCCGAAGAAATTAAGGAAACCAAGATAAGCATCCACGCAGATGAAAAAACTCGAGACGCCTTAATCCAACTCTTGTTTGAGTTCAAAGATGTGTTTGCTTGGTCATATGACGACATGCCAGGACTGAGTGTTGATTTGGTGGTTCATAAGTTGCCTACTTACCCAGACAGTCCCCCAGTCTAGCAAAAGCAAAGAAAGTTTAAAACTGATATCAGTGACAAGATCAAAGAAGAGGTCACGAAGCAGTTGAAAGCGGGGGTAATCCCAGTGGTCCGGTACACCACATGGTTAGCTAATTTAGTCCCAGTGCCAAAGAAAGATGGGAAGACCCGGGTATGTGTGGATTACAGAGATTTAAACAAGGCAAGTCCCAAAGATAACTTCCCTTTGCCGACCATCCACATCCTTGTTGATAACTGCACCAAGCATGAGATACAGTCCTTCGTGGATTGTTACGCAGGATATCAACAGGTGTTGATGGATGAAGAAGATGCAGAGAAGACAGCTTTTACCACACCTTGGGGTACATACTATTACAGAGTCATGCCATTTGGTCTCAAGAACGCCGGGGCAACCTATATGAGGGCCATGACAACCATTTTCACGATATGATGCACCAAGAGATAGAGGTGTATGTGGACAATGTAATAATCAAATCCAAAACTCAAGACGACCATGCTCGAGACTTGAGAAAGTTTTTTGAGCGGCTGCGAAAATATGATTTGAAGCTGAACCCATCCAAATTTACATTTGGGGTGCCATCCGGCAAACTCTTAGGATTCATCGTCAGTCGGAGGGGCATCAAGTTAGACCCAACAAAGATAAAGTCTATTCGAGATTTGCCTCCTCCGAAAAACAAGAAGGATGTTATGAGTTTGTTGGGTAGATTGAACAACATCAGCCGGTTCATTGCCCAGTTGACGTCCACATGTGAACCCATATTCAAATTGCGGAAGAAAGACGCGGCAATCAAGTGGACAGATGAATGTCAAGAAGTTTTTGATAAAATTAAGAAATATTTGTCAAATCCGCTAGTCTTGGTCCCGCCTGAGCCGGGGAGGCCTTTGTTCTTGAACCTGACAGTCTTGGAAAATTCTTTCGGTTGTGTCCTCGGGCAACACGATGTGACCGGAGAGCGAGAGCAGGCTATTTACTATCTGAGCAAGAAATTCACCAGTTATGAAGTCAAGTACACTCTGTTGGAAAGGACATGATGTGCTTTGACTTGGGTCTCTCAGAAGTTGAGAAATTATTTGCAAGCCGACACCACTTACTTCATAACCAGGTTGGATCCTTTAAAATACATATTCCAGAAGCCAATTCCCACTGGGAGGCTAGCAAAGTGGCAAATCCTGCTTACAGAATTCGACATAGTATATGTCACTCGCACGGCAATGAAAGCCTAGGCGTTAGCAGATCACTTGGCTGAAAATCTGGTCGATGATGAATACCAACCTTTTAATACTTACTTCCCGGATAAAGAGGTAAACTCAGTTGAGGCAATATACGAAGACATCAACGCTTGGAAAATGTTCTTCGATGGAGCAGTAAACGCAAAAGGTGTTGGAATTGGGGAAATCTTGATTTCACCCACCGGTCAGCATTACCTAGCCACAGCTAGGCTTCGGTTTATCTGCACAAACAACACTGCCGAGTACGAAGCTTGCATTATGGGTATGAACATGGCCATCGACCAAGATGTCGAAGAACTATTAATCATGGAAGACTCAGATTTGATTATCCGATAAGCTCAAGGAGAATGGGAAACCCGAGACGTCAAGCTTATTCCTTATAGGCAACATGTGGAAGAACTTGGTAAGCGATTCAAGTCAATAGAGTTCAGGTACATTCCTCGTTGCCACAATGAACTAGCTGATGCACTTGCCCACATTGATCCCTTGGAAATCTAGATCCGGGAAAGGCATGGTTATTGTAATACAGTTGAAACAGCACCAAATACCCAACCATGGTATCATGACATCAAAAGGTTTTTGAAAATGCAAGAATACCCCGAGCAAGCCAGTGGATAATAGAAGAGAACCATTAGGCGGCACGCAAGTGGTTTCTTTTTGAGTGGCGATGTCTTGTACAAGAGAACTCCGGACCTCAACTTGTTAAGATGTGTTGACGCAGAAGAGTCTGGAAGGATCATGCATAAGGTACACACAGGAGTATGCGTACCCCACATGAACGAGTATGTTTTAGCAAAGAAATTCCTTCGAGCGGGCTATTACTGGATAACCATGGACAAGGACTGTTTCAACTTTGTCTAGAAGTGTCATTAATGTCAGGTGCATGGTGATTTGATTCATGCACCTCCCACAGAACTGCATCCCATGTCAGCAACTTGGTCATTTGTTGCTTGGGGTATGGACGTCATTGGGCCAATCGAGCCGAAAGCCTCAAATGGGCACAGATTCATACTAGTTGCCATTGACTATTTCACGAAATGGGTTGAAGCCATAACTCTCAAATCCGTCACCAAGAAACCTGTGGTAGATTTCGTGCACTCCAATCTTATCTGTCGTTTTGGCATTCCTGCAACTATTATCACAGACAATGCTGCAAACTTGAATAGTCATTTGATGGGAGAGATATGTGAAAAATTCAAGATAACGCACCGGAACTCTACTCCTTATCGGCCCAAAGCCAAAGGGGCCGTCGAAGCAGCAAACAAAAACATCAAAAAGATTTTGAGAAAGATGATTCAAAGTTTCAGGCAGTGGCACAGAAAGTTACCGTTTGCATTTTTGGGATATTGCACTACTGTGCGCACGTCAATTGGAGCCACCCCGTATCTTTTGGTTTATGGCACTGAAGCCGTAATACCCGCAGATGTTGAAATCCCTTCTCTCCGGATCATTGTTGAAGCTGAAATTGAAGATAGTGAGTGGGTTAAAACCCGGCTGGAACAGTTAACCTTTATCGATGAAAAGTGAATGGTCGCGGTCTGCCATGGGCAGTTGTACCAACAAAGAATGGCCCGTGCTTACAACAAGAAAGTGCGACCTAGAAATTTTGAAGTAGGGCAACTTTTTTTTAGGCATATCCTTCCCCATCACCAGGAAGCGAAAGGAAAATTTGCTCCTAATTGGAAGGGTACATACATCATCAGAAAGATATTGCCAAAAGGGGCATTGTATCTGGGCGATGTCAAAGGGAATGATCTCGAAGCAGCTGTAAATGCGGATGTAGTCAAAAGGTATTATGTTTAGCTTTTTTTCAGCGACAACCTTGTCCGATTGAGATGACGAAGGCTTTCATTCTCGCTACCCAAACACTATCCACCCTTTTCAAACCCATTTGAGCCGGTTACTCTTCTTTGATTACCCTCTTGGGAACCAGAAAAAAAAAAGAGGCAAGAACAACAAAACAAAATGTTTCCTTAAACTACGTTCGACTTGATTCCAAAAGGATAAGTAGGCAGCCTCTCTCTGGGGTTCAGTCACACCAAAATAAAAATCCAAATTCTCCCAAAAGTTAAACGGGGGCAAATGACATAGTGGTTCGGCAATAAGCCCACCAGAATGGTTCCGAAGATGTAATTCCATCCAGATTTTTTTTTACCCAAACCTTGTCCAAGTCCTTCTGATCAATTGGCAAAGGCGTCGGGATTAGAAGACACTGTTGTTTGGATCTGTTACAATCAAACTGAGAGAAATAAAATGAGAGAGTCTTATCAGTGAAAACCTACGGGCACCATAAGGCGACAGTGAGCAGAGAAATTGAAAACGATAGAGCATGTTTAGTGAAAACTCGTAAAGAGCATTATCGGGCGACTGTGAGAAGAGAAATTAGAGAGGTCGATTGGCGAAAACCCACAAAGGGCGCCGTTGATCGAAAAGAAGAAACCCCTCACCACCACTGGTATCGAAAGAGTCTTGGCAAGGTTTCTTGGTTCCAGAACACGAGTCGCAATGAGTTTATTAGAAGTTGAATGGTCGTGCAGATCGACCATCCAGTCCAAGAAGCATGTCATGTCTATTTGAAGCCTGCATGCACCCTAGATAAGTCCTTCCTTCCTTCCCGAAAGAGACATTTCTCATTAAATTCATTTTTCTTGCCTTTTGTTTACTTTTTCCTTGAATCCCTTTCGGTCTAACTCTTTTTCCGAAACTAATACAAAGAAAAGGTGGAAATATTGGCTTTATAGGGCTCTGCCTAACAAAAGCTAAAGAAAAGTACCCAGCCTCAGCGGGTGCATCAAGTCGATCCTGACTGGCCATGATGGCTGATACCTTGAAATCAAAGTTATTGAAAAAGAAACGAAAGTCAAAGGCAAAAGTCCTAAAGGCGAAATAAAGTGAAAGGGTCGAATCCCCACGCGGGCGAGTCATCATGAAATCTTAAAAGTTGAGTCCCTCAGTTTGAAAGAGAGATCAAGCTCCAGAAAACCAGCAAGCAACAGAGGTTATCACCAAAGTTGGGCCGAGATATAATCAAAACCATCAAGGCCACAAAACCAACCACCGTTTCAAAACTAACAATTGTTATTTGTTTGAAAATTGAAATAGATGCAACCCAAGGCAACCGTGCAAAAGCAGGTGCAGCCGAAAGAAAAGCTGCGCAAAAGCTAGAAACAGCTTCGCAGTAACAATCAACCCAAAAAAAGGAAGTTTTTATCCAAAATTCTTTCCTGCAATTTATTGAAATAAAATGAAATGAAAAATGGAAAATGAAAAATAAAAGAAGAAGAAGAAGAAGAAGAAGAAGAAGAAGAAGAAGAAGAAAATCCAAACAAAAATGATAGCTTAGATTCCCAACCTCAATTTGTTACTTTTCTACCAACATTAGGTCTCTAATCCCTGAGTTGAGCTTTTTAGACATAGGGCCTCCATTCCCTAGTCGCTTTTGCCAACATTAGGGCTCCAATCCCTGAGTTGAGCCTTTTAGACATAGGGCCTCCATTCCCCAGTCATCTTGTTTGCCAACATTAGGGCTCCAATCCCTGATTTGAGCCTTTAAGACATAGGGCCTCCATTCCCTAGTCGCCTTTTACCAATATTAGGGCTCCAACCCCTGAGTTGAGTTTTTAGACATAGAGCCTCCATTCCCTAGTCGCCATTTTTGCCAACATTAGGGCTTCAATCCCTAAATTGAGCCTTTTAGATATAGGGCCTCCATTCCCTAGTCGTCTTTTACCAACATTAGGGCTCCAATCCCTGAGTTGAATTTTTAGACATAGGGCCTCCTTTTCCTAGTCGCCTTTTACCAACATTATGGCTCCAATCCCTGAGTTGAGCTTTATATACATAGGGCCTCCATTACCTAGTCGCCTTTTACCAACATTAGGGCTTTAATCCCTGAGTTGAGCTTTTTAGACATATGGCCTCCATTCCTTAGTCGCCTTTTACCAATATTAGGGCTCCAATCCCTGAGTTGAGCCTTTTTAGACATAGGGCCTCCATTCCCTAGTCGCCTTTTGCCAACATTAGGGCTCCAATCCCTGAGTTGAGCCTTTTAGACATAGGGCCTCCATTCCCTAGTCGCCTTTTGCCAACATTAGGGCTCCAATCCCTGAGTTGAGCCTTTTAGACATAGGGCCTCCATTCCCTAGTCGCCTTTTGCCAACATTAGGGCTCCAATCCCTGAGTTGGGCCTTTTAGACATAGGGCCTCCATTCCTTAGTCGCTTTTTTGCCAACATTAGAGATCCAATCCCTGAGTTGAGCCTTTTAGACATATGGCCTCCATTCCCTAGTCGCCTTTTGCAAACATT
The DNA here is from genome assembly GCF_000715075.1 of Nicotiana tabacum. NCBI lineage: Eukaryota > Viridiplantae > Streptophyta > Magnoliopsida > Solanales > Solanaceae > Nicotiana > Nicotiana tabacum. The sequence goes on along the minus strand of NC_134082.1, from coordinate 98,679,861 downwards.
AGGGCTCCAATCCATGAGTTGAGCCTTTTAGATATCGGGCCTCTATTCTCTAATCGCCTTTTGCCATCATTAGGGCTCCAATTCCTGAGTTGCGTTTTTAGACATAGGGGCTCCATTCCCTAGTCGCCTTTTACCAACATTAGGGCTCCAATCTCTGAGTTGAGCTTTGTAGACATATGGCCTTCAATCCCTGAGTTGAGATTTTTAGACATAGGGTCTCCATTCCTTAGTCGTCTTTTACCAACATTAGGGCTCCAATCCCTGAGTTGAGTTTTTGGACATAGGGCCTCCATTCCCTAGTCGCCGTTTGCCAACATTAGGGCTCCAATCCCTGAGTTGAGCCTTTTAGACATAGGGACTCCATTCCCTAGTCGCCTTTTTGCCAACATTAGGGCTCTAATCCCTGAGTTGATCCTTTTAGACATAGGGCCTCCATTCCCTAGTCGCCCTTTGCCAACATTAGGGCTTCAATCCTTGAGTTTAACCTTTTAGACATAGGGCCTCCATTCCCTAGTCACCTTTTGCCAATATTAGGGCTCCAATACCTGAGTTGAACCTTTTAGACATAGGTCCTCCATTCCCTAGTCGCCTTTTGCCAACATTGGCGCTCCAATCCCTGAGTTGAGCCTTTTAGACATAAGGCCTCTATTCCATAGTCTCCTTTTGCCAACATTAAGGCTCCAATCCCTAAGTTGAGCGTTTTAGATAGGGCCTCCATTCCCTAGTCGCCTTTTGCCAACACTAGGGCTCCAATCCCTGAGTTGAGCCTTTTAGACATAGGGCCTCCATTCCCTAGTCGCCTTTTGCCAACATTAGTGCTACAATCCTTGAGTTAAGCCTTTTAGACATAGGGTCTCTATTTCCTAGTCGCCTTTTGCCAATATTAGGGTTCCAATCCCTGAGTTGAGCCTTTTAGACATAGGGCCTCCATTCCCTAGTCGCCTTTTGCTAACATTAGGGCTCCAATCCTTGAGTTGAGCCTTTTAGACATAGGGCCTCCATTCCCTAGTCATCATTTGCCAATATTAGGGCTCGAATCCCTGAGTTGAGCTTTTTAGACATAGAGCCTCCATTCCCTAGTCACCTTTTACCAATATTAGAGCTCCAATCCCTGAGTTGAGCTTTTTAGACACAGGGCCTTCATTCCCTAGTCGTCTTTTCGCCAATATTAGGGCTCAAATCCCTGAGTTGACATTTTAGATATAGGGCTTCATCCCCTGATCTTTTCCTTTCTGGATAGATGCAATCCTTATTTCATTTTATATAAAAAAAAAAGAGGAATAGTTTAGGTTTTGTTTACAATAACTCATGAAATTTTCCTAGTGAAAACTGGGGCAGAAACATTTCGTTTGTTCGTTGTTTTGGTGTCTGAACAGGTTTGACCTCGAGGCATAGGGTTCGAGACGACCAAAAGAATGAGTCTCAATCCAAAATAAAGAAAAGAAGAGAAAAGAGCCAAAAGAAGTGAATTCAAAGTGCTGAGGCAGACAAAGATGCGGACTGCTCAAAACTTGATTGAAGGCACAAGCTTCGCCTGTCCCACCTTGATCCAGTGCTGAAGAAAGAACCAGCACCTATAGCTTGCGAGCATCAAGATTCGGATCGGGGTCCAAGCAAAATCATCTAAGACTCAAGATCAAGTTTTAAGAGATTTATAGATAGGAATCTTGTATCTCGTAGTTGATAGGCCTAGCTAGCTTAGCTTTTGATTTTTCTTTTTGGTGTAATAAGGAGGTCAGCAAGCAGTAGCAATAGTGAAATCACAGCTCCTGGTAGTCCCAGCTACCAAAACTTCCAGAACTACACTGACATGATTCCTTCATAGCCAAGGATATGTAGGCAACCTCTGAAGCAATGTTCGGTCAGACATTTTTCAAAAATGCTTCCCATGGAGTGCCAAGCACGCAAAAATCCCTCATAATTTCTCATTTTATCTTTGCCCAAAAATTCTTCGTGTCTCCGAGCAAAGAGGAGCAGCTGTGAGCACGTGAATTTTGCCTCGCATGATTTACTCCTATAGAGCTCCTAAAATTAGGATTTTTCTTTTAATTATTTGATTTTTAGTAATTATTGCATGACTTTGTGTTTATTTGCATTTTGTGTGCATATTTAGTTTATATAATTCATAAAAATACAAAATATGTTGCATTTGCATTTAGGGCTTTATTTTATATTTTTAGATTTATTAGTTAATTAATATCACAAAAATGAAAGAAAATCACAAAAAAATAGTTCATTTTGCATTTTTAACTTTTAATTTTCGAATTTGTCATAGTTTTCTTTTAAGTTCGGACTTAATTAATTTTTGAGAAAAAGCAATTAGTTTAGTTTTGTATTTAAATCAGGTTTTGTTTTATTTTTAATTTTGTTTTTTTAACAAAAAGTGAAAATGAAATGAAAAAAAGGAAGAAAAAAGAAAGAAAATAAAAAGACATTGAAGTTCTTAATAAAAGATCCGAATTTGGGCCAGCCCAAACCAAACCCACCAAAGACCGGGTCAAAATACCCAAAACCCGACCCAAAACTACCCTGACACAGTCTGGTTTCCCCCATCGACTCTAAACGACCCCGTTTTCCCCATTTGATCTCAACCGTCGAGGTTTGTTGATCTGACGGTTCAGAAGTGGGGAGGTCTTTATATAAATATGTCCAAACGCCCCCCTACCCCATCTCTCATCTTTCTCACACCCCTCAAAGACCCCGAAACCTTAGCCAGCCGCCTCAAATCCTCCGCCATATCTGGTGGCGGCACCACCTCCGTTCAAACCCAAACCAACACCAAATCAGCTCCTCAACTTCCACTTTCCAAAATCCCTGATCACCTTCCCTCAAATCTCTTTGAAACCCCTCGAATTTGAAATCAAAGGGTAGAACCCTACCGCCTCCCTAATATTCTTTGATGGCGGCGCCACCACCAACCACCACCAAATTAACACCCTTAAGTCCCCTGCATTCCCTCATTCCAAATATCCAATTACTTTCTTTTGAATCCCCCTCAAACTTCTCGAATATCAAGTAAGAAAACTCACCCTTAATTCCAAATTCAAAATTCAACGGGCCTGTGAGGATTTTAGACTATATTGAACCTTAGTCGTGTGTTTTCACACGAAAACACAAGATTAAGGTCTAATCTGGTCGAAAAATCAAAGGATTTCTTCAAGTGTATTCAAGTCCATTCTGAGCCCCACGGGTATTTCTTTTTTAGTTTTCTTTGGTTAAATTTTCTTTACTTTTGTTGTCATTTTAACTTGCATTATCATCTGCTTCTCCCTCTTCTTTTAGATTCTTTTGCTATTCCAATTTTAGAGTTCTTCTTTACATGCATGCTAGTTTTAAGAGGCTTTTCTTTCTGTAAATAGTATGAACAGTCTACTATTAGTTTAGTTTCAATTTCATTAAATGTTTGCTCATTAGTCGAATTTCCAAAATTTGCTCGAATTGCCTCTGCCTCTTTATTTCATTTTCATTTGTTTAGTTTGATGTTGTTTAGGTTTGAGGATCATACCCTGAAGTTCAGGCTTGGGCCGAACTTCTAAATGGGTCATCCCAGGGTCAATTTGACCCATAATTTGTCTAAGGTTCAGGGGTAAAAACAAGGAAGCTAAGGGGCAATTGGGGTAACTCAGTTAGGGAATCTTTTGGGTAACAGATTAAGAAGCTTCTCAGAAGCTGCAAACAGACTAGCTTGGCTAGCAAGTCAGAAAATGAAGGAATAAGTAGCAAAAAGGAAAATTTGAAAAGGACTAAAAAATGAAATAACTAAACCCTTAAGGTTGCCCTAGTAAATTGCCTCTAAAGGCATAGTTGCTTGGGGTTCAATTCAGATTTAGAGGAGAGAGGAGGAGAAAAATCCAGAACAAAAAGGGAAACGGCTGAGAATTGGAAAAAAGTTACTATTTCATTGAATTTTTTGTGATTTTGATTTCTTTTCAACTTCTGAAACTATTTTAACTCATCCGAGTGAGAAATGGTTTGAACTCGGTCGTCAAGTTTGGTTTAAGGTTTTGCTGGGCTGTGTTTGGTTAAATTTGATATATTGTGTTGTTATACATCATTTCTAGGGTTTGGAGCTGTTTTGTTGGTTGTTTTTGGTGCTGATTTCTACTGCTGCACCTGTTGATACTTCATTTTATTATCTTTGTTCACTTCCAGGTATTCCCTGATTCTATGAAAAATGGAATGCAAGTGTGAAAGTTGTAATTGCCTGAAGATTCCATGAATGAATACTATTTCCTTTAATCATAAATGTTGGCTATTTACTTACAATTTCTGAAGCTAGTGATGTAGTGTAATAGTGTTTAGCCTGGTCTATTCATTTTGATATTATAGTAGTGTAATATTTCCTGGGAAGTTCATGTTGCATCTTGTCTTGATGGAAGACATGTGGCCTGATAGTTTGTTGGTGCGTAAGTAACTCAGGACATTTGAGACTTTTGTGTATATGGACTGTTGGTTAAGCCATTCACACGTTTAGTATGCATATATTCAGTCATGTGGTTAAGCTCTATTGTTTTGGTCTCTAGCTTATCATTTTAGTTTTTGAGAATCAGATTGTGTTCGATTTAAAAGGGTGACTGTCTGCTTTTGGAAGTAAAGTTTTATGATTTTTACTCTGATTGGTACCAATCTTTGGGTACTTAATGTAATTGGATGTATGCATTGGTTTGAGAATGAGGTTTGGACTTGTCTAAATGTGCAAAGGTTTTTGTAATAGTCTAAAACCAAAAGTACATGGATCACTGAGGTATGGGTCTAAAATTAGACTAAGTATGCTTTTCATGATTGTTCATCAAGTCACTTCATAGAATTCCATTTGTTGTTCACATAGATTAAGCCAAGGTCTTAAATAAATTAAGAGTCACACAGTAGTTTGTAAAATTAGTTAATAGATTGATATCAAGCATGATGAACCAATGAATGTTTGATTTGGGAGTATTCGATCAAATTACTTGTCTATTATTCCATGTTAAAGCCATTGTAAATCTGGAAGTCGAATGGCAATTTGTGCATGTGTTTTGGGCTCAGATCCAAATGGATTTTGCTTTATCTCGATTTATTGAAATTTCTTGCCTGTGTTTTACCATCAAAAGGATTTGATCCCGAACTCCTTTCCTCCGGCTGCTTTGTTTTCGAAGTGGGCTTGCTATGGAGGTTTTGGCCCAAATCTTTTAAGATCGACGTCCCCCCCAGCCATAGTACTTCATTGGGCTCGGTTAAAAAGGGAAATGAATCTTTGTTACTTATCCCGTCTTGAGTTTAACTTTAACATAAAATATCTCTTAAGTTTCGTTGGGCCTTTTTTTTTAATTAGGCTAAACTAGCTCAAAATTAGATTGGAGGTGAGTCATATTATATAATATAAATAGTCTATGGCCCTCGAACTTTAGTTTTAATAGCCTTTTAAAATGGAATTGAGGTGCGCCGCGCCAAATAAAATCTTCAATGCGTGGCCCTCATTTAATTATTTCTTTTAAAATACTTAGAACTCGAGCCAAGCCATTTTAGTAAATTTACATGGCCCTCACAAAGTTAAAACGCGTAGTTGCTTTAGGCGCGTATCATAATAATATTACCTTCCTAAACTCGGGTGTGCATTTCATGTGGCCCAACTCTAAATCTTACAACGTCGAATAAAATGTGTTTTAGATTGCGGGTGCATTTCATGTGGCGCGATCCGATGACATATTTTAAACGACGTTAAATCTTCTTTAAAATTAATTAAAAGTGGTTAATAGTTTTAAATGACATCATAGGTTAAAACATGTATTAAAATCAGATAATAGGCCAACTATAATAGTTTAAGTGACCGTGTTAGAACCACGGAACCTGCGAATGCCTAACACCTTCTCCCGGGTTAACAGAATTCCTTACTTAGAATTCTCGGTTCGCAAACTTCAAAAGGAAAGTCGAATTTCCTCGATTTGGGATTTAAAATAAACTTGTGACTTGAGACACCGATTAAAATATTTCAAGTGACGACTCTGAACAAAAAATCAATAAATAATCTCATTTCGAATAATGTCATTTAAAGTGGAAAAACTCCTTTGTGCTACCTTCGGGTAGTGTAAAAAAGGAGGTGTGACACAAATAACACAAAAACTTGACTTAAAAGCAAGGAAGATCAAATGGACAAATCATGATTCAATTTAAACTTCTAACTGGACCTAAATTATTTTAGCACTTAACTGAAATCAGAAATGACATAGAACAGGAACATTTGCACCTATCATGAATGCAGAATTGATCAATAAGACATTTTATAAGAATTGAACCTATTGATCCAGACTAATATCATTATATCGGGGAATCAGACAACAAGAAATTAATAGGCTAAACAAACTGTGACAAAATGCTTAACTCATGAACCCTAAACTACTGATTAGTCTCAATGATTAATGCAGAAGGAAACAACAATTCTGAATAAAAACAAGAACCTAAAACATGCAATTACAAACAGAACAACCACACGAAGAATCAATCAAAGAAAAAGAAAAAGAGATGGCCAAGAAAAGAAAACATAGAAAGCAAGCAAAAAATTACCTATACTAATGTAGTAAACAAGTTGGAACCGGAGAAACTGGCCAGAGCTTGGACTAGTTAGGGCAATCTTGAAAATAAATCAAACCCACATGAATCAACTGCTCTCATCAAAAGCAGTTGACTTATGTAGGTTTGAGCCATTAATTCTTCCGGAATCAACTCAGTAGAGGCTTTTAGGTTTTCAGATTTTTGATCTGAAATTACTTGATTTTGAGGGGCCTTTTGGGCAAACCAGTAGGGTATTAGGGGTGAGGGAAGTGAGGAGATAACCTGGTGAAGTTTTCGGTTGATTTGGAGAGGTTAGGGTTTTTGGGATTGAAACTCAGATTTGAGATTCGAGGTTTTTGGTGATGATTTGAAAGAAGCGGGTTAGAGATTTGGAAATAGGAGATGATAGGGGTTCTGGAGTGTTGATTTGGGGCCATTTGGAATATCGAAACCGTCGTGAGGCGATTTTCGGTGGCGGTTAGCGGCGGAGACGACGAGGAATTTAGGGGCGGCTAGGGTTCCAATAGGGCTTGGGTGAAGGAGATGAATTGAAGGGGTTCCGAAATGGGGGAAAGGGTTTTCGGACACTAATATAATAAAAGGTTGGTTAGTTCCCAGTCGTTAGATCCAAAGTGATCAACGGCTTGGATAAAAACAAGGATGAGTGGACCAGGTAAGGTTGAGTTGGGCCCGGGTTGGGACGATTTGGAAATGGGTTTTGGGTATAAGAATCAGCCCAAAATTAGAAATTTAAACCCTTTTTCAATAACTAACCAATTCCCTTTTTCTTTTCTTTTTTCTTCTCTCTTTTTTTAATTAAAAATCCTAAATTAGTTCTAAAATTGTAAAATTAAATCAGATATCTAATTACAAAAATTATAAAATTACTATAATCCTAAATTAGAAAAGAAAAATTATTAATCTAAAAATTAAAAGGTAAAAATGTACAATGAGCTATTTTTTGTGATTTTCATTTTTAATAACACAAATAATTAACTAATTAATCCTAAAAATGTAAAAAAAATGAAACTTAAATGCAATGGATGGTATTTTTGGCATTTTTCATGATTTTAATAAAAAATAAACGTGCACAAAATATAACAATCAATAAAAATCCTACAAAATTCATATAAAATGGCATATAATTGAAAAAAATCCTATTTTCTTGGATTTTATAGGAGTAATTCATATAAGGCAAAAATCATATGCTCACAACGAGATCAAGCAGTAATCGATTTCTTTAAATCATTATAAATTCAGTCTTATAATTTTCATCAAAAAATTATTTCTCAAGCTAGTGACCTCAGAATTCGGTTTTGGGAATATGCTCAGGTCCCATATTTTACTACGGACCAACTGAGATAATTAGAACACGAGTCTAAGTCCGTTTACCCAAAACGTTGACCGAAGTCAACAAAAATCAACTTTTTAGGCCAAATATTATTATTTCATAAATTTTCCAATTAAAGGCTTTCCAAAATCAGGTCCGGACTGCGTACGCAACTCGAGGAGAGATAAAATAAGATTTAAATGAATCAAAACACGGATTCAAGTTCTAAAACAGAAGATGACCCTTTGGGTCATCACATTCTCCACCTCTAAAACAACCGTTCGTCATCGAACGGACATAGAAAAGTACTTGAGCCGGTAAATAGGTGGGGATATCTGCTCTGCATATCGGACTCGGACTCCCAGGTAGCTACCTCAACAGGTTGACCTCTCTACTAAACACAGACCGAAGGATAACTCTTCGATCTCAACTAACGAACCTGCCAGTCTAAATTAGTTACCGGCTCCTCCTCATAGGTCAAATCATTATCCAACTTGAAGTGCTGAAATCTAACACGTGGGATGGATCGTCGTGATACTTTCAGAGCATGGACACATGAAACACTGGATGCACTGCTGATAAGCCTAGTGGCAACGCCAGTCTGTAGGCCACCTCTCCCACTCGATCAAGGATCTCCAAAGGCCCGATAAACCTAGGGCTTAACTTGCCCTTCTTCCCAAACTGCATCACACCCTTCATGGATGACACCCGAGCAACACTATCCCTCTCTCCGATCATGAATTCCACGTCACGAACCTTACATTTGGCATAGCTTTTTTACCTAGACCGAGCTGTACGAAGTCTATCCTGAATGATCTTAATCTTATCCAAGGCATCCTGCACTAAATTTGTACCCAACAACCGAGCCTCCCCCGGTTCAAACCATCCAACTAGCGATCGACACCATTTACCATACAATGCCTCATAAGGAGCCATCTGGATGCTCGACTGATAACTGTTATTGTAGGCAAACTCTGCTAACAGCAAGAACTGATCCCAAGAACCTCCAAAGTCAATAACACAAGCGTGGAGCATATCCTCCAAGATCTTAATAGAACGTCCGGATTGTCCGTCCGTCTGAGGATGAAATGTTGTGCTCAACTTGACCCGCGCAACCAACTCATGTTGTACTGCCCTCCAGAAATATGAGGTAAATTGTGTACCTCGATCCAAAATGATAGACACGGGCATACCATGAAGACGAACGATCTCACAAATATAAATCTCTGCCAACTGCTCCGAAGAATAGAAAACTACCACATGAATGAAACATGCTGACTTGGTCAGTCTATCCATAATAACCCATATTGCATCGAACTTTCTCTGAGTCTGTGGGAGTCCAACAACGAAATCCATAGTGATACGCTCCCACTTCCAGTCAAGAATCTCAATATTCTGAAGAAAACCACCAGGTCTCTGATGCTCGTACTTTACTTGCTGACAATTCAAACATCGAGCTACATACGCAACAATATCCTTCTTCATTCTCCTCCACAAATAATATTTCCGCAAGTCCTGATACATCTTAGTGACACCCAGATGAATAGAATACCGGGAACTATGGGCCTCCTCTATAATCAACTCACGAAGCCCATCCACATTATGCACACAAACACTACCATGCATCCTCAAAACTCCATCATCTGCAACTGTAACCTACTTGGTATCACTATGCCACACTGTGTCCCTAAGGACAAGAAAATAAGGGTTATTATATTGTCGCTCCCTAATACACTCAAACAAGGAAGACTGGGCTACTGTACAAGCTAGAACACGACTAGGCTCGGAAACATCCAACCTCACGAACTGATTGGACAAAGCCTGAACATCTAAATCAAGCGGTTTCTCACCGACTGGAATATATGCAATGCTACCCATACTGGCTGACGTCCTACTCAAAGCATCGGCCACCACATTGGCATTCTCAGGATGATACAAGATGGTGATATCATAGTCTTTCAATAGATCCAATCACTTTCTCTACCTTAAGTTGAGCTCCTTTTGTTTGAACAAATACTGCATACTCTTATGATTCATGAACACCTCACACGACACGCCATATATATATTGCCTCCAAAGCTTCAGTGCATGAACAATGGTTGTTAACTCCAAGCCATAAACTGGATAATTCTTCTCGTGAATCTTCAACTGCCATGAAGCATATGCAATAACCTTGCCACCCTGCATCAATACTGCACCAAGTCCAATACGAGATGCATCATAGTATACTGTATAGGGCTTTGAACCTGTGGGAAACACCAACACCGGTACCGTAGTCAAAGTTATCTTGAGCTTCTGAAAGCTCCCCTTACACTCGTCTGACCATTTGAACGGGACACCCTTCTGCATCAACCTTGTCAATGGGGCTGCTATAGATGAAAACCCCTCCATAAACCAACGGTAATATCCTACCAAACCCAAGAAACTACGGATCTTTGTGGCTGAAGTAGGTCTAGGCCAATTCTGAATGGACTCAATCTTCTTAGGATCCACCTGAATACCCTGTGTTAATACAAAATGAACCAAGAAAGCAACTGAGCTCAACCAAAACTCACATTTCGAAAACTTAGCATATAACTGACTATCTCTTAGAGTCTAAAGAATGATCCGAAGATGTTGCTCGTGCTCCTCTCGACTGCGGGAGTAGATCAAGATATAATGAATAAAAATAATCACGAAGGAATCCAGATAAGGCTTGAACACCCAATTCGTCAAATCCATAAATGTTGTTGGGAATTTGTAAAGCCAAATAACATCACTAGGAACTCATAATGCCCATATGGAGTCCGAAAAGATGTCTAAGGGACATCAAATGCCCTAATCCTCAAGTGATGGTAGCCAGACCTCAAATAAAGCTTTTAAAACACCTTGGCATCCTAAAGCAGATCAAATAAGTCATCAATCCTCGGAAATGGATATTTTTTCTTGATGGTGACTTTGTTCAACTGCCGATAGTCTATGCACATTCTCATCGACCCATCATTCTTCTTTACAAACAACACAGGCGCACCTAGGGCGAGACACTAGGTCTAATAAAGCCCTTATCAAGCAAATCTTGCAACTGCTCCTTCAATTCTTTCAACTCTAGCAGGGCCATGAAGTATGGCAGAATAGAAATGGGTTGAGTGCCCGGAGCCAAATCTATACAAAAATCGATATCCCTATTGGGTGGCATCCCCGGTAGGTCTGCAGGAAAAACCTTTGGGAACTCTTGAACAACTAGTACAGAATCCATGGAAGGAACCTCCGCACTAGAATCACGAACATAAGCCAAATAAGCCAAACACCCCTTCTCGACCATACGCTGAGCCTTCATATAAGAGATAACCATGCTGGTAGAATGACCAGGAGTCGCTCTCCACTCTAATCGAGGCAACCCTGGCAAGGCTAAGGTTAAGGTCTTAGCGTGATAGTCCAGTATAGCATGATAAGGTGACAGCCAATCCATCCCCAAAATAACATCAAAATCAACCATATCGAGAAGTAGGAGATCTACGCTAGTCTCAAGACCCCCAATAATAACCACACACGAAGTATATACATGATCTACAATAATAGAATCCCTCACCGGTGTGGATACATACATGGGAACACTCAAAGAATCACGAGGAATAACCAAATATGGAGCAAAATAAGATGACACATAGGAGTATGTAGACCCTAGATCAAATAGAATTGAAGCATCCCTACTACAAACTAAAATAGTACATGTGATAACAACATCATATAACTCAGCCTCAGGCCTGGCTAGAAAAGTATAACATCGAGGCTGGGGGCCCACCACTCTGAACCATATCCTTGGGACGGCCTCCTACTGACTGGTCTCCACCTCTAGCGGCCTGGCCTCTACCTCTAACAGCCTGACCTTCACCTTTAACGGCATGACCTCTACCTCTTGCTCTATGACCCTTACCTCTAGCTGGCTGAGCAGGCAGTGCCGGGATCATGGCATGAGAACCCTGCTTCTGTGACTGAACACCCACTAATCTCGGACAGGTCCTTCGGATATGCCCATACTCACCACACTCAAAACATCCATCCTGATACTGCAGTTGAGGAAACTAAGACTGACCTTGACGGGCCAGCTGACCGCGATAATAACTCTGAATAAGAGGTGCTCTAATAGGAGTTGGCGATGCACTATAAGCTGGCTGCCCTGAATGATACCATGACCCCATGAAGCTCTATGGTATGTCTGAAGTGCTGAATGAAATAGCCTGTGAGGATAGCCCCTACCAAAAGTACCCTGACCTCCAAATGAGGCCCCACTTAATCCACCGGAGTGACGAGGCCTCTTATCAAACCCCTGACCACTCCCCTGAGCTAAAACCATCTCAACTCGTCTGGCCACATTGGCTGCATCCTGGAAAGAAATATCTCTCGTTGTCTCCTTAGCCATCTGCAATCTGATAGGCTGAGCAAGTAAACCTCCTTACCCTCTCTCTCTCTCTCTCTCTCTCTCGGTGGGAAGCATAAGAAGAGCATGGCAGGCCAAGTCAACAAATCTAGTCTCATACTGAGTGACGGTCATAGAACCCTACTGAAGGCGCTCGAACTACCTCCGATAGCCCTCTCTTTGAGTGATAGCAAAATACTTCTCCAGAAATAGCTGAGAGAACTGATCCCAGGTCAAAGCAGGCGACCCAGCTGGTCTAGCCAAACAAAATCCCTCCACCATTTCCTGGCAGAATCTAACAAACAAAAAGCATCAAAGTCGACCCCATTGGTCTCCACTATCCCCATGTTTTGTAACACCTCGTGACAACTGTCCAGATAGTCCCAGGGAACTTCTAACGATGTACCACCATAGGTAGTGGTGAAAATCTTGGTAAACCTATCCAATCTCCACAAAAACTCAGAAGATATAGCTGATCCATCATCGGTCTGTACTGCAACACTCGGCGAACTAGCCCAACTGGCTAAGTTGTTGGAGTCTGAAACTGAGGAGCCATCTGCTCAGGAGTGTGGGTAGCGGGAGTCTAGGCTCCTCCCCCAGTCTAAGAGATGGTTGGTGCTACAGGGAATATGCCGACCTGTGCAACACTTTCCATAAGGCCCACTAGAGGGACCAAAGCATCCTGAAGTACTGGGTAGTGATGAACCCCTCTAGAACCTGAGTTGGCCCTACTGGAACGGTCTGGGTTGGAGCCTCCTCATCAAACTCTACTTGAGGCTCCGCCGCTGGTGCTGCTACTCGAGATTTGGGCTGAGCCCTGCCCTTGCCTTGACCTCTAGCACGGCCTCGGCCTCGGCCTCTGCCCCTCGTAGGAGCTGGCACTAGGGGCTCTGGTTGCTGCTCAACTGAAGAAGCAGTACGTGTTCTCGCCATCGGAACAAGAGTAGAGAGTTCAATTAGCATTGAGAGATTAAATCGCACGACGGAGAAGAATAGAAGTGAAATTGTTCCTAAAATTTGTAGCCTCTGAGGGCTAAGAGCAAACATCTTTGTACCGATCCCTCAGACTCTACTAAGCTTGTCCATGAATTGTGAGACCTAGGCAACCTAGTGCTCCGATACCAACTTGTCACGACCCGAAATTTCCACCATCGGGACCGTGATGGCGCATAACATCGCACTCGTTAGGCAAGCCAACATTAGAGTTTCATTAACATTTTTCCTTTATATTTCATAAATTAACATTAACAAAGCTAAATCAAATTGAAATAAATGCGAAAGCACATAATTAAACTGTTATCTATATACTATTAACAATCCCATAACTATTACCACCAAGAAATTGGTGTCACAATCCACGAATATACTAAGAATATCAATAATATTAGTCTGAAAGAAAAGTACATCTATCTCGAAAGAAGGTAAAACAGTAAAGTAGAAACATAGGAGTGGATTCTAGGGCCTACGGATACCTGCAGGACTACCTTGGGTCTCCTAGATGAATGCCTGCAACCGACCTCTCTATCAGCCACAACCAGCTCCAAAATTTGTACAGAAAGTGCAGAGTGTAGTATCAGTACAACAGACCCCATGTACTGATAAGTGTTGAACCTAACCTCGACGAGGTAGTGATGAGGCTACGGCGGAGCATTTACAATACAACCTGCATGCAGTTTATAATAAAGCAAAAAGAAGTACGGAATGAAATAGAATAGTAACTTGCAGTAAAATAAATACAGAACTCAATTATCTTGCCAATACTCAGCTATAACCAATCCTTAAGAGAGTTATAATGCTACAGAGTAAAATCACAACAGAGGAAGAATACATAAACAACAAAATGATGTGGTGCGCATCTCGATCCCCACCATATCATCAGCAACAATATGAACATTCACCCTTATTACTCCTGTTGCGGCATGCAACCCGATCCTACCAGCCCACCCTTATTACTCCTCAATATATCATACTTATTCCTCCTGTTGCGGCGTGCAACCCGATCCCACCTATCAACCCTTATTACTCATGTTACGGCACGCAACCGGATCTCACAAAACAATCACATTTCACCCTTATTTATCCAGTTGCAGCGTGCAACCCGATCCCACTATATCAGTACCAATCACACGATAAGAATAAGTATTTCACAATTTAACTCAAAACCCTTCATAACATTTATGCCTCAAACCCAAAACAAATAGAAAGCTACACAATTATGAGACTTCATCAATTAATACTACACAACGGGACCAACCAAAATGTACCATGAATCACCGATAAACCAACTTAAATGAATAATGTGACACAATGAACTACAGAACAATTAATACCTTTAATAAAGAAAACAACATCTAACAAGAAGCAATTAAACATGGAAGCACCAATAAGCATGTAGCAGTTAAAACAGGAAAATAATATATTAGGAAGGGGGAAGGGAACAGGCTAAACAGAAAATTTGGCGGCGCATAGGTACTCTTCACCACACCTATACGCCACACACATGGAATTTCACATAGCAATTAAGTCGGGGATCCCTAATCCCTTGAGTCAAAGTTATACCAAACACTTACCCCAATCCAACAGCCAACTCAACACTCAATTATCGCTTTCCTCTAGATTCCACCTCCAATCAACTCGTATCTAGTCATAATTAACTTAATAACATTAATTATCGCTAAAGAAACTAATTCCAATACATAATTGTAAGTTTCCCAACATTTTTCCCAAAAGTCAAAAAAAATAACCCAGGGCCAGCTTGGTCAAAACTCGAGGTTCGGACCAAAACTCATTCAACCTTGTTCTTCAATTTCATAACAATCTCTTGATTTCTGCACAAATTTTCTCCAAATCTTCATACTGTGTTCTTCATCTTCAAAACCCGTCAAAACTTTGCGTTTATTTCTCAAATTTTCAAACACTCCTCCTAGATGACAATCGAAAACAGTTCCTCAACAAGTTGCCTCTTCATTTTCTCAATCAGTCGCTGGTACTAAAGCGGTTTCCCATGAAGTGGTCGTCCTTTGAAACGGCTTCCCCAGTTGCTAACGAACCGACCGCCGAGCCTCCCTTGAAAGTGTTCATTCCCGGGGGCTGCTCGATTGCCGATGACTTTAAGGTCAAGAAACCTTCACACAAACAGGACTGGGGTAAGGGGATCTCGAGGTACATATGTTCCCTGACAGAGGATGTTCTTCTTATAGTCCGTAAAGACTGCAATTGGGATGGCAAAAATGTAGTAGTCACCGGGCCCGAGGATGCCGATACTGCCCATGTGGAGGGGTACTTAAGTGTTAAAACTTAACCCTTCATGTTGGGTCCTGTGGACCCGATCGTTATGGAGTTTTGTAAGAGGTACGAGGTGTGCCTCAGACAAATTCATCCATCGCTATGAAGGATCGTGATCCTCCTCCGCTACTTCGTGAACAAAACCGAATCCCGTCGGTTCACGATCGACCACCTGCTTCGATTATACAGTCCTTAGATGTTCTGAGGGGGACTGATTAAGCTTACTCGCCGGGCTAGCAAGGCCCCCTTCTCCAATATGGACGAAGACCGAGACCGGGGCTGGCAGGGACGCTTTGTCCGAGTGAAGACCGAGGATTTGATCCCCTCGAAATATATGTTATTCCTTAAGAAAGGTAATGCATCTTGTAAGTGCAACTCTTTCTTAAAACATCAAAAACAATTCTTCTTCCATTTTTATATTCTCATTCGTGCTTGCTGTTGATACCCAATTTTTTCCTGTATATTTTTAATATACAAAATGCTTTAAAAATAGTATATGTATGCATATATAAGTATGCCTAAATATTTTAACATTTTTCCCAATATTTTTAAAAAAATTAAATCAATTTATTGCCCTATTTTAGCAACAAAAAAAAAACTAATAATTATTCCCAAAATCGTCATTTTGGTGAATGACTTATTTTATACTGACATTTATACCAAAATATAGCTAATGAAATTTTTGCACATTTTTTGTAAATTTATTTAGTATTTTTAAAATTTAAATTGCATTTAATTGCAATTTTACCATATTTTAAGATTTAATTGCGCGTATAATTATAAACTGGTTCCAACATTTTTAATATAATATCTATATATTATTAATTAATTTAGTACATTTAATTTATTTTCATAAATTATGTTACTATTTTTATAAAATAAAAAGGGAAAAACTAGCGATTTAAAATATATCCCCATTTTGTTTCAATTATAGCCCAAATTGATCCCCCAAATAACCCAATTTCAAATCCCAAATTACCCAGCCCAATTTCAATTTAACCCGATCCCTGACCCACTTATTTGATCCGCCCGGCCCTCTCTTTAAACCAGGCCGTTGATTATTTTGATCAACGGCCACAATCATTCCTTACCTTTTTAATTCCCCAATGACTACCCTAATCCCCTCATTATCTTCTATCAGCCGCCTTTGAAATCCCTCTCCTCTCAAACTCTCTCGAATCCTCTCGAAACCCTAGCCTCTCTCACTGTCTTCTACCTCAAGCTCACCGGAATCCATGGCCTCTCATCTCCCTCTACTCTCAAACACTTAGTATTCAAAGGTCCTAGGTCTGACCTTGAAGGTGTCCGTCCATATCTCTACAGATCAAAGGTTCTATGGCCCTTGCCGATTTTGCTCTGGCGTACAATGATGTTTTGAGCATGGTTCTAACCTCTCTAACTCAGATCGAACCTTTTCAAACCCTTTCTCGTTTTAGGGTTCCTCTGAAACCCTAAGCTATTTGAGGTTTTCTCTGATTTTTTTCTTAGATCTGTTCTATATCTGTGCATTACTTGAGTTTTTAAACATTTTCCCCATTTTTTCTTTCAAAAAATTACTTCTTTCCGATTTAGGGTTTCTGAAAAAGCTTAAAATGTTTCTCCGACTCTTCTTTTCCTCTCTTTATGTGTATTTGTCACGCATGTGCTTTTACTGCTTTCTTATTCTATATATGTTCTTTTGTGCCTTATTTTTCAACTGTGTTTTGTACCATGCTCGCATGTTTATCTTGCTGTATTTTCCTATATGATCTTTTGCTATGCTTTTTCGATATTTTTGTGTTCTTCTACTGTATGTATTTCCTACTGAGTTCTTAAATTTTGTTTGCCTTCTACTGAACTTTGTCTGAGTTCTTCTAAACGACCTCTTTAAACATGTTTCTTCTACGGTTTTCTTAAGTGTTATACAATCTCTTTTCTCTACTGAACCTTGGCTAAGTTACTTCAGAAAAGTACTTTCTTCTGCTATATCTCATATTGTGTTATTAAGTATTATTGCTTTCTGTTCTACTGAACTCTCTTTAAGTCCCTTTTAAAAAGGTTTTCTTAAACACGTTTCTTTTATTGTTGTGATTATTCTCTCATTATGCTCCTATACTTTGTCTGCTTTGAATGTTATTTGTATTTACTTGTCTTCTCATGAGATTCTGAAAAGAAATCTTTGAGCCTGTTGCCTCCTCATCTCTGTATTTGACTCGAGTCGGAAACCCTAGAATTTTGGGATTTCCTCCGAGTTTGATCATATGATCAAACTAGGGCTCTGTTTGAGGACCCTTGACTCTTTCAGACTTATTTCTGGGTCTATGAACTAAGTTTGAACTTCTTTTGTTTGCACACAATTCTAATTCTCCTACACTAGACTTTTCTATTGAATAGCATGACAAATTTCTTCATGTTTAACGTGTCTGTGTGCTTTTATATATGAGGAATCTTTCTTCAAAATGGTTTTCCAACTTGTGATTGATTCAGAATTCCTTTTAATAAATTTAATTGATTGGTACTGATTTTCCTTAAGTCGAAATTCTTCCCATCTTTTTGACCTAGTTCATTCATACGAAATCCTCAATTTCTGATTTACTAGCTGTTAACTGATTTCCTTTCCTTATTTGCACAAACCGTGTACTATCAAGACTTTGTCCTTAAATAAATATCTTTGTATTTACCCCTCTTGTACTGCTCTGGAAAAGTGTTTGATTGACCCATTTCCTTATTATTTTGCCCGTTTGAAATCAGAATCCCTAAATTAAAAAGAGACCTTGTGTTATTGATTTCCAAACTATTTTCTTACCTATTTCTACTTGCTTTCTTCACTATAAAAGGGCACGACCCTTCTGCACTTGAGGAGACCTTCAATTCAATACTTTTACACTTCAGACTTCACAATTCTCTTCTAAACTTTCTCGTTTGCACTTTGGCTTTACAAGACTATTGTTTTCTCTTTGTTTGTTTTCTCTGAAACTGGTATGTCCTAATTTTAGTTTCAGCATCACCCCAATGTGTTTACTTAAAGTTTTTATATCCATGGCTACCTTACTGCTTATGTAGAGTTCAATATTTAACTTAATGTGCCTATGTTATACTACATGTTTCTACTGTGAATCTTTGCTCTCTACCTCATTACCCCTATGTGTTTGTAAGTGGTGACTTAGGGCATGGCAACATGAGTTGTTGCCCATGACTTGAGTTCTGAACCAGTGAGGCCCTAACCTCTAACAGGCTGGAGGGTGTGCCAGCATATCCCATTGCTGAGTATGCCCATCAGCCTGCTTCTCTTGTGTTCTTGCAAATTCCCTACTCCCCCATACCCTTATATGCACTGATTTTTAAGTTGTTCCTTTTTCCCCACTTTCCCCTTTCAGAATTTCACTTCTGCACTTGCACTCCCTCCTAGCTTGTAGTTTCTTCCCCCCTCTTGTGAGCCTTGCCTTAGGACCTTGAGTTCCCTCTGAACTTGGACACTTGAGGGCTGGCCCATCCACACTGCACTATGTTCTTAATCAGGTAACATTTGGGTATGAGTACTGCCCGGAGTCCATATGAGGCTTTTAGGGAACTCTGACACATCCAAAGATGAGAGAAAGGCTTTGGATCATGATCTTTAGTGTTGGTTCATCTCATATTTCAGACATGGAGACTGAATTAGGCTCCCCGTGGTTGTACTTTTAATTTTGCTTTTCTTGTATCATTCCGGGCTGTAATAACTTGTAATAACGATTGGGGATGGCTAGTGAAAAGGGAGGGAATCATGCATGCAAAGGGGTAGATATCATGCTCATAGAGAATTATTATATTTCTACACTTCTACATTTCATATAGATATCATGTTCATAGGGAATTATTATACTTCTGCACTTCTGCATTGCATATAGATACCCTGTTCATAGGGAATTATTATATTTCTATACTTCTGCATTTCATATAGATACTATGTCTATAGGTTTCTGCACTTTCGTATTATATAGAGACTATGTCCATAAGTCATTTTTGAAATTCTGCATATCATATAGATAGTATGCCTATAGGACTTCCTGCAATTTGCATGTGTATATATCATTAGGCAACCCTGTTTATAGAAGTTAAATAAACTGCATATAGATAACGTGCCTATAGGATCTCTGCATGTCAATAACAATGTTTTTAAAGTCAATAACGCCTAGAAAGCATGCATATAGGAATTAACAACCTAGTATGAAACGTTTTCGTTCACCTATAAGTCTAAAATCGGCAATATCATCGTCTAACATCTGCAAAATCTTTTGTCAAAACTCGTCTTCCCTAAATAACTGACGACCTCTTCTAAAATCAGTACACTTCATCTTTTCTGAAACCAGTAGATATCATGCCTATAGGTTTCGTCTAACACTTAAGCAAGCCTTAGGATAAAAGTTATGACTGCACCAGTTTTTTTTTGTTAATTACAACCGGCGGGCAGTTCTAATTCGGACTTCTTATATGAAAATATATGATAAATCAGCCTGATTTCCCCTTTTAAGTTTTAATCAGACCTTAATCAGTACGTGCAAGACATGCTAAACTATATGCTTTCTTTGATTTAAGGAGGTCTACATGAGCCTTAGTTGTTTATGTGTCCCCCCATACTTGTTATACGTGTTTTTGTTTGTCGCCTTAGTATTTTTTACCTTTTGAAACCACAAATAAGCCAACCTTTCCACCATTATAGGATTAGTAGTCCCAAGCACCTTCGGGGCTGATAGGCTTGGGCGGGTAATAACATGCAATAAGTAAACGAGACTATTCTGCGCCTTAATACCTTATCGGGGTGGGAAAGGGTAGATACGGATATGATGACCGTGCGATAATGTCATGTGTAACCCCTCGTCGAGGAGCGATTACCGGACATTGTGTGGGGTGATCCATATTATTTATAAACCTAGGACCCCCCTTCCCTTTACTTGTTTATTTCGTTGTTTACCTTTCAAAATTTTAAACCGTTTTTTTCTCAAATTTCAGCTTGCCTTTCACTTCTTTTAATTTTATCTATTTGCAACCATTATGTGAAAACCCCATCATATTTGAAACTCTTTTTTGCTTACTTAAAGTCACAATTATAGTATGGCCGGGAACCACACTAGTGGATCCTGAGGGGTGCCTAACACCTTCCCTTCGAGATAATTTCAAGCCCTTACCCAATCTCTGGTTTTCTTAAATCAAACTCTTCTTAGTGTCCTAATGTACTTTAATCATTAGGTGGCGACTCTTCTCTTTTAATACCCGTTTAAAGAGTTGTCAATGTCATAAACCCTATTTCGCGAGAAAAAAGGGGGGCGCGACACTTGTGGCTGTGCAGTTGTTGCCTGGGTTCTGAATGCGGTCTCCAGGTTAAAAGAGTGGATCGATGGAATCTGTACTCAGATGTCATACTTCAATCGCACATGGTGCGGACTCTCGAAGTGCTGACAGGAGGCCTGTTCCCATAGTATGGCCTCTTTCCGGGTAGCCAACACTATGTCTCCATCTTTTATTATACTAACTCTCCCTCCATCTTCGTTATTGCAGGTTTGCGTAAGATCACCAAACTTAGGCCTTTGGAAGGGGATGAAGATGTGCCCCCGTTTGTTGATCCCTCCATTGCTGACACAAAGGAAGAAAAGAAAAAGAAGAGAAAATCCTAGGGCTCCGAGGTGAAGAAGCCAAAGAAGCGGGTGCTCTGCAAGCCTAGGAGGGGCTCCAATTCCTAGGTGCCAGACTCTGACTCCCTCCTCCGACTTAGGTATGTGCCGGAGGATGACTCTATTTTTGTAACATATGGGACAACCTATCCCAGGGATTGGGATGCATCCGATGAGGAGACTCATGAGATCGACCCCTTCAAACTCAAAAGACCAACGTGGATACTAGGGGTAAAACTTCCTAGAATGTCGGTTTTGCTTCAAAGGAGGCGCTCGGCATAATTGAGATCTTGTGGACGCCCTCCTATACTGAGTCTATACTCGAGGAGGCCCAAGCGAGAAAGGAGAAATCCAACGAGGGGGGCCAATGTGCAGAGGATCCTCTTCAATTCTTTTTCGACGGAGTGGATTCGTCCGCTTTGGAAAACTTCTCTTCTCCAGTCTGGGAGACCTAGAAGTTTCGAATAAAGACACTTTCTCAGAAGCTGGTGGGCCAAACTCGAGCCCAAATTTAGTCAATCAGTTCCCTACTCCGAGCGTGGACCCTGGTCGCAAGAGGTCAATCATGCTGACCATCTCGGAGGATGCTCGGGTTTTCTCCGCTCCTGTGGGGGTAGCTAGCTATCTCCAATGCATGGTGACCGAGAAGGACCAGGCAAAACTGAATGTGGTGAACGTGCCATGCCTTTTCAATGAGGCACAGAAGGCGCTGAATGGGGTAGACATTGTTTCCTTTCATCTATTTATGGCTATCTGTGTTTGATGTTTCTCATATCTTCTTTGCCTTTTTGCAGGACTTGGTACTTCCCCGTGAGAGCTTCCTTCGGTACCGGGTTGAGTCAATCAACTCTAGCTCGAATCAAGGAGCTTTACCAAAAGAGGGATTCGTACAAGCTCCTTACTGAGCAATAAGAACGGATCATTAAGGACCTTCAGGCTGAGCTAGATCGAGCTCAGAGAGAGGCATTGGTCCTATAGCGGGAGCATGACGACTTGATCGAAAAGGTAAAGATCTTCGAATTTAACAACGAGGAACTAGTCGTAGTGGCTAACGACCAAATCTCGCAGGTCCAGCAAAAAATTGATTAGATCGACTAGCTTTGAAAGGAGATGGACGAGATCCAAGTCGTGGCAAAAGGGTGGAGGAACAAGATGGATCTGATGGCCTCGGATAAAAAAACTACTCTCGCAATGCTTTCTTCAATAGAATTTCAGCTCTGGGTGGAGCAGGAGAGCTGGTAAATAAGCTAAGCTGAGTGAAGATCTCCAAGTACAACTGAGCTCGGTTGTTACGGAATGGGATGCCCTCGGACAAGAGCTCAAAGAAGCAATGTCCCAACTGGAGATGACTTCTGCTGATGCCGATGAGATGGTGGCCCAATACAAGGTAGATGTTGAGGCATCTGAGGCCCGCCTGAAGACCACTGCCAAATGTGAGGCAACTGTCTCGAAGGGAGACCCTTGAAGAGATTCATGCTCGAGGCTTTGATATGTCTGTCAAGATCAGGGAGGCCAAAATACATGAGGTCAAGGCCAAGAGATTAGCCGAACCCGAAGGTGAGGAAGGCTTCGAGGGTTCTGAAGACTCCAAAGGCCCTGATGGTTTCGGTGATGACTTGGGCTCCGGTGAAGATCAGGTGTGAATGCCTTAGAATTTTTTAGTTTTTGTGTGCGTACTTTCTGTTTATTTTGAGGCTTTTTTGGGCCTATATAAAGATGTTCCGGAATATATAAAATTTCCCCCTTTGGCAATTTCAACTGTTTCAACATCTTTTTATAATTTTCATTTTCGTAAAGAGTTCTAATGCCTTAGCATAAGATCTAATGTAATAACTAGTCATTTGTTTTTTGGAGGTTTAAACAGAACCCGACCTCGATGCAATTTTTTATCTGCTCGAAGCTTTGAAAACTCGGAGTGACTGGGAGTTTTAAAAAATACTTAAGTATTCTTAGACGACGCTTTTGCTGAGGGTAAACTTTTGGAAGGTTTTGAATTTTTATTGAAGGCATTTTGTTTTAGTAACAGGCTTCGGATGTCTCTGAGCATTTTTTACCGTGGTTGCAGCCTCTTAGGTTGAGGCACTACCTAATAGGATTTGTGCCCTCGGGGTTTGATAGCCCGAGATGTCCGAGTTGGTTCCGGATAACAGTCCCCTAGCGGGAGTGGCCTTGGGCTCGATAGTCCCCGAATAGGAATAGCCCTTAGGCTCGGATGGGGGTAGCCCTTGGGCTTGATGCTTTAAAAGGCAGAAATATGTAATAGCAAAGTGGGAACTTTTTTTCATTTCTGTGTAAAGTACATGATTGAAAGTGTGTAAAGCTTGGATTACAGCTATGGTGAGCCACGCGGTCGACGATCCATTTAACCGTTTAGCCCTTACAATAAATCTTAACCATCAGGCCTAAACTGTTTAATTACAGAGTTCCATTCTTATCTTGCTAAGAAGTCCAAACTGAGGCTGATGGCCCCAGTATTCGAGGTCAATCTTGTGAGGGCTCGGATACTGTTGATGCGACCATTGACTCCGATTAAAAATCGGTTTTTTATTCTAAGTTAGCATGTTTTACTATTGTCTCATTAAAAACCTTGCGAGAAAAGTGTCTATACAAAGCCCCTCTCTTCTTCACTCAAACCCATTTCGTACAAAACTTATTCAAGGGAAAAAGAGTACAACGCATACTTTCAGACCTAATAGCCACACTCCCTTTTGGTTGTTGTCTGCAAGTGTTAGTCCGGTTCGTAATATTATAAAAAGGTGAATGAGGTTGTACCGTAGTAGTGGTACCACTTTAAGTGTGTCATATTCCAATTATTCGGTAGTTGTGCACCATTTCCTGCTTCGAGATTGTATGAACCTTTGCTGGTAATCCCGACGACTTGATATGGTCCTTCCTAGTTTGGTCCCAGCTTTCCTTCGTTTGGGTTCCGGGTGTGCATTGTTACTTTTTTTAACACCAGGTCTCCAATATTGAAGTGTCGGAAGTTGGCTCTTTAGTTGTAGTGCCTTTCTATCCGCTGCTTCTGGGTGGCCAATCAGACTAGGGCGGCCGCACGCCTCTCATCCAATAGTTATAGGCTTGTGTTCATGGCTTCACTGTTTGATTCTTCGATCGTATATCGGAACCTAAGGCTCGATTCTCCCACTTCAATCAGTATTAGTGCTTTGGCACCGTAAACCAATGAAAATGGGGTGTCCTCGATACTAGATTTTGAGATTGTACGATACGCCTACAAGACTTCGGGCAGCATTTCCTTCCATTTTCCTTTGGCATCGGTCAATCTTTTCTTCAGGTTTTGAAGTATGGTTTTGTTTATAGATTCTGCATGTCCATTTCCATTAGGGTGATAGGGTGTGGATAGAATCTTTTTGATCTTGTGGTCTTCGAAAAACTTGCTTACCTTCCCGCCGATGAACTGTATCTCGTTATCACACACGATCTCGGCCGGTATTCCGAACTGGCATATTATGTGGTCACAAATAAATTTGATGTTCTTGGACTTTCTTGAACGCTTGGACTTCGACCCAATTAGAAAAATAGTCAGCCATAAATAATACGAATTGAGCCTTACCAGGTGCCCATGGCAGGGGACCGAATGTCCATTCCCCATTTCATGAACTGCCAAGGTGACAAGAACGGGTGTAGTAGTTCTCCGGGTTGATGAATCATTGGAGTATGTCTCTGACAGCCTTCGCATTTTCGTACAAAATCCCTTTGCAACTTTCTCTATATCGATCCAGTAATAGCTGGCCCTGAGTATCTTCCAAACCAACGATTTTGCCCCCAAATAGTTTCCGTAGGTGCCCTCGTGAACTTCTCTCAGGACATATTCGATGTCTCCAGGCCCCAAGCATACGGCAAGCGGGTCATCGAATGTTCTTCTATACAAATTACCCTCGGACAAGCTAAACATGTCTGCCTTTGTGCACAGAGCTCTCGACTCTTTAGGATCCGAGGGCAATTTCCCAGTCTTAAAGTAGTCTATATATTTATTTCTCCAGTCCAAGTCAAATTTGTTGAGTTTATTTTGGCGTGGCCTTCTTTCACCACCGATTTCATGAGCTATACGATCGTTCCTAAGTTGAATTCATCATCATCAACTGATGACCCTAGGTTAGCCAGAGCATCGGCTTCGCTATTTTTATCTCACGGTACGTGTTATATGGTCCATTCTTTGAATCGATGCAGTGTTAGTGTAATTTTTCTAAGTACCTTCGAATTCATTCCTCTTTTACTTCAAATGTCCCATTGACTTGATTTACCACAAGAAAGGAGTCGCGCTTAGCTTCTACCACTTTGGGCCCCAGGCTTTTAGCCAATTTGAGACTTGCAATCATGGCCTCGTACTCGGTCTCATAGTTAGTCAATTTCACAGTTCTAATAGATTGCCTGATTACGTTATCCGTAGGTGGCTTCAACGCGATGCCAAGTCTGGAGCCCTTTGCGTTAACAATAATTCCTTTTCAACTTCGGGTACTAAGGCCGGCGTGAAGTCGGCTATGAAGTCCGCCAAAAGTTGAGATTTGATGGTGGTTCAGAGTCGATATTCGATATCATAAGTCTCTACGGCCCATTTCGCCAACTAGCCTGAAAGCTTAGGTTTGTGCATTATGTTCCTTAGTGGGTAAGAAGTTACGATGCATATGGAGTGGCATTGAAAAGACAGATTTACCTTCCTAGAGGCGCTTAGCAAAGCGAGTGCCAATTTTTCTAGGTGAAGGTACCTTGTTTTAGCCTCGCCCATAGTTCTACTAACATAATAGACAGGAAATTGCATACCTTCCTCTTCCGGACTAAGACTCCATTTACCGCTATTCGGATACTTCCAAGTACATGTATAGTTGCCCGTCCGCCTTCAGAGTATGGAGCAGGGGTGGACTCGAGAGGTACCATTTGAGTTCTTCCAAAGCTTGTTGGCACTCCAGGGTCCATGAAAAGTTATTCTTCTTCTTTAGTAACGAAAAGAACCGATGGCTCTTATTGGAGGACCCTGATATGAATCAGCCCAGGGCGGCTATGTGTCCCGTTAGCCTCGAAATGGCCTTGACACTATCCACCATGCTGATATCTTCTATAGCCTTGATTTTGTCGGGATTGATCTCGATCCCTCGGTTAAACTCCATGAATCCAAGGAACTTACGGGATCCAACTCTGAATGCGCATTTCGCTGGGTTTAGCTTCGTATTGTATCTCTTCAGTATGTTGAAGGTTTCCTGCAAATCTTTCAAATGGTCCTCTTCTCGCAGGGACTTAACTAACATGTCATCAATGTAAATTTCCGTTGATTTTTCTATTTGTTCTTCGAACATCCGGTTTACTAGGCGTTGACAGGTGGAGCTTGTATTTTTTAATCCGAACGGCATTATGTTATAACAATAGGTGCCGAATTTAGTGATATAAGAAGTTTTTTCTTGATCGCCCCGGTCCATCCGAATTTTGGTTGTACCTGGAAGAGGCATCGAGAAAGCTGAGTATCTCGTGCCCGACCATCGCATCGATCATTCGATAGGGCATGCCCCACTTGCTCTAGTCTTTAGGCTTATGACCCGTCATGCATCTTAGGTAATTTTCAAGACAATGATTTAGCATTTTCGATTGCCCGTCTTTTTGTGGATGATAGGCCGTACTTAGCTTCTGTTGAACTTGCAATCCGCTAGTGATGAAGACGAGATCTCTATTCAATATTTTAGTACAAGGGGCACCATGTAATTTAGAAACACTATTTAAAAAATAATTGTACGTGCAACTTGTGCAGTATTATATGGGTGAGTTAATGTGAGTAACTATGCATACTTAGTGTATTTATCAATCACCACTAACAAAATATCTTTCCCATGAGATTTAGGAAGCCCTTCAATAAAAGTTCATGGTTACTAGGGGTGTGCATTTGAATCGGTTTATCGATAAATCGAATCGATTATTTGTTATCGGTTTATCGATATCGGTTTATCGATATCGGTTTATCGATTTATCGATTTCGATTTCAATTTCGACATTTTCCTTATCGAGTTATCGATTTCGATTTCGATTTTGTCCTCTTCGATTATCGGTTTATCAATAAACCAATAAGATATACTAAAAGAAAAATATCCTTATTCTATAATACCCTTTCATTTACCCTAAGTCTTTAACCCTATTATTTTATCTACCACATTTAAGGAATGATCATATTTAAAGCTCAAGGGAATGAAGTTTAAATTAATGGAAAATAGAATTAGCCGTGATGATGTATTTTTATTTTTTTTATACCGTTGGAGTGTTTGTGGCATACATTTGATCCCTTACTTTAGTTTCGTTGCATGTGCTTGTTGACACAATTTTTATGTTATAAAAGGTATTCGTCTTATTTTAGCTTCTTTTTGTCCATATTAGTTAGGCGTGTTTATAGCAATATACTTTCCGTGGAATCCCGCAAATTTTCTTATTGATAATCGAATCGATAAGCCCCAAAAATCAATAAATCAAAATCGAAAAAATCGAAACCTTATTGAAACGATAACGATAAACATATGTACAAATCGATAGTTGATAAGTAATTATCGATAAGGGTCAAAATTGAATCGATAAATCGAATGCACACTCCTATTGGTTACATCCTTCCATGCCTTAGATGGAATTGGCAGTGGCTGCAACAGCCTAGGGTAAGGACTCTTTTTATCGTTGTTTCTGGCATAACTCACAAGCCTTCACTATTTCTTTAACATCCTTCGATAACGAAGATCAATAAAATAAGAATCTTAGTCTTTGTTGAGTAAGGAGTATATCTGAGTGGCCCCCATATGGTGTAGCATGCATTTCTCGAATTAATTTGCTTTTGAGTTGGCCATTGCTTCTAACCCATACTTGTCCATTCCTACGAAGTATTCCCTTTTGGAACGTCGTGTTTGGGACCCTTGTTGGATCAATGCTAAGCTGCAAAATGAGTCGCTGGACCTCAGCATCCTGGTAATAACTTTCCATGACCTCTTAAGCCAATTTTAGTTGCACCATGCACCGTGAAAATATGGCATTTTCAAGAAAGAGCATTAGCTACCATATTATCGAATCCCTTATTATAATGAATTTCATAATCCAAACACATTAGTTGAGTAATTCATTTATGTTGTAAGGCTATGGTAACCCTTTAATCCCTAAGAAATTTTAAACTAAAATGATCGATCCTAATGATGAACTTGTTAGGCTGTAAATAATGCCTCCATTTCTCCACTGCCATTTTGTAACAAGACAACTGCCACTCCAATTCAGTTGGCATCTACATCCACAATAAAGAGCTGGGAAAAAGTGGGCGGGATCAAGATTGGAGCTTTTACCATTGTATCCTTCAATTCTTCAAATTCCTTGGTAGCCAACTCATTCCACGGAAAACATCCCTTCTTTAGCAGCAAGGTCAAGGGTTTGCTAATGACTGCATAATTTTTGATAAAACGCCTGTAATAGCCAGTTACCCCGGAAATTATGTTAACCCCTTAATATTAAATGGTCTAGGCCAAGTCATCATTGCATTGATCTTTCCGTCTGTGCTAATTCCCTCTCCAGAAATTACATGGCCTAGGTATTCTACCTGGCTTTGAGCAAAATTACACGCTTTGCGAACTAGACATTATGCTTCAATAACTCAAACACCTTTCTCAAGTGTTTAATGTGGTCTCAAGATTAACACTCTAAACCAGTATATCATCGAAAAAAACAAGAACAAACATTCGCATGTATGGCCCAAAAATCTCGTGCATCAATGCTTGAAAAGTGGCAGGAGCATTGGAGAGCTCGAATGGCATCACTCTAAATTACCATAACATATGGTGAGTTCGAAAAGCAGTCTATTATCCATCACCCCTTTTCATTTGAATTTGATACAGTCTAGTATTCATCACCCCTTCTCATTTGAATTTGATAGTACTCCGACCTTAAATCTAACTTGAAAAAGAACTTGGCACCGTATAACTCATCTAACAAGTCTTCCACCATTGGAATTGGATACTTATTTATCACTATGGTTTTATTTAGCTTGCGATAATCCACGCAAAAACGCTAAGAAGAGTTTTTTTCTTTACTAAAATCACTGGTGGTACAAACAGGGACGTGCTATTTGTGAATATTTTGGATACCATCATCTCCTTCACCATCTTTCAATTGTGTTTTTCTGCTCAAACGAATACCTATAGGGTCATTGATTCACAGGTTTGGACTGAGGTATTAATTCAATAGCGTGGTTGTAGTTCTTATTTGGTGGTAACCCCTTTGGTTCGAGGAACAATTTAGAAAATTCCTGGATCAGAGAACCAACTGGGCTAGGAACTTCATTTTCACTTAGCCCCTCGCTTGATAATAGTTGCGATGACATAACGCAACGACCCACACTTAGCAATTTTCATATATTTTTTGCATCAGAAGGTTACACAAGGCCAATATCGACATTACGGGAGAAATTCAAACATAGCCAGATTTACAAATGGTCATTCAAAAATAGCCACAGTTTCAAAAGTAATCGAAATTTAGCCATTTTTTATGTAAAATTAAATCTGAACGAAAACACTGTTCAAAATTCGGAAAAATACTCCAGCATAATATACTGGAGTTCCAGTATAATACACCGGTCCAGCATAATATGCTGGAAGTTCATACACAGGTGCACCGAACTCCAGTATATTATGCTGGACCGGTCTCTGTTGCAGCAAAATAGTGGCTATTTTTCATTGACTTGTTAAACGCTAACTATTTTTTAATGATCAATCCGAAAACTAACTAGACCGTGCTATTTTAACCAACATTACTTATAAGAGTAACTAATTTGTCATCCTAATAAAAAAAAACATACAATGAGGCCTACTACGTAATACCATTGGAGCGACCGTGTCAACCCAATCCAACCCCAAAATAATGTCGATGCCCCATGCTTTTAGCAATCTCAAATTGAATTGAAATGCCTCATCCCCAATGGTCCAAGTGAAGCCTGGACATTTGTGTGTACAAGGCATTATTTAGGATTTTTACCTAGCTATACTATATTAGAAACTTATTAACCACTTTTCTTTAGGTTTCTTAAAAATTATATTGTGTATCTATATTTACTATTTATGTACAAAATATGATAAAAGAAGGATCCCTTAAATATAGGAATTAATTTATAACATATCTCTCATCCCAATCTAACAGCTTAATTAGCCTCCTACAATCACGATTTTCTTCCCAATTTCAAAAAAAAAATTAAAATCATTCTCTCTTTCATACAAATCAACAAATCTCTCTCTCCCTCTCTCTCATACAAATCAAACTATTATCTTTCTAAAATTGTAGCATCATATATTTCTCTAAATTCATTCTACCAACAACCATTAAAAAGCTTCAACTATTGAAAACTTCATCGGACATTATCTTTGAAATTAGAGAGGTCTGCCATTGACATATCATTAAAAAACTTTGAAATTTTGAATTAGATATTCGGATTTTATGAATTTGTGATTTCTTTGGATTGGGTGTGCTTGAAAACGATTGAAAATATCCTTTAGAGTTTATCTCTCAATTTGAAGGGAGATTGGTTAAGTTTAAAGTTGGTTTTAGGTTGAATTTCAGATTGAAACTTGAGGAAGAAGAAGTTTTGGAAATATATTACGATTGTATGAAAAATGTATCATAATTGTATATGAATTGTATTTGGAAATATATATATACCTTGACAGTTTCTCAAACTCGAAAAGTCGTTATGGTGTGTTTTGTAAACTCTAACTGGCAACTAGTTATTGATTGCTTTGCTAAAATTGCAAAACTAATTTATTAGTCAAAGTCAAATATTCCAAAATCTTTAATAAACATGCAAGTCACTTTCGGCTATATATTAATTCTGTTTCTTACGATTTCAATGGTATGGGTTTGCCGATAAACGTAATGTTATGTCATTACAGTTGAGTTTTAATTTGATTTGTAAATTAAGAATGTTTGACGTCATTTTATTTTAATTTATATACAACTTTTATGATTTTTAGAACTTAAATTCATCTAGTTACTGATATTATAAACTTCAATCTTTCTTTTTCTTTGTTAAATTACCTTTGCAACCATTACTTTAAAACTTTCTTCCATTAAAACTTGCCAAGTCGATACCAAAAAAACGGGCAGTCCGGTGTACTAAGCTCTCGCTATGCGCGGGGTACTGGGAAAGGCCGGACCACAAGGGTCTATGGTACGCAACCTTACCCTGCATTTCTTTTGCAAGAGGCTGTTTCTACGGCTCGAACCCGTGACCTTCCGATCACATGACAACAATTTTACTAGTTACGCCAAGTCGATACTGATAAAGTAAATAGTCGATACTCATTAAGTAAAGAAATAGGGACGGGACTAAATCATTTTCATCTGTTTTTGAGAATATTGATTCGGTACTTTAACTAGTCCTTACCAAAATGTTCGGACGCGGTTATAACCTGTAAGCATGTATCACTATGAAAAATAATATTCTTATTTAACACATTCATTACCACAAAGAAATAATGCGGTGAGGTATTCTGCAGCTACTTATTTAATATTGCTAGATATCATGCCTGTACCTAATTTCGTTTGAGAAATAAATGATTCTTTTGAGTTGAAGAGGGTTTTAGGATTGAAATAATCATGTACAACAAGAAAATTAGCAAAATATTCTCAAGTGATAAAATCAAAAGATAAAAGAGAACCATGTCATGGGAAATATAAAAACTTAAGGTGATTCGGTTAATTGACAAACATTCAAAAAATATTACAAAAAATATTACAAAAAATATCAACAAAAAAAATAAAGTCGCAAATTTCACTATTAAAGAGGTTCAACTCACACAAGTAGCGGATGAAGCTTGTATTTCACAAATTCTTTCCCGGTGTTATGTAACTCTGAAAGTCTACATAGTGGATATTAAAAGGAATGAGTTAATTAATTCATGGAAATTCATTATCTTTTTCTCATAATATTTTTCCCCACAAGGAAAAATACGAAAATATATACTTTTCTTTTTTAAAAAATAATTATGATAAATATGTTGCTCTTCCTCTCCCAAAAAAAAACAAAACCCAAATATTGTTAAAAAATCAGGTAAACTACTATCCAATTCTTTCTTTTCTGATTCTCTATATACATATATAAAAAAATAAAAAATAACAAACAAGTGATTAATGAATAGAGAATCTTCTTGGATTTGGTCATATTCTAAAGGAAAAAAAGAACAAGTTGAAATAGTATCTGTTGCTATTATGGCAAACCGCAAACACGGCAACGCGGCTATACCTCAATGTCCGCTACTACTTTGTTTATACAATAGGAAATGCATCTGTTTTTTCTTAAATTTTTCTTTACCTATTCGTTTAACAGTATAACATTCTACTTTTATACTTGGTCCTTTTCTTACATTGTTCTATAGGTTTAGGTTCTATATATTGACGTGTAACAATTATTTATAATATTACAACTAACTTTGATTTATTTAATTAGCATTAATTAATAATCTACAACAAATAGTAAGTAATATATTATAATAAGTTAAGTTACAAACGACTTTTTGTCAAACACCCTCTCCCACACCACCCCGAATCCCACCTCACCCAGTGTATAGTCTCCTCGCTTTTTTTACTTTTTTATTTTTTTATAACAATGTAATATGTCACGCCCTTTATAACATTCCTAGAGCTGAACTGGTCCATAACAAAAGAAGACATGACTAGCACATTCGTTTCAATAGACTCTTCTTCATAACTCTTAACTCCCTAAGATAAAATTTATGCCTTGCACGTATAACATAAAACCCATCCTATATAAAGACTTGCCTTTCCAATTCTCATCAAGGGAAAACAAAAAAAGGAGAAGGGGAGGGGAAAAAAAGTAGTTAGCAAAAATGGCCCTTCCTAATGAAAATGATCAAGAAAGTGTGGCTGCTCGCAAAAAAACAATCAAGAGGATCAGTATTATTGCCATTTCTTCCATAGTTCTTGTTGGTTGTATTGTGGCTGCTGTAGTTGGAATAACTCTTGGCAAAAATGATGGGAATTCAGGCAACCAATCCAAGTCTTTTTCCACAGCTATCAAAGCTATTTGTGACATAACCTTATATCCTCAATCTTGTTACAGTAGTCTTGGTCCTCTAGCCAAATCAAACAACCTTAAACCTCAAGATATTTACAAATTATCCGTCCAAGTTGCTACCGACGAATTGTCAAGAGCTTCAGATGACTTCTTCAATATGCCAGAATTGAAGAATATATCTGATCCTATGGCTGTTAAGGCCTTGGAAAGTTGTCATGAACTTATTTCACTTTCACTAGATAGCCTGAATGAATCTCTTTCGATCCCAAACAAGTCATTTTCCGAGGCGTTTTCTGATCTCAAAACAAGGCTAAGCGCAGCTGGAACTTACCAACAAACATGCATTGAGGGTTTTGGGAATGTTACTTATGCTTTTGCTAGTATTGCTTCCCATAATTTTAAGAACTCAGGCGAATATACTAGTAACAGTTTGGCTATTATTGATAACATTGATCAATCAATTCAGAATTCTATTGACTCAATGGATTCCTTGGGTGGAATCGGGAGAAGACGTCGATTGATGAATTTTGATGGAGATTTTCCAAGCTGGATGGGTTCGAATGATAGGAAATTGCTTCAATCTTCAAAAGGAAAAAATTCGACCAAAGTGGATGTTGTGGTGGCTAAAGATGGCTCTGGGGATTTTATTACTATTACTAAGGCTCTTCAGGCTGTGCCTGAGAAGAGTAACAAGAGGTTTGTGATTTATGTGAAAAAGGGTGTTTATGTTGAGAATGTTAGGGTTGAGAAGAAGAAATGGAATGTTATGATGATTGGTGATGGAATGGATGCTACCATTGTTTCTGGCTCTCTCAACTTTATAGATGGCACTCCCACTTTTCAAACTGCAACTTTTGGTAAGTTTTCTTGGTTCAAATTTTGCATGAAACATATATATGGCAAGGTTGATACAACTTCTTAAATCCTAGATCGACATGCATGCAAGTTAATAACTGAATGCACGAAGGTTTTATATCGTTATTAGAACAATATAATAGAACTCTTTGTCTATATTTCTCGTGTTATGCACCTCTCACAGACATGATTTATATGATGGCGGAAGATAGGGGAGATGGCAATGCTATAATTAGCTTCTTTTACTGAGTTGTCGCTCGTGGTTTGGTTTCCCCCACCCCCGACTATAATTATTTTTTAAGGAAATTTAACTATAGAAATAGGCAGAGTTGAAGACAACTAGCACTCGTTATTGTAAAGGTGCGTAACATTTCTTTGTTTTCCTTTTGGGCACATACAAATTGTGTTCTATATAGGTTGAACAAGTATTCGATGCAAAAATTGCAGAACTGAGGATTCATATAGCATGTTGAGCCCCACGTCACGTGGAAAAATATAAATTAAAGTAAATGAGCTTCCTTATATAGCCTTGAACAATCCTCGATTGTCTCATGAGCTAGTTTTTTTTGGTTAAGTTAGGCTCAAGGCCTATTTCTTTATTATACTATCATAGCACACGTTCATCCTAATTTACTCGATGATGACCCCCCAATCTGTTAACACTCTAGATGTCTAGTCTTGGTTGGACGTGTAAAGGGGTGTGAATCCCACATTGGGTGGGCAAAATATAAATGGGATCTCCTTATATGTTCTTTGACGATAGTCCTATCCTATTAATCTAACTTTTGAGGTTGAGGTTCAATATTCATTTATTTATCATGTGGACCCCAACATATTTACGAATCTAGCTTTTGGGTTGGTTAGACACAAGATTAACTTATTTGGGACTGAGCAGCAGTTGTTATTTTTAATTCTAATTGTTTTTCCATTTTTCTTCCTACGCAGCTGTGTTTGGCAAGGGATTCATAGCTCGTGACATGGGGTTCCGCAACACAGCAGGTGCAGCCAAGCATCAAGCAGTTGCCCTAATGTCAACTGCTGATCTCTCTGTCTTTTATCGCTGCAAATTCGATGCATACCAAGACACGTTATACACACACTCCAATCGTCAATTCTACAGAGAATGCAGTATCTATGGCACAGTTGACTTCATATTTGGTAATTCAGCAGTTGTGTTCCAAAACTGCCACATACTTCCTAAGAAACCAATGCCTGGTCAAAAGAATACCATCACGGCTCAAGGCAAGATCGACCCCAATCAAAACACTGGCATTTCTATTCAAAATTGCACAATTTGGCCCTCAGCAAATCTCACTGGAGTTAGTACTTTCTTGGGTAGGCCATGGAAAAACTATTCAACAACCGTTATTATGCATACAACAATGGCCAGCTTTATTGATCCTACAGGGTGGTTACCTTGGGTGGGTACTACAGCACCAGATACTATTTTCTATGCTGAATATAGAAACTTCGGACCTGGGGCTGTTACTAAAAATAGAGTCAACTGGAAAGGATTGAAATTGAATATTACTAGTAAAGAAGCTAACAAGTTTTCTGTTCAAAAATTCATTCAAGGTGACAAATGGCTCCCATCTACAGGAGTCAGCTTCAAAAAGGATATCTCAGTCCGATGAATCTAATTTTTTTCTTTTTACCTACAACGGTTGATTTTTGTTTTCTGTTGTTGTTGTTGTTACTTGTGGAGCTCAAAGAGCCCAAGAATATATGTTATACACTCTAGGGGTAAAGACCCCTAATTGCTTTGTCACATTTGAAATTATAAACTAAATTAATGTGATTTTTTTCTCTATCAATTTGACTTTAAAAACCATTACTTTAATATTTTTATACAGTTACCGACACAGTAAGTCAAATATCTTTTATGTTGTATCCATACTATACAATGTAAAGAAAAATAGTTTTTATAATATTGAATCTCTAAAACTTTAAAATTTTTAAAAAAATTAACCATTCTCTAAATAAATTCTAAATTATGGTCAAGTTGGGACGGGAGTAAAATTTTGTTGAATTTTATTCTATAACTTAATTAATTAAACGTGCAAATGCTCAAATTCAATTCCTTAACTCTTTAGCTTTTCTTTGTTCTTCTATTAGATCTGGTCAATTTTCTTCTGCTGTAGATAATATTGATTGGGTCCTACTATACTTTAGTTAGTCCTTTTTCAAATATTCGGACGCGGTTATAACTCGTAAGCAACAGCTCAGAGACAATAGATCCGTGATAACAACAGAAATATATATATATATATTCCTATTTGAATGATGAAAATATCTGTACAAAGAGCATATTAGTAGAGTAATACAGCAGGGAACAAGAAGTTTAACTAAATGTTTTGGATGTTTCATATATACTCAGATGCAATAAGTGCGATAACAATACCTCCTGACTGGTTAGCAATTTTATACGTTTATAATTTAGTTCACATTCATTACCACAAACAAATTGTGCGGGCGAGGTATTCTGCAGCTACTTATTTAAAATTGCTAGATATTATGCTTGCACTTCCTTTCAAGAAATAAATTAATCCTTTTTATGATTGAAATAATCAAGAATCATGATTTAGTTAACAAAATGATGATAAATCAGAAACTAAAAGAAATATGCCACGGGAGATATAACAATTGAAGTGATCCGATACCCCTACGACATTCTTGAGTGCAGATGAGCCTCAAGAGTACAAAAATATCAAAAATATAATCTCACAAATTCACCTCTTAACTACTCGTTTGGATGGTTGTTATATATCGTTTTATAATGTATTGTATTGTATTTTATTGTATTGTTTGATGAATATAACGTTTGAATAGATTGCATTATTTGCCGTTGTTTCATGATGTCACGCATCAACAACATGAAGATTAAGCTTATAATATTACAAAGGAAAAGTAGGGTAGGGGTAGAATCATTATATAACTGTAAAGCCCCGTAAATTCTTTTTAATTAATTCCTACTAATTTCGAGCTTAAGAATTCGATTCAGTTCAACCCGAGTTTGAGATTTCTTGAATAGAATATGTCGTTGGAACACTTGGGGATAATTATTCTATCAAATGTTTAATGTTGGACTAAGGAAAATTTAGGACGTTGTCATTAACACTTGGATATAAATTTTTATATAATAGATAAGTGCTTGGAAAATATTAATCTTCAAGAATAAAGATGGGGCAATTATATTTGGAATAAGATGGAAAGAGAAGTTTGGCAAAAGTTAGCAGTAACTAAATTGGAACAAGGGAACAATGGAATTAATTAGGAAAGGCAAAAGCAAACATGATAAGTTGGGAAATGGAATGAACAAAGTTTATGATCAAAGAGGTGCTTCAGTGATGGACGCTACCCTTGATGCATCGCGTCCAAAAGTTTTCTGCTGCCACAATGTTGGCAGTGAACTCCAGCCATAGCGCCAACCTTGGCATCCGCACAACTGAAGGGACTGGGACGCACGCTATGAAGCATGCGATGCGTCCCATGCGGCATCCGAGTTCTGGGGCCTTTTAAAGGTAATTACGAGGGGAGATTGGTATTTTAATTTGGACATTGTCTTGGGAGACTTAGAGAGAGAAAGAAGTTCCATACCATTAATGCATCTTCAAGGTAAGAATTAAATGTCCTCCTTTGGTAGATTTGGTCCATTTATTTCATTTCTTAACCCTTCAACATCATGGAATTCATAGATCTTTGAAGAAAATCTCAAGAACACTTCAAGAACTCAAATCTTGTATTTTCTAGGGTTTGACAAAGAGGTAATCTCTTCACGCCAAACTTATATATTATACTCCATGGACATAGTAGAGTATGTTTATGAAGATAGATTTGTACTTAAACATCTAAATTCATGAAACCCTAGAAGCGTTGGTTGGTAGGGATGATGAATAGTGTTGGGTCTTATTTGAACGATGTTATTTTGAGCTTCTAGTGGAACGACTAGATCCCATAATATGTTTAATGAAGAATTTTGAGCTAAAATTCAAGGATTTACCTTCAAATGATGAAATGGGGATTTTTGTTAAACTTATGAAATTGGACTTAAAGTTTTAGACACTTAGCTGATTAGTTGGTATTGTTGTGGTGCGTTAATAAGTTATGTGAGTTCGTATATGTAGATTGTGACTCATCGACATTATTAGATCATTTGGGGTAAGGTTGAAAGCAATTTGAGGTACATTGAAACTTATTATCTTCGGAGCTTTTCTCCAAACTCATATCGAAACACGATTAAATTGAGTTTCAAATATAAGTCCTAGCTTGTGAGGACGAGAGAGTTGGGATTGTACCATTTCTTTCGTCATAAAAGATTTGAGTGTTATGAATATTATTTTCTTGAAATGTAGTCAATGTTAAAACTAAATAGATGAGGAATAGTACTTGTAGTACTTTTTTTTTAAACGAAAATACATGAGTTGTGAAATATCTTGGATTTAACTATTCTCAAATAGTTGATTTGGCTATGAATATCGTCATTGATAAATGTAAAGGTTTTAGGAGTTACTTAAGTTCACCGAGATTGACCTTGGATACTTTTCCTCATTAGATCATGAAACTACACGTGCCGGTGTAGGCGTAGAACCCACCTTATGGTTGGGAACTACGGCAGAGTACTTCCTATTAGGAGGTACTATTGTGCTACTTTATTAGCACGGCTGAATCGATTCGTGCGGCACAATGATGAGACAACCTTAGCAAGTAGGGTATATGATACTTACTGCTAGGTACATAACCTAGTTAACTTTTTTCTATGCCGGTAATGGTATAACGCTCCCGGTGATTGAAAAATCTAACATGATTTGCAAAGATTACTGCTAAATGTTGCGACCAAAACACTCACGCAAGTGTACGCGATCGACAAGTAATATAGTAGTGAGTAGAGTATCGTTCCCACGAGGAATTGTGATCAACTTCTCGACTGATGTAGACTCAAACAATTATCAATTTATGCTATATTAATACAAAATATTTTAAATAACTAATTTACAATTTACTTAGTAATTAAACAATAATTCAATACAAAATTACTACACCAAATTCACAATATTTTGATAACAATTTGGGTAAATATATTCCCGGGTCATGGACTTGCTAGAGATCATGCTACTATTTTAGCTTAAGATTGATTTATTGAATTATCCGGGTTATTGATTATAGGGTTAATAATATTCATAAGAATCTTTCGAGTTCTTATGCATCTATTCAAGTTAAACTAATACCTATATGTCTATGGTATTAATATTAGCAAGAATGCATTTACAACTCCTATTTTTTCAACCAAACAAGGCAATTAAGTATATGTCTATCTTAATTGCGAATTCTTCACCCGATGTCCGAAATTCAAAACTTGTTCTATTTGATTCTATATGCAACCAAGAATTTCCTTTTTCAAGTTTAATTCAAGATTCGTAAATAATATTTCACGGTTAGCTACGCAGTAAAATAATTAGAAGCAGAATCAAATAAACAACCATTAACGATAGATTCAAGATCTTCAATCTAAGCTTCAAACAACAAGATCATTTAACATCCATGACCCAAGAATATTAGAGTATTTAGCTACTCATAATTATACAAAAATCAACAATAAAAGTTTTAAACATAATATTAACAAGCAACAAGAAGAAAGTTTGAAAGAACTCTTTAAATCCTTCTCCAAGATGTTTTTCTTCTTCTCCTTTCTTAGCTCCAAGAAGAAGCTCCTTCTTCACTTTCTCTCTCAAGGATGAATAGTATTTTTGCACTTATTCCCCCTCAAAATCTGATCTTGTCCATAATGGAGTTCTTGCTTTATGTAAGTTGAGTGGGATTAAGAAGGAATTCCGATTTTACCTCTAATAAAGTCTTCTCCGGATAGGACCCGCGCGAACTATCGCGCGAAGTTTAAAAGTTTGCGCGATAGTTCACGCGCTTCTCTTGGCTTCCAGGCAGAAACATTCGCGAACTATTGCGCGAAGTTTCAAACTTCGTGCGCTTCAGTAGCTCGATTTTGTCCATTTTTTCCATCTCGTCCTTGCACACACTCGACTCCTAGGGGTTGTTCTTACTCATAAATCATTCCAATCTCCTCTTTAAAGCATCATTAGGCTTCTCATCCTGCAAGGTATACATATTTTGAGTAGAGCCTGTTTTTCCATCAATTATCCATAATATGACATCGGAATATAATCAAGCAGAAGCATAAACAATAGCTAAATCACCTAGATTTCGCCTATTATCAATACCCCACACTTAATTTATTGCTAGTCCTCGAGCAATCAACTAGAGAATTCTTTACTCAACTCTTTCCCTTAACGCCTTACACCTAGAACAATGTACATGTATTACGCTTAACAGTGAACAATCCTAGCCTCAAAGTCTACTCTCAAGTGTCATGCAATATTCACACTTCCTCAAAGTACTCTATATAGAAGTCAAGACTTGCTTTTTTGTCACGAATCATATGCCCTCACAATTATATCAACAAAAACTGAGTTCAATCCATCACATTCAATTCATATGCCGACATATATCAAGGAAATCACTTAATCTCACAAAAGAGGTCACATGCATGCAATTGGTACCATAAGCTTGCCCTTAATGTAAATCTCTACTAATGTAGGCTAGCTCGATCCAAAATCAATTAGGACTTTTTCATGGTTGTAATGTGGGCTAAGGGACGGGTAGGATGTATTTAGGAATAGTGACTCAACCCCTAAGCACTTTAACACATCACACGAACACTTTTCAGCATAAATTCTTCAACCCACTTCTCATTTATACACAATGTCATCCCACATATACACTTTTTTTCTTTAAGCACTCTATTAATTTATTCCCACTAGCTAGACCAAAATTCTTAGCTCCAAATTTTTCACTCAATTTCTACTAGTGGTGTATTTGTTTACAACATAAGTGCACCTTTCATCCTTTTATTGGTTCCACTCAAAAGTCACCCCACACTTATTTCCTTCTTACTTCTTTCAGCACTCTTCTCACAATTAAAGTGCTTTAAGAGGTAAAAGGATCAAAACAATGTCAATTAAGAACAAAAGGGTATAGGCTTGTAATGCGGGTGCCAAACTAAAAGTCTGAAGGCTCAAAAGGGTTAACTAGGGAAAAATTTTATTTAATAAGCAATTAAGCTCAAAAAGGTCAAAGAAAGCCTAACATCATTTTTCAAACCGAGCATCACCTCAAATTTCGCTTCAACTCACATACCGGGCAAGTTCTAGACACAAGTACAATACATGGACTACACAAATACTCACCACACATGGCCTATGACTCATTCCAGATCAGCTCATCAAGACGCTCCATTACGAGCATTCAATTCAGTACAAACATACAAATTAAGGCACTTTATGTAAGATTCAACAATTAGGACTAAGCGTTACACTCTAGGGTCTATTGTGTTCATGTGTGTCAACGCTATGGGTTCTCTTCTATAGCTTGCATCCTTTTATTTAATATATAAAAAAAACAAAAAAATCATACTTGGAGCTAAAAACTCCTCTTAAAAAATATAAAAAACTACATATGCTCGGTTCAAAATAAACCTTTGGAAAAGAACTGTGGCTTAAAGAAAAACCAAGAGGGATTTGTTATACTACCTAAAAATAATAAAAATAAATAAAAACAAAAATCTTTTTGTTGTTTTCAATAAGCTCAGTCCCTCAAGAACTCCTATCTAAAAGAATCTGTCATCGGGCCACGCCAATATAACTACTCCCCTAAAAAACAATTTTGTTAACAGACAACAATTACTCCCACAATACTAAATCACCCAAAACATTATATATTGTACCACACCACCAAAACATTCTAACAATCCAAAATAATTGAAACAACCTAAAAATCGATAATAATTACTACCATCCTCCACCCCACACTTAAAGCGAGACATGTCCTCATGTCTTTCATTATAAACAAGAGATGAAGCAGAAGTACTTCCCTGGAGCTTCACTCTTGATCGGACACAGTTTCGGGGTTTACGTTACACGCACGCCCCAAAGCTCGCAGCCAACCCATGAACTTCTTTTCGGACTTGACTTGTCGGTCAGCTATTGCGTCCACACGAGTGTTCAAATCATACATGGAAGTGCGTATATCATCCACCTCTTGTTCCAATGTGGTGGACCGGGATACTCTGGCACTTTTTGAAGAGGATGCTGCGCGTGATAGTGCTGCAGCTGATCTTCTGGGTGCTTGAGCCAGTGCTTCTCCCTCCACATCCATATGCTCTTCCTCCTCCGAAGCGTCCGAACCACTTTCATTCTCTTTACCTATCTCTGCTGCTAGGGCTGCCTCCATGGTGTTCGGGCCAGGTCGGATCTTGTGGCTTTTTCTTACCAGCCCATCCACACGAATGTTTTCAGGCACCTGCACATTCCTGCAAAGTCTAGTCACTAAAGAAGGGAAAAAGAAACCATACTGGCGTTGGGGACATCTGATGAACATCTCGTCATGTATCACTTTGGCCATGTCAAAGGGAAGGCCCTTGATGAAACACCAAATCAACGCAGCATGGGGTCCATTCACCTCTGTAGTATTTGTGGAGGGAATAAGACGACTGTTGATCACGTAAAGCCAGCACTTCGCCTCTTGAGTTAAGACGGATGAATGGAACTTCTCTCCAAATTCTAGCCATTCTACCGTTTTCCCTGGTTCACAAATTTCATCAAAGAAGCGCTCCCACTTGGCATCAGTTGGATGGCGCCCATATTCATAGAAGTCCGAGTTCTCAGGCAGAGGGCCGGACAGTTGATAAGCTGCGTGTATCGCCTCAATGGAGGCATATACCTCCTTCTGGCGCACGGTGACCACCTGGTGGACATGCTCGGGTAGATTGGCATAGAATTCTCGTACCACCATTTCATTAGCCTCCCCTGGCTCGTCAATGAAAGCTTGCAACCCCCGATCCATCAATTTATTGAACATGTGGGGGCATCGTTCCTTGACCTTGTTGATGTTGATGCCCCTTTCCGCAATTGTCTTCTTAACCGCCTTTGCTATAAAATGGTTATGAGCCTCAAGGGAGACAAATTTGGTGTTGTCATAAGAGCGCGCTGGATCTGCCCTTTGGCGGCTTGATGATGGACCTGTGGCTTGACGCTTTTTCATTGGTGCCATAATACCTGCAAAACGTGGACATATTAACTCAGCCCAACAAAACTATTATGACTTGCTGCGGTTACTCAGACTTCACATGCAAAATTGGTCATAACTACATAATTATGCTCATTGAGGCATTTCCACAAATACCTTGTGGGAAGTAGGCTCTCACAGCTTTTTTCTAATGGTCTTGCAACAATGGCTTCCCACAAAAGTTCATTCATAACCCAATTCAAGTACTACACACCCCACACTTACAACAAACTAACCCCACAATATATTTTTCCAAGTTTGAAACCCAAATAACAAGATACAACTATATTAATAGCTTAAGATTCAATAAGAAACTTAAAATCTGAAAATAGCAAGAGAAAATCAAAAAACTAAAGAAAACTAAAACTTGGGTTCATACCTTGTTAGAATTCATGAGGTGGGGTGAAGCTGCTAATGATTTTAGGGAAGAAACCCTAAGTATTTTGAGATATGAGATGAGTGCTTGAAGTTATGAAAGTTAGGGTTTTTTTTTGTTGGTTTGGAAGAGATGACTGTGTTTTGGGGGTATTGGGTTTGGTTTTAATGGAAGGGGAAGGGGTATTAACTATTTATCTTACTAAAATAAAAGAAACAACAAAATAAAACAAACACAAAATAGAAAATAAAACGCCTGAAAAGTTCCAGGCTTATAGGATCGTCCAGGCGCGCGAACTATATAGTTCGCGCGATACTTCGCGCGTTTAGTGCTCTCAGGCAGAATGGTGCGCGAACTATATAGTTCGCGCGATACTTCGCGCGATACTTCGCGCGCCTGTTACACCCGGTAGAAAGTTGCGCGAACTTGCGCACGAACTATATAGTTCGCGTGATAGTTCGCGAAGAAAGTTTTTTTTTTTCAAATACCCCATAGCATCTGCCCTTGTTCACCTGCATTTATTAGTACATAAAAAAAATTATATATTCACAAATACCACAATCATTGGATTGCCTCCCAACCAGCGCCATGTTTTACGTCGCAGCACGACGCCATATTGCATTATACATCAGTTAAATCTACTGAGGTTTTGTGACGTTGAATGTCACCGCCCCAATAGTGTTTAATTCGTTGACCATTTACCAAGAACGTGCCTGTTGAATTAATGTTTCGTAATTCAACTGTTCCATGAGGAGTTACACTTACTACAACAAAAGGGCCTGCCCAATGGGACTTAAGCTTTCCAGGAAAAAAGCTTTAGCCTTGAGTTGAACAAGAGAACTTCTTGACCCGGCTCAAACTCACGATG
The DNA here is from genome assembly GCF_000715075.1 of Nicotiana tabacum. Taxonomy (NCBI): domain Eukaryota; kingdom Viridiplantae; phylum Streptophyta; class Magnoliopsida; order Solanales; family Solanaceae; genus Nicotiana; species Nicotiana tabacum. The sequence goes on along the minus strand of NC_134082.1, from coordinate 98,635,421 downwards.
TTGGATGTGTTTGTCGTGCCACTTCTTGGTCTTTTCTTTATATAAATTGGCATTTTCATAAGCATGCAACCGAAACTCATCAAGTTCATTGAGTTGTAGCAGTCTTTTTTCTCCAGCTAAGTCCATATTCATATTTAGTTTTTTGATTGCCCAATAAGCTTTATGTTCTATCTCAATAGGCAAATGACATGCTTTTCCATAAACCAACCTGTATGGAGAAGTACCTATTGGAGTTTTGTATGCAGTTCTGTAAGCCCACAATGCATCTTCTAACTTACCGGACCAATCTTTCCTATTTGCGCTCACAGTTTTCTCCAAAATCTGTTTCACCTCCATGTTTAACACTTCAACTTGACCACTCGTTTGAGGGTGATATGCAGTAGCAACCTTGTGTCTTACACTATATTTTTCTAGAATATTTTTCAATAATTTGTTGCAAAAGTGTGTTCCTCCATCACTTATCAACACCCTTGGAATTCCAAAGCGTGTGAAAATGTGCTTCTTCACAGAACTCACCACTACCTTTGCATCATTAGTAGGAAGAGCAATGGCCTCAACCCACTTAGACACATAGTCCACTGCAACCAAAATATATCTGTGCCCATTAGAATATGGAAATGGTCCCATGAAATCTATTCCCCAGATATCAAAGAGCTCTACTGCCAAAATATTTTGTAAAGGCATCTCATGCTTCTTCATGATCATTCCGGTTCTTTGGCACCTGTCACAATTTTTAACAAAAGCATGTGCATCTTTAAATAATTTTGGCCAGTAAAAACCTGATTGCAGAACCTTTTGTGCAGTTCTGTCTCCACCATGATGCCCTCCATAAAGAGAAGAATGACAGTCATGCAATATTGCATTCATCTCCTCCTCAAGGACACACCTTCTTACCAATTGATTTGCGCATTGCTTATATAGAAAAGGCTCGTCCCACATGTAGAATCTCACATCATGTAAGAACCTTCTTCTATGGTCAGCTGTGAATTCTGGTGGAGTCACCCCACTTGTAATGAAATTCACATAATCAGCATACCACGGGGTTTCATCCGAAGTGATGGCTAGCAAATGTTTGTCAGGGAATGTTTCTTTGATTTATTCTCCTTCAGTGACATGCCCTTTATTTTCCATCCTGGATAAATGATCTGCAACCTGATTCTCTGTTCCCTTTCGATCTCGAATCTCCAAATCAAATTCCTGCAAAAGAAGAACCCATCGGATTAACCTTGGCTTGACATCTTTCTTTGCAAATAAATACCTTATAGCGGAGTGATCTGTGTAAACTATGACTTTTGTCCCCACTAGATAGGATCTAAACTTATCAAATGCCCATACTACTGCGAGCAACTCTTTTTCTGTAACAGTGTAATTCATTTGAGATGGATTAAGAGTTCTACTCGCATAGTGAATGGAATAAAATATTTTCTCTTTCTGCTGCCCCAGAACAGCTCCAATGGCTATATCACTTGCATCACACATCAATTCAAATGGAAGTTTCCAATCTGGAGAAATGATAATCGGTGCAGTAACTAATCTTCGTTTCAGCTCATCAAATGCTTTCAGACAAGCATCATCAAACTTGAAAGATGTATCTTTCTCAAGAAGCCTGCACAAAGGAGATGAGATTTTTGAAAAATCCTTGATGAAACGACGGTAAAAGCCCGCATGGCCTAAGAAACTACGAATGCCTCTAACTAATGTTGGTGGAGGTAATTTTTCAATTGCTTCCACCTTTGCTTTATCCACCTGCAATCCATTCTTGGACACTTTATGCCCTAAGACTATGCCTTCTCGTACCATGAAATGGCATTTTTCCCAATTTAGTACCAAATTTGTTTCTTCGCACCTAGCAAGGACTTTATCAAGATTCATTAAACATTCATCAAAAGAACATCCAAATACAGAAAAATCATCCATAAATACTTCCACAAATCTTTCAACCATATCAGTGAAAATAGTCATCATACACCTTTGAAAAGTCGCAGGTGCATTGCAAAGACCAAATGGCATTCTTTTAAATGCATATGTCCATAGGGACATGTAAATGTGGTCTTTTCTTGGTCTTCTGGGCTATAAAAATTTGGTTATATCTCGAGTAGCCATCCAAAAAATAGTAGTATTCCTACCCGGCTAACCTATCAAGAATCTGGTCAATAAAGGGAAGGGGAAAATGGTCTTTTCGGGTGGCATTATTCAATTTTCTATAATCTATACAAATCCTCCACCCAGTAACAGTTCTAATGGGAATCAAATCATTATTTTCATTTGTCACTACAGTCATTCCTCCTTTCTTTGGAACACATTGGACTGGACTTGCTAGAGATCATGCTACTATTTTAGCTTAAGATTGATTTATTGAATTATCCGGATTATTGATTATAGGGTTAATAATATTCATAAGAATCTTTCGAGTTCTTATGCATCTATTCAAGTTAAACTAATACCTATATGTCTATGGTATTAATATTAGCAAGAATGCATTTACAACTCCTATTTTTTCAACCAAACAAGGCAATTAAGTATATGTCTATCTTAATTGCGAATTCTTCACCCGATGCCCGAGATTCAAAACTTGTTCTATTTGATTCTATATGCAACCAAGAATTTTCTTTTTCAAGTTTATTCAAGATTCGTAAATAATATTTCACTGTTAGCTACGTAGTAAAATAATTAGAAGCAGAATCAAATAAACAACCCTTAACGATAGATTCAAGATCTTCAATCTAAGCTTCAAACAACAAGATCATCTAACATCCATGACCCAAGAATATTAGAGTATTTAGCTACTCATAATTATACAAAAATTAACAATAAAAGTTTTAAACATAATATTAACAAGCAACAAGAAGAAAGTTTGAAAGAACTCTTTAAATCCTTCTCCAAGATGTTCTTCTTCTTCTCCTTTCTTAGCTGCAAGATGAAGCTCCTTCTTCACTTTCTCTCTCAAGGATGAATAGTATTTTTGCACTTACTCCCCTCAAAATCTGATCTTCTCCATAATGGAGTTCTTGCTTTATGTAAGTTGAGTGGGATTTAAGAAAGAATTCCGATTTTACCCCTAAATAAAGTCTTCTCCGGATAGGACACGGGCGAACTATCGTGCGAAGTTTAAAAGTTCGCGCGATAGTTCGCGCGCTTCTCTTGGCTTCCAGGCAGAAATATTCGTGAACTATTGCGCGAAGTTTCAAACTTCGCGCGATAGTTCGCGCGCTTCAGTAGCTCGATTTTGTCCATTTTTTCCGTCTCGTCCTTGCACACACTCGACTCCTAGGGGTTGTTCTTGCTCATAAATCATTCCAATCTCCTCTTGAAAGCATCATTAGGCTTCTCATCCTGCAAGGTATACATATTTTGAGTAGAGCCTGTTTTTCCATCAATTATCCATAATATGACATCAGAATATAATCGAGCAGAAGCATAAACAATAGCTAAATCACCTAGATTTCGCCTATTATCACTAAACGAAGTCTTTGAAATATGTTTTTACCATATTATTATATTTCATTTTCTAAATTGTCGATTGATACGAAGACTTCTATCTTATGTCAATTGTTATTGCATAGCTTGTATCTTCTTAAGTCTTGCCCTATATTTTTATTAGGGAACAGTTCATAATTCGTACTAGGCATGTGGAGCTTAGTCCTTTTGGCCCTATTTCCATTTATATTTTTAGGGAATGGACCTGAGCAGCTTAGATCGCGTGGATAGGGCAGCTCTACATTTTCTGTTGACACTTTGGGTGAGACTCCACCCTCATACCCATGGAGGACTTTATTATATTATTATTCTTTTGAGCCACCGAGTTATGCCTTGGTTGGCTATGTCATTCCGTTTCATAGAGATTCCATAGATAATAGTAGTATTCATTTTTGGGTTGTAATCCTATGGTTACTCATATGGCGTGCATGAATGAAACTTTCTTTTAATTTTATGAAGTTTTCTTTCGAATTAAAATATTTGCTTAAAAATATTTTTCATGTTTTGGGCTATATCTTAAAATGATTGTACTTGAAAAGGCTTTCACATCCCCCTATTAGGCATATAGATGAGTATTAATTTATGGGATGGTTCACTCGGGTCGGGTAGAGTACCGAGTGCCGATCACGTAGTTTTAGGGCGTGACAAACTTGATATCAGAGCCCTAGGATCTAATTCGAGTCTTAGGAATTCTATGGAATCGTGTCTGGTAGAATTCTCCTTATTGGTGTGTTGTGCACCACACTTATATCAAGGAGGCTATATGAACATAATAAGAATATTTCACTCTTTCTTCTTATTCTAGAATCATGCAATAGAGCTAAAAAATATTCCCTAACTCGTATGCTATATCTATTGGCAGAAGATGGTGAACACGCGTGGCAGTAATATGAACCGAGAAGCTATTTATATTTGATATGGTAACGTTTTTGTTCCATGTAATTTGCTAAGTATCTTATGATGACTATATTTTTTTATTTACAATACTGAGACTCTACAGCTGCTGAATCGTTTCAGTACTTGTTTCACCACAGAAATTAGTCAAAGAGTATTTTCTGGTTGAAGTTGATAAAAGATTTAGACTTTAGACTAAAACATTTGAGCTATTATTCGCCCAAATATAAGGGATTGTGTTGGAATAAACTGAAGATGATAGATATTGTGGAAAATAAGGTTTGTACTATGTGTAATCGTAAAAGTGTGATCATTTTGTAATAAACCATAAATTTTAATCAGAGTCAGCAATTTTCATAATTACATTTACTGCTTAGAACTGTTTTATACAGAGATATTCTATAATAACCACCTTCCTTCTACTTTAGGATCTATATTAATTAGAGAATTTTAATTTTCCTTTTAGTTCAGAAATATTCTATAGTAGTGAATATTTATTTACTTTCCTTTAGTTTAGGACCTTTAATGAAAATAGCATATTCTCTTTATTTTATTCCTTTTAATTATCTGTAAATAGTGATGTACTCTTCTATTTTGATAATGAGTTACTTATTAATTCTCTCTTTAGTTTTTCTCATTTTATTAGTAGTGCCATCAAAGCCTACATTGACTTAATGGATTTATGAGTTCATTGAAAAAGAATTATCTTCGGTCATTTTCAGACCAAGATAAGTTAAGTGTGCTTCCTTTACGTAGTCATGCTTTTCATATAAGTTGTATAAACTCATGACTATGATAGTAAGATATATAAGGTGTGTTAAAAATAGGTAGTATTTTAATTAATTTTAAATAATTCTTAATTATATAAATAATTGATTAATTATTAATTTGAGTGGAAAGTTAACAAATAATTAGAAGTTGTAGATAAATAATTAAGTAAAATTGTTGGATAAATACTAGGAGACAAACTCCACGTGGGAGTATAGAAATTAGGCAGCAAATATTGGACACAATAACAGCAAATTAAACCGACTCAATTTTCCCTTTCCCTTAAGCCTCTAAAAGTATATATTCGTATCAATTAATCTCCAGACTTTCAATCATGGCATTCAGAAGTTCAAGTTTGTGGAAATCTATGGCCACTCACCTAAGAGGAAATGCTACTTTTGCAACATTTACTGCTCCTAAAATGAAGTCATATGCCCATACTACTAATGTTCCCAACCATCCAGATGCTAGGCCAAGGGCAGTGAAGTTAGAGTATTTTCCGGTGTATGTGGTGATAGGACCAAACCTGCTGTTGTATGTGAAAGTAGACAAAACAAAAGAAAGAAAAATAAAAAAGAGATAAAAATATGATGTAAGCGCTTACCTCGATATTCTTGTAATGTAAGCGCTTACCTCAGCATTCTTATGATGTAAGCGCTTACATCGGCATTCTTATGATGTAAGCGCTTATCTCGGCAGAGCATTCAAATGCTTATAAATAGGGGTCTACATTTTCATTTGTAGATCATCCCAAAAACTTCTTCTTTCTCTCTTCAATTAATAAAGAATTATTCTTTGTGTGGCCGTGGAGTAGGCAAAAATTGCCGAACCACGTAAATCTTGTCTTGTCTTGTCTTGTGCAATTTATTGTTTTCTATCCTAAATATCCTTTTCGTTCTATTATCTTGACACACTTCCTCAACAATTGGTATCAGAGCACAGACAGTGTAATCCTGGTAGAAAAGTACAGTATTGGTGCAGGTACTATTCACAAGAATAGTGCGACACTATTGATCATCGTTACTATTCACAAGCACTATTCACATAAATTATTTTTGTGAAAAATGGCATCGGAAGAAGGGAAGGTTAAGATTGACAAGTTCAATGGCAAAGATTTTGGATTCTGGAAAATGCAAATAGAGGACTATTTGTACCAGAAAAAATTACACTTACCTCTGACCAAGGTGAAACCGGAGACTATGTCCAAAGCGGATTGGGATCTATTAGATCGCCAAGCTCTTGGTGTGATTCGCTTGACGCTAACACGAAATGTGGCGTTTAACATCATTAACGAGAAGACCACTGCAGGCCTGATGAAGGCGTTATCAAATATGTATGAGAAGCCATCTGCTTCAAATAAAGTCTATTTGATGCGTCGATTGTTCAACTTAAAAATGACAGAAGGTGGATCAGTCACGGAATATATCAATGAGTTTAATACAATATTGACTCAGTTGAGTTCTGTTAATATAACAATTGATGACGAAATCAGGGCGTTGGTTCTACTATCATCTCTACCGGAGAGTTGGTCTGCAACAGTAACTGCAGTTAGCAGTTCATCAAGAAGTACCAAACTCAAATTTAATGATATTAGAGACTTGGTTCTAAGCGAAGATATTCGCCGAAGAGAATCAAGTGATTCCACAGGATCTGCTTTTAGTACCGAAAGCAGGGGGAGAATCAACCAAAGAGGATAGATTTATGGTCGTGGCAGATCAAAGTCAAGGAGAAGAGGACAATCCAAAAATTGCAAGGACATTACTTGTTGGAATTGCGATAAAAAGGGTCACTACAGTAGTCAATGTAGAGAACCAAAGAAGAAGAAGGAAGAAAATTCAGCAAATATAATTGCTGAACAAGTTGGTGATGCACTAATTTGTTGTGCAGACAGTCCAGTCGAATCTTGGATTCTGGACTCAAGTGCATCCTTTCACTCTACATCATGCAAAGAATTATTGCATAATTATATTACTGGAAATTTTGGGAAAGTTTATCTAGCAGACGGCGAACCTCTCGACATTGCCGGAAAATGTGAAGTTCATATAAAGACTTTACAAGGCACGCTATGGAAATTGCAAAATGTACGACATGTTCCTGGCCTCAAGAAAAATCTGATATCTATGGGTCAGATTGACGATGAAGGATATACAACAACATTCGGCAACGGATCGTGGAAGATAACCAAAGGGAATTTGGTTGTGGCACGAGGCTTCAAAAGGGGAACACTGTATGCAACTGCAATAGAAAGAGATACTATAGCAACAGTTGATCATGGTCGTGATACAACATTGTGGCACCGGAAGCTCGGGCATATGAGTGAGAAGGGAATGAAGCTTTTGGCATCCAAAAAGAAGTTGTCAAACCTAAAACATGTTGAATTAGGTTTGTGCGAAGATTGCATTTACGGGAAACAAAAGAGAGTTAGTTTCTCAAAGGTGGGAAGGACGCCAAAGAAAGAGAAGCTGGAACTAGTGCATACAGATGTGTGGGGACCAGCTCCTGTAACTTCTCTAGGAGGCTCACGCTATTATGTCACCTTCATTGATGATTCCATAAGAAATATATGGGTTTATTTTCTGAAAAATAAATCTGATGTATTTGTTACCTTTAAAAGATGGAAAGCTGAAGTTGAAAATCAGACAAGTCTAAAGTTAAAATGTCTGAGGTCTGACAATGGAGGAGAGTATAATAGCCAAGAGTTCAAAGCATTTTGCTCGGAGAATGGGATCAGAAAGATCAAGACAGTTCCTGGAACACCGGAACAAAATGGTATTGCTGAGAGGATGAACAGAACCCTGAATGAACGAGCCAGAAGTATGCGAATACATTCTGGATTGCCGAAGTATTTTTGGGCTGAGGCTGTTAACACGGCAGCTTACCTCATAAATAGGGGACCCTCTGTACCGCTGAATTTTGAAATTCCTGAGGAGGTATGTACAGGAAAGGAGGTAACTCTCTCACATCTGAAATTTTTTGGTTGTGTTGCTTATGTGCATGTAAACTCTAATGATAGAGATAAGCTTGATCCTAAAGCAAAGAAATGTTTCTTTATTGGCTATGGTGATGATAATTTTGGTTATCGGTTTTGGGATGATCAGAATAGAAAGATCCTAAGACACAAGAATGTCACATTTAATGAAAATGTGATGTACAAGGACAAGCTTGAAGTAGAACCAACCAACACCAGCAAACAGACAATGTCTGAAATAGTTGAGTTAGAAGAAATCTCAGAAAATGAAGTAGCTAGAGGGATTACAACTGATTCTAAAATTGAAGATGAAGAACTAGAAGTCGAATTTGAAGAAGAACTAGAAGCCGAACCTGAAGCGGAAACAGAGATAGAATCAAATCCATAACCAAATCTGGAATCAGGACCTGAATCAAATTCGGATTTTGTTACTCATGAACCTATATTGAGGAGATCTAAAAGAGTCACGAATGCTCCAGATAGGTTAACTCTCTCTCTTCACTATTTACTTCTTACTGATGTTGGAGAACCAGAGCACTTTGTTGAAGCAATATAGGTGACAGACTCTGATAAGTGGAAGCTAGCCATGAAAGAAGAGATGAATTCTCTTCAAAAGAATAAAACATGGATACTTACTGAGTTACCAAAAGGAAAGAAGGCATTGCAGAACAAGTGGGTGTATAGAATCAAGGAAGAGCATGATGGTAAGAAGAGATACAAAGCACGATTAGTAGTAAAAGGCTTTCAGCAGAAGGAAGGAATTGACTACACCGAGATCTTCTCTCCTGTAGTCAAATTAACTACTATCAGGTTGGTGCTAAGTATCGTAGCTGCAGAAAATTTGCATTTGGAGCAACTAGATGTTAAAACTGCTTTCTTGCATGGTGACCTTGAAGAAGACATCTACATGAAGCAACCTGAAGGTTTTCAAGTTTCTGGTAAAGAAAACCTTGTGTGTAAGTTAAAGAAGAGTTTGTATGGTTTGAAACAAGCTCCCCGACAATGGTACAAGAAATTTGATAGATTCATGCATAAAAATGGTTTCACACAATGTGAGATGGACCATTGCTGTTTTATCAAAAATCTTGATGAATCCTATATCATTTTATTGTTGTACGTTGATGATATGCTAATTGCAGGATCTAGCATAAATGAGATCAACTTAGTTAAGCAACAACTGGCGGAGGAGTTTGAAATGAAAGACTTAGAACCATCTAAGAAAATGCTTGGGATGAGGATTAGCAGAAACAGGTCGGAAGAAACCTTAAAGTTGTCTCAAGAAAAGTACATACAGAAGGTACTAAGCAGGTTCAGTCTTCATGATGCAAAGACCAGAAGCACTCCTCTTGGAAGCCATCTAAATCTGTCAAAGGACCAATCACCTAAGACAGATGAAGAAAGGAAGTACATGTCCAAAGTTCCGTATGCTTCAGTAGTAGGAAGTTTGATGTATGCTATGGTTTGCACTAGACCTGACATAGCCCATGCAATTGGAGTTGTCAGTAGATACATGTCAGATCCAGGAAAGGAGCATTGGGAAGGTGTAAAATGGATATTGCGATATCTCAAAGGCACTTCAGGTATGGCACTTTGTTTTAAAAACAGCAATATTATCTTACAAGGTTTTGCTGATGCAAATTTAGGTGGCGATCTGGATAGTCGAAAAAGTACCACGGGCTACGTGTTCACCTTGGGTGGTACTGCTGTTAGTTGGATGTCTAGACTTCAGAAAAGTGTTGCTTTATCTACCACTGAATCAGAGTACATGGTAATCTCAGAAGCTGGAAAAGAGATGATTTGGCTCAAGAATTTTCTTAAAGAGCTAGGTAAAGAAGAGGACAATTGTGAGCTTTTCAGCGATAGCCAGAGTGCAATTCATCTTGCCATGAATCCAGTGTTTCATGCAAGATCGAAGCATATCCAGTTGAGGTATCATCATATCCGAGAGTTGATAAATGAAGGAACTCTTTCCCTACAGAAGATACCAGGATCAAAGAACCCGTCAGACATGTTGATCAAAGTTGTCGGTGTTGACAAACTGAGGCTGTGCACTGCCTCAGTTAGCCTTCAAGACTGATAGAGTGAAGGCGCCACCAGAGAATAGCAAATCTTTCTTTATTTTCTTTCTTGATGTAACATAGGTTTGAGGGGGAGATTGATAGGACAAAACCTGTTGTTGTATGTAAAAGTAGACAAAACAAAAGAAAGAAAAATCAAAAAGAGATGAAAATATGATGTAAGAGCTTACATCACAGAAAAATCAAAAAGAGATGAAAATATGATGTAAGAGCTTACATCGACATTCTTGTGATGTAAGCGCTTACCTCAGTATTCTTATGATGTGAGCGCTTACATCGGCATTCTTATGATGTAAGCGCTTACCTCGGCAGGGCATTCAAATGCTTATAAATAGGGGTCTACATTTTCATTTGTAGATCATCCCAAAACTTCTTCTTTCTCTCTTCAATTAATAAAGAGCTATTCTTTGTGTGGCCGTGGAGTAGGCAAAAATTGCCGAACCACGTAAATCTTGTCTTGTCTTGTCTTGTGCAATTTATTGTTTTCTCTCCTAAATATCCTTTTCCTTCTATTATCTTGACACACTTCCTCAACATGTAGGACTAGGGTTGATAATGTTACAAGTGTGCTTTGGGATACACACAATAGTGCAGCAGTTGGAGCGTTCGCCTAATGTTCGAGTGAAGAAATCAAGGAGAGAAACTGTATCGGAGGTGGAGGAACCTGAGCTTGTGTTGGAGGAGTTCCTCAAATCCGACAAATCGCTCATGTTCAGTATTTTGATGATCATTCTGTCATGGATGATCCTATGCGTGGGGATGTTCTGGCTAGAAATCTAGTTACGTGGGCGTGCATAATTATGGGTTATTCCCAAATTGGGATGCCTAACGAGGCATGTCATGTTTTCCGGGAAATGGTTTCGTCGGGGTTTATACCTAACCACTATGCTTGTGGTAGTGCGTTGAGGGATTGCCAAGAGAACCGACCGCTCAGGTATGTTAAGGCTATCCCTTCTTTGTTTTTGTCATGATTTATACGACACGAATGAAATGAGCAAATGCACAAATTCCATGAATGAATCTATTCATAGAAGTATTAGAGATATTTATGTTCTTGAATTCCCATGTCTTATTATTCTATCGTCTGTTCATGGTTCTCAGAAAATACGTAAGTTTTTGTTCATGATATTAATCAGAGGTATAATGGTCTTATAACGTACCGAGAGATTTTATTACGTATTTTATATAATTTCATGCATTTATACATGCACATCGACCCATGACCAGATGGTATTATATAAGTATATGTATATATATATACATATATATATATATGTGTGTGTGTGTGTGTGTGTATATGGGATATAGGAAAGGTTATGGCGTTATATACGCACCACCACCTGATCAGCTGGTATGCGATGATGATGTTGCCCACAGTGGCTGAAATATGATTCAAATGGCGTTATATACGCATATATATGTATGCACTCAAACAGCATTATACACGCGTATATATGTATGTATGTATATTTATATATATATATATGGGATATGAGAAAGGTTATGGCGTTATATACGCACCACCACCTGATCAGCTGGTACATGATGATGATGTTTCCCATCGTGGTTGAAATGTGACTCAGACGGCGTTATATACACGTATATAGGTGAGTATATATATATATATATATAGGATATGGGAAAAGGTTACGGCGTTATATATGCACCACCACCTGATCAGCTGGTATACGTTGATGATTCTGCCCACAGTGGCTGAGATAATATTATGGGATGACCTCAGAGACTTGATGATATTATGTACGTATAGACCTATGCACTACATCACATTTACATGCATATGCATAACATTATAAATATTTCACGATTTACAAAACTATCCAGACTTACAGGTTGAGTCTCTTTCTCCACGTTTCTTCCATGTCCTTTATATACTTATTCACATGCACATACTCAGTACATTATTCGTACTGGCATCCTTTTGTTGGGGACACTGCATTCATGCCTGCAGTTATGAATAATCAGTTGATGAGCCCTTATAATAGACGAAATTGGCATTCGGCGAAGGATCGGTAAGACTCCACCTCATTCAGAGTGCAGCCGAGTCTATAAGTCATCGTGTCAGAGTTTTGTTACAGATTTACGGGTAGGCCGGTACCCTATCCCATTTGATTTTAGTTAATCTTAGAGGCTTTGTAGACAGAGGTTCATTTTGTACAGTACGTTAGAGGCCTCGATGGCCCATATGTATTCATGATTTAAGAAAACTGATTCAGGGATACAGTGTTATCCCACTTACATTTGTACATTATGAGTTATGGCCATGTTGGCCCATGATAATTACAAAGAAATAAAAGAGTTGCAGAGTGGTTTGCTTGGGCCAGTGCGGTATCGAGTGTCAGCCACCCCCCCAGGTTTGGGGCGTGACAAAGTGGTATCAGAGCGAGTCTTGTCCTAGGGAGTCTACAAAGCCGTGCCTAGTAGAGTCTCACTTATAGGTGTGTTGCGCGCCACATTTATAATTGAGAGGCTATAGGGCTTTTAGGAAATGTTACCCTTTTTTTTCCAGATCGTTCCACAGAGCTGAGTCGTAAGAATTCAGTATAAAGCTTCAATCGAATTTTGCAAGCACCAAAGGTGATATCATAATAGAGCTTTTAAGGCGTAGATGTAATTCCCACCAATGTGGAAGAGAGGTTATGAAAGCAAAAAAGATACGATGTAGATATAAAAGTAAGTAAGTTAAAGGTAAAGAAGATACGACATACTCAAATACAAAAGGTTGTGGATAGTCAAGACTTCAGATGTTGTTTGGGGTTTAGTTTAAGTTACAGAGGAGACCCTAGTGAAAAGTTTGAAAATCTCTAATAGTTAACATTCGAGGACGAATGTTCTAAAGGGGGGAAGGATGTTACACCCCATAAGTTTAACAACCTTGATACCGTCATATATATATTTGATATGATATTTTGAGTGGAATATTTTAGTAAAACAATTTTGAAAAATATGATTTATATATAGTTATTAATATTACTACTATGGAATATGTTTTAAATTATACACATAATATGAGAAACATTTATCAGATTTTCTTTATAATAAAGATAAAAATTGTGCCAGTTCCAATGGCTCCGAGGATGGTCCAGGATCTCGAGGAAAAATTTGATGAGGCACCTGCTCCACCTCCAGAACCATATCATTTAGAAAAGACCCTCGGTGATATTAGAAAGGCTATGGATACTTTTGCTGACCTCATGGCTATGCAGACCCAACATAATATTCAAGTGGGTTTTCAGGCACTCCAACAAGAAGGAATACTACCTTTACTGATTCTAGGCATCAGAAAAGATACAACTAGTGGGAGAAGAAATACTACCTTTACTGACTTTGTGGATCTAGCAATGGATCTCGAAAGGATTCATTAGGAGGAGAGGGCCAATAAGGACCAAAATAAAAAGGCCCGTACTTTTGGCACTTTCAATAAAGTGCCTAATTCGGGAAAGGGCAGAGCATCAGAGGGCCATCTGGACCACCACATTCTAAGGTGCAGACAACTTTCAGTAGCCCTCCAATGGCATACAGTTCTAGATATGGAGACTAGTCTAGGACTGTTCAGAGTGATCATCATACTACACATCAGGCTCTGAGTAGTGTGGGTTCTTATCAATGCCACTCTAGTGTTACCAAGAAACCTCGTGGTCCGTATTATGGTTGCGGGTTGATGGGTTATATCCGAAAGTTTTGCCTTAACGGGCAACAGGGTTCGAGAGCTCATTCGACACCTTCTACGGCTACTACTTCGGTTGTACCACCCCCACCTAGGGGTAATGGAGCCCATAGTGGGCGCAATGCAGGAAAGGTGCCACAGGCAGCTGCCACTTCCCCGGGGTCTCATCCTCGTTTCTATGCCATGCCTACTCGCCCTACTGCAGAGGCTTCAGATGCAGTCGCCATAGGTATACTTACTGTTTGTACTCTAGATGTTTTTGCTCTTATGGACCCTGGTTCTACTTTTTCCTATGTTACTCTGTACTTTGCTTTGGATTTTGGGATAGAGCCAGAACAACTACTTGAACCATTTTCTATGTCGACTCTGGTGGGAGATTTTGTTATTCCCTCCCTCGTATAGAGGGGTTATGTGATTATAATTCAAGATCGAGAGACTACGGCAGACCTCATTGACTTAGAAATGGTTGACTTTGATGTGATCATGGGGATGGAATGGTTATACAAGTGTTATGCTATTCTTGATTGTCGTGCCAAAGTGGTCAATTTTGAGTTTCCTAGTGAGTCAGTTCGTGAGTGGAAGGGAAATATTGTTGAGCCTCGATGTAAGTTTATTTCATACCTTAAGGTGAAGAAGATGATTACAAAGGGGTGTCTTTATCATTTAGTTAGAGTCACTGACACAACTGCGGAGGTAGCAAGCATTTATTCTGTGCCAGTTGTTAATGAGTTTCCTGATATTTTTCCTAATGAGCTTCCGGGTATCACACCAAATCGGGTCATCGACTTTGGGATAGATGTGGTGACAGATACTCAACCGATATCTATTACCCCATACCGAATGGCTCCAGCCGAGTTAAGAGAATTGAAGGAGAAATTAAAAGATTTATTGGATAAAGGGTTTATTAGACCTAGTGTACCGCCTTAAGGTGCGCCAGTGTTGTTTGTGAAAAAGAACATTGGTTCTTTGAGGATGTGTATTGACTACAGGCAACTTAACAAAGTAACCATCAAGAATAGGTACCCACTAGCTCGAATAGACGACTTGTTTGACTAATTGCAAGGGGAGAAATGCTTCTTGAAGATTGATTTAAGGTCGGGGTATCATCAATTGAAAATTCGAGAGAAGGATATTCCCAAAATAGCTTTTCGGACCCGCTACGAGCATTATAAATTTTTGGTGATGTCATTTAGATTAACTAATGCAGCCGCATCCTTTATGGATCTAATGAATCGGGTTTTCAAACTATTTCTTGACAGGTTCATAATTGTTTTCATTGATGACATGTTAATCTATTCGCAAATTCAAGAGGAGCATGCCAATCATTTGAGAATAGTATTGTAGACGCTTTTGGAGAATGAGTTATATGCCAAATTCTCTAAGTGTGAATTTTGTCTCGAATCCATAGCATTCTTGGGTCATATGGTATCTCGTGAATGTATTAAGGTTGATCCTCAAAAGATTGAAGCGCTTAAGAGTTGGCCCCGACCAACTACACCGACGGAGATCCATAGTTTCTTGGGATTAGCGGGATACTATCGGCGGTTTGTTGATGGATTTTCTACTATTGTATCTCCGTTAACCAAGTTGACATAGAAAACAGCGAAGTTTCAGTGGTCGGATGCTTGTGATAGAAGTTTTCAAGAGTTGAAATCTAGATTGACTACGGCGCCGGTGTTGGCATTGCCAACAAGATTGGGTGACTTTGTGGTTTACTGTGATTCCTCCAGAGTTGGGTTAGGTTGTGTCTTGATTTAGAAAGGTAAGGTTATCGCTTATGCTTCTAGGCAGTTGAAGATCCATGAGAAGAACTATCCGACCCATGACTTGGAATTTGTCGCGGTTGTTTTTGCCTTGAAAATCTGGCGGCATTACTTGTACGGTGAGCATTGTGAAGTATACACCGACCATAAAATCTAGCAATATATATTCAAGCAGAGGGAATTAAATTTGAGGCAAAGGATATGGTTAGAACTTTTGAAAGATTATGATCCAAGCATTCATTACCATCCGGGAAAGGCGAATGTGGTAGCCGATGCGCTAAGCCGAAAGTCAAGAGATACCTTGGCACATTTACCGATAAGTAAAGAGCTTGTTGCTTGTGCCATAGAACGTTCCTCTCTTATTGAGCATGTCAAGGCTAAGCAATTTGAAGATCCAAATTTGGTGAATATTCGAAATGGTGTGCAATATAAAGATATCCTTGAATTTTCTCTTGACGAGGATGGGGTGTTGAAGATGAACGGTCGCTTGTGCGTGCTAGATGTCGATGGGCTTCGTAATATAATTATGGCTGAGACACACAGTTCGAGATATTCTATACATCCAGGGTCCATAAAAATGTACAAAGACTTGCGGGAGATCTATTGGTGGAATCGAATGAAGGAAAACATTTCGGACGTGGCTAGATGTTTAAATTGCCAGCAAGTAAAGGCTGGGCATCAAATACCTGGTGGGTTGGCTCAGAATATTGAGATTCCATTTTGGAAGTGGGATATGATTAATATGTACTTTGTTGTGGGTTTGCCTCACACTCTCTCTAAGCATGAATCTATTTGGGTGACTGTAGACCGACTTACAAAGTCGGCGCATTTTTTACCCATAAAGATGACTGACACGGCACCGCAGTATGCTAAGTTGTACTTGAAACAAATTGTCAGACTTCATGGTATTCTAGTTTCCATTATATCTGATAGAGAGGCCCAGTTTACTGCTTAATTTTGGCAGTCCTTTCAAGAAGGATTGGGTAAAAGTGTCAATTTGAGTACCGCTTTTTAGCCACAAACAACAGGCAGGCTGAGAGGATTATTCAGACGCTTGAGTATGTTGCAGGCTTGCGTCCTTGATTTTGGTAGGAATTGGAATGAATACTTACCTCTTATTGAGTTTTCCTACAATAATAGTTATCATGCTTGTATCTAGATGGCTCCCTAAGAGGCTTTGTATGGGCGATATTGAAGATCACCTATTGGGTGGGTTGAGCCGACAGAGGTAGGACTACTTGGTCCCGAGCTTGTACATGATGCCTTAGAGAAGGTGGCTTTGATTCAACAATAACTTAAGACTTCTCATAGCCGACAAAAAAGCTATACAGATGAACATTGACGTAAGTTGGAGTTTAAAGAGGGTGATTGTCACATCCCTTTTTTTCACTCACTAGCCCCTTTAAAATATAAAAAGTGATTTTTGAAGCTCAAAAGGGTTTTCAATTTTGAAAGTGACAAAAAGATTGTGTTTCGAAGGATTTTCAGAGTCAACACCTGATATTTGGTTTTGGTGTGCCAGATCACCGTTTTTTAAAATAACAATTTCCTTTCAAAACGTATTTGAATCTTAAACCAATTTGCACCAAAGATTCTAGATAAGCGGGTTCATTTGACTCGAGAAGATGGTGTTAGGCATTTTTCGAGTCCCGTAACTAGTACGGTTGCATACATGATCAAGTTAACTTTAAGAATATTCGAATTGAAGTAAAAACACACAAAGGAAAATAAACATCCAAAAGGTTCGAGGTCGCCCCTTCCTAATAAAATAAAACAAAACAAAATAAAATAAGTCCTACTAGCCTATACTATGCCTCCACTGATGATGCCACGACCTTCACATTTACTTCGGGTCATTCCCTAGGCTAAAATATTTACAAAGTTCACGGGGCATTCCCCAGATGAATTTATCTAAGAGACAACCTCTCACCTTACATTCAAACATTATAAATTAAACTAAATGCCCTAAGGCTTGCCTACCCAAATGCGATCGGCCTAAACATGCTACTAGCGGTCCAAATAAATAAAATATAATTAAACTTAGTATTAAGCTAATTCTATGCATAAACTATGACTAAAGCCTTGATTTCAATTAATATGAACTAATGAGATTTTCATTTTTCCAAATTCTAACCCCACGACCCACCTTGTTACTCTAAAATTTTGTATCAATGTTTTATGTCATTTATTTCCAATATACTCTAACTAATGCTCTTTATTTTATGAATAGCATCTTAACACTTGAATTCAAATGAATTGTTGTAATTTAACACTCTTCATCTTATGTTAGAACTAAAGCAAACAAGCAGAAGCATTTTTCACATTTTTAATATAGCACGAAACCCAATAGAGAATTGATAATAAGCAATTTCAATTCTCAATTATTGAAATATCAATTAATAGAAGTAATACGAGAGCAGGTCTTTTGAAGCTACTGAAAATTTCTTCACAAAATCAACCAAACGTATTGAAACATGGCAAACAAATCAAATCGATGGTCGGAACCTTTGACAAGACAACCTCTACGATCAGCAACTTCGGACGGATTCCCAAAATTTCGAGATTGTAAACTAACTGAAACATCTGACTTGGGAGTTTGAAACCAAATCCAGAAATCTCAACAAAACTTTGTTGTGAAGAAGATCATGAATTTGAATTTGCTTGAAGATCATGGAAATGCTCCATGTTTGTTTTTGTCACTTTTCTCGTTTCCCCCTTTTGTTTGTCCGTTCCCTTACCCCCTGTCCGTACGTGACTTACCCCTCCCTTGTTTCTCGTTTTCCTTTTCTTTCAGGTGAGTTCGGCGGCTGGCTGGTGGCGTGCGGCTGTTTCTAGTCTTGGAGAGGAGGGTGGCAGATGGTTTAAGGGGTTTGGGCGGAGTTGCTGGTGGCAAAGGGGTTGTTGGGTTTGGGTGGCCGCTGGAATTGGAGAAGGAGGTGAGATTTTGAAGTGGAGGTTTGGCGACTGACCTTCTCTAAGGTTTGAGGTGGCTAATTCTTTAGGTTAGAAGAGGGTTAGTGAAGTGTGGCCCTTCTAGGGTTTTTAAAATTAGGGTTTTATTTTGGTTGGGGAGTTAATGGTAGCCCTAGGATTAGATTGGATAAGTGGCTAGGATTTAGAGGGGAGATAGGTCAGATGGGTTATGGGTCTTGGGATATTCGTATTTGGGCCTTTTTTGGGCCAAGTCAAGCTCAAAATAATGGTCTTCTCACATAAAAACAAGACAAAATTAGTCCAAAATTTTTCTTCTTATCTTTTTGAAAAAATAAAATATCAATACTATTTTTATATTTTTTAATTTTATGAAAGGTAGATAAACTAAAAGTAACTAGATAAAATATCAATTATCTAAATAAAAGAAAATATTTTTTTAATTTTTATTTTTGTGATAAAATAAAGTAAAAGAGTCAAAACTAGTTAAAATAGCGATATTAGATCTAAACTAAATATTTAAACGCTAAAATGTGTAAAATCTCGGGGAGGGTCAAAAATTACATGTCTACAGCTGCCCCTCTTTGACTAGAAATACGAAGAGTTTTAAAACAAAGAACAACGAGACATAATTTTTGACCCGACTCTTATTTAGAGAGAGCAAAAACTAAAACAAAGGAGAAAGAGACCGAGCACTGGTATCTTAGCTGCCGACATATCCTTGGCTATAAAGGAATCAGGTCATGTGTAGTTCAGAAGTAGGAAATGTAGAGAAGGATACCGAGGTGGAGAGTCGAGTGAAGTGTCGTCGAGGTTCCGGTCCGCGGTTCCTGTCATTACATCAAAATTGAAAGCAAATTTTACAGTAAAAATAAAAGAAAAATACAAAATCCTATCTACTCCTTGTCTTGAATCTCCACTTGCTCCTTCAACATGAAACTGAAAATTCACCCTATTCTTCAGGTGGGCATCCTTCTGACTTGAATTTGAAGAAAACTGGAAGTTGACCCTATTCTTCAGGCGGGATCCTACTGCTTCGACTTGAAATAAACATGAAATTTGAGTAGACTTGAGCTTGCAAACCTTGTCTTTCGAGTGGGCTCGTGCTACTTCTGATTTGAACAAAAAATTGCCCCTATTCTCCAGGCGAGATCCTGCTATCTTTGACTCGAATCTTGAAAACTGAAAGTTGACCTTGTTCTTCAGGCAGACTCCTGTTGTCTTTGACTTGAATATTGAAAACTGAAAGTTGACCCTGTTCTTCAGGCGGGCTCCTGATGCTTCTTGAACTTGAAAATTGAAAGTTGACCTTGTTCTTCATGTGGGCTCCTGATGCTTCTTGAACTTGAAAATTGAAAGTTGACCTTGTTCTTCAAGCGGGCACCTGATGCGTCTCTGACTTGAACTTGTAAACTAAAAGTTGACCCTGTTCTTCAGGCGGGATCCTCCTTGATTTTGAATGAAATTGAAAGTTTACACCGTTCTTCAGGAGCCTCTCTGACTTGAACTTAAAATTAAAATTTAACCTTGCTCTTCAGGCGGGCTCCTGGTGCCTGCAATTAAAACAACAAACGAACAAAATTTTCTTCCCCAGTTTGCACTAGGAAGATTTGTGAGTTGTTAGCAATACTATAAATCAACTATGTTGTTGATATAAGATGCAATGATAAGAGTAAAATTATAGACTCGACTAGGATGCCTCATATGAGATTGAGCTTAAGGAAAAATATAAATTGAGCTTGATTAAACAAAAAATTGACTATATTCTCCAGGCGGAACCCTGAACTAAAGGAAAACAAAGGATTAACAATTTAAGGAAACTAAAATTGACCCTGTTCTCTAGGTGGGACCCATGAACTAAAGAAAACTAAAGACTAACAACTTAAAGAAACTAAAAACTGACTCTATTCTCTAGGCGGGGGCCCTAATTTCAAGGAAATCTAAAGATTAAGAACTTAAGAAAACAAAACTGACAACTTAGGAGAAACTAATAAGTGACCCTATTTTCCAGGGGGGACCTGAACTTAAGGAAAGCTAAAGATTAATAACTTGAGAAAACTAAAACTAACCATATTTTCCAGGCGGGACCCCTGAACTTTAAGAAAACTAAAGACTCTTCCGACTAGGGAGAATGCCTAGGATGTACTATTCTTCTCAACTAGGAAATATTCTTGGGAGGTAATGATCTTCTCAACAAGGAAAATGCCTAGCAAGTAAAAACCTTCTCAAACAGCCTTTGAGCTGATAAAATATAGGCACGACACCCGAACGTTTCAAGCTTCAAAGCTTTGATTTGGGCATAATCTTCATAACAAAGAAAACTTGTGAGTTTAAAACATGGTAGTTGGTTTGTGGCCTTGACCTTGAGGGCGATTGCTCCTTTACTTGCCATAATAACTTTGATTTTAACTTGGAAGACTTTGCTTGTTATTGACTGACCACTTTCCTGTCAACCCTTATCACAGAAAACACCTCTGATTTGTTCAAGCCCAATACCCATTATCTGTTGCATTGTGCTCATGAACTGATATTTACTGAACCTTTGAATTTCATATGAATCCCAAAGCACATCAATTATCGCCAACTCAGTGCGCATACTGCTCTTTCTTGACTTATGCCACTTTGATGTGCTATCCAGACTTCGGTTTGTTCAATTGGAAAGCTGGTAGCAGATTTTAAAGTCATTTCTCACTTGTTCTAACATAACAAACACCAAAAGAGGACTTAAACAAAGCAAGAAGAATAGAGAAAGGGGACGATGGAAAGAGATGACATCTAATAAGAAAATTACCAAGTAGAAAACTTATAAGATGTGAACGCCAACTCCAATGACCATGATATGCATTTTGGATTAAGCGGCCTAACTGTCAAGCAAATCTAATGTTCAACTCATGTTATACCTCCAAGCCGTGATACCGGGCTTCAATGCTCTGATATCCTATCTGATTCATGATCCTTATTCGATTTGTAGTGCTCGAAGGGTTTTCACCATCAAGCCTCCGTCATTTTGTTCTTTTTTCCAATTCATCGTCGCCTTATGGTGCCTGTGAAGGTTTTCACTGATAAGACTCTCTCATTTTGCTCTTTTCTTCTTATTTTCCTCTGATTTTGCAGATGACAAGGCATTAACCATGATAAAATTATCATATGCTCATGGCATCGCTAACTCAACACTCTCAAAGATTATCTAAGAGGTCTTTTTTGGACTGTAATATGACTTTTAGACAGGGTTAGAAAGAAAGAATATCATAAAGGCCCAAAATAACTAAGACGACAGGGTTAATTTATTTACAACTTTTGGAATCTATTTTAAAAAAATTTCCCCAGTTTCTAAAATAAGAGAATTTGATTCCTTTTTTTCTTTTTCTTGAGAAGGAATTTCTAAGAAAACTACCCCACTCTTGACTTCGTGGGATTATAAAATATTTTATTTGGTGCGACAAAACTGTAAGGATGCCTATGTATCTTGTTGACACAAGAATCAGGTCGAACGTAGTTCAAAGGAATACTTTTTCTAGTTGCTATTTTTCTTTTTCTTTTTTTACTTTTCCTCTTTTTTTTTCTTGAATTTTTCTTTTGGAATGTACATCTAAAACGAACCTTATGGGGGGCATGAATTTTTTTTAATGACTCTAACTCGATTCCAAAAGAGGGGAGGTCAAGAAAATTAGCATGGGCTCAAAAGGGATACCAAATGGTATAAAGTGTTTGGGTAGCTGAAAGAGGATCTCCCAGCCTTTGAAAATGCCAAGTACAACACATGCAGCTTGAAAATGAAAATTGAAGATCATGCACAACATTTCTTTTGCAGCTTTGGCATTGATATCACTAATATGCCTTCCACTTTTCCTCAGTACCTTGTCAAGTACAGAACTCTAATCGGGTGATTTTTCTTCATAATGGATACCCTCCGTTAGTTTGGGAAAAACTCCCTTAGCTTTATCTTGTAACTTGAGATGCACTTGAACTCAAAGTTGTTTGTTTCAAACACATAATTCAGGCTTTAAATGATCTCAATATCCAAATATTTACTTACTTCCCTCAAATGTTCATCTTCAAAACTTGTTTCATTGCTTCATGATTAAAATAACTTTTAAGACAAGGCTGAGAATTACGCGTGCATGTCATGTCACTAGAGTCAGCATGAAAAGAACTATAAAAAGAAAAGAGAACTAAACAAGAACTGGCTAGAACTAACGAAAAATAGGATATTGCATTAGACAGACGGTGAAAAGGGTTTGAACAAAACAAGCAAAATAAACTGGGATTACAACCTTGGAATAAACCTAGATAACACTAAACGAGTTACTACGCGTAAATGAACTAGGCAAAATAAAAGGATAGAAGGGTTTAAGTCACAAGATAATATCTGAATTACAACCCTGAAATAATCCGGACGACAAAAATGACAACAAAATAAACCACCAGGACTCCTCCCCGGCTAACCAAGAAAGGAGCATCTTTCCAATTACCAAGCTCGACATCTTAGCCACTGAGTTCCACATCAATATTACCAAGACCATTACCAACTTCAATCACACTGGCCCCAGCAAATAGCTTTTGGGTCCCTTTTACCGACTCGTTCTTAAGATCAATTTCCAAGACTGATAGCGTTGAAAGCTTTGCAGAAAGTGTCCCTCCAAGGAGCTCAGAAGAGTTCTCATATTCCTTTTCAATACAAATAATTCCCATCATATGCGTCTCATTGTGGCATGTAATGGACTTTGGCTATTATCCACCGCATCTAGATTTTGCACGATAATGTCACCTACATTAATAAGCTTCTGGATTGCTCTTTTAATATGCCAACACGTTTCTATGTTGTGCCCCGTGGCATTAGAGCAATACACACACCTTTGAGAATAATCAAAATTCTTTGGAAGGGGGTTCAAAATTTTTATCTAAATCGGCTTCAACATGTCCAATTGCCTCAACCTTTGGAACAAACTGGCATATAATTCTCTAATAGGAGTGAAAGACTTCTCCTTTTGTTACTGCCTTTTCATTTTGTACTCCGACCTTGGTTGGAACTTCTTGCAGGTAGGTGGTTGATATGCTTGTGGAGGTGGGTAAGACATTTATGGAGGCGATGCAGGCCATTGTGCGTCTTGTGGATGTGGAGCATATGGCGGTGTATTATGGATAGAGTACTGGGAAGGTAAGGTATGACTTTGGGGATTTTGTGGAGAAAAGTAGCATTGGGGAGGATTATCTGGAGTACGGGGATATTCATGTGGTCGATGTTTAGGCTGAAAGCGTTGAGCAGGAACGCCTACTGGATCTTGTCGTTGATGAGGCTCAACAACATCTTTCCTATTTCTTTTTCTTCCACCCAAACTTACTGAGATGTTCTAAATGTCTTCTATAAAATCTTTCAATGTAGAGTAGCTCATGATTTTGCCTGACTTGATTCCTTCTTCTACTATCTCCCCCATTTTTTCCACATCATTGAAAGGTTTACCTAAAGCCGGGATCAAATGACTGAAGTAGGTGGTTCCCTGAGCTTGTAGGAAAAGCTTAACCATTTCTTCTTCATCAATCGAGGGATTGACCCGAGCAGCTTGTTCCCTCCATCTAAGCCCAAACTCCCTAAAACTTTCCTCAGGTTTCTTTTACATCTTAGATAGGGAGGAGCGATCTGGGATAATGTCTAGATTGTACTGAAAGTGTGAAACAAAATCTTGAGACATGTCATCTCATGCATGCCACTTACTGACATTTTGACGAGTATACCACTCCAAGGCTGCCCCATTCAAACTCTCACTGTAATATGCCATCAACAATTCATCTTTCCCTCCAAAACTTCTCATTTCACTGCAGTATCCCCTCAGATGGGCTACTGGATCTCCACGCCCATCATACAAGTTAAACTTTGGCATTTTAAACCCCGCAGGCAGATGAACAGCAGGGAACATACACAAGTCATTGTAAGACATGTTAATCGGATTTCTCATCCCTTGCATGCTCGTTAATGATTGTTGTATACCTTTCAGCTTCCTGGATATCTCATATCGCCCTTCTTTTCCTGTGAACTTTTCATTTTCAACATGAGGCTCATTCTGAAGGCTATGATTGTATGAGTCAGAGACCTTGTGGGCAACCTCTGAGGGGTAGTATTGGGCATCATGAGTTTTGAGTGGGTGTTCATTGTTGTATCTATGAAGGAAAGATTGTTGAGAAGTTGTGATCGTGGGGATAGTGGATATGATAGGAGGGCAACTTTTGGGAAAGGTAGTTGGAGGATGAGTGATGGAGCTACTAGGGAGGTTGGGAAAGCTATGATAACCGGGAAAATCTTGAAAGTATGGTAGATCATCTGGCACTATGGCTGGAGTTTGGGTAAGGGTAGTATCTACGAAGCTAGGTGGTGGCGGAGGTGGTGCCTTCCCAGTCATCCAAGCCTGATACATATTCGCCATGTGTTGTATTAACATCCTTACCTCTTTAACCACCCAATATCCTATTCAACCAATTGTTGTCGAGTACCAGTATCAACCAACTCAACTCCATTGTCATCTGCCATTGCCTTTCAACTTTATGTTGTAGGAAAGAGTTACCAGTTTAAGAATCACAAACCAACCACCCTTCTTCTATAATGAAGATAATAAAGAGGAACATAATGAAGTTATCATGTTAGCATTAGGGCATTTAACAAAAGATAATCTCACAATTTGTGCAATGCACCTAGTCACAGTTATCGGTTCTAAAATGACTTCGAGGGTACGAAGGTCATATGGCATCATCCCAATTTCACTCTTCTTGCCCTGTTTCCTATTCATTTTCATTTTTTCTTGGTTTTTCATTTCCTCCCATCCCTTTTCTTTCTCATTATCGCTCTTTTCTTACATCCCATAGTTTTCTCTCATTTCTCACATCCTATAACTTCATCTCTTTTTTTTCTTTTTAATTTTAAAAATGATTCGATTGAACCCTATGTAGGTTGCCTACGTATCACGTTCCATATGAATCAGACCAAGCATGTTCTGAAAATATAATGGACAAAATAAACTAAAAACAAAAATCTTTTTGGGTTTTTCATTTATAACCCTTTTTTTCAAATACAAAATGGGAAGTACGATGACAAAAGATTTAACAGACTCAGCCAGACTATGACAAACTTTGACACCACCTAAAAGACTCAACACTACTGGACAAGACTATTAAGTAAAAGAAAACATGAAAACAGACTCAAAAATATAAAATAAAAAAAAGGCTACTCAAGTAGCTCCTGAATGCAGTGTCCTAACTGGATGGTCTTGGGGGGTCTGACATGCCCAAGTTCTGGCAAATGGATCCATACCTGAATGAGAAAAATAAGACCAGATAGAGTTAGTGACTCAAGACACTATGTGAGACCAAGTCGCGCCCCTTTTTCCTCGCGAAGTTTGGGTTTATGACATTTTGGGACAACTCCTTTCCTTTTGGGAATTGGGTATGAGATTTGAAGAATCGCCACCTAACGGATTAAGGTGTGTTAGGGCACTTAGAGCAAATAACTCGTGAACTAGTTTACATCACCAAAGATTGGATAAGGGCTCGAAATTACCTTGAGGGGAATGTGTTAGGCACCCCTCGAGGCCCACAATGGTGGGTCCCATCCAAACTTAATTTAAGCGAATTAGTCTTATAAGCAATTTAAACAAATAGATATTACTCTTAAAACAAGGAGTAAAGGGGTTCCTAGGTTTTTTAGCCTATAGGATCACTTCTGTACAATACTTGGTAATCGTCCCAAAATTGGGGTGCTACAATTAGCATTAGCGCATAGGTCATCATTTTCTTTACTACCCAATTATCCTCCCCTTTTCAATTATTACCTAAGCGTTCTAATAACATCCAGTACGTACCTTATGCGTGCACTACCCGTCCGTTACCTCTGGCCCTTGAGGTGTTTAGGACCTCTATTAAAGGCGGTTCTAGACTCACCTATGTTGTTTAAAAAGAGAAAACTAAGCGACAAACAAAAGTCAAGTAGGACTGTCACATAAGGGGCAATTAAGCGGGCTCATGTTAACTTCCACAAATAGACAAACAAATGCACGTTGTTCAAACAAGCAATTTTAAATAATTTTTAGGATCCTATAGGCAAGATATCTAAATACGCACAAACAGAATATACAACAATTCTATTAAAGCGAGCAGACGAGTACCTATCAGTTGCCTACTAATTTTCGTTAATACTATGAAACCGGGCACACGTCAAACAAGCAGTCATAGTTTTTAGACCGAGAATTTAATTAATCTACAGGCTTGCCTAAGTGATAACCGGGCAGAACCTTATAGACATGGCATCTAAGCTGTAAATCAACTATTGATTTTTAACAGGCAGATTTTATCTTAAATCCTATAGGCATGCTTTCTCAATGTAGGAACCGATTCATTTATTTCCTATATGCATGATTTCTAAGTGCAGAAACTAATTTTTTGAACACTTACTTCCTAAAGGCATGATGTCTAAGTGTCAAGACTGATTTTATACTTATTCCCTATATGCATGATATCTAAGTTGCAGAAAATTGATTTTAAAACCTTATGGGCATGATTTCTAAATGCAGAAACTGATTTTTGTGAAATCCTAGAGGCATGGTATCTACAATTGTAAACCTATAGGCATGATTTCTATTAATCACATATTGGTAGAATTCTTAAACACATCACCAGGAAAATTTGTTAATCAAACAGACAGAACCCTATGGACATGGTCACTAGTGCACGTTGAGTTGAAAATACATGTAGATCCTATAAGCAGGATTTCTAATGCACAGAATTAAACATAAAGTCCTATAAGCAGGGTTTTTAACATGCAGATGTGCAGCATAGAATCAAACGATCATAAAAATCATACAGGCAGGATCACAGTACTGTATCCACATAGCGCAATCAGTGTAGTTAAGTCCTATAGGCAGGATTTTTATCCTATTTCAACAAAAAGATATAAGAATAGACCCCCCAGCCTTTACTAATAACCCCAAATCTATTTATTATAGCGATTATTACAGGCCAATATGAATAAATTATGCAATAAGAATCATTAAACTATAAGGAGCCTTAGCAGGACCAACATCAATCTTGGAAATCAGGCCTTCAAGCAAGCAAGTCTGATATACAGAGGTATCAGGATCCATAATACCATAATCCATGCTTCCAGTGTGTCAAAGTTCCCAAAGAGCCTCAAGGACCCCAGGCAATGCTCACACTGGATCCATACATTCAACACAAGATTCGTAAGAGATTGCAAACCAGCTCCAATGTGTTAGAGTTCAAAGGAGTTTCAGGGACCCTAGATAGTGCTCACATTAGAGGTGGTAGGAACCTAAGTAGCTAAGAGTGGAAATTTGAAAAGTAGTACATGTAAGGGGTAGGGGATTGTTTTTAGAAAACAGTTTTTCTTCAAGAGCAAACAGAAGTAGAATTCTACCTAGACAAGTAGAATTCAGACAGATTGGTGTAGATACTGTGTCAACTAAAGCAATCACAAAGAAGCAGGGGTACTTGAAGTACAAACAAAACTGACCATACATACAGTATCTAAACATGTTATGAATAGAGGCATACAACTGAATCAACAAGGTTTCATATGATTGAAGTTGATTTGGTTCACTAATTACCACTAGGTGGGAACATGTAGACATATATTGGACAGAAGCATGCTGAAGTTAAGATAACCAACTAAACAAACACATAGAGAAGGATAGTAGGAAATTAAAGCATACCAGTCTAGAAAGAAGTACACAGAAATCATGGATCAAGCAGAAACATGTTAAGGTAAACTATCCTTACTAGCACACATAACAAGAGAGGTTAATAGGAATTAAAGCATGTTAGTTAAGAGAGAAACAAACATGAAGCAGAGACATGTTGATGTCTATTGTGAACTGACTACATAGCATGTAGAATAGAGCATGGTAACAGAAATTGAGGCATACTAGTTAAGAGAGCAGTAAACAGGAAGACGTAGGGAAAACAGAATCATGTTGAAGTCTAACTACATAGCATATAGAAGAGACATGATAACATAAATGGAGGCATACCGTTTAAGGATATAGCAAACATGAAGGTGAAGACAAATGAAATCCAAGGGTCTAGCCTTGGCTTTCAGCTGGCTAGACAGTGCAATAAATCAAAGAACTGTAAGTGTGTAAGTGTATACCACTGTGTGCTTGTAAGTATAGGTGTCTGAGTCTGGGCGTGGCTTTAAAAAAATTAGAATGGTGAGATTTATATAGCATTCAGCAGAGTAGAACAAATAAGGCAAAGAAACTTAAAAGCTCACAAATAAGGTATGCAAATCATTCAAACAGTTAATTAAGGCTAAACCCAATCAATTAATATGACAGAATTCGGAAAATATCACTTAGATTAGGGAGAATCAATTAACAGGCGATATTAAAGTTTAATAAGGTAAGAAATAAGTCAGGGGCCGTTTATAGGTCTGTCAGAACAAAATCAAAACCAAGAAATCAGGCTAGTACCATAATTAAGGAAGGCAGTACCAATTATAAGTCACATATAAGGGAAGAATAAATAAAAATCTCAGAATGATATCAATTTAAAAGAAAATATAATTTCAAACCCTAATTAGGCAGATAAATCAATTAACCAATTTATTTAATCGGGCCAAAGTGAACAGGCAAGAACAGTGAGACAAATAATCGAATAACGGAAAACTTTAAGCATATTGAAACACAGAGATGAACCATCAAGCAAGGACAATAGTGGAGCAGTAAAGAAGAAAGGCCCTGGTTGAACCTTTAAATGTTTTAAAACATTTGCAGAAACTTTAAAGATGAAACCCTAGTCCTTAAGGAAAAGGTAAAATCGGTAGATAATAGCGGTAAAAATGAAGAAACCTTAAAGGAAAATGGTTAAATAAACCCCAAACACAGATCTAAAGAGATATGGACCTATTCAACAGAAATAGTTAGGTTTGTACAAAAATAAATGAATGTGTAAAAATCAAGTTTTAGACCGAAGATTTGAAGCCATGAAAACATAAAAGTGACAATACTCACAAACAAATGATGAATATAGACGGATTCATTAGAATATTGAGGTATTTGAACCAAATCTGTTCGAATCCCCTTGAGATTCCATCAAACAACAAAGAAATCGAACAACCAATAGAGATAAGAGGCAGGATATGGCCTAAGATCGAAGAGAAACCCCATGGATTGAAGGGGGTTCAAGTGATGGCGGGATAGGGTTAAGAAGAGGTTGAGAGATAAGAGAGGAGGTAGGGATTTAGGGGCAGCGGTGTTTTAGAAATGGGTAGGTTTTGGGGAGTCGTTTGATTAATAAAAAAGGAAATGAATCTTGGACCGTTGATCTTCTGAGATCAACGACCAGGATTCCATCCGGGTTGGGGAGGGTTATTTGGAGATTGGGTTATGGGTTATATTTAAGTGGGCTAGGGCAGTTTTGGGCTAGGTCCAAAAACTTAACAAAATTAAAGAGGCTATTTGTTAAATACCCAATTAATTGATAAAATAATTTGTAAAAATAGTTAATTAAATGATAAAAATATATTTTATGTATGAAAATGATTTAAAATAATTACTTAATATTATAAAAATACAAATGGTTATTTTCTTATGAAATAAGGTAATTATGCACACATGGGGCTATTATTGCAAAGTTATTGCAATTATAACCAACATGTATATATGATTATTCATTAAATAATTAAAACTTAGTATAAATAAAAATTATAAAATTAAGCAATAAAATTTATCATAAAACCGTTTGTGATGCAATTAGTAATTATTTGGATAATAAAATGCTATAATAAATTAATTAAAATCCTTTTAAAATTACAGAAAATTATGGAAAAATAATGATTGATGCTCATGCACTATTTTGAAAGTATATATGGATTTTAAAATATATGAGGGAAAAATTGGGTATCAACAGATAATATTCCTATTGAGTCATGCAAGGCACTGAGGCTATCTTTGCAAATGACCTATGCGGCCAAGAGTGGCTATTAGCGCAAACTCAACAAAGGTGACCTCGAAGACAAGAAAATACCTCACTAAGGCTTATATGGATTCAAATTCCCAATAATCATGGCCCAAAATTAATTTGCAGAAATGACCCATTTTGTAAAAACGACCAATATGTCCAGAAGTTGCTAAAGATGCAAAATCAAAAAGGAAGGACCTTAAAGTAATATGACACCTATTTGTGGACTCAAGATCCTAAGACATGGGTCATTGAACAACTTTTGCAAAAATAACCCCATTTTGCAAGAATGGCAGATGTGGCCAAAAGTGACTAGATATGCAGATTCAACAGGAATGGACCTTAAAATTGAGAGGACACCTTGTTGTGGACTTAGGGTTCTAAGACATGGGATAAAAAACTACTTTGAGAAAATAGTCCTATTTTGCAAAATGATCAATATGGTCAAACATGGCTAGACATGCAAGATTTGGCAAAGACCCCCCGAAGCGAAGAACCTAAGACTTACTAGGAAGACCGGACCCCATATGGGCTGCCTACGTATTTTGTCTCGAAAGACGAGAACCAGGTATCCGTAGTTCGGGAGGATTGGATATGGGAAAGAATTAAAAAAAACACTGATTTGGAGAAAACATATTTTTTTGTCTTTTTTGGAAAATAATGAAATATGTAAAATCTTTCTAGATTTTCTTTTGCTCTTTTTTTTTTTTGATTTTTTGTGAAAACTGTGAAAGAAAAATGTGAGTGGGTTCTACTTGCTTCATTTTGTACATCACCCTCTTTTTTCCTCATTGGTCCGCCAAATGACCTATTTACCCCAAAAGAATGCAACATGTAGCATACAGGGATGATCAAATGCCTTTTTGGGCCATTGGCCCGTTTTGACATAATGTGGATAAACCTCTACCACGGGACATAGTGCTTGGGACTGAACCTTACTAGGACTAAATGACATGATGCAAATAAAATGACCTAAAGGCTGACCTAAGTTTGGGGTTCACTAGACAAGGAAATTCGGGGGAGCGTATGGTCGATGGTGGCTGCTCAAGCTTTCCACCCGCTCTATACATCTGAAGGCCCCCCTCCTAAAATAAGGGTGACTCAACAAATAGTTCGTGTACGCGATACGTACTCCGAGACTTGTTGCAGAAAGAAGACCTATGGTTATGCAAATGATGACAGTTACAACGCGGTAAACACATAAGAAAAAGCGATAAAAAAATAACCAACAAAACAGGAAATACGACAAAGAAACTAGATAAACAAAGCAAATAAAGAAAACAAACACCTCAATCGAATATCCCAAAAGCCAACAAGATCAAGTATCAGCCCGAACCTGCAAGTCCCCAGTAGAGTCGCCAAAGCTGTCACATCTCTTTTTTCACTCACTAGCCCCTTTAAAATATAAAAAGTAATTTTTGACGCTCAAAAGGGTTTTCAATTTTGAAAGTGACAAAAACATTGTGTTTCGAAGGATTTTCAGAGTCGTCACCTGACATTTAGTTTCGGTGCGCCAGGTCACCGTTTTTCTAAAATAACAATTTCCCTTCAAAACGTATTTGACTCTTAAACTAGTTTTACCAAAGATTCTAGATAAGGGGATTTATTTGACTCTGGGAGAAGGTGTTAGGCATTCCCCGAGTCCCGTAAATAGTTCGGTTGCATACATGATCAAGTTGACTTTTAGAATGTTCGAATTGAAGTAAAAACACACAAAGGAAAATAAACATCCAAAAGGTTCGAGGTCGTCCCTTCCTAATAAAAGAAAATACAACAAAATAAAATAAGTCCTGCTAATTTATACTATGCCTCCACTGGTGATGCCACGACCTCCATTTACATTTACTTCGGGGCATTCCCCGGGCTATAATATTTACAAAGTTCACTGGGCATTCCCTAGATGATTTTATCTAAGGGACAAACCTCTCAAGAGTTGTCACATCCCTTTTTTCACTCACTAGCCCCTTTAAAATATAAAAAGTGATTGTTGAAGCTCAAAAGGGTTTTCAATTTTTAAAGTGACAAAAAGATTATGTTTCGAAGGATTTTCAGAGTCGCCACCTGACATTTGGTTTCGGTGTGTCAGGTCACCATTTTTTTTAAAATAACATTTTCCTTTCAAAACGCGTTTGACTCTTAAACTAGTTTGCACCAGAGATTCTAGATAAAGGGTTCATTTGACTCGGGAAGAAGATGTTAAGCATTCCCTGAGTTCCGTAACTAGTACGGTTGCATACATGATCAAGTTGACTTTTTAGAATGTTCAAATTGAAGTAAAAACACACAAAGGAAAATAAACATCCAAAAGGTTCGAGGTCGTCCCTTCCTAACAAAAGAAAATAAAACAAAATAAAATAAGTCCTACTAGCCTATATTATGCCTCCACTAATGATGCCATGATCTCCATTTATATTTACTTCAGGGCATTCCCTGGGTTAAAATATTTACAAAGTTCACGGGGCATACCCCGGATGAATTTATCTAAGGGACAACCTCTCACATTACGTTCAAATATTATAAATTAAACTAATCGTCCTAAGGCTTGCCTATCCAAATGCTATCGGCCTAAACATGTTACTAGCGGTCCAAACAAATAAAATATAATTAAACTTCGTATTAAGCCCAATTCTATGCATAAACTATGACTAAATCTTAGATTTCAATTAATTTCAACTAATGAGATTCTCATTTTTCCAAATTCTAACGCCACGACCCACCTTGTTACTCTAAAATTTTGCATCAATGTTTTACATCATTTATTTCCAATATACTCTAACTAATGCTCTTTATTTTATGAATAGCATCTTAACACTTGAATTCAAATGCATTGCTGTAAATTAACACTCTTCATCTTATGTTAGAACTAAAGCAAACAAGCAGAAGCATTTTTCACATTTTTAATCTAGCACGAAACTCAATAGAGAATTAATAATAAGCAAGTTCTACACTCAATTAGTGAAATATCAATTATTAGAAGACGAGAGCAGACCTTTTGAAGTTGCTGAAAATTTCTTCACAAAATCAACCAAACATATTAAAACGTGGCAAATCAAACCGTCGGCCGGAACCTTCGACGGGACAACCTCTATGATCAGCAACTTCGGACGGATCCCCAAATTTCGAGATTGTAAACTAACTGAAACATCCGACTTGGGAGTTTGAAACCAAATCCAGAAATCTCAACAAAACTTTATTGTGAAGAAGATCATGAATTTGAATTTGCTTGGAGATCATGGAAATGCTCCATGTCTGTTTTTGTCACTTTTCTCGTTTCCCTCTTTTGTTTGTCTCTTCCCCCACCCTCTGTCCGTATGTGACTTACCCCTCCCCTGTTTTTCGTTTTCCTTTTCTTTCAGGTGAGGTCAGCGGCTGGCTGGTGGCGTGTAGCTGTTTTTGGTCTTGGAGAGGAGGGTGGCGGATGGTTTAAGGGGTTTAGGCAGAGTTGCTGGCGGCAGAGGGGTCGCTAGATTTGGGTGGCCGCTGAAATTGGAGAAGGAGGTGGGATTTTGGAGTGGAGGTCCGGCGGCTGACCTTCTCTGAGGTTTGAGGTGGTTGATTCTTTAGGTTAGAAGAGGGTTAGTGAATTGTGGTCCTTCTAGGGCTTTTTAAATTGGGGTTTTATTTTAGGGTGGGGAGTTAATGGTAGCCCTAGGATTAGATTGGATAAGTGGCTAGAATTTAGAGGGTAGATGGGTCATATGGGTTATGGGTCTTGAGCTATCCGAATTTGGGCCTCTTTTGGGCCAAGTCAAGCTCAAAATAATGGTCTTCTCACATAAAAACAAAACAAAATTAGTCCAAAATTTTTCTTCTTATCTTTTTGAAAAAATAACATATCAATACTATTTTTGTATTTTTTTAATTTTATGAAAGGTAGATAAACTAAAAGTAACTAACAAAAAATATCAATTAGCTAAATAAAAGAAAATATTTTTGTAATTTTTATTTTTGTGATAAAATAAAGTAAAAGAGTCAAAACTAGTTAAAATAGTGATATTAGATCTAAACTAAATATTTAAACGCTAAAATGTGTAAAATCTCGGGGAGGTCAAAAATTACATGTCTACAATGATCAAGTGTTCTTAATGATATTTCCAATGAAGGGTGTTATGAGTATTCGGAAGAAGGGAAAGCCAAGTCCTAGAATTATAGGTCCATATCGAATCTTGAAAAGGATTGGTGAAGTAGCTTAAAAGCTGAAGTTACCTGCATCGATGACTTTGGTTCATCCTGTTTTTCATGTATCGATGCTACGGGGGTATGTGCCCAATCCTGCTCACATCATCTCACCGGAGGTAATAGAAATAAATGACAGTTTAACTTATGACGAGGAACCGGTTGAGATTCTTGATAGGCAAGTCCATAGGTTGAGGACTAAGGACATAGCTTCAGTTAAAGTGTTATGGCATAATAATGACACCGAGGAGGCTACTTGGGAGGCCGAAGAAGATATAAAAATCCGATATACACACTTGTTCGCGACTTAAGGTATGACTACTTTTTGAAATTTTGAGTTTAGAGTTATCATAATTTACTTCCATGGGACAGGTGATTGATTGGTTCACATTGTACATGGTTGTTAGACTTGTCTTATGGTAATAAATTTTATTGTTGTGATGCCGGGAGAGGCTATGTAATGGTAGTTGGAGATATATAAGGCCATGAAGGCATTTATTTATGTAGTTATGATGAGTAGAGCAATGTAGGGCCTTTTATATTGTACACTTATGGCTCGCTGCCAGGTTGAAAATTTTGGGATAAGCCTATTAACGAAGGAAACTCTGCCGAAATTTTTAAAAATATGGAGAGTTAGTCGAATTTCGAAGTCTTAAAGAGTTAAGGAGTAAGGAAAGACTTGGAGATTACACTTTCGAACTTTAACACAACCAAGTATTTATATTCGAGCACAAATTTTTCTAAGTGAAGGAGAATGTAAAGCCTCCCCGTAAATTCTTTTTAATTAATTCCTACTAATTTCGAGCTTAAGAATGTGATTCAGTTTAACCCGAGTTAAGTGAGATTTCTTGAATAGAATATGTCATTGGAACACTTGGGGATAATTATTCTATCAAAGGTTTAATGTTGGATTAAGGGAAATTTAGGACATTATCATTAACACTTAGATATAATTTTTTGTATAATGGATAAATGCTTGGAAAATATTAATCTTCAAGAATAAATGTGGGGCAATTATATTTGGAATAAGATGGAAAGAGAAGTTTGGCAAAAGTTGGCATTAATAAAATTGGAACAAGGGAACAATGGAATTAATTAGGAAACACAAAAGCAAACATGTTAAGTTGGAAAATGGAATGAACAAAGTTTATGATCAAAGAGGCGCTTCAGTGATGGACGCTACCCTTGATGCATCGCGTCCAAAAGTTTTCTGCTGCCACAATGTTGGCAGTGAACTCCAGCCATAGCGCCAACCTTGGCATCCGCACAACTGAAGGGACTGGGACGCACGCTATGAAGCATGCGATGCGTCCCATGCGGCATCCGAGTTCTGGGGCCTTTTAAAGGTAATTACGAGGGGAGATTGGTATTTTAATTTGGGCATTGTCTTGGGAAGCTTAGAGAGAGAAAGGATTTTCATATCATTAATGCATCTTCAAGGTAAGAATTAAATTCCCTCTTTTGATAGATTTGGTCCATTTATTTCATCTCTTAACCCTCCAACATCATGAAATTCATAGATCTTTGAAGAAAATCTCAAGAACACTTTAAGAACTCAAATCTTGAATTTTCTAGGATTTGACAAAGAGGTAATCTATTCACTCCAAACTTATATAGTATACTCCAAGAATGTAGTAGAGTATGTTTATGAAGATATATTTGTATTTAAACATCTATTCATGAAACCCTGGAAGTGTTGGTTGGTAGGGATGATAAATAGTGTTGAGTCTTGTTTGAACGATATTATTTTGAGATTCTACTGGAACGTCTACATCTCATAATATGTTTAATGAAGGATTTGGATAGGGTTTACCTTCAAACGATGATATAGGGATTTTTGCTAAACTTATAAAATTGGACTTAAAGTGTTAAACACTTAGTTGGGTTAGTTGGTATTGTTGTGACGCGTTAATAAGTTATGTGAGTTCGTATATATAGATTGTGACTCGTCGGCATTATTGGATCATTTGGGGTAAGCTTGGAAGCAATTTGAGGTACGTTGAAACTTATTACCTTCGAAACTTTTCTCCAAACTCATATCGAAACACGATTAAATTGAGTTTCAAAATGTAAGTCCTAACTTATGGGGACGAGCGAGTTAAGATTGTACCATTTTTTGTATCATAAAAGATTTGTGTGTTATGAATATTATTTTCTTGAAATGTATTCAATTTTAAAACTAAATAGATGAGGAATAGTACTTGTAGTAAATTTTTTTGAAACGGAAATATATGAGTTGTGAAATATCTTGGATTTAACTATTCTCAAATAGTTGATTTGGCTATAAATATTGTCGTTGATAAATGTAAAGGTTTCGGGAGTTACTTAAGTTCACTGAGATTGACCTTGGATACTTTTCCTCATTAGGTCATGAAACTAAATGTGCCGGTGTAGGCGTAGAACCCACCTTACGGTTGGGAACTATGGCAGAGTACTTCCCATTAGGGGGTACTATTGTGCTACTTTATTAGCACGGCTGAGTCGATTCGTGTGGCACAACAATGAGACGATCCGAGCAAGTAGGGTATATAATACTTGCCGCTAGGTACATAACCTAGTTGACTTTCTTCTATGTCGGTGATGGTATAGTGCTCCCGGTAAATGAAAAATCTAATATGATTTGTAAAGATTACTGCTAAACGAAGGCTTTGAAATATGTTTTTACCATATTATTATATTTCATTTTCTAAATTGTCAATTGATATGAAGACTTCTTTCTTATATCAATTGTTATTGCATATCTTGTATCTTCTTAAGTCTTGTCCTATATTTTTGTTGGGGAACGGTTCATGATTAGTACTAGGCATGTGGAGCTTAGGCATTTCGGCCATATTTCCATTTATGTCTTCAGGGACTAGACCTATGCATTTTGGACCGTGTGGATAGGGCAGCTCTACATTTTCTGTTGACACTTTTGGTGAGACTCCACCCTCATACCCATGGAGGACTTTATTTATTATTATTCTTTTGAGTCGCCGGGCTATGCCTTGGTTGGCTATGTCATTCCGTGTCATAGAGATTCTATAGACAATAGTAGTATTCATTTTTGGGTTGTAATCCTATGGTTACTCATATGGCGTGTATGAATGAAACTTTCTTGTCACGACCCTAAACCCAGACCCGGTTGTGATGGCACCTCTCGTGAAGACAAGGCCAGCCGACACAAACTTCCAGTTAATTTAACAGATAATAATGTATAATTAAGTCAGTAATAATGATAAATCCCATAATAGAGTGAAATATATCAACTACGAAAAACCAAACACAACCCGACATCGGGGTGTCACTAGTCATGAGCATCTATCGTAAGTCTACAAGTCTGAAAGAGTTTACACAATCTATTACATAACTAGGACAAGGGAAATAAAATAGGAGGGAGAAACACTGGGCTGCGAACGCCGAGCAGCTACCTAGTGGACTCTGAATAGCCTGCTGAGTAATCAACCCTCAATGGCGGGACCAGAAGCTCCTGAATCTGCACACAGGGTGCAGGGAGTAAAGTGATTACTCCAAATTAGTGAGTAACAATAATAAATGAAAACTTAAATCGCGTAAAAACACAACAACATGCTATAAAGAAGTAGAGTAAAACCAAATAAGCGCAATAAAATAGCGAAATCTTACAAAACACCTTGGTTCAGAATAAACTTCTTTAAAACACCTTTTTCAATAGTTAAACAAGTAAATGAAAAGCAGCTAGAAAAGATAAACACATAAAATCCGCCCCTCGGGCACAATGTCAATAGAATCAGCCCTTCAGGCAATAACATGGAACAACACCAGCCCATCGGGCTATATCTCATATCACAATGGGTACTGATAGGTTACAAGTACCTTGGGCATATGAACTTTACTTTATGTTTTGATGATCTAACAAACTTATCATCCAAAACCAGATACGGAACCTGTTACACATGTACAAGACGCTGAGATCACAAAGTTCTAGGTTGGGATCCCGCGTGGGATATAACTCAACTATTCAGAGAGGATGGAACAGATGGGGAAATAGGTCTCTACCAGTTCCCGAGAAGACTGTATGAAGTCAACTCTCCAGCAGGAAAGTTTCTGCATGCACACGCTACTACACAGGAACAGAGCAGCAATCAACTTTCTATGGACGGCTTTTTACCTACCTTGCTTACATCATTGTAAGCGATGTCACACACATATAAATACCATAAAGGAAGGTAAAACAACTTACTTCATGATAGAACCAGATAAAGAACATGAAGCATGCTTGGTACAATCATTCAAGTTAATCGACTCAAGATAATCTGGGCAGTGTGCCTTCAGATTCACAGGAACTATATTAGGGACCTGATACCTTTGTGTTCCCTTGATAGAAGTACAAGTCAACAGTAAAGCTGGAAAGCAACTGCAGAAAGTGACTGCCTGCAATAGTGCAGCAGACAGTGCAGCAGTCACTTCCCATTGAGATTGGACATCACTAAGGATGTCTTTTGTAGTATAAACTTCATGAAAGGCACAAGATTCAGGTTCCAAGACTTGCAAAATCAGAAACAAAAATTCTCTCTCAAGTGCAAGAACAACCTCTCTCAAGAACAAAGTTGTTGCAACCTCAAGGATCTGATCCAAGATCGAAGATATCTTAAGTCCTTAGGTTTGTTGAGTCTTTGTTATTTGTTTTTCATTGTAACTCCTATCTTGCTTTCTTAGAAACTGTTTTTAGGAAACCCAAAATCACAAACCCTCTAAGTTTGTGTCGTGACTAGAGTTAGTCGAGTTGTAAAGTCTTTGTAACTAGAGAGTTACAAAGTGGCTTGTAATAAGTGTTATTACAAGTTA
This sequence comes from Nicotiana tabacum, assembly GCF_000715075.1. NCBI lineage: Eukaryota > Viridiplantae > Streptophyta > Magnoliopsida > Solanales > Solanaceae > Nicotiana > Nicotiana tabacum. Next base: position 98,595,914 of record NC_134082.1, on the reverse strand, counting down.
GAGTGATTAAAGTCTTTATCACTAGAGAGTGACAAAGTGGCTTGTGGTGAGAGCATCATAAGTTAGTTAAAGTCTTTGTAACTAGGGAGTCACAAAGTGACTTGTGGTAAGAGTACCACAAGTTAGTTAAATTCTTTGTAATAGAGTCATTACAAAGTGGCTTGTAATAGGGGTTTACAAGTTAGTGAAGTTGAAAGCCTACAAGTGTAGGTCGTGGTTTTTGTCCCCGTGAGTTGGGATTTTTCCACGTAAAAACCCTTTGTGTTATTTACTTTCTGCCAAGCTACTGTGGGAACAATTAGAGAACCTTATTCCCGGTACTGGCTAGTTTTACAGTCTGTTGCTTATAGTGGGAACTTATAGAGAATCTGGTTCTCTATACAGTGGGAACTTATCCTGTGTATCATTTACATACTTGTTCAGTAGTTAGCACTGTACCAAACTGATATAGGACCAGATCGCTATACAGTTTGGTTCATGAATATTTTCAAAGGAAACTCATAGAGAACCCGGCTCTCTATACAGTCTGGTGGACGCTAAGTTTCTAACAATTGGTATCAGAGCAGGTTCTTTCTAAAAGGTTAACACCTAGAAAGGATCTACATGGCTACTCCACCAAATCACAAGGAAGGACAATCAACGTACAGACCACCAAATTTCAACGGTCAATACTATGGTTGGTGGAAAACAAGAATGCATGATTCCATTATGGCTGAGGACTCAGAGCTGTGGGATGTAATATGTGATGGACCTTTTGTTCCCATGAAAACTATTGGTGAGGGAACAGTTATAGTCCCAAAAACAAGAAAAGAGTACAACGATGCTGATAGAAAAGCTATTGAGAAGAATTTTAGGGCAAAGAAGATTCTTGTTTGTAGCATCGGACCAGATGAGTACAATCGCTTTTCAGCTTGTCAGTCTGCTAAGGAGATTTAGGAAGCTCTTCAAACTTGCCATGAGGGAACTACTCAGGTTAAGCAGTCCAAAATTGATATGCTTACTACTGAGTATGAGCTTTTTAAGATGAAGGAGGATGAGTCTATTCAAGATATGCACACATGTTTCACCTCCATTATCAATGAGCTTCACTCCCTTAGTGAAGTCATCCCAAGAAACAAGCTGGTCCAGAAAATACTTAGTGTTTTACCAGGTTCTTAGAAAAGTAAAGTAAATGCTATCACTGAAGCCAAGGATTTGCAGAAGCTGATCGTTGATGAACTCATTGGAAATCTCAAAACTTAAGAGATGAAGAGAAAGAAGGATCTTGAAAGAAGAGAGCCCAAGAAGGAGAAGAACTTGGTTCTCAAGGCTGCCAACAAAGACTCAAGTAGTGATGAATCCGACATGGAGTATGTCACTCGAAGATTCCAAAAGATGATTCAAAAAAATGGTGGGATTCCAAAGAAAAGAACTTCCAGCATGAATTTTGAAGAAAATAATTGCTGCCATATGTGTGGAAAGTCTGGACACTTCATTAAAGTTTGTCCTCTTCATAAGCAGGATCATTACAAAACCAGTACTGAAAAGGCTACTAAAAGGAACCAGGTCCCTGACAGAAAGTTCAAAAGAAGAGATGTTGCTAACAACATGTTGAAGCAAGCCCTGGTTGATTAGGGAAATTCCTCTAGTGAATCTGAAGAAGAAAATATGATGGTTGCTGACAATGGATCTTCAGAATATGAGTCAATTTTTGCACTCATGGCCAAATCTGATGATTATGAAGACAAAGAGGAAGATGAGGTAAGTTTTCTTGATGTTCAAAAAAATTTGAAAACTTACTCCAAGAAAAAATTGATGTCCTTAGCAAATGTGTTGATTGATGCCTATCACGGCCTCATTAATGAGAAGAATTCTTTAATAGAAGAAATTGGTGGCATTAAACAAGAGAGGGATTATATGAGAGTTTCCATTGTAGACTTAGAGGAAACCATTGAGAGTATGAAGAAAAAAAAAGAGGTTTTAACTGAGAGTAATGCTGACGTTGAGCACGAGAGAGATGACCTATTGGTGGTAGTTGTAAACTTAAAAAAAACAATTGGGGAACTTAAAATAAAAAGTAGGCCTGAGAATTCTCAAAAGGGAAAGGAAGTTGCAAGTGAGGCACACATTAAGCTTGAAAGTGAGTTAAATTCAATGAAGTCTAGTCTATGTGCTGAGCTTGAGAGAAATAAGCTACTTCAGGAAGAACTAGGAAGAGTGAAAAGTGATCTTGAAAAATCACTTAAGTGGACCTGGTCCTCTGATGCTATCAATGCCTTGTACACAAACAATGGGGGGAAACAGGCAGGGAATCAGGTTTCAAAGGAAAAAGACTCCCGACAACCCTTATAGCAAGTATGTTACTATACCTGACAATTGGCTTTGCACTCAATATGGAAACACTAGGCACTTTAAAGAAAATTGTAAGGTCAAAATTCAGTCGTTGCAGAAAAATAAGGTTTTTGCTGAAAAACTAACTGTTGCTACGGAACCTGGTCCTCACATAAAAAACATATAATGCCTGCTTGGACCAAAGAGCCATCATTCACCCCTTTTCACATTGCAAGGACTCCTGTAAAGTTAAAATTCAGTCGTTGCAGAACAATAAAGTTTTTGCTGAAAAGAGGCATATTGATGAGAAACCTAGTTCCCAGAAAAGAAAATATGTGATGCCTGCATGGGAAAAAAGAAGTCTGATCCACCTGTTCTATCATTACAAGGGACCCAAACTCGTTTGGGTTCCTAAGTCTAACTCCTGATTTTCTTGTGCAGAGAACACTGAAAGGAAGCTGCCTACAATGGTACATGGAAGTTGCTCAAAGCATATGACTGGAAGTACAAATAATCTCCTTTCACTTAAGGCCCTGCAAGGAGAGAGTGTACCCTTTGGAAATAGCTAAAAGGGGTACACTCTAGGAATAGGAAGGATTGGGAAGTCACTCACTCACTCAACTGAAAATGTGTATTATGTCAATGACCTGAAGTAAAGTCTCTTGAGTGCTTCTCAGATATGTGACAAGGGAAATAAAGTGGAATTCTTGTCCAAGATATGCATAGTAACAAATCTTATGACTTGTGAGGCCGTGTTTGTGGCCAAAAGATACAAGAATGTCTACACTGCTGATTTTAAGTCCCAGTATAGTGGTGATCTAACATGCCTAAGTATCATTAATGATGATGCTGAATTATGGTGAAGATGACTGGCATGTGAGTTTCTACTTGTTGAACAAATTGGTTATGGAGGACCTGGTTCATGGGCTGAAGCAGTCAAAACTGCTTGCTACTTGATTAACAAATGCATGATCAGGTCCCTCATCAAGAAGTCTCTCTATGAACTACTCAATGGGAGAAAAGCCAAGTTGACCTACTCGAGAGACTTTGGATGCAAATGTTTTGTTCTCAACAATGATGGAAAAGGGGTCACAAAACCAAGAATATGAAAATGGAGAATTCACAAATGCTCTTGGTAAAGCAATAGATATTGCAAATGGAAAGACTGATTTAATGAGTCAAGTGGATGAAGGAGATGTAGTAAAATCTCCAAAATGGCACAGAGGAACCTGGTCCCTCAATGATTGGCTATGTTAAGAAGGAAAGGTACAATGCTAAAAAGTATTTTTTGGCGACATCTAACTCAAATCTATACTGTTACAGGTGTACACATATGACAGCTTCAGGAGAAAAATAAGTAAGAGTGACATTGCACTTCTAGGAGTCTTTGCTCAAAAATTTCAAAAACCGTCAAGGAACCTGGTTCATGTGACTCAGGTTAGTAGTCTCTCCAATACTTATATGCCTTTTTAAGCTGCTGAAGTGTCATATCATTAATTTATTTCTGCCTTTCTCCTGCCTCTCCTCCTAACTTTTTAAGTCCAAAATATTAAACCTTTTCTGAACCAACTCGTTGCCTCAAAAAGGAACTTCTCTATCTTACACCCAAATAAAACCAATTCTTTTCTTCAAAACCAGAATCAACTTTGTCTCAAAGTAATCCTTCTTTCCAAATATTCCAGAAGTGAACCCAACTCTCTCACTTTCCAAAAACCTAACTCCATCAGAATCAAAACCCCAAGAAGTCTTTGGTAGATTTTGATGGAAGTTTAACTGAAAGGGAACATGGTAGATCTAATATTCTTGAGCGTGAGGCTAAAGTTGTGGTTGGATTTGTGGAAGTCATGAAGGATGGAGATATTGGTAAATGTAAGGACTGAATAAGGAACTTGATCCCTCAAGTCCTTCTCATGAAGTCAATTTAATGATGATATTTTTCTCTTTGAGTTCTGTGTATAATCGAACCTCTGATCTAATAAAAAGGATTGAGAAAAGCAGGTTGATTAATGATGAAGTGGTGTACCTTTGTGATGTGGTGATTGTGGAAGTGAGGATGAAGTGGAAGAATCTCCATTTGTGAATATATATATGTATATAATGGAGAAAAGAAAGTTGGCTGAGAAAGTTGCAACAGTTGATAAGGGTGAACAGATTGAGAAAAAAAAGAGGGACACATGGCAGCTCAGGGATAGAAAGGGTAGTGTAAGTGAGGAACCTGGTTCCTTATAGAAGAAAAAGGTTGAGTTATCAGGTTTGGAGAGGTAGAAGACACTGAAGTCTCAAAAAGTGTTGTTAGGCAGAGTGTTGACTCTGTTATTGCTGGAAAAAAATAATGGAGGAACTTCTTGACATTGTTGAGTTCCAAAAAATAGAATCACCTCTTTGTTCCTCTAAGACCCAATGTTATGAAGAAGAAGTAAAAAGTTTTATGCTTTATGTGACAATCTAATGCTATATGTGCATAGGACTGAGTTTGTTCTTGATGAGAAGAAGCTTGGGGAGCTTCTTGGTGATCTGATTGATGGTTCAACCTACTTAGATAGGTTGAGCACCAGGTCCTCGAGGTCCCTCAGCAGAATAGAATGCTAAGTTGAAGGGTGAGAATGAATGAAAGATTGAGGAAACAAGTAGAGGAACTGAGAGAGTAGATGATCATTTATCAAAGGAGAATCAACGAACGAATGGACAAACTCATCAAGGCCTTAGCCCCTTACTTTTCCTCTTGCCCAGTGATTCATGTCTTTCACTCCTTCCAAATTCCCTTGAATTCTTATCCTCTTTTGATCCCTATATTTGATCACATTAGTACTTCAGTGGTTTAAATTGTCATATTATGTATTATTGAAGCTAATATGCTTTTATTATAATTGCTCCACTATGGGCAATCACTCTATTTTGTGCATTGACATTCACTTGTTGTTCTTAATATTATTTATATTGTATTGCCCAAGTAGCTTGAGTTAATGTTGTTGAACTTCTTTTTGGTGGTACTTCTTCTGTTATTCTTTTCGATGATGCCAAAAGGGGAAAGTTATATAGGTGTCAACATGGGAGAGGAACAGAATCGAATGATATGTTGTGTTGTGCATGAAAGATGGATCTGCTTCGTAGGGGGAACATGCTGATAATATGTTGATTATCGGTCTGATCTGCAGTGAAACATATGAGGAATATGGTTCTTAGGGGGAATATTAAGAGAGAGTTTGTCATCATCAAAAATGGGGAAATTGCTTTAAGTTACACTATGTCATGTTTTGATGATGACAAACGTTCTCAACGTACTGGGTACGGACCAGATGTGATCAGTGCAGATAAGGAACCTAATTCTCAGAGGGAATAATTCTGGGTTTGTTATTCATCAAAAAGGGGGAAATTGATAAGTTATGGTACTTTGAGTATTGATGATTTACCAAACAGTCTTGAGGAACCAGTTGTGATCAGTTCCTTAGGTTCGGTTCTCATGGGGAATATGGCTGATTCATAGGGGGGAACAATGTGGAGATCTGATTCTTAGGGGGAATATCAATTCTGAGTTTGTCGTTATAAAAAGGGGGGAAATTGATAGGTTACAAGTACCTTGGGCATAGGAACTTTACTTTATGTTTTGATGATAGAATAAACTTACCATCCAGAACCAGATACGGAACCTGTTACACATCTACAAGACCTTGAGATCACAAAGTTCCAAGTTGGAATCCAGCGTGGGATATAACTCAACTATTCAGAGAGGAAGGAACAAATGAGGAAAAAGGTCCCTACCAGTTCCCGAGAAGACTATATGAAATCAACTCTCCAGCAGGAAAGTTACTGCCTGCACACGCTACTGCACAGGAATAATGCAGCAGTCAACTTTCTATGGAAGGTTTTTTACCTATCTTGCTTACATCATTGTAAGTGATGTCACACACGTATAAATACCATCAAGGAAGGTAAAACAACTTACTTCATGAGAGAACCAGATAAAGGACCTGAAGCATGCCTGGTACAATCATTCAAGTTAATCAACTCAAGATAATCTGGGCAGTGTGCCTTCAGATTCACAGGAACCAGATTAGGGACCTGATACCTTAGTGTTCCCTTGATAGAAGTACAAGTCAACAGTATAGCTGGAATGCAACTACAGAAAGTGACTACCTGCACAATGCAGCAGACAGTGCAGCATTCACTTCCTATTGAGATTGGACATCACTAAGGATGTCTTTTGTAGTATAAACTTCATGCAAGCCACAAGATTCAGGTTCCAAGACTTGCAAAATCAGAAACGAAAATTCTCTCTCAAGTGCAAGAACAACCTCTCTCAAGAACAAAGCTGCTGCAACCTCAAGGACTTGATCCAAGATCAAAGATATCTTAAGTCCTTAGGTTTGTTGAGTCTTTGTTATTTGTTCTTCATTGTAACTCCTATCTTGCTTTCTTAGAAGCTGTTTTTAGGGAAATCAAAATCACAAACCCTCTAAGTTTGTGTCTTGGCTAGAGTTAGTCGAGTAGTAAAGTCTTTGTAACTAGAGAGTTACAAAATGGCTTGTAATAAGTGTTATTACAAGTTAGAGTGATTAAATTCTTTGTCACTAGAGAGTGACAAAGTGGCTTGTGGTGATAGCATCACAAGTTAGTTAAAGTCTTTGTAACTAGGGAGTCACAAAGTGGCTTGTGGTAAGAGTACCACAAGTTAGTTGAATTCTTTGTAATAGAGTCATTACAAAGTGGCTTGTAATAGGGGTTTATAAGTTGGTGAAATTGAAAGCCTACAAGTGTCGGTCGTGTTTTTTTTGTCCCTTTGAGTTAAGATTTTCCACGTAAAAATCCTCTATGTTCTTTACTTTCTGCCGAGCTACTGTGGGAACAATTAGAGAACCTGATTCCCTATACTGGATGGTTTTACAGTCTGTTGCTTACAGTGGGAACTTATAGAGAATCTATTTCTCTATATAGTGGGAACTTATCTTGTGTATCATTTACATACTTGTTCAGTAGTTAGCACTGTACCAAAATGATATAGGACCAGATCGCTATACAGTTTGGTTCATTAGTATTTTCAGAGGAAACTCATAGAGAACCCGGTTCTCTATACAGTCTAGTGGACACTAAGTTTATAACAGGTACCCGCAGTCATTGGGGGTGTATAGACTTCGGAAGGGGCCCCTTACGGCCCAAGCGCAATATCAAGCCATCTCGTGGCATAATCAATACGCTATTGGCCTCATATCAAGCCACTTCGTGGCGTACAACTCAGGCTCTCATCCTCATAATCATGAATCAATATGTCACTGCTACGGTGTGCAGCCCGACCCAAAAGTATCCTCACAACACAGGCCCTCGACGTTACGTAGTCAGAAATATCTAAAAGCCACTCGGGCACAGCAAAATATGATGCTCAGCCCCAAAATATTATTTAATATGCCAAACAAAGTTAATATGGTTGAGTTATAAAAATAGTAAAATATAGCATGACTGAGTACAAGTATAAAGTCAAAACAGTGAAGAAATAGTAGTAAAAATCCCCTAAGGGTCCAAAACAATTGGCACGAGGCCCAAATATGGCATTCAGCCCAAAATATGATGATAGAAAATAGTTTTCAATCAAATACGCAGTAAAACAGTTATTCGGGATGGACTAAGTCACAATCCCTAATGGTGCACGACCACACGCTCGTCATCTAGCGTGTGCATCACCTCAACATAGCAAAACGATACGAAATTCGGGGTTTCATACCCTTATGACAACATTTACAATCATTACTCACCTTAATATGGTCCAAACTCTAGCCCATGACGCCTTTGCCCCTCGAATCGGCCTCAACTCGCGTAGAATCTATCCAAAATCAGAGTCACAGCGTCAAAATATGCTAAGGGAACGAAGCCCATGCGAAATAATCAATTTACAACATAAATCCTGAAAAATAACCAAAACCCAACCCCCCGTCCCACGTCTCAGAATTCGATAAATTTACATCAATAGATTACTTATCTCCCCACGAGTTCATACATATTATAAAGACTAAAATCCGATTACAAATGACCCCTCAAACCCTTGCTCAAAGGTCTCCAATCTCAAGCCCTAGTAGTTCCAAATTTTAACCCTTAATTTCCATAAATTACAATCCTAATCCGTGAAATAATGTCATAGGATCGATTATTAGGTTCAAAAATCTTACCTCCAGACGTTATCCCTTGAATCCCTCTTCAAAATAGCTTCCCCAAGCTCAAACTCGAATAAAAATGGTGAAGAACAACTCAAAAATCGCAAAGGAAGCCTTTTATACTATCTAGCCCAGGGATTCCGCACCTGCGGTCCAAGACGCTGCATCTGCGCTCCTCACTTAAATCCCAGGCTCCGCATATGCGATGCAAATCCCGCACCTGCGCTATCGCAGGTATACCTACCTAACCGTTTTTGCGGCTCCAGCTCTCCTTGGCCCCTTCTGCTTCTGCAACTCTTTTCCGTATCTGCGGGGGTCACACCTGCGGCCTCCCAACCGCAGATGCGGTTATAACAGCAGTCCCAACACTTCAGCTGCCATTTCCAAATTCTGATCTTCTGTCAACCATCTGAAATCATCTCGAGGCCCCCGGGACCTCAAACAAAAGCAAAAACACGTCATATACCACTATCCAAACTTATACCAATCTTCAAAACTCTTCAAACAACATCGAATCAACCAAATCTCATCGGATTCAAGCCTAAGGTTCCAAAATCTTCCGAATTACGCTTTTGATCAAAAAGTCTATCAAACCCCGTCCGAATGACCTGAAATTTTGCACACACATCCCAAATGACACAACGGATCAACTGCAACTTCTGGAATTCTATTCCGACCCCTATATCAAAATCTCACCTATCAACCGGAAAACGCAAAAATTCCATTTTTGCCAATTCAAGCATAAATCTACTCCAGACCTCCAAAACATATTCTGATCACTCTCCTAAGTCCCAAATCACCTCCCGAAACTATCCGAACCATCGGAACTTATATCCGAGCCCTTTAACACATAAGTCAAGATCCGGTTGACTTTTCCAACTTAAGCTTCCTCAAAAGAGACTAAGTGTCTCAAACCTTACCAAAATCTCTCTGAACCCGAGCCAACTAACCCGGTAACCCAAAATACAGCTGAACAAGGCAATAAGAACAAAAATGGGGGAAACAAAGCGGTAACTCATGAAACAACTGGCCTAGTCGTTATATCCTCCCCCTTTTAAACAAACATTCATCCTCAAACGAGTCAAGAAACATATCTGAAGCCTCAAACTGGTGAGGATATCTGCTCCGCATCTCCCGCTCAGTCTCCCAGGTAGCCTCCTCCACGGGCCGACCTCTCTACTGCACTTTTACTGATGTTATATCCTTTGACCTCAACTTTCGAATCTGACGCTCCAAAATAGCTACTGGCTCCACATCATAAGTCAAATCATCATCTAACTGAACCGTTCTGAAATCCAGAATATGAGACGGATCCCCAATATACTTCCGGAGCATAGAAACATGAAATACTGGATGCACACTCGACAAGATGGGTGGAAAAACAAGCTCATAAGCCACCTCCCCAATCATCCGAAGCACCTCAAAAGGCCCAATGAACCGAGGACTCAATTTACCCTTCTTTCCAAATCTCATAACGCCCTTCATGGGTGAAACCTTCAATAGAACCTTCTCACCAACCATGTAGGACACATCCCGAACCTTTTTGTCACATAACGCTTTTGTCTCGACTATGTTGTACGAAGCCTCTCCTAAATCACCTTTACCGTTTCTAAAGCATACTGCACTAAGTCTGTCCACAATAGCCTAGCCTCACCCGGCTCAAACCAACCAACTGGAGATCTACACCGCCTCTCATACAAAGCCTCATATGGAGCCATCTGAATAATCGATTGGTAGCTGTTGTTATAAGCAAACTCTACGAGCGGTAGAAACCAATCCCATGACCCTCCGAAATCAATGACACAAGCACACAACATGCCCTCCAATATCTGAATAGTGCACTCGGATTGTCCGTTCGTCTGAGGGTGAAAAGTTGTGCTCAACTCAACCTGAGTACCCAACTCTCGCTGCACAGACCTCCAAAACTGCGAAGTAAACTAAGTGCCCCTATCTGAAATGATGGAAACTGGGACACCATACAAACGAACAATCTCCCGGATGTAGATCTCCGCCAACTGCTCTGAAGAATAGGTAGTACACACAGGAATGAAGTGCGCGGACTTGGTCAGCCGATCCACAATCACCCAAATAGCATCAAACTTTTTCAAAGTCCGTCGGAGCCCAACTACAAAGTCCATGGTGATCCGCTCCCACTTCCACTCTGGAATATCCATCTGCTGAAGCAAGCCACCCGGTCTCTGATGCTCGTATTTCACCTGCTGACAATTGAGACACCGAGCTACAAATCCCATAATGTCCTTCTTCATTCTCCTCCACCAATAATGCTATCTCAGATCCCGATACATCTTCGCAACACCCAGATCAATGGAATACCGCGAGCTATGGGCCTTCTCCAGAATCAACTCCCGAAGCCCATCTACATTGGGCACACATATCCGGCCATGCATCCTCAACACCCCATCATCACCAATAATCACATCTCTGGCATCATCGTGCTGAACTCTATCCTTAAGGACAAGCAAATGAGGATCATCATATTGGCGCTCTCTGATGCGATCATATAAGGATGACCGAGAAATCACACAAGCCAATACCCGACTAGGCTCCGAAATATGTAACCTCACGAACCGATTGGCCAAGGCATGAACATCAACTGCAAGAGGTCTCTCCCCAACTAGAATATATGCCAAACTCCCCATACTCACTGCCTTCCGACTCAAAGCATCGGCCACCACATTGGCCTTCCTCGAATGGTACAAAATAGTGATATCATAATCCTTTTAGCAACTCCAACCATCTCCGTTGCCTCAAATTGAGATCCTTTTGCTTGAACAAGCGCTGGAGGCTATGATGATCAGTAAAAACCTCACAAGACATACCATACAAGTAATGCCTCCAAATCTTCAATGCGTGAACAATGGCAGCTAACGCCAAATCATGAACAGGGAAATTCTTCTCATGGGGCTTCAACTGGCGAGAAACATAAGCAATAACTCTACCATCCTGCATCAACATACACACAATACCAACTCTCGACGCATCACAATACATGATATATGAACCTGAAGCTGATGGCAAAACTAATACTAGGGTTGTGGTCAAGGCTGTCTTGAGCTTCTGAAAGCTCTCCTCACACTCGTCTGACCACATGAATAGAGCACCCTTTTGAGTTAACTTGGTCAAGGGCGATGCGATAGATGAGAATCTCTGAACAAACTGGCGGTAGTAACACGCTAAACCAAGGAAGCTACGAATAGGCTCTCGGCCTCATATCAAGCCACCTCGTGGCGTACAACTCAGGCCCTCAGCCTCATAATTATGAATCAATATGTCATTGATGTAGCATGTAGCCCGACCCAAAAGTATCCTCACAACACAAGCCCTCGGCCTTACTCAGTCAAAAATCTCTAAAAGCCACTCGGACACAGTAAAATATGATGCTCAGCTCCAAAATATCATTTAAGATGTCAAATAGAGTAAGCATGGCTGAATTATAAAAATAGTAAAATATAGCATGACTGAGTACAAGTATAAAGTCAAAACAGTGAGGAAATAGTAGTAATATTCCCCTAAGGGTCCAAAACAATTGGCACGAGGCCCAAATATGGCATTCAGCCCAAAACATGATGATAGAAAACAGTTTTCAATAAAATACGTGGTAAAATAGTTATTCGAGATGGACTAAGTCACAATCCCTAACGGTGCATGATCCCACGCTCGTCATCTAGCATGTGCGTCACCTCAACATAGCACAACAATGTGAAATCTGGGGTTTCATACACTCAGGACAATATTTACAATCATTACTCACCTCAATCCGATCCAAACTCTAGCCCGCGATGCCTTTGCCCCTCGAATCGGCTTCAACTCACATTGAATCTATCCAAAATCAGAATCACGACGTCTAAATATGCTAAGGGAACGAAGCCCATACAAAAATAATCAATTTCCAACATAAATCCTAAAAATTAACCAAAACCCGACCCTCGGGCCTACATCTCGGAATTTGATAAAAATTACATCAATAGATTCTTTCTCTCTCCACGAGTTCATATATATCAAAAGTACTAAAATCCTATCACAAATGACCCCTCAAACCCTTTCTCAAAGGTCTCCAATCTCAAGCCCTAGTTTTCCAAATTTTAACCCTTAATTTCCATAAAATACAAGCCTAATCCATGAAATAATGCCATAGGATCGATTATTCAATTCAAAAATCTTACCTCCAGACGTTATCCCTTGAATCCCTCTTCAAAATAGCTTCCCCAAGCTCAAACCCGAATAAAAATGGTGAAGAACAACTCAAAAATCGCAAAGGAAGCCTTTTATACTTTATGGCCCAGGGATTCTGCACCTGCAGTCCAGCTACCGCTTCTACGGTCCAAGACGCCGCATCTGTGGTCCTCACTTAAATCCTAGGCTCCGCATATGCGATGCAAATCCTGCACCTGCGCTACCATAGGTGCACCTACCTAGCCGCTTCTGCGGCTCCAGCTCTCCTTAGCTTCTTCCGCTTTTGCAACTCTTTTCCACATCTGCGGGGGTCGCACCTGCGGCCTCCTAACCGCAGATGCGGTTATGACAGCAGTCCCAACACTTCAAATGCCATTTCCAAATGCCTTGAGAAGGCTTTCACATCCCCCTATTAGGAATATAGATGAGTATTAATTTATGGGATAATTTACTCGGGTCAGTAGAGTATCGAGTGTTGGTCATGTGGTTTTAGGACATGACAATAACAAGGTAGAGTAAATGATAAAATATGATTATTTAATAATAAAATAGAAAGGGAGTCTTGGAGCTACAGTTAAGTTGTCTCCGCGTGACCAATAGGCCACGGGTTCAAATCGTAAAATCAGTCATTGATGATTATATCAGAGTATATCGCTTACATCACACTCCTTGGAGTATGGCCCATCTCCGTACCCTATGTGAACGCGGGATACTTTATGCACCGGGTTGCATATAAAGCAGGGAATAGAACTTGTGTCTCATGGACGAAAGTAGGGAATATTTAGAACTTGTGCCTCACAAATTCTTTCATGGAATTCCTTTTTTGCAAGTATAAATTTTATTTACCAAATGTAATGTTTATAGCACGAGTCATTAAAAAAACATGAGACTATGTGATACCGAGCAAAAGGCCCCAGCATCAGTTTAAAGCTGCTCTTCTATAAATCCACTGCATATACTCTTGACCAATGCTTCTGCGGACCGCAGTTATTTGCTTACCTTGGAACACACTTGCATTTCTTTCTTTTCAGGTGTATCAAGAGTACCAGTCAGCACCATTCCATATATTTCAGCACTTGCACTTTCCCCACTACAATTTATACTAGCACATAACCCCCCACATTCAAAGAAAAGGTAAGAGATACTTTTATTTTTAAGCATTACACAACGGACAACATAGGTCATCAGTAACATCCCTAGACAGGGAGCAAGCATCCCTTGTGTATAGTCTTCGAGCAGCCACATCATTAGCACAAGTTTTCTCCATGGAACCTTCTCAAATGCACCTCTCAACTTCACATATAGATCATTCTAATAGAATATCTTTGCATTTTCAGCATGTCTTTTGCCATATAACCAGCTTTTTCTAAATATTTCCTGGTATTTAGAATCTTTCTTCAACATCTATAGAGGAGTTAGTAACATACATTATTGTGCCTTAGTGTCTTAGTTGACAGCTGAGATTAGTTAGTTGACAGTTGTCCCTTAACTTAAATGTAGTAGCTAGAGTTAGTATATAATATACATGTACAACTAATTGATTAAGCATTCTATTCAGTTTATAATCAGAGAAAATTGTTCGACACTCTCTCCTTCTTCCTTGTTTGCTTATTCTCTTATCAATTTCAACTGACTGGGATGAATTTAACATGGTATCAGAGCGGGAGCGGGAACTAAGTGAATCTAGGGTTCTTTCGTCGATTGCTTGACTGAAATTTCAAGATCATCGGCAATTCATAGCTGAGTGAATCTAGCATTTTTTTATCGATTACTTGACTGAAATTTTGAGAGATTCATTGGCAATTCTGGTTTTTTCCTGTGTTTCGCTTTCTGAGCTTCGATTATGGGGAGTCCTAAAGGTACTAGTTCTTTGACTACGGGAAATTTTTCTCCAATAATTGATCATTGTCATCCATTATACATGTATCCATCTGATGCACCTCGTTCATTATCAGCTGGGATTGAGCTTGTCATTATGGAAAATTACACGATTTGGAGCCGATCTATGAAGGTAGCTCTTCTAGGACGCAACAAACTAGGTTTTATTGATGGATCTATTGTTCGAGATGATTATTCTGGTGATCTCGCGAAGGATTGTTATTGTTGCAATGCTAATGTGTTTTCCTGGCTAATGGGGAACGTGCATCGAAATCTACTCGTTGGGATCTTATTTTGTTCTAGTGAAGCACTCATTTGGAAGGATTTGAAGGAACGCTTTGATAAGGTGAATGATTCGCGAGCTTACATTGCATAGGAAAATTTCTACATTAACTCAGGGGCTCTTATCTATATCAGAGTATTTTTCCAAAATGAAAGATTTATGGGATGAGTATGCCTCGCTAGTACCTCCTTCTTCTTGTAATTGTGCAAAGTCTAGGGACTCTCTTGTAAATTTTGAGAGGCAACATATTTATCAATTTCTAATGGGATTGAATGACAATTATGGTCATGCTCACAGTCAAATTTTAATGATGAAACCTATGCCAAACATTAACCAAGTCTATGCTATGTTAATGCAATCTAAAAACAACATGCAGGAGGCACTTATGTTTTGATTGACATAGTTGATCCCATAGCACTGCTTGTTGCTAGAAATGGAGGACAGAAAAAAAACCTATATTGTGACCATTGCAATATGAAAGGTCACACAAGGACAAGCTGCTTTAAGTTGATGTTTTGTGAGAACTGCCGCATGAAAGGACACTTGAAAGAAAAATGTTACAAAATTAGAGGGTATCTAGCTGATTTCAAAGGAAAGAATAAGGAGAATTTAGTGACTACATGTCTCACTCCATTAGAAGGAGGCAACAATGTGCTGAGAGGTCTTAATGTGCAACAAGGACTTAACCTAACTGCAGCTCCAATCATTACACAAGATCAATACAATCAAATTTTGAGCATGTTGGGTAAATCTTCCATTAGTGAGGCTACTGCTAACATGGCAGGTAAACCATTGTCTTCCTCTGTAGATGTTTCTAAGTGGATAGTTGATTCAGGAGTGACAAATCACCTGATGCATGATGCATTTAATTGATTCAGGAGCAACAAATCACATGATATATGATGCATCTTTGTTGAATAATGATGGATTAGTAGGAAATTCAGGAAAGGTACAACTTCCAAATGGAGATTCAATTGAGATAACACAAGTTGTTCATTGTGAGTTGCCTGGAGGTGATATGATAAGTCATGTGTTATATGTATCGGACTTTAGATTCAATCTTTTGCCAGTATCGAAGCTGACTAAGGAACTGAGTTGCTACATCACATTTTTTCCTCATTTCTCTCTTTCAAGATCTCTTTACTGGGAAGGTGAAGGGGATTAGTATAGAGGAGGATGGCTTGTACGTGCTGAAGTCACAGAGGAAACGATAAGATGCCAGGAGTCTTATCAAGTCTTTGGATGCAACAACTGAAGTATCTACATAACTATGGCATAAGAGACTAGGTCATGTACCTATGCCAGTTCTTAGGAAGATTCCATGTTTGGGAGTTAGTCTAGCTTTATATCACACCATTATTCTATTTGCCCACTAGCTCGACAAACTAGAGCATCATTTCCTATTAATAGTAGTCGAATGACAGACTCTTTTCAATTATTGCACATGGATGTTTGGGGTCCTTACAAGCTCCCCAGTTATAATGGAATGCGGTATTTTCTTGCAATAGTAGATGATTTTCTAGAAATACTTGGTTTTCTTGTTGAATCAAAAATCTGATGTTGTTACCGTGCTTAAGGATTTTATCGTCACAGTTTCCACCTAATTTGGCAAAGTTGTTAAGTCATTTAGTCTTTAATTTTTGAAATTGCACTTATAGTCGCCTTGTTAGGAAAATAACCTCTAATTAGAATCCAAACTGCTCGACGGCTATCTAGATTGTATCATCCTCCCTCCCTTAAAAGAAATTTGTCCTCGAATTTGGACCTTTAAACAAAAGAAAGCGAGCTTCCATTAGTAAAATTTCTATTTGAACATAAACAAGTGTCTCAAACTAACAATCAACCTATATTTTAACAAATTTATGGTAAATCCAAGCATCCAAGCCAATAAGTAAGACAAATCTATCATTCAAACCAAAATCTAATGATACTCATGGACAAAACAAAGCATAAAATCTAACCAAAAGATGAGAATTATCATGAAATACCTCCAATCTACACACCAAGTGTGCCCCAATATAAGAATAATCAAGAAAAGTATTAACTCTCACAGCTTTATCAAGTCCAAGCATAAGCATAAGCCAAACAAACAAGCCATTTTTGAATTCAAGCCTATATGAGAAATCAAGAATAAGAATGGTATGTTCAAACAAAACAAGTCTCTTGGCTTCACCAATATTATTATTCAAGAAAGATTTAGCATGTTTTTTTCTTAAACTCATAACACTAATCTACATGAAAGTTATCAACTTGTTTTAAACTCAAAGCACTAGTGTAGTAGAACAAATTAGCTCTATCAAATATATGAGTGAAAAAAGTTAGAAAGTTTAAACCAAGTAAAGAACTTTCTTCTTTTTCAAAAAGTTTGGCTTCCAAAATAATCTCATAGTAATCTCAAACCACTTCTCAAAAATGGAACCTTTGATTGGTAAATTCAAATCAAACTCATAAGATTTCATCTCACAATCAGACAAAAAATAATCAAATGGCTTAAAGCTTGATACTTTACCACTCAATTCACCTTCAAATAAGCAACCATCACTAATTAAAGAATGATCCTCAAAATAGAAAGAATGAACAATAGAAATCTATGGATCAAACTCAATAAAATCACATAAAGATGCATCCTTTATGCTTTCTTCAACCTTAATCAATGTTTCTTCATAAGCAAATAGGTCATTCAAACCATCAAAACAACTAGAATCACTATCTAGTGTATCTTCACAACTCAAAGAATCGGTAGAATCAATAAATGTACCCAAACTAATACTTGAAACATCACTAAGCTCATCACAAGAAGAAAGGGTGTGAGGCTTAGAAATCATACCATGATATACTTCTAAAGATTCTATTTTACCTCCTTGAAGAGTGGAAGAATCTTCACTGTGGGCTAGGGTGTATTCAGTCACCTCACCTGGAGTTCTTTCTTGAAGACTTCCACTTGAATTTTTCTTCAAAGGATCTACAAAATAAGGCAAACAACTAGCAAGAAAAGCATTAGCCATGAAATAATTATAAGAAGGATATTCCTTACTTGAAATCTCTTGTTTTTCTCTAATCTTTCTTTTCATTATTCTTTTCAATCTTTTCCTTTCCTTCTTTCTTGGTTTTCTCACTCAATTTTTTCATATGCCTATAATCTTTACTCAATTGAAATGGAGTCAAAGGAATAAGGACTATTTTTTTTTTATTTTTCTCAAAAGAATATTTATTAGTCCTTCCATCATGTAGAGCACCCTTATCATATTACCACGGCCTCTCCAACAATAAATGACATACTTGCATGGGCACCACATCACAAAGAATATCATCAACATGCTTTCCAATTTTAAAACTCACCAAAACTTGTTTAATCACTTTAAGTTCGCCACATTCATTAAGCCATTGGAGCTTATAAGGACGAGTATGTCTTTGAGTCTTAAAGTTCAACTTGTCAACCATAGAAGCACTAGCAACATTAGCACAACTACCACCATCAATAATCAAAGAACGCACTTGATCTTTAATCTTACATCTTCCATGGAACAAGTTCTCTCGTTCGTTCATATCTTCCATTACTTATGCACTCAACACTCTTCTAACAATATAAAAAGGTAAATTAGGAGTGTCATATTCTACTTTATCATCACATTCGGCCGCCTCTTCTTTACACGATTCTCTACTTTCTTCCCTTTCATAAGCTTCTTCCATAAGGATTATGGTTCTTCTATTAGGATATTCACTCATTTTATGATCATATCCTTGACATTTGTAGCATCTATTAGAGTTGGAATTTTGGAAATAAGATTTAGAATTGTTACCTCCCTCCTTAACCTCCACCTTTGGTTTGCCTTTGTCATTTTGCCACTTGGAGTCAACTTTTAGCTTGTTATCATTTGAAAGTTTTTCCAAGTTTCCTTGTTTTTGCTCCATGGAGTGTTGTAACTTTTGGATTTGCTCTCTTTGAGGTGCCTCTCTTCTTGGAGTTTATTTTCAACCTTGATAGCCCCTTAGTGCCTCATGTATAATAACAAATTTGTGCAAAGTCATTTGGTTAGATATTTCATGCTTAAGCCCCGCCAAAAATCTAGAAATCATGAGTTTTCCATTATCATCAAGATTGACTCTAACCCTAGTTGTCTCCAATTCTTCAAAGTAAGCCTCCACATTCTTGTTTCCTTGCTTCATGTTGTAAAATTTGGTAAGCAAGTCATTCACATACTCTTCGGGCGCAAATCTTGCTCTCATAACCACCCTAAGAAACCCCCAAGAATCAATAGCAATATCTCCATTTCTATTTCTATCCCATTTCTTTTTTTCCCACCAAGAAGAAGCATAACCAACAAGTTTAGAAATGGCATGCTTGAACCTCTTTGTATCTGATACATTGTTAAGCTCAAACATCCTTTCCATTTGTATTTCCTATTCTAAAAATTCCTCGGGGTCACTACTTCCCTTGAAAGTAGGAAATGAAGTCTTGATATTATTAAGACCTCGGACTTCTTCCTCTCCCCACCTTTTGCCATGTTCTTCATTAACAACATTTTCATCATAAGCATCATTCAAGTTTCTACCTTGATAATTCCTAACATGCCTTCCACCTCTCCCTCTAAAGTCTCCTTGTCCATTCCTTCTAGGTTAGACTCTAACCGGTTCATCATATTGCTCGTCATAGTCCAAATTGTCATCAAAGTTATTTTGTTGTTGTTGTGGCCTAAGAGGTTGTTGTTGATGCTCAACTCTTGCTTGTCTACCTTGTGGAAGTGGAACTTGTCTTGGTACTTGATTGTTAGCAACTTGTGATTGATTGATTAGCCTTACAATGTGTGGCGTGGTGGGAGTAGAACTACTTTGTTGTGTTGCACTAGTTCCCACTCCTTGGTTAGGATTAGGTGACAAGCCTTGTCATTAGTTAAGAAGGTTGTCGTGAGACTTAACCACTTGTTCCATATTATCAACTTTCATAATCAAAGCTTGTAAAGCCTCCAAAATGGTCTCATTAGAGTCTCCTTCCTTTGGAGTTGAAGTGCCTCTAATATTCAAAGACATAGTACCTACAAACAAAGAAAATAAGTTAAAAGGAAAGGGACCTCTCCAATTCACTCCCTTATTGTATCTCTCAAAGATTGCACTCAAAATTTACCACTCAGTGTATCACTCTTGTGCACTTAGCTTATAGGCACACACTCTAATAATCTCACTACTCAAGTCTTTCTTCTCTCTTCGATGAACATCCAATGTTTATATCAAACTCAATCAAGATACTTTAAGTGGACCTTCCAACTTCGGGGCGAGAATGGAGTTTATGTGACTCAATAAAGAAGCTAAAATTACTAAAGGACAATGGAAATAAGAAATTAATAACGAAACTAAAGAGAAAAGCACAAAAAAATTACCACGAAATAAAATAAAGCACATAAAAAACTAGTTTATCACTAAGTTTGAACTAATACTTAAGTAACTAGCTAGAATAAGTAAGAAAAGAAAGAAAGAAAGAAAAAGAAACAAGCTTAAAAGGCTATTTTTGAAATTGGGTTGAAATGGGTTATTGGACAAAAGTGGCTAATTTTGAAATTGTACTGCAAGATGTGGCTATTCCTGCAAAATCTGGAAATTTGCAGCATGTTCTTCCTTGTTGGAACTGGCACTGAAAATCAGTCCAAAAGCTGTTCAAATCTTCACAATTTAGTCCCAAATTCGATATATAAGCTCCACAAGACGTACCCGATCTATTGGAATAACACTCACTCGAAACAAAACTCAATTTCGGAAACCCGCAACTTGAACTTAAGCTTCGAAGCTTTGTTCCATGGCTGCCAATGAAGTTTCTTCTTCAAGTTTCCACTCCAACTCAATGGTATTCACGAAATAAACTCCGATCTAGCAGCAAACCAACGTAAATCAATCGAACCAAATTCCTCTTTCTTTTTTTTAATCGCGATTCGTTTCTCGATGAACCCAAGCAAAGAAACCCAAACTTCCAATTCGAATCAGCAACAATAAATGTTTCCCAATAGTGATTTTCAACGGATTTTAGGTCCGAAATTACAACATCAATTGAAATAGAAATCAATTTCGCGGATCTGGATTTTTCTTTTTCTTTTTTTCCGAACCCAAAACTCATGATTCCGCGATGGAGATTTTTAGCTTTGTTTCTTCTCTGTCAAGTAATGTCTTAAGCTCGAGTTTAGCCTCCAAACAACAGTAACCAACAAATTTATCAACAACTTAAAATTTCAACTCAATAATCATTAAACTTTAACCAAATTTGATAGCAATCAAATTTTTACGATACCCACATCGATGGAACTCACCCAATAACATTGATACTACTTTGGATTTTGGATTTCATTTTTTTTTAATTTTGATATAGAAATCAAAAAACTAGACAGTGTATATAGGAACACACGCTAACCCAAGCTCTTGATACCAAGATGATACGAACACGGAAGCAACAATATTAAGAACACAAATACAAGCGAGAAAGATAGAATTTAGCAAAGAACTAATTAGAAAATTGAAGAACACTTGAAATCAAACACAAATATCCTTCAATTTAAATCCTAATCAACCCACACTATAGGATAACCTTTAAGGGTAAGAATCCTCATAAAAGTCACCTTAAAGGTTTTCAATCAACAATAGAATTCATACATAACACTCACTCTAGGAGTTCATAATATCAATATCAAAATAAACTAACTCTAAAATAAGAGCCTTAATGGCTATTTATACTAAAGAGCTACATATTACAAGTATAGCCACCAATGTAATGTAGTATTTAATTGTTGAAATTGCACTTATAGCCGCCTCGTTATGAAAATAGCCTCCAATTAGAAATTGCTTGACAGATATCAAGAATGTATCAATATGTTTCCTTTTCAAATGGTGTTGGGTATTCAGCATATGTATTGTCCTGCTCAGAAGCATTTATCTGATGGCCAACCTCTTAATTTACTTCAAGTTCAGAACACCCAGGATGTTCAAGAAGTGTTACCGGCTATAGTTACAGCAACAGAAGAACCTCCACAGTCTCAAGAGGTGATGTCAGATGCAATCTCAACAACAGATGAACTACCACCATCTTCTAATGCTGACCAGGGAGCTATTGCACCAGCCTACGAAATACAGAGAGATGCCATGCAAGCTGAAATACAAGCATTGGAGGTCAATAAAACTTGGGAAGTGGTGCCTCTTCCAAAAGGTAAGAAGGCCATAGGATGTAAATGGGTGTATAAAATCAAGTATCAAGCATCTGGTGAAATTGAGAGGTTCAAGACACAATCAGTGGCAAAGCGATACAACCAAAAGGACCGTATTGATTATCAAGAGACATTCTCACCGGTAGTGAAGATGGTTACTGTGAGATCCGTGATTTCCTTGGCTGCCTCTAAGGGATGGATCATACATCATATGGATGTTTTTAATGCTTTCCTACAAGGCAACCTACATGAAGAAGTTTATATGGAGCTTCCTCAAGGTTTTGCTCCCTCAGGGAAACACTCTATTTGTAGGTTGCTTAAGTCACTCTATGGACTTATGCAGGCCTCTAGACAATGGAACATTAAATTGACTGTTGCATTGATTTCTTTAGAGTTTTCGTAGAGTCATTTGGATTATTCCTTGCTCACTAAGAAGGTTGCTGGCAAGATGTTGTTATTTTGATCTATGTCGATGATCTCCTTATAACTGGAAATGATGCTCAGCTAATTCAAAACACCAAGGATGCTTTGCAGCAACATTTCAAGATTGAAGATCTAGGGGAACTCAGATACTTCTTAGGTATTGAGCTTGCTAGAAACAAGATTGGTATTGTGATGCATCAGAGAAAATATGCTTTAGAGCTTATTTCAGACATGGGGCTGGCTGGTTCTAAGACACTTGGTGCACCTATAGTGTTAAACCTCAAGCTTACTTATGCTGAATACGATCAACACCTTGGTCAATTAGCTGATTGTCTTATGCCTGATCCTTCCTGTTATCACAGGTTAATTGGCAGGCTTTTCTACTTGACCATTACTCTACCAGACATTGCTTTTGTTGTGCAATGTATGGGTCAATTCATGCAGGCTCCAAAGGTGTCTCACATGGAGGCAGCTAGCAAAGTTGTGAGATATGTCAAACAAGAGCTTGGTCTTGGTATTTTCCTGTCTACGGCTGGTTCTGATAAGTTGATAGCATATTGTGATGCTGATTGGGTCTCTTGTCCCAATACAATGAGGTCTGTCACTGGTTACATTGTGAAGTTTGGTGATTCCCTGATTTCCTGGAAGTCCAAGAAACAGACAACTATCTCTCGAAGCTCTGCTGAAGCAGAGTACATGAGTCTAGCTTCTATGATGGCTGAGGTTATTAGGATCATTGGCTTGTTCAAGGAATTGTCTATTGATCTTCAACTCCCTGTGTCTCTATTTTGTGATAGCAAATCTTCCATTCAAATAGCTGTTAATCATGTTTTCCATGACGTAATAAACATATCGACATTAATTGTCACTTTATTCAGGAGAAGGTGCAACAAGGTTTGGTGGCTACTCTTTACCTTTCCTCTGCTAAGCAACAAGCTGATATGCTTACTAAAAGTCTCACTAAGGTGCAATATTCTTACTTGGTGTCCAAGCTAGGAATGAAATCTTCATTTCTCATGGCTTGAGGGGGGTGTAGAGGAGTTAGTAACATACACTATTGTGCCTTAGTTGAAAGCTGGGATTAGTTAGTTGACAGTTGTCCCTTAACTTAAATATAGCAGCTAGAGTTAGTATATAATATACTTGTACAGTTTATTGATTAAGCATTCTATTCAGTTGATAATCAGAGTAAACTGTTCGGCACTCTCTCCTTCTTTCTCGTTTGCTTATTCTCTTATCAATTTCAACTGATTGGGATTAATTTAACACCATCCAAGAAGAGTGCTTTCCACCAATAGTTTGTATTTCTCTTGGCATTATAAGTTAAATAGGATTTTGCACCCAACAGTTTTATTCCAAGTCAAAATGTCAAGAATATTAAGACCACTAGCTGACTTTGAGGAACAGACCTTACCACGGGATAACATGAGACCAACTAATCTATACCTCCCGTCCATAAGAATCTCTAACTCTAAATGTGTACATCGTGAACACTAATAACGACCGAGTAAATCATGGAAAGTTTAGTATTTTCGTTTTAGAAAAGGAAAAGAAAATCGATTATAGTAAATGTGTTACTCTTATAGAATTGTCTCGAAAATCACTGCAAACAACATTCGCACTATCCTTTCTTTCTATTTTTTCTTTTTTCTTTTTTTAATTATACAAGAACGAACAAGTAATCAAAGAATCCTCTTGGATTTGGTCATATACGTCTCTATTTTGTTTCAGAATTTTCAGCTCTAGTAGAAATAGTATATGTACTTGCTATTATATATGGAAATCACAACACGACTACCTCAAAGTCTGGTACAACTTTGTTAATAATACAATAGAAAATGCATCAAAATATTTATTTTTCAAAGGTTTTCTAGCTTATATTTGTTTAACAGTATTCATGTTCCCTATACACTAGTATTAGTACCTGCACGATGCGCGGATAATTAAAAAGAATGATCTATACCGTAAAGTTAATATGTTAGTGTTAATACTATCGTTATAACCAAATATTAAAAACATTTTGAGACTCCAGTAAAACTTTCTTTCCATCTCCTAATAAATGTTCCATAAAAAATAATGAAACTATACAATTTACTTGATATGAATGTTCCACGAGAAAATAATGATGCTATACAATTTGCTTGATATGAAGCATGTGCGTAAGGGAACATTATTGTAGCAAATGCTCATGAACATATTGCAGTGCGTTTTCCAAAAGTTGTCCTTTGTATTGAGGTTTATCACTACTAAAAGGCATGGGTAAAATTGGCGCATTTTAGCCTGAATTGCTAACCTGCGCTCACCTGAATGGAGAGAGCACGAGGACAGCCATCGAAGGCTACTAAGCTACTAATTGAGGAAGACAACAGCTCAAATGAAAGAAGGACTCTAGAAACGGTGAAATTAGCTACACCAAAACCTCTAACAATTGGAGGAGATGGTACTGTTACATTGAACAAAGCAGGAGTCAAAGAGGTGAACATCACAATTGAAAGGAAATTGAGTGAGGAAACGTCAATACATAAAGGTAAGGAGCATGCAATACCGAATTTGGAGATCTGGCAAACCCTACCAGCTCGAAGTGGAGGAAGCAAAGCATCAACAGGAACATGGACAATGTCGGCTAACATGCAAAAGGTATCAAGCTCGGAAGGACCAGCATAACAACTGATGCAAGCTGTAGATCTAATGTCGCGCCCCCTTTTTCTCGCAAAATCGGGTTTATAACATTTTTGGTTGGGACAACTCTTTCCTTTTGGGAAAGTGGGTTTGCATTTTTGAAGAGTCTCCACCCAATGATTTAAGGTACGTTAGGGCACCTATAGAGTTCATTTATAACTATGTTTGGTAACCAGAGATAGGGTAAGGGCTTGAAATTATCCTAAGGGGAAGGTGTTAGGCACCCCTCAGGATCTACTAGTGTAGTTCCCGGCCAAACAGTTTTTTGTGAATTTGTACAAGTAGCCAAATAAACAAGTATGGTTCAAATAGTAGGGAATTTAAGTTTAAGAACACAGATGTTTGAAAAGCAATTAATGAAAAGCAAGAGTTTAAAAAAGAATTACAACCTAAGCACATTTTTGAATGTAAAGGGGGGTGTCCTAGGTTTGTTTATAATATGGATCACATCAATGCAATACCCGGTATGACACTCCTCAAAGAGGGGCTACACGTGGTATTAACGAACCGGTCATCATATCCATATCTACTCTTTCTCGCCCCGTGAAGGTAATTAAAGTGAGAGTTGGTCTCGACCCTTATTGCATGCTGTTACACGTCCCTTCCTATCAGTCCCGGAGGAATTTAGGACTCCTATCCTATAAAAGAGGGTTCTAGGCAAACCCTCAATTTTAAAGGCAAAATACTAAGGCGACATATAATAAATAAGTAGGACTTCAATTAATAGGAGCATGGAAAACAAATGAAAGGCTCAGATATACCTCCACACACAGTATACATAAACAGCATGACTCATACATAATTAAGGTCTGAATTCAGATCCTAAACTTGGTATCTAAGTAATAACAGCATAGTCAGATTTATACATAACTCAAATAGGAAGTCCTAATCAGGCTTGCCTACTGATTTAACATGCTGACAGTTAAACAAAGACAGTTCTGGTTTTTATTTTAATTTTATTTCCTAAGACTTGCCTAGGCGTAAATAATATGCAGCAGTTACCAGAATTATAAAACAGTTATTTTACCTAAAGCATGATGTTCTAAATATTGCAAAGACATGCAGGAATTGTGACCAGATTCACTTAAATAGGATAATCAAACATTAGGCTGTTTTATGTCCTTTTCATGCATCAGTAATTTAACTAGGTGTAACTAAGCGAGTGTGAACGAGATCCTAAAATAGGGTATCTAACGTGCACATATGAAAATGCAGAATGATTGCAGAATTTCTAAAGCATGATTTCTAAATGCTCAAAGAGTTACACCACGACTTCAAGATGTGCAGGAGCAACAGTTTTAAGTTAATGCTGTTATTTAGCCTAAAGTAGAATTTCTAAGTGGTGAAGTGATGTCAAATGAGATGCTGAAACAGTAAACCTAAGAACATGGTATCTAATGCAAGACATGCTTTGAATATGTTGATCTTACGCATGGATTCTAATGCACATATAGGAAATGTAAACCTAAGACATGGTTTCTACCTATTGATGTTGATAGCATATAACTAGCCTCCCCTTTTCACTAGCCAGCCCCAAATACTTGTTTACAACAGATTATTACAGACCAATACCGAAATGAATTTTATAAGAAAATTAAAAGTTACACTATAGAGAGCCTGAAAACAGGCCCAGATTTCCAACACCTGACTAGGACTTCCTCTCTGAGTTATGTGATAAATCACCTCAAGTGTCAAGATTGTTTCATAGCTTTCCTCATATCTGGGTGTGTCAGAGTTCCCTAAGGACCTCAAGGGATCCCGGGCAGTGCTCATACCTAGATTTCATAGCCAAGACAGAGTAAGTGCAGTATGGAAAGGCCAGTTTTCATGTGTCCAAGTTCAGAGGGAGCTCAATGGTCCCAAGACAAGGCTCACACAAAAGGGGCAGAACTTAGTGGTCTAAGAGTAGAGTGAGAGTGCTTGTCATAGTGTTGAAAAGATTTATGTAAGAAAACAGTTTTGAAAAGGGTAAGTAAGAAACAATTTTAAAAAGAGAGACTTAATGACAAAGTTAACTGATGAAAACAATTTGAAGGAGTATGCATACCAATCTCAGAACAAAGTCAGTATCACACCAAGGACCAGGAATAGTCCAACAAACACAAGCAATGGAATGGGATTGGAGGGACAAATAGGGAGCATGTTAGGGCAAACATGTAGCAGGCAGGAACATATACAAGCATATAATCAGAAACTCCTACAGGTTCAGAGGATCAGGGGGATAGTAGGGTATTGGGTTAGATTAACATATCAACATCAAACAACTGAGATCATGCTCAAACCAATCATGGGGATTCACATAAGAAACATGTACTAAGTATACAGAAACATGTTGGTCATTGACAAGTGAGGCACAACTTGACATGTAGAGGTAATTCAGGATCCTAATTACATGTTTGAACAGCACAATAGTAAATAAAAGCATATCAGAAACACAAGAACTTGTAACAGTAATAGAATCATGTTGGTTTGAGGACTGAAATCTGAATTAGAACATACCAATGAAGTGAAGAAAGCAAAACACAAAGCAGGAATAGGAGAGGTGTAGTAGTTAGCCTTGGCTTGCAGACGGCTAGCTTAAAATAGTAGCAAGTAGCATAGAAGAGAGAATAGAGAGTTTTAGTTGTGTGAGAGAGAGTTGAACAAAAAAAATTCGTTTGTTAAGAATGTAGAAGAGAGTCATTTCTATAGTAGTTTGAAAACTGGTTAAAATAAGGCAAGAATCAATTCTTCAGTAATTATAGAACCCAGTATAAAAATTGGTTTGAATCTCGTTTTAATTAAGGGAGTAACTGTAAGGGTAAAGAGCAGGTGACAAGTAAGGAAAGAAATCATACACGGCTGGAGTATAACAAATAAGGAAAGATTTCAAAATAGTACCAGTATAGAACAGGTAATTAAGGTTAGGTTCAGAAATTTTTCAAACTAAGGAAACAATCAGTAAGAATTAAATAGCAACGCAGACAAGGCAAGGGAAAATTAATTAAGGCAAGCAACTAATCAAATTAAGTGGAAAGGTAGGAGTCGGGGGGGTCCAAAGGAAAATGTTCAAATCACACCAAGTAACAAGGAATTCAAAATCAACCAAAGAGAAAGTCATGGAAAAGAGTCAGCATGTTTAACATATAAATAGAGTAAGACATGGGTAGTCAAGAATTGGCACACAACTCTAGCAAAACATGAAGATCAAACGATACTGAATCAGTGAGAAAGATGCAAGTCTTGATGCGAACAGTCAAGACGAACACAAACACATGGAATTGGTGTAAGTCTAGGCTGAGAAACTCAGTAGAAGAATATCAAGGCAAGGCGGTCACAAGAAATCACAAGAACTCAAAAGAAATATGAGAACTAGTAAGTCATGCTAATACACAATAACCAAACAAAGAACCCTAAAAATTAGGGATTTTGACATAGGCTAGTTAGGGTCAAGGAAGAACTCAACAAAATTAGTCAAAACACATAGACATGGGGGCTTAAGCACTTAAAACCAAAAAGTGTTTCGAAGAAAAGGATTTTTAGAAACCCTGATTTAGGAAGATGACAAGCCATTCTAAAATCAGGAGATTTTCCATAAAAACAAGCAAAAATAAGTTCGATATTTCTCAGATCTGTACAGATCTAAGAAGTTTAAGAGACGAAATTAGGGTTTTCAATAGAATAACTCAAATAGAGGAGAAAGCTTAAACAAACATTTTAAACATAGAGACTCGCAGATTAATACAAAAATCAAAAGAAAGAAGCGTTTTTGAAAAGGTGTTTAAGAACCCTAGTTTGAAGATGAAGAGTTACTTTAGAAAAATCGGAAAAACCTTTGAGAAAAACAACAAAAGCTCATAATATACACAGATCTAAGACAAATCTAAAAGAAATTGCAAAATCTTAAGAGTTAGGGTTTCAGAGAACCCAGAGAAGATGAGAAAACCTTAAAGTGTTACCGGTTTTAGCCGGAAAAGTCATAGATCTTACTCGAACGGCCTAAGGTGGACGAAAAATGGCATGAAGGACCATGGGTAGGAGTTGAACCGCTCCAAGTTCACCTGAGGACCTTAGGGTAGTTTTAAACTGGTGTGGGGTGAAGTAGAGGCCAGGAGATGATGAGAGGCCATGGTTTCTGGCGAGGGAGGTGGCCGGAGAAGGTGGACAGGGTCCATCGGAGAGGAGAGGAGAGGAGAAAGTTCTAGAGAGAACCAGAGATAGAGAGAGGGAGATAGAGAGACCGGTTGATAGAGAATGAGAGGGGGGAATAAGAGATGGAGGGTAATGGAAGAAAAATTAAGAAAAGATTTTGAAGTAAAATTGTTGAAGAATTAGAGGTAGGTGAAAGGAACTCTAGACTTTTTTTTAGTCATTCCGTTAGGCAAACGCCTAGGGCTAGTTTTATTTATAACCAGATAAAATACGAAATACAATGTCATGATATCCTACGAACAGAAAGTAATAAAGTTTGAACTTAACAAGTATCCTATTATCAAAATTGAGTGTTACACTCAACATTGATAACACATTAATGCTATTAAACTTTGTAATACAATTCTGCATCCAAGAATGTGCATGTGAAAGGTGCACAATGCAACGTTCCTTCTAAACCCGTTTGTTTGTTGCAATTCCATATCTTTTTTGACACTTGTTTTCTCTTTTGTTTCACAAAATCATGTTGTAGTTTGCTTCCATATCTAGTTCCCTCCATCCTCCATAGTAGACTCACAATAGTTTTGGCGTGCAAATCCCTGTCGTGCCTCCATGTTCGATCACAACCCAGTTTCCAGCATCCGTTCGTCGTCCCTCATGCTGGTCGCATACCAGTGCATATCCTTAAGCGTGCTCGACATCGACGAAGCCTAGGATTGTTGACAGCTTTGTGGTGGAAAGCACGTGAGCCCCACCCACAGCCTTTTCCATGTGATCCCTTTGCTCAACAGCATGTGTTGTCTGCCATGCCTTGCACATGAAACCATGTGTGCACATTAAAATATTCGGAAAATGCCTCAATGCACAGTTAGATTCCTTTTCCAGCTATTGTGCTTTGCGTGAACTATTGCTGTTAGCGTGTAGCCATACTTCTCTCGCACAAAACTCCCACTTGACAGCAGTTAGCATGCATGGCATCTGGACCGTTTTTTTTTCTTTTGTTGCGTTCCTTCTGCTTCGTCGATTGAGCTGATGAGAGACAGCTTTGTGCTAGAATCGCACGTGAGCTCCACCTACAGCTGCGTCATAAAGAAATATATCCCATAGTACCTTCATCCTAGAGTATTGCATGCTTTTATGTATCCTAGATAACTTTCCATGTGCATTCGACTTTACTATTTGATTCCTTTGCTCACCAGCATGTGTTGTCTGTCAGGCCTTCCACATTAAATCTTGTATGCATATTAAGAGATTATTTAAACCGAATTGGATTGAAGCATGCGATAATATAAAGCATTGGCCTTTGTTGCCTACTTTCTCGAAAACATATTTGCTGCACATGGTAGTTGTGTTTCCAATGCCATTTGCTTCTTGTTGTGCTCGAAATTAGGATCAATCATTTTTATATTCCCAGATCCCTGAACCATGCGTATGATATTAAACACTTCTGCACCATTCTGTTGTATATCCAAAGAACTGAAAGCACGTTTTCACCTCCCGCTCTTCCTTTTCTCTTTGCTTACTATCTCTTGTTCACCTTCACCCTTATATTTGGACATTGCAGCTTATCTTCATTAACCAACCTCCTTCCCTGTGCATCTAGATGCCAGAATTGTTGGCATTCTATTTCTCCATGATCTAAAGCATAATTCGCCAAGTGATCTGTCAGCTTGTTGCCCTCACTATGAATATGAGTAACTGTGTAATTGCCCCCATTCATTAGTTGCATCATTTCCTCTACCTGCTCAGATATGATCCATGGTAGTTTCCAGATCCCATCCATTATCTTTTTTAATAAAATTGAGTCAGTTTGAAGCCATACATGAGAGTATTGTTGAAATCTGCAGAACCTTAGTGCTTCTACCATGGCCTTCGCTTCAGCTACTGTGTTTGTTGTCTCTTCAATCTCTTTCCCTACTGACTTGACTATGTCACCATTTTTATTTCTTATACAAAAACCTATTGAGCTCCTGCCTGGATTTCCCCTCGATGCACCATCCCTATTAACTTTTAGCCATCCTGCACTTGGAAATTCCCACATGACTTTTGTAACCTTAAGTTTAGGAGTGAAATTTTCCATCATAGCTAATAGATCTTGCCATTTGTGAGGTACCATGTCCATCCCAGGCTTTCTCACTTTCACCAATGCCTGAAGATTTGATGAAACTTGACAAATCACCCTGCTAGTTGTCACAGCATCACCATACTTCATACTATTTCTTCTTTTCCAAAGTTCCCAGACTACGCATGAGGGGAGTGCTTGCATTACCGGTTTTAGCCTTAAGCACACATTTTCAGTCCAACATTTTGTGATTGCTTGGTGCAATGTAAGTCCCTCCACAGCTATTCCTGCCCTCGATAGAAAATACTTCCAAGTTGTCTTTGTAGTTTCTGATCTAAAAAATAAGTGCTGAAGAGATTCCTCGTCAGGCTGTACACAACACCAACATTTTGATGGCATGCAGTAGCCTACCCTTTTCAAGAAATCATCTAAAGGTAGCTTTGCTTTCCACATTTTTCACATGAAAAATGCTATTTTAAAAGGTAGTCCCTTAACCCAAATCATTCAATAAGCTGTTCTTGGTTCATCTCTTCTTCTCGTATACTCCCATGCTGACTTAACACTGAAATATCCTCTTGTTTCCAGCATCCAACAAGGCCTGTCAAGAACCTGCATAGTTGAAGGTGGTTTGATTTTCTCCAGAATGTGTACTGCTAAGTCTTCAGGAAGCATTTCAAATAGCCTGTCCACATCCCACTCACCATCTAAGGTAACATCATGTACATTATGTACATTTTCATCAATGCCAAAGTCCTGAGGAACTAAAAAATATAGTGACCCAAGACCTGTCCAGTTTTCATACCAAAAAAGTGATGATCCCATTTTTGTTTGCCAAAGGATTTGATGTTCAATTAGATCTCTGCATTCTAACATTTTTCTCCAGATGTGAGACCCCCTTTTCCATGGAACTATTACAGAATTTAATTTTTTACAGTATTTCTGACATACAAAAGAGCTCCATAGGCTTGGTTTTGTTCTGAAATTCCACCATAACTTGCTGAATAATGCCTTTGCTACATAATGCAGTGACCTGAAGCCTATTCCTCCTTCCTCAACTGGCATGCATAAGGTATTCCATGAAGCCCAATGCCTACTAGTTCCTCCTACAGTGTTGCTCCAGAAAAACTGAGCAAACAATTTGTGCAACCTATTTATCACATACTTTGGAGGGTTTACAGCTGATAGTAGATGCATAGGCATGCTTTGCAATACATGGGATATAAGAACTGCCCTGC